>NC_134140.1:43570000-44195000 GCF_033958435.1 Carettochelys insculpta | reverse complement strand
CAACAATGTCAGAGTAAAAAGAGCGTCAGGGCAAAACAGGGAGGCAAGATCCAATCAATATCTTAGATGCCTATATACAAATGCAAGAAGTATGGGTAATAAGCAGGAAGAACGGAAGTGCTAATAAATAAATATAACTATGACATCATTGGCATCACAGAAACTTGGTGGGATAATACACATGATTGGAATGTTGGTATTGAAGGGTACAGCCTGCTTAGGAAGGATAGACAGGGAAGAAGCGGGGGAGGTGTTGCCTTATATATTAAAAATTTACACACTCGGACTGAGGTGGAGATGGACGTAGGAGATGGACATGTTGAGAGTCTCTGGGTTAGACTAAGAAGGGGAAAAAACAAGGGTGATGTCCTGCTAGGCATCTACTACAGGCTGCCTAGCCAGGTGGAAGAGGTGGATGAGGCTTTTTTTAAACAACTAACAAAGTCAAGCAGGGCCCCAGATTTGGTGGTGATGGGTGACTTAAACTATCTAGATATATGTTGGGAAACTAATACAGCAGGGCACAGACTACCCAGTAAGTTCTTGGATTGTATTGGAGACAATTTTTTTATTCCAAAAGGTTGAAAAAGCTACCGGGGGGAAGCTGTTTTAGATTTGATTTTAACAAATAGGGAGGAATTGGTAGAGAACTTGAAGGTGGAAGGCAGCTTGGGTGAAAGTGATCATGAAACCATAGAGTTCACAATCCTAAGGAAGGGTAGAACAGAAAACAGCAAAATAGAGATAATGGATTTCAGGAAGGGAGATTTTGGTAAACTCAGAGAGCTGGTAGGTAAGGTCCCATGGGAAGCAAAATTGAGGGGAAAAACAGCTGAGGAGAGTTGTCAGTTTTTCCAAGGGACATTATTAAGGACCCAAAAGCAAGCTATCCTGCTGTGTAGGAAAGATAGACAATATGGAAAAAGACTGCCTTGGCTTAACCAGGAGATCTTGCATGATCTCAAAATAAAAAGTAATTGTATAAAAAATGGAAACAAGGAAAAATTACAAAGGATGAATATAGGCAAACAACACAAGAATGCAGGAGAAAGATTAGAAAGGCTAAGGCACAAAATGAGCTCAAACTAGCTACAGGCATAAAGGGAAACAAGAAGGCTTTTTATAAATATATTAGAAACAAGAGGAAGATCAGGGACAGGTAGGGCCATTGCTCAGTAAGGAGGGAGAAACAGTAACACAGAACTTGGAAATGGCAGAGATGCTTAATGACTTCTTTGTTTCGGTCTTCACTGAGAAGTGTGATGAAGGAATGCCTAACATAGTGAATGCTAGTGGGAAAGGGGTAGGGTTAGAAGTTGAAATAAAAAAAGAACAAGTTAAAAATCACTTAGGAAAATTAGATGTCTGCAAGTCACCAGGGCCTGATGAAATACACCCTAGAATACTCAAGGAGCTGATAGAGGAGGTATCTGAGGCTTTATCTATCACCTTTGGAAAATCATAGGAGACAGCAGAGATTCCAGAAGACTGGAAAAGGGCAAATATAGTGCCCATCTATAAAAAGGGGAATAAGAATAACCCAGGAAACTACAGGCCAGTCAGTTTAACTTCAGTGCCAGGAAAGATAATGGAGCAGGTAATTAAAGAAATCATCTGCAAGCACTTGGAAGGTGGAAAGGTAATAGGAGACAGCCAGCATGGGTTTGTAAAGAATAAATCTTGTCAGACTAATCTGATAGCTTTCTTTGATAGCATAACGGGCCTCGTGGATAGGGGAAAAGTGGTAGATGTGGTATACCTAGACTTTAGTAAAGCATTTGATACGGTCTCACATGATATTCTTATCAAAAACTAGGCAAATACAATTTAGATGAGGCTACTATAAGGTGGGTGCATAACTGGCTGGATAACCATACTCAGAGAGTAGTTCTTAACGGTTCTCAGTCCTGCTGGAAAAGCATAACAAGTGGGGTTCCACAGGGGTCTGTGTTAGGACCGGTTCTGCTCAATGTCTTCATCAATGATTTAGATATTGGCATGGAAAGTTTGCTTATTAAGTTTGCAGATGATACCAAGTTGGGAGGGGATGCAACTTCTTTGGAGGATAGGGTCATAATTCAAAATGATCTGGATAAATTGGAGAAATGGTCTGAGGTAAACAGGATGAAGTTTAATAAGGACACGTGCAAAGTGCTCCACTTGGGAAGGAACAATCAGTTTCACACATACAGAATGGGGAGAGACTGTCTAGGAACGACTACAGAAGAAAGGGATCTAGGGATTATAGTGGACCACAAGCTAAATATGAGTCAACAGTGTCATGCTGTTGCAAAAAAAGCAAACATGATTCTGGGATGCATTAACAGGTGTGTTGTGAACAAGACACGAGAAGTCATTCGTCTGCTCTTCTCTGCGCTGGTAAGGCCTCAGCTGGAGTTTGTGTCCAGTTCTGGGCACCGCAGTTCAAGAAAGATGTGGAGAAATTAGAGAGGGTCCAGAAAAGAGTGACAAGAATGATTAAAGGCCTAGAGAATGTGACCTATGAAAAAAGGTTGAAAGAATTGGGCTTGTTTAGTTTGGAAAAGAGAAGAGTGAGGGGAGACATGATAGCGGTTTTCAGATATCTAAAAGGGAGTCATAAGGAGGAAGGAGAAAACTTGTTCTTCTTGGCCTCAGAGGATAGAACAAGAGGCAATGGGCTTAAACTGCAGCAAGGGAGGTTTAGGTTGGACATTAGGAAAAAGTTCCTAACTGTCAGGGTGGTCAGACAGTGGAATAAATTGCCAAGGGAGGTTGTGGCATCTCCATCACTGGAGATATTTAAGAACAGGTTAGATAGAGGTCTATCAGGGATGGTTTAGATAGTACTTGGTCCTGCCATTGGAGCAGGGGGCTGGACTCGATGGCCTCTCAAGGTCCCTTCCAGTCCTAGTGTTCTATGATTCTATGATTCTGTGACTCTTGCATGTAGTTCAATCCAGAAAGTGAAATGGGGAGTCCAAATGGCCAAAAAAGGTTCAAGGACAGAGAGTATCTTAGGGTCCCTAAGCAACCCCCAAACCCTCTCATAGAAACCTCTTGGGACCATGATAGAAACAGTCCAAATGGCAGAGTCAGCTCAAGAGTTAGGAACAGGTTTTGCCTCTGGCTCCAGCCTTAGGATAGTAGCCCAGGCTTGGCTAGTATTTTTCACTTCTCTCCAGTATCCAGTTTCAATCTTTGTCTGCAGGTGCTCTGGGGACAACTTTTTGGAACCTGACATCACCGTTTCTCTTCCATCTTAAGCAGGAGTGCATGTCTGAGGTATACTTGGAAGTAATGATGGATTCAGATGCCTCCAGTAATTTCATGGACTTCAATTTGTGGAGGCATGTATGATCCTCATACAGCATAAAAGCTCTTCAGAACTGGTACTAGTATATCACTCCTCTCACTGGGTCCACTTAATCTTCAGGGCATCAACATGTTCAATGAGAAGAGTACAGACACAGTTGCCCTCACTGATCTTTCCTGGCAGTGCAGCGATGCCTTTCATTTACATCTACTCCTCCTCAGAGCCTGAGCTACAGGCTCTCTGGAGCTGCCTTCATGAGAACCAACAAAAGGGTTTCATTCATCCATCCATGTCTTCATCTGGGGCAAAGGAGGACAGATCTCTGCAGCCCTTTGGAGATAGTGAGCGAAGGGAGAAAATGGAACCAGAGTCCCCTTCCCCATATCAACAAGCTCTGTGAATAACTTCACTCTTCCAAGCTCTTCATAAAGTTAGATCTCCATATACATGGTGCAGATTAGGAAGGGTGATCTTCTGTACCCATTACAGACATTTTAAATATCTAGTTAAGCTGTTTGACCTGTATAATGACCCAGTGATCTTCCAGCATTTCATCAATGGAATCTCCAGTGACATAGTAGACTGTTTTGTAATTATCTACCTTGATGATATTCTCCTCTTTCAGAAGACCACACCCTTCATGATCACGTATACAGCGCCCTTGAGAGATTGTCAGAATCATCTGTATGCTAAATCTGAGTAGGGCAAGCTCAACAGAGATATAAAATTCCTTAGGTATATAATTCCTCCCACAGAGCTAACCATAACCCCAGGTAAGATTGTAGTCACATTTTACTGGACTGCACTAAAAGATATCCATAGGTTACAGCGATTCCTGAATTTCACCAGTTTTTCTAGGCAATTTATCAGGAGGGTCTCTAGCTTTTTTGCCCCATGAATGCCCTTCTGCCTAAGGGATCCTGGTTCACCTGGTCACTAGAAATGGAATCTGCTTTCAGGTAACTAAAAGAAAGATTCAGCAGGGTGCACCCCTCTAAACTATTTACTGGAGAGACTGACATGTCAAACTTCACTCTGGACATGTGTTGTTTCAGCCAGAGGGCCACCATATGCACCTTCTACTTTCTACAGGTTAAACCTCTCTAGTCTGGCACCCTCAGGACCTGCCGCACAAGAGACTTGACAGGAGGTCAATATTGCCTAGCAGCGTTACCAACACTTCCACTGCTTACTGGACTCTTAGAAGACCATTTGGGGTAAATTACAGCTAACTAACATCACAGAACACTGAAAGCCAAGACTGGTGGCTGTAAACAAACTTATAGGACCCCAGGAAACTTGGCCATACTCCTCATAAGTGGTCATCTAGCTCATTAAAATCATGCTGGATTACGGATGTTGCCAGAGGACAGTGTGCCGGACTAGAGAGGTTTAACCTGTGCTAATACATACTTACCCAAGTGGAAGGACAAGGACCTATTGCCCATCAAGGCAGTGTCTGAGGAATGGCACCATCTCCTAGAAAGGACTAGGTTCCCAGCTCAGGCCTTTATAGTTTATGAGAACCAGAAATTCCTCCAGGCAGCCATGCACCTTAATCAGTGCCAGATCTTCTGGAACCTTCTCTTTGCCTAGTTAAATGTAGCAGTCACCTATCATATAGGGGCAAGAAATGGAAAGACCAATACCATGTCTCATATGGATGGGTACACTGACAAGAAAATTCCATCTATGATTCTTAAGGCGTCCAATTTTTTTAACAGGACAATAGACAGCAATCTGATGTCATCCACCCATTTCTTGTTGCCAGTAACTTGTGTGTCGTTCAAATATGGCAAGCCTTGATGGTGCCAGTACCCAATCTGTGGTCACATTAAGACTACAGGAGGCCATATTAGGTCCTGGAGGGCCATCTTAGGCTTCAGTACCTGAAATTATACCATGATACACCATTAGTCTGTTACTTTAAGTCCCTCAAGACCTGTAATTTGGTGTCATGAACTTTCTGGTGGCTTGGCCTATACATGTCTGTCAAACAGTATATAGGTTCCTGCAGTCTTTGTGCCCACACCAGGAATCCATGCTTGAAATCATTTGACCCTCTCCAGCCTCATCTCAACTATGGGTCACTGTGATCACGGACTTCATCATGGAGCTGCCAAGCTTTCAGGGGCACAGCAATCTAAGTAAATGTTTTCACCAAATGGCTCATCTTGTCCACCATCCCTACTACCACGGAAATGGCTCACATCCTTGAGGATGTTTTTGTTTTCACAGATTGCCAGTGAGTTTCATGTCAGGACAGGGATCTTTTTGTCTCCCATTTGTGGTAAGAGTTTCAAAAGCTTCAGGGTGTAGAATTCCTCATTTTGTATGTCTACATAGTGGATTTGGAGGGTTATGGTCAGGACAGATGATCCTGGGAACCAGTAGAAAATATTCACATCCCAGACCTGCAGTAAGAGACTAGTGAAAACTATTCTGATAAGCGGGGCCATAGGGTCCCTGGGACGGACCCTC
This sequence comes from Carettochelys insculpta, assembly GCF_033958435.1. Classification (NCBI taxonomy): domain Eukaryota; kingdom Metazoa; phylum Chordata; order Testudines; family Carettochelyidae; genus Carettochelys; species Carettochelys insculpta. The sequence continues at coordinate 44,189,224 of NC_134140.1, read as the reverse complement.
AGATGAGGGGGCTTTGTCAGGAGCACGAACCTGCAGCTAGCAGACCTTCCACCTCTCCATTCCTATAGTCTGGGCTCCAGCCTGAGCTTGGAAGTCTATACAGCAATGAAACAGCCTCACAGACAAAGCCCTGCAAGTCCAACTTCACCTTTTTCAGTAGTCTGATTGCATGTTTCTGGGCTTTTCTTTGCTGTGCAGACACACACTCTTTGAATCCTACAGCCCTGTAGGCATTTACAGCAGGAGAGAACAAAGAAGCTCCTTCAGTTTTCTTTCCCCTTAAAAATCTTATCATCACTGGTAAATGGAACCTATAATGCACCACTAGATAGCCAGAAGCTGTATCTGTACAATGGGCTCTGGATGTTTTACCACTGCTTTTAATCTTGTTCAGGGACCATATTGCAGTGGAAAATGGATGTCACTCCACTTTGCTCCACTACATCCTCTGCCCACCTGTCCTGTCAGACCCTCTCATACTCTCACACATCTCTGAAGCTTCTCTGCTGGCTCCCACAGCTTTATGCCGATAGGAAATTCCCCTCTGCAAGACTTCTCTGCTATCCCTTTGTCTGGAGTCTGTTGACTTTGCTTTCCCTGAACAGTACAAATAAATATATCCCAGTTCAGTGCAGAGTATGGGACAGAAGTGATCAAAACAGTTTTATTTGCACTTATTTAGGCATTTACTGTAGTTTCTTAGGCTCATTTTCATACAGTTAAATAAAGCTGTGAAAGTCTATTTCTCAGTTTAGACAACTAAATTTCAAACCAAAGTTGATATATGATAAATGTGGTTAATAAAATTATAAGGAAAATGTTTTAAATAGTTTAGTACATTTTAAAAAAGTCTGACTTATGAAACAAAGCATTTAATTTGAACACATGCCTTATTCAAAGTCTCTCTTACTTGTAAAATGTTTCAGATGTGTTATTTTTTGCTTTATATTTCAGAAACAATGCAGGCAGACCCTGAAAAAGTCATTTGTCAGATTCTTCCTCAGCTCGCCCATGCTGCTGGTTTACCTGGAGAAATATTTTCTTGGTTCATCTCTGTTTTTTTGTTTTTTTTTTTCCAGAGATTAACAATCAGTTTGTTCACACCATCTATGTGATGTGGGAACTTAATGCTCAGTTATACCAAATGTGCAGACTGGACTAAAGAAGAGAAACAGAATGGGAGGAAGTAATATTCTTTCAGTAGTCTGATTGCATGTTTCTGTTATGGATTAAGTGCAACAGTTGTTGTTACACTGCTCATGGCTTTCAAAAGATATAGCTGGGGGTGATTTTATAGGACAAATTCCTGACAGCTCTCAGATGACATATATCTAGAAAGAAAACCAAAACAAATTAACACTGTGTAGTATCTTCTACTTTCTCTATAACTTAGTAATGTCACTTAATGATGGCTTCACACAACAAGGTCCTTAACCAAGCTCTCTGGTCTGACTATCCACCTGCCATCACTCTTATCTCTCCTCTCCCACTCCCCTTAAACTCTGCCATCCACAGTGTCAACCTTTCTTTGTCCTCTTCCTAGTTATTAAAATTCAGTGCTTGTGAGAAGTTCAGTGCTGTGCTGGAGGCCAAAGTTATCCACAGGACAGTACACCAGCATCCTTACTCTTAAGTCTTCAGCGTAACCCAAGGAACCACCTCTAAAGGGGTTTTCAACCCTGACAGTTTTCTTCCATGATCAGTCTTGAACTTGCCACCTGACAAGCTGAGGAAGCCAACAAGTGCAAGAAGGAGAGACTGGCTTCCAGTCATGGTCAACAGCCTCCTGCTGTACCTGGAAACCTCTTTCCTCACTGTATCAGAACTTGTGGTTCAGGGATAGGCCTTATCAGCCACCTGAGGATCCAAAACTCCCATGGAAGATGATCATACTCGGCAATGAGTGATCTCCATCACTGCAATTCCACACAAAGTCTGTGGCTACACTAGCCCAAATCTTCGAAATGGCTATGCAAATAGCCATTTCAAAGATTACTAATGAGGCTCTGAAATGCATATTCAGCACCTCACTAGCACGCCGCCGGCCATGGCTCTTTGAAATTCCCACTTTTCACTGCCACGTGGCTCGTCCAGAGGGGATCCTTTTCTAAAGGACCCCACCAACTTCGAAACCCCCTTTTTGAGCAGATAGGAATCTATTAAATCCCCTTATTCCAATATATGGGAATAAGGGGATTTCAAACTTGGTGGGGTCCTTTCAAAAAGGACCCCCATCTGGACGAGCTGTGTGGCAGTGAAAAGCGGCAATTTCAAAGAGCTGCAGCTGGTGGTGTGCTAATGAGGCACTGAATATGCACTTCAGTACCTCATTAGTAATCTTCGAAATGGCCATTTGCATAGCCATTTTAAAGATTTGGGCAAGTGTGGACATAGCCACAATGGTGGAAATGTTAGTGCAGTTCAACCATCAGCATTTTTCCTGTTGTCATCAAGGTTGCTTGCTCTGCATGGAGTTTGCAGTTGCTCCAATTTCTGAAAATTTGCAGACACAGAGGTTTGCCTTAGGTTCTGTGTGAATGCAATGCTGAGTCCAGCTGTTGATGCTGCTGATAGGGGAGGGAGCTACACATGATGGGGTCACATCAACACTAGAAATTGAATGATCTGGCCAGTTCACTACAGCCAGAAGATGGTAGACTTACAGCAGCTCAGCAACCCTGACAAGAAAGGTGCCTTGGAAGTGTCCAATTCTTTGGATATTACTATTTCTGAAAATTTGCAAGCTACAGGTTAATGTCTGAAAATAGCTGGCATTCAGACTGTTGGGAAAGTTAATTCTGCATCATTTCAAAGTAAGAAGCAGCTATAAAAGCTGTGAATTTCACAAGGCCATTTAGCAGCCAATTTAGGTGGGAAAGTAAAATATTCTGGGCCTCTTACCAATACCTGAAATGAGAACAGTTATGGAAAGTTAGTTGGGCACATATACACAAAATCCAATTCATAAATAACAGTGCACCCATTGGAAAGAGCGGCTTGTTGAAATTCATTCGTGCAAGAGGGCCAGTGCAAGACTTCCCTGCACCACTTCAGCCACAGAAGGGAGGCACATGGCCACAGGGGAGAGGCAGCAGGCAGAGTAGTTATGAGGGTCTGACTCCTATGTACTGCACAAAAGGCCTTTGTAATAACTCCACAGACCAGCAGAGAAGGCACAATGGGAGTAGACAGGGAAAGGAACCATGAACTTAGTGTTATGTAGTTCTCGCGTCCCTAGTACTACACAACCAACTTGGAGCATCTATGTCGCAGCCCCATGCCCTGGTCTCTGTTCAGAGGCTGCATTTCAAGTCCCTGCCCCTAGTCTATATATAGCATCAATGCACAATATGCAGACTTTCCATAGGTGGAATTCAGTCCTGGCACAGATAAAGTTGCTGTTTTGACAGTGCTCAGGTACTATGGCAACAGGGTCAGCATACAAACCTGGAAAGACAGATGCTTAAATATTTCTTCTACAAGGTTTTATTCCCTTTTTAAAAGCATCTGTAGCTGAAAAAAAGCTGTGAAGGGAGCAGGATAATCAGGAAGTCCTTTTGCTGACATTCTTAAAAAAATCATATTTTTCTTGTGCAAAACAAGAAAGCAAGCTGAATAAGCCACTTCACTTTCCTTCCTTTCCCCCTCTCACTCACTAAACTTCCTACATTTATAAGTATCAGAGGGATAGCCGAGATAGTCTGTATCTTCAAAAACAACAGGAAGTCCTGTGGCATCTTATAGACTAACAGACATTTTGGAGCACAAGCTTTCATGGGCAAAGACCCACTTCGTCAGATGCATGGGGGGTGGGATTTCAGTGGAGAGTTTAAAGAGGGAGTCTCAGTCAAGGGGAGGGCCAGAGTTGACAAGGTCTGTCAACATTCCGGGCCACATCCTCTGTGACTGAACAGACCTTGTCAACTCTGGCCGTCCCTTTGACTGAGACTCCCTCTTTATACCCTCCTCTGAAATGCCCCCACTCATGCATCTAACAAAGCAGGTCTTTGCCCATGAAAGCTTATGCTCCAAAATATCTGTTAGTCTGTAAGGTGACACAGGGCTTCTTGTTGTTTTTACATTTATAAGGGCACTCCTTCAGCCATTTGGCATCCTCCCTAGCATTACCCAGATCACACTTTACTTTCTTACATATTCAGCCTCAGGAACCATTCAACAGCTGCTTTCACTGCCTGCACTGAACAGTCTTATTTTAGCTGCTGCTGTTGTTAGCCTCTGCTATGAATCTTAGCAGTTTGGAAATTTAAATCTCATTTATAGGTGACTCAGAATTTTCTGGGCCTATAGAGGTGACGTTCCTTTGTAACACTTAATATGGGGCTCATATTCCAATTCTTTAATTTGGCTTTTGCACAAACATGGTTCCTGTAATGTTTATGATGCTGTTGCACACTCTGTGCCAGGATAGCTTGTGTAGTTAACCTGGTAGCCAGTTAATCCTCTTCTCTGAAAGTAGCTCTAAAATGGCTCATGGTCTCTTATTTGGTCTGACTTGGTTGACTATTTGCAAGTAACAGCAACAAAGGGTCCTGTGGCACCTTATAGACTAACAGAAAAGTTTTGAGCATGAGCTTTCGTGAGCACAGACTCACTTCATCAGATGCATCTGATGAAGTGAGTCTGTGCTCACGAAAGCTCATGCTCAAAACTTTTCTGTTAGTCTATAAGGTGCCACAGGACGCTTCATTGCTGTTACAGATCCAGACTAACACGGCTACCCCTCCGATATTTGCAAGTAGTCAGTTTATGCCTCTGAAGCAGAAGTTGTGTTTGGAAGTACTGCACAACAGCAGATGCTCCATAATTCTGGCTGATTTTGGCATGGAGGTATTTTGTATTGCTTCCAGCCCAGCTTTCAACATTATAAAGTATGTCCTAATACAAAAAATGGATAATTTTGTAGTCAAAATCTCCTGACTTCAGTAATTAAAATAAGTGTTATTTGTTTTTACTCCTATGAGCTCTGTAGAGCAAACATAGGTAAGAGACAGTGAACTGGATTCTGATCCCTTCTGCACATTAACAGTTGTTTAAGAACTTATTAGTTACTCCTGTGCAAGCCCCAGAGAAAGTACTGAGGAGATCATTTGGCTTGCAGAACAGTTATTACATGAGCAGGAAAATAGTGCAGATTGACGTCCAGATGCCATGTTGAGTTTTCAGGGTTGGAAGTTAGAAACAGTAAGTCCTGTCGTCTGTAAACAGAACTTATGAGAAGATGTGAAGAACATGTGAAGAACATGAATAATATTTATATTATATTTATGAATATCACATATAGCTTTGTTTGATTATTGTCATGATGTCTGCTACAGGAGTGAAGAGGCTTGACTTAGGAACTTGCACATATGCATGAAGGTGGACAATGGGGAGGAGATAGCCCAGTCACTGAGATTTAACAATACAAGTGTCAAGACCGGCTGTCATTTTGTCCAAGTCTAAGGGTACATATTCGCTACAGAGAAGATTGACCTTGCCAAGGCTTATCTTCTGGAGTTCAGTTTAGCGTGCCTAGATGGGACACACTAAATCGAACTTTACAGGGCACCCCCCATCAACTTTGGTACTGCTGCCTCCCCATTAGGAGTAAGGCAAGTTGACAAGAATTCGGGCTTCTGTCAACCTCTCTTATTGGAGATGGTACGGAAACCCAAATTAAGGTATGTTGATTCTAGCTATATAATTAACGTAGTTGGAATTTTGTACTTTAATTTGACCTTCCCTTGTCATTTACACCTGCCCTAAGTGGGGCACAACCGAATTTTTTTGTCCAAATACAAAGCACAGAGTCAATCTTTAGCCAGGGCTTAGACTCATTAAGCTTAAAAGCACCTGGGATCCAAGCTTTGGTCTAACACAGACAGTGACAATCCATAAGTGGGAGCTTAGCCCTGGCTTAATAGAAAACAATAGACAGTGCCCCTCCATTCCATTTTTCCTTAGGGGCTACATCTACACTAGAGAGTTTTGTAGACAAAACTCATGGAGCGTCTACACACAAAATGTATTTTGTTTACAGAAACAGTTGATGAAAAAGCTATGTAGATGCTCCAGGGGGCCCTTCTGTTGAAAGAGCGGACAAAAAGATCAATCTGCTTTTATGTGTAGACACGATCTGTCGGCAGACATTTCATCAGAACTTCTCTTCTGACAGTAACTTCTGTAAACAGATGCTTCTAGTGTAGATGTAGCCAGGGTAAAATTTCTGAAGTTATTTAACAGTTCTTGAACATATTACCATAAGTCACTTTCCAGTTAGTCACAGTCTTTAAATTGAAAAAAAAAAGAGGTTTCAAGGCTTTCTGCTAATGGCAGCCTCTGCTACAAATTATGTTATTTATTATATATGCAGAATGAGAGCCCAACATCAGAAACCAGAAAGATATTTCCTTCCTGCTAGCTTTAAATTTTGGTAATCTTGGCAATCTAGACATAGCCTTTGACAAATACACCAGATCTCTGAGTTGCCCATTTTCTTCAAGTCCCTACTTAATGAACAATCATCTATGGAATCTATAGACCTGGTTGGGCCAATGGAGAGCAAGGAATGCAGTTTAATGCATGATAAATTCATTACTTTTCTGTTGCCTTATCTACCCACTCCCCATTTGTTTCTTTTCCACCTGTTGGACCCTGTGAATTTAGAGATGATTGTCTGAGCTTGTGATAAACCAACTTCTTTCATCTAAAAATCTTGTGACTGATTTTTCTGGAGCTTAGTCGTAAAAAGTTTTGAAGTTTTATTGTTGTTATTATTTCCATTGCAATAAAATAGCATTATAGGTCAGGAGTAAAATCCCACAGGAGTAGGTGTTGTACAAACACAGAACAAATAAAATGATTGTCTTGAGCTGTGATACAACCACAATACCAGTCTATTTCAATATTACATTTCCAGACCAAAATGTTTAAGTGTGAAAGTTAAACCAATGTGAATATTTACAAAAGTTAACAAGCTTCTCCAACCCTCATATACAGCTTGTTTTTTGTTTTTGCTTTCGTTTTTGTTTTAAATCTGAGGTCATATCCATGTTTTGGACTGGTTCTTACTGTGTATGGCTGTGTCCACACTAAAGGGTTCTGTCAACAAAACTCATGGATAGTCCACACTATAAAAGCATTCTGTTGAGAAACTGTTGACAGAATGCAGCAATTTTCTTGGGAGAGCTAAGTCACTCCCATATGAGTCATAACACCTCTGTTGACTGATTCTGCTGACATAAAAATAGTGTAGGCACTCCAAGGGGTCCTCTGTCGACAGATAGGGCTTCCAGTTTGCTTCTGGTTGGCTGTTCTGTCAGTAGAGGGCTGGGCAATCTGGCTGCTCTCTGTTGACAGAGGGCATTGACAGAGAGAGCCTCTATTAAGTGTGGATTCATTCTGTTGACAGAGGTTCTGTTGGGAAATATGTTCCAAAAGCAACTTCTGTCGACAAAACTCTGTAATATAGACCCAGCCTATCAGTCAATTCACCTGTCCTAATTACCCTTACTTATAATTTCCTAATGAAATAAGGAATTAGAATACTGCAATAAAGAAGCCTAAAGCCACATGCTTGTGGAAGAGTTTGTAAGTATAAATAATGTGCATGCACACTGTTTTATTTTTATATATACGTGTGTTGTAATCTGTTGTTTTCAAGTTTGCTGGGTGATCTGATTTTAGTATAACATATTTTTAATAAATATACAGTTTGATTCATCCTGTCTAAATCTCTGAATCAAGTTGAAATAGGCAAAAAATAGATTAGTAATCACCAAAATGTTCATAACTAAGTAATAATAGGATCCCAGAAACAATATGGAACTGAATTTTGTGCTTTGATATTTACAAAACTCTTTTTGTATCATTCAGTCAGCTGTTGTGAATAGTCACAGCTGCTTTATGGAATTTGCAGTTAGTGTGTATGTGTACAAATGATTACTTTTCCTCTTACAATTCCAAGTCATGGGACTTAGAATATCCTGTTCATGTATTTTTATCACCAACATTATGCCTTTGTATGTAGTTGTAAAAGATTTATTCTACTAGTCATTCTTTGGTAGTTGTGAAAAACAAATAACTCAACTTTCTGTTCCAGTCTTACACAACCTGATTGAGTCTTTCTACTGGCAGGCGGAGAAAAATTAAAACTGGACTTAAAACATTTTTGCGGTGTTTCTTGCCAGACCTGACCATGCTCTCTAGGTCACAAGATGGACAGACACACAGTCATAATTTTTTTAACTACACTGTGTCTGATTTGGGACATTTCATGTCCAGTTTTCCTGATGGCTTCTAATGCACAGTTTGAAAACTAGGAAATGAAAATAATATCTGCCTGCCCATTAGGAATATTCTTTTTCATTTAAAAGAAAACAGGAAAACAAGTGCTAGTCTGTAAGCTGTCCTACTTGACAATCCTGTTCTACTTTTATTTATCACTTTGGTGAACATTTTATTGCATTCAGTTACTTCTTCAGTCCTCATTGTATCCTCTGGTAATTTCCATTCCTATTAGCAGATGCCATTTCGTCCTTTCCTACTGCTGGTGGCAGTAATAGATTTTGGCATTTCTTCATTATGCGCAGTGTTAGAGGCTCTTATACCTTCAGGCTTTGGATATTGCTTAGTCAAAAACTGGAGTCTTAGGATATGTCTAAATGTATGGGGGTTCAACACGCTGTGATCTATCTTTCAGAGACTGATTTTGTTGCATCAGTGAAGACATGGCAAAATTGATCTCTCTGGGCTCAGCCATCAACCTTGGTACTCCACACTGCCACGTAGACTAAGAGATGTCAGCGCAAGCCCAAAGAGCCCCAGTTTACACCAGAGAACAAAGTCGATCCTGATACGTCAATTCTAGCTACACTAATGATGTGGCTAGAATTGGGGATCTAGGATCAATTTTGATCCCTAGTGTAGACCAGGCCTTAGGGTTTGTCTACACTAGAGCTGTGTCTACACGTGCACGCTACTTCGAAGTAGCGGCACTAACATCGAAATAGCGTCCGTCGCGGCTACACGCGTCGGGCGCTATTTCGAAGTTAACTTCGACGTTAGGCGACGAGACGTCGAAGTCGCTAATCTCATGAGGGGATCGGAATAGCGCCCTACTTCGACGTTCAACGTCGAAGTAGGGACCGTGTAGACGATCTGCGTCCCGCAACGTCAAAATTGCGGGGTCCTCCATGGCAGCCATCAGCTGGGGGGTTGAGAGACGCTGTCTCTCCAGCCCGTGCAGGGCTCTATGGTCACCGTGTGCAGCAGCCCTTAGCCCAGGGCTTCTGGCTGCTGCTGCTGCAGTGGGGGATTCATGCTGCATGCACAGGGTCTGCAACTCGTTGTCGGCTCTGTGTATCTTGTGCTGTTTAGTGCAAGTGTGTCTGGGAGGGGCCCTTTAAGGGAGCGGCTGGCTGTTGAGTCCGCGCTGTGACCCTGTCTGCAGCTGTGCCTGGCACCCTTATTTCGATGTGTGCTACTGTGGCATGTAGACGTTCCCCCTCTGCGCCTATTTCAACGTGGTGCTGTGCAACGTCGATGTTGAACATCGACATTGCCAGCCCTGGAGGACGTGTAGACGTTATTCATCGAAATAGCCTATTTCAATGTCGCCACATCGAAATAGGCTACTTCGATGTAGGCTTCACGTGTAGACGTAGCCTAGGAAATAAAGTCAAATTTATTAAAGTTGGCTTTATGCCACTAGATTTTATGAAGTTGAAGTTGAGTATCCACACCTGCTCACAAAGTCAACATAGTGTGTCCTCACTACATTGTCTAAGTCTGACTGTTGCAGCACTGCATTGTGGGTGCCTATCCCCCACTTCCAGTAGCTCCATTGCATTTTGGGGTTTTCTGGCAGTGTGTTATAGGAAAAAATGTGCCACAAGTGGTTGCAGGTGTGTGATGTCATTTCATCATCCCCACCTGCCACTGAAAACAAACGTCCATTTTTCTGAAGTCTGCCCCTGAATCAGGAGGCTTTGATGATTGCCACCATCCAAGCTGGCTATTTATGCGCCAGTCTTCCTGGAGCACAGTAGACTGGTAAAGTTGAGGAAGTTGAGAGGATAGTGCAGCTGAGAAAAGTGAAACCCTTGAGACCGTCGGTGCTTCATCTGATTGTGCCATTTAAACAGGTACCTCAGTTTTCCCCCGGTGAAAGAACACCTTTTAAGGGGCCAGGCAGCATGTCAGTGAAAAAATTCAGTAAACAGCAGACTGTTCAGCTTCCATTAGCCACATGCTTTGATAAGGGAGAGTGCTGTAGCAGTGTGCCTAGGCAGGCGGGCCAGCCCACATAGATGCTGCTGGGGTTGGCCCCCAAAGGTCAACTGAGGTACTAGTTAATGTGGTTCTGTCTGTCCTCTGGAGACAGGGGGCCAGCCCACACAGAGGCTGCCAGGGCTGGCCCCCTGAATCTCAGCTGTGGTCAACTGACTGTAGATGTGGCCCCGCCAGGGGAGACTTGCCCCTGTCGCATGGTGCCTTTCAGGGGCTAGACAGCCCCCAAAAATCATTGCTGCAGGGGAGCCTTCCCCCTTGCAACAGCCCCTGTAAATCTTTTCCACAGGGTGAGCCTTCACCCCGCACAGGCCAGGACATGTTGCTGTCTGGAAAGCATGAGGGGCACTGCACGGCACATCGTGTGCTGGGTCATGGGCTAGCCACAGGATGCAGTTGGGCTGTCTGCATGGCACCTGTGGTGGACGGGAGCTGCCCTCTAGAAATTTGAGCTGCAGAAAAAACATTTCTCAGCCTCTCCTACAAGCACAACTCCTACAGCCTAACTGTCACATGGTGTAGTGGGGTAAGGGCTGGCCCAGGAGCTTCATGGCACCGGGCAGGGGCTAGCCACATGGGGGAGTGGAGGCTACACCCCCAAATTTAACCACTCAAGTTACTGCGGAGGGGAAACCAGCAGTACAAAAGTCAATGTTAGAGCCTCTTAAAATCAACCTGTTGGGCGCTGGGGTGTAGACACATAGCTTATAAAAAACAAACTTAAACCCTTAAATTCAACTTAATCTCCTAGCGTAGACCAGGCCTCTGGCTTAATTTGAGGATGGATATTAATTGGTTCCTGGAACACTGAGGAATGTGACTTCAGAAATGATAGGCTAGATCCATCTGAGATGGACACATTTACCTCCTCCTTGTACAGCATCAGCATCCCAGCGTTCAATGTAAGCATATGGTACCCAAATGAGCGTTTCACTATCTTGAGGTATTTTACCTTTTCCTGTGTTGACTCTCAGGCTCCAGGCTTTACACTGCCAGGGGAATTCTGCTGCTGTGGTAGATTATATTTGTCATGCCACCAACTTCACATATTTTCCACCAAACAACCACAAGTATCTAGTGTGTGCGTATACACACACGCACTCACAAGATCTGAGTCCATATCTCTTTCCCTCTCTCACACACACTCTCCCCGAGTCTTTTAAATTTGGGTAAAAACAAAAATACAGTCCAGTAGCACTTTAAAGACTAACAAAATAATTTATTAGGTGATGAGCTTTCGTGGGATACACCCACTTCTATTATCTGAAGAAGTGGGTCTGTCCCATGAAAGCTCATCACCTAATAAATTATTTTGATAGCGTTTAAAGTGCTACTGGACTGTTTTTTGTTTTGTTTTGTTTTAAATAGTATACAGACTAGCACGGCTATCTCTCAGTTACTATTAAATTTGTGTGTGTGTAAGAGCTTGGAATTTTTACATGGCTTTTTAGGACAGAGTCTTCCCTGATCCTTCTAATTTTAAAATAGATTAATTATGAATGTATAGAAGATCAGAAATTAAATTCCACCAAAGCTCGTTTCCCATAGTCTTGGAGACTGTTTCAGCATGCATGCTGACAATTTCCTGCTCAAACTGCTTCTTCTGCACTTTTTCACTGTTTCACTTCCCTTCAAGAAGAATGAGTTTGGACTAGTTATCAGACCACTACTCAGTCACCCAGCCATGGTTCAGTCTAACCACATGGTCTTATGATTTCACTAAGCTCCTGGTTTAACCCACTGCAGTTTCTACTCTGTGATGGAGTCAAAGGCTCAGAAGAGAAGAGTGATCAGACATAGCAATATATGCGTCGTGGCTTTTGGATCTTGTTGAATCTACAATGTCCCAAATTTGAAGTAACCACTCTATTTTCCTGTGGGAAATGTAACAGGGATATGTCCAGTTCTAGATTTGGAGCCTCTTTTTCTATCATTTTCAAGTCCTCATTTTATTACAGAGCTATCAGTTCCAGGAAAAAGAAAGCTGTATCTTCCGCATAGGAGAATCCAACAGTATGCATAGAAGTTTAGAAATATTATTATTTATAACTAATATTTGGCCCCTAACTATACTAGGTGATATCCACGCCCCTATGAAAACAAAGGCTCAGTACTCTCCCAAGACCAGCAGGAATGGAACCACAAAACAGCTTGTTGCATAACTCAGAACTGGGGACTTAGTGTAGGGCAGCCACTATGATATTTTCCCACTTTGGCTACAGTAGCTCGAAATGGACTGTGCTAGCCAAGATTGGTCTAATCAAATTTACGCAATGCAGAGTAACCCCATAGACTGGAAAATCTCTAACAGGGCTGTCTTCTGTCAGCCTCTTTCAGCCCACAGCCTTTGACCCAAAACACACATTGTTTATGAAATCTGAGTGCTTGTACCTTGTTCAGATACAAAGTGGATGGAAAACCCTACCAAACCAGAACAGTAGTACTTTACGTTCAATTTGCACTGGACTAACTGACCACACACAAGGTGAAAGAATCAGGCTGTAGAGACTGAGGGCAGAGTCACTGCAACAAGGAGAGGGAATAGGCTGTTTAAACATTAAGTTATACTAGGGGTTAGCAACTCCTGGCACAGGTGCCAAGAGTGGCACATGAGCCAATTTTCACTGGCACTCAAGATGCAAGCTCAGCCCCACCCCTCCTCTCCCATGCAGCCAGGAGCTGGCTCATAGCCATGCTGCCTATATCAGCGATTCCCATCCTATGGGTCAGGACCCAAACATGGGTCACCGTTAGATTGTTTAAGGGACACCAGCTGGGTGGCTCTGAGCTGCATGTGGCTCTTTAAGGAGCCGTTTGCAGCTCCCGCCACTGACTCCTCCAGCTCCCAGTCCCTGCCTTGCCGTGCTGAAATGGAACTCAATTTAATTGGTTTAATGGCCAGCAGGATGGATCCGGCCACAGCAGCACTCCTGTGAGGTACGAGGGGGAGCAGTTTGGGACTGTGAGGGATTTAAGCCTGGGAGTAGTGGGTGAAAATCAAGATTTATTTAAAAAAAAAAATCCCGGAGAATCCTCCCCCAACCCCAGTTTTGAATTGCCTTGGGTCAAAAAGTCCTACTGAATTGTCAAAATGGGTCATCATCTCAAAAAGATTGGGAACTGTGTAGATTAATAAAAGATCAGCTCATTCTACCACCCTCCACCTAAAGGGTAAAGCTCTTCATCTGACTTTATTCATTAATGAAGCTGATGTAAGTAGGAATATTAGTGACTTTTTAAAGTATCACTGGCACTAGGACTGTACATAGGGCTCAAAAGATAAAATTTCAGCACTCCAGCTCAGAAAGGTTGCTGACCCCTGAGCTATACCATTCAATATGACTTAGCATTCCAGTACTGTAAAGCATTACAGCTAAGGAACCACCTGGGAGAACAAACAGTTGGAAGGACCAAGGGAGAAAGGATTAGGATACTGACAAAAGGGACACAGAGGGCTCTGTAGATAATTCATGTGCATAGCTAGATAGGATGAAATTGTTTAATATTTTTAAGTGATAAGATTTAAAAAACAAAATAGATACCAGGTAGGTGGCCATTAGGGGCTAAGATTATGTTGGCAGTTTCCCATGTGTATCATGGTAGAATGTGATCTTATGGCCCGATTTAAGGAGGACACAGTAGCTGTTTTATTTACATACCAGTTTAGGGAGGATGCTATAAATATAAAGAGTATCATGGAAGAAAGAGCACAGTTTGTACTTTAGAAAGAAGCAGACAAAGGAGTGATTGGGGTTGGCATTGTGTATGTAGGAAGATGCAAGAGTGGATAAGTACACAGAGGCTGAGAGGTAAAAGCTTTGGGAAGCCTGAACTTAATCCTGTTGAGAAAGGAAGCTTGTGGAGGGTCAAACAGAGGGAAGTGACATTGTTAGAACAGGCAAGGAAAATGATCTTAGCAGCAGCATTTTCAACAGGGCCGAGAGAGATGGGGAACTGTGAAGGAGGCCACAGAGGAGGTGGCGATGCAAATACTCAAGATGGGAGATGAAAAGTTCCTAAACTGTAAGAGAGAAGCCTCAATGTCAACTCAGTGACACAGGAGAAGAGGGAGAGGCATGTCAGATTTTATGACCTTCTCATCTTGTCCCTATAATTGTGGCTATTACAGGAGACTTCTCCAAACGCTACAGTCAGTTTTGCTGGCAAGAGGCATTATGTTCCATACTAAGAGCTTGTCTAATGTTAAAATGCAGCATCAGTGCTTCAGTGAAAATGCTACCTACTTCAAGGCAATGTCTACTCTAGCCCAGAAGATCAACCTAACTCAGGGTCAGTCTTCTGGGGTTTGACGGCACACATCTGCTAGGGAAGCAAAGAGTAAGAGAGGTCAATGGGAGAAACTCTCCCGTCAGAACTTCCTCATTTCCAATACACCACTATCTTCAGATCTGAAGAAGTGGATCTGCCCCATGAAAGCTCATCACCTAGAAATCATCTTGTTAGTCTTTAAAATGCTACATGACTACTTTTTTGTTTTGTTAGGCCACAGATTAACATGGCTACTTCTCTGTTACTATTCCTCAGTAAGGATAGCCAAGTAAGTTGAGCACAGATGTTTTATTTCTAACTACACAAATTGCTGTAGATCAGTGGTTCCCAAACTTTTCGGCATCATGCCCCCCTTTTGATTTTTGAGAAACCCTCATGCCCCCCCATCTCTTCTTTACCATCATCCAACCCCTGCTTTAACAAAATTTCAAATTGTAATTTACAATAAACACAAAAACTTGATATAAAAATATTATTTGAAGTTACAAATAAGCACAAATAGTTTTTCTTGGCCCCTTGCGGGTGCCTTGTGCAGCCTCAGCTATCAGCCGCCTGAGCTGCCCAGGCCAGCTGCCAGAGCTGCCTGTGCCAGCTAACTGCTCACCCAAGCCCTGTGGTGCCAGAGCTGCCCATCCAAGATGACCAAGCTCCGCATTGCCAGGGCCAGCCGCCCGCCCACCAGCCTGAGTCTCCTGCACCCTGCAATGCTGGGGCCAGCCACTTGAGCCCCATGAGCCCCCCTGCCCAAGCCCCTTCCCTCCCTCAAAGCCACGTAACCCCAGTTCTCCAATCACTCCATCCCTCTCCCGCAAGCCAGGCACCCCCTGCCCCCATCTAACCCCATCTTTCTCCTTCTTCCCCTCCCATCCTCCACCCACATTCACTCCCCTTTGCAAGAGGCAGCTAGCTCCATGTGGGTCTTCACCAGCTGCCTGCTTTTTATAGCGGCTGCACCAGGTCGCCCACATAAAATGGCAGGGGCTGAGGGTTGGAAGCAAAGGCCGGCTTTTTCTTTGGGTAGGGGGAGCAACTGGGGGGGCAGGTTGCCTCGTGTCACCCCTGGAATTTCTTCATGCCTCCCCAGTTTGGGAAACCATGCTGTAGATAGATTTGCATATCTGTGGTTGACTTACTTTACCTAGTGTAGACATAGCCCAAGTAGAAGGGATCCTCCACTGACATAGGCAAGCTATCTCCTCTAAAGGCAGTAATTAGGACTGTAGGTGAATTCTCCCATTCATCTCGGATTGTCTACAGTGGGGGTTAGTTTGGTTTAACTGTGTCACTTGGCACATGTATGCGTGTAAATTCCTAATTTCCTAGTGTAGACCATGCCTGGGTTTTGATCAGTTTCCATCTCTGAGTAAAGTGGACTCTGGGGAGAGGATGGGATGTTCGGTCCTAATATTGTAAGTAAAGATGTTAGTACTCTATTTGGTACAACTCCTGGAAACACCTTGGCTGTGTCTAGATTGCGGGGAACTATTGGCAAAAGATATGCAAATTGTGCACTGCCTTTGTGTGTCTTTTTCCCAAAAGTTCTGTTCGGAGGCTTTTCTAACATTTGATCTGGCCACACTGTGCCAAATGTCAGACAACCCCCCCGGTCAAGATATCCCTTCTCCTCATTGAATAAGGTGTACAGGGATTTTGACAGAATGCTCCCAACCAGCATATCTCTTCCAAGAAATCTGCAGTTTGGACACATGCTCTGTCACCAAGCCTGCAGTCTAGATGTCACCATTATGATTTTGTCTGTGGGCTTCCATTCAGAAAATCTCCAATTCTTTAAGAATTATTATTGGATGTTTGTGAAGAGTTGGGCATTGCTGAATGAGTTAGCTTTGCTAGTTTTGCCAGTAACATACGCTGCAGACATTATTAAGGTACCTGAATCCTTTAGATCCAATGGGGCAAATCTAAAAATGAAAGACAGTGAAATTGACTATGATATGACAGAATTCCTGTTCTAAGGGAAGGAAGGAGTCAGAGCAGCAGAATACGAACAATGGAGTTCAAAAAAGCAGACTTTACAAACTCAGAGGACTGGAAAGTGAGGTCCCATGGGAAGAAAATCTAAGGAAAGGAGTTCAGAAGAACTGGCAATTTTTCAAGGAGACAATATTACAGGTTGTGGCAAGGTGTCCCTAAGTCTGGCCAGGGTCCCACACCTCTCCCTTCATCTGGAGGAGTTAGGCTACACCTGCCTCTGCCAGTCTGGTTGTCTGGTCAGTCCTCTCCCTGCTTTTCCCCAGCCAGGGCTTTAGTCTATCTGTGGAGGACAGCCCAGGCACTCTCCTGTTGAGCTACTCCCCGCACCCTTCCTGTCTTTTGACTCTGTTGTTTTCTCTCCTTCTCTGTTTTCTTTGCTCTCACCTCACCCACCTCCACTTTCCTACCTTGCCTACCCCCTATCCCCTGAGAGCAGCTGTGCCTCATTAATTAACTGCTGCCACTCCCTATTGCCTCCACCTGGGAGCTTATTCGCGCTCTTCTTCCTCTAACCCAGGCTTCATTCTGAGCTGCCTTTCACCCTTCTACCTGGGGTCCTCCTCACCCTTGCCGCACTGGGTCAACACTGTGGGGTTGGGCCACTTGGGATGGTAAGCATTGGATCCTTGACAGACCATCTGCATTGCCATGTTTGATCCCAGCCCTATATCACACTTCAAATTGGAAGGGTTGTAGAGACAGGAACCATCGTATAACCCAAGCATTCCTGTCTTCGTTCTGGTGCATCCACTTCAGAGGTGCATCGTTGTGACTAGAGTAAATTTATGGCCCAATAGGCAAAAACAGAGGCTTTCCATGGCCCATGTCACCGCGAGGCACTCCTTCTCCATGATGGCATAGTTTCAGTCCCTAGGCAAGAGCTCCTGAAGTACAGGAAAGAGGTACAGGAAGGGGTGCTCTTTTTCCCCAACCAGTTGGGGTAGGACATTGTCCAGTCCAACCTCAGAGGCATCTGTCTGCAACAGGAAGTCCCTCTCAAAGTCAGGGGCTACGAGTACTGGGTCACTGCAGAGGGCACTCTCCAGATTGGTGAAGGCCTCTTTGGCTGCCGGTCCATTTCACTATGTCTGGGCCATGGACTTTTGAAAGCTTGGTCTGGGGGTAGGCCCTGGAGACAAAGTGGGGGATGAACTGCTGATAGTACCCCACCAGTCCTAGGAATGCCGAAACCTGTTTCTTCTGGACTGGTTGAGACCAATTCCAGATTGCCTCCACTTTGTTTGGTTGGAGTCTCCCCATAATATGCCCAAGGTACTTGGCTTTTGCCAACCCAATTGCACATTTTGAGGGTTTCACAGTGAGCCTGGCCCTGCTCAGAGTGTCCAGTACTGCCCCCACTTTCTTTCGGTGGGTTTCCCAATCCAGGCTATGGAGGATGACATCATCTAGGTATGTGGCTGCATAATGGTGATGAGGGCATAGCAACTTATTCATGAACCTCTGGAAGGTTGCTGGGGCCCCGTGTAACACAGAAGGGAGGACTGTATACTGATAGAGGCCCTCTGGTATTGCAAAGGCTGTCTTCTCTCTGGCTTCCATTGCTAGGGGAATCTGCCAGTATCCCTCAGTTAGGTCGAGGGTGGACAGAAACCTGGCCTTCCCCAAATGGTCACTCACCTTGTCTGTTTGGGGCACAATGTAAGTATCAAATGTAGAGACTTGTTTAGTTTCCTGAGGTCATTGTAGAAGCAGAGGCTGCCATTAGGCTTGGGCCCCAGGACACAGGCTGGACCACTGGCGGTGGGACTCCTCTATAACATCTAGCTCCAGCATCTTCTTTACTTCTTTTTGGACCTCCTCATGCTTTGCCTCTGGGATCCGATAGTGTCTGATATTCATGTTCACTCTGGGCTCCTTGACAATATGGTGGTCTACCACCGTGGTCCTGCTAAGTGTGGTCGAGAATACTTCCTAGTGTCATGCAATCATCTGGAGCACTTCCATCTGCTGGTCCAGGGTCAGCTCCAGGGAGATTCTCACCAATTTCAGAAGGTTCTCTTTGGTTATTTGCCCCCCTAGTGCAATCACCTGTGCCTCTGTGCAGCTGGAGTTTCAAAAAGGTATGTATGGTAAATCTGCTCTTGCTTGGGGTGATCTGGTTGCCGTATCTTATTGTCTATGTCTCCCAAGACTGTGACCACTTCATAAGGTCCCTGCCACTTGGTGAGGAGCTTGCTCTCTGCCATCAGGACCAGCACCATTAGTCAGTCTCCCACCTGGAACATCCAGAACTTTGCCTGGCAATAGTAATATGTTTGTTGGGCTTCTGGAATCTTTTCCAAGTGTTCTCTGACAACAGGGCAACCTGGGCTATCCTGTCCTTCATCTGGAATACATATTCTACAATATTGTGCCCACAAGCTGATTGCTCCTTCCAGGACTCCTTAGCAAGGTCTAGGGTACCCTGGGGATTATGTCCATATGGCAACTCAAATAGGAAAAACCTTGTTGACGCCTAAGGAGCCTCCTGAATGGCAAACATAAGGTATGGTAGTAAGGCATCCCAATCCTTCCTGTCCTGTCTCACCATCTTCTGTAGCATACTTTTTAGAGTCTGGTTGAACTGTTCAACTGCCTGTCTGTGGATAGTAGACTGAGGTCCTCAAGGCATGTATGATGACTAAAGCACGCAGGGCTTTTATGAGCTTAGAAACAAAGTGGGGCCTTGATCAGTCAGGATCTCATTGGGTATCCCTACCCTGTAGAAGATCTGGACTAATTCCTTGGCTATGGTTTTTTAGTTTGTATTTTGTAGGAGAATCATTTCTGGGTATCCGGTGGCATTATCCAGGACTACAAGTATGTGCTGATGCCCCTGGATGGATTACCCAGGGGGTTGACCAAGTCCACGGCAATTTGCTTAAAAGGTACCTGAATGATGGGTAGGGTCACCAGTGGGGCCCTCAAGTGCAGTCAGGGCTCATGCAGCTGGCATTCAGGGCACAAAGTGCAATGTCGCCAGACCTCCAGGTGTACTCCTGGCCAATAGAACCTCCATAGGACCTGGCTCAGGGTTTTGTCAACCTCCAGGTGTCTCCCAAATAAATGGCTATGGGCTAGATCTAGTATCGCCCTCTGGTGTCTTTGGGTGTCTATGCTCCTGGCTGTGAACACCAGATCCCCCTTGAGTACGTAGTATGGCCTAGGGCTCTAGTTCTCCCCCTCCACTGGAACCCCATTCACCTCAACTACCTCCTTTCAGATGTTGTGGAACATCAGGTTATTGGCCTGGTCCCGTCCGAAGTTCTTGAGTGAGGATCCCACCTGCTCAAGCCCAGAGGGCCTCTCCCCTGTTTCTGCCCCCAAAAGTCCTGTGGGGTTGAGCCTGGACTCAGGCTCACCTGCTTCCTGCATCTCCCCTCTATTGCTGTGCTCAGTCCCCCTTCCTGCCAGGGTCTGCCTTAGGTTTTTGGCCAGGATACGTGTATCTTATCTCTTTGCTGTTCTCCTCTCCTGCCTCATTTTCCGTGGCTTTCCAGACCCCAAGAACAGGTCCGGGTCAATCTCCCAGCATGCCAGGAGGGGCTCTCTCTCTTTGCATCATCCGAGGGGAGCAGGTCGCTAAACCTGGGGCAGTTCTTCCTATGACAACTGGATAGGAGAGTCAAGGGTCCACTCTTGCAATTACCTTCCTGACATTTCCTTGGACTTCTTTATGTACCAGGATAGCAGGGTAATAATTAACTTCCCCATGCATGCAGGTTATGCCCATGTGCTTAACTGGGGACAGCTGTTCCTGCCCTCTCTGTTTCCTGGAGACCAGTGTGACTGCACTGCCTGAGTCTATCAGGGCCACGTTCTCTTTTCCATTCATTTTAACTGGCAGGGTATACTGATGGGGGGCTGCTGCGATGCTCACTGGATTGATCAGGACACAGGTGTTTCTGACATCCCCAAGCTCTCATTGCATAGGCACCTCTAGATTTGGGCACTGAACTGCGATATGTCCTTGCTCCCCAGAAGCATAACACTAATATCCAACTTGGCTGTCCCCTGCTCTACTGGCTACTGGTCTTGTTCCCCTGTCCCTCCTGCCCTCAGTTCCCAAGTCCTTTCATGGCCTCAGGCTGCTCTCCAGTCTCCTTCCTCCCACACCTAGTCCAGTCAGAGGTTTCAGGTACATGGGTCCTTAGGGCCAGGTTAGGCCTTTTATTCTGTTGGGCCTCATACCTGAGGGGTCGTGAGAGGCCTTTAGAGGCTGTCTCTCCATGAGGGCTGCCATTTCATTGTAAGAGGAGGGGTAATTTTGGCTGATCCAGCCTCGCAGGTTGGGTAGGACCCCTCTCATATATCATCGGTCCAAGATGATCATCTCAACCATTTCCTCCATCTCAACCATTTCCTCAAGGCTCTGAGTTTCAGGTCATAGCCTGAAACCACTTCTCGGTCAGGTGAATAAGATCCAACAGCTGTGACTGCACTGCCCTTACTTCCCAGTATCTCCAGTCATGGAACTGTACGGCCCTTACAGCAGCTGTCACCCCCAACCTTGCCAATATCCCTGCATAGGAAAGGGGCCAGGATGGCTTCAGCGCCAGCCTTCCCGTTGGACCATTCTTTCAAATGCCAGGAGGTGCACCTCCTTACCATATTCCCCTGTCATTTTTTCCAAACAGCCGCTGGCCCGCAGGGGCTGTATCTCATCTTGGCTAAGCACATAGGCCTTCAAGACCTTCAGCCAGGCAATTAACTCCTACAGGTTGGCTTTGTCCTGGGCTGCTTAGTTCATCAGCTGGTTGGTCTCTTGTTGTAGGCAAGCTGACTCTTGGTGAGTGGCCATTTGGATTGGGGTAGCCTCCTGCTGAGCCGCTGTGGCCTACACCAATGCCTTGACTACATTCTCCATCTTGGGAAGCTTAATCTGCCCTGGGTGGGTCTGTTATGGTTTCACACAGCAATGGCTGATTCCACCCCTGGCACCATGTGTGGTAAAGTATCCCTGGGTCTGGTCAGGGTCCCACATTTCTCCCTTTGGCTGGAGGAGTTAAGCTGCAACTGCCTCTGCCCACCTGGGTTGGGTGGTCAGTCCTTTCCCCACTTTTCCACAGCCTGGGCTTCAGTCTTGCTGGGGGAGGGGAGACCAGGCACTCTCCTATTGAGCTACTCCCCATCTCCATTGCTATCTTTTGTCTCTGTTGTTTTCTCTCCTTTCCTCTCCTCTCCTCTCCTCTCACCCACTTCCACTTTCCTACCTTGTCCACCCCTTCTCCCCTGACTGGGGCCACTTCTTAAACCTTTGCAGTACTCTGGCTGGGCCTCAGCGGGGCCTCATTAATTAACTGCTGACACTCCCTTTTACCTCCACCTCGGAGCTTAATTGGGTCCTGCTCTTCTTCCCTAGCCCAGGCTGCATTCCCAGCTACTTTTCACCCTTCCATCTGTAGTCTGCTGGCCTGAGCCTGTTACAAGGTACAGATGCAAATTATCTGGATGCCTAAAAAAGACAGGAAGAATAGTGAGAGGAAGATAAGAGAATATGGCTCCAACAGAAGATCTTTAATGACAGGAGCAGAATTCATGTTGCACTGTCAGACCATACCCAAGGTAATGAACCAATCAGTGGATCAAATTTGATAATGAATCCTGGTCACATGCCACTGGAGGCACATTTCAGATATGTTATAAAGAAGAATGACCTGAAAAAGACAAAAGAATCCTATAAAAAGTGCTAAAATGGATCAATTGCTAAGGAGAAGGAGAAAAGAATAGTACAAGCACGTAGGGATAAAATCAGAAAGTCAAGACACAAAATCAGTTACCCCGGCAAGGGACATAAAAGATATTAAAACTACATCTACCCTAAAATGGGGATCAATGGCTTAAGATTGAACCAATGGTGATCAATTCAGCTGGTCTAGTGAAGACCTACTAAACTGACTACAGATCAATCTCCAATCAAACTTATTACTCCACCCCAGACAAGACAAGTAAGGAAGGTAAAGGGGAGTTTGTCCCATCAACGCTCTATGGCACATTCACTTATACACACAGCTGGAGTTGCATACCTCAGATGCACTTTCTGTAGTAGGGTAGATATAGGCTAAGGATAGATTCTTTAACTATATTAGGAGCAAGAGAACAGTGAAGTGTAGGTCCTCTAATTAGCAGGGAAGGAGAGCTAATAACTGATGACATCAAAAAGGCTGAGATATTTAATACCTACTTTATTTCACTCTTCACTGAAAATTTATTGGGTGACCAGATACTCAAATATAATTAATATTAATAGTAAAAGGAAAGGAACACATGCCAAAATAAGGTAAGAGGAAGTTAAAGAATATTCTGATCAGCTGGATGTATTCAAGTTGGCTGAGCCTGATGAAATTTATCCTCAGGTAATTAAGGAGCTAGTAGAAGCAATCTTGAAACTGCTAGCAGTTATCTTTGAAAATGCATGTAGAGCAGCAAGGCACTGGAGGACTGGAAATTGGCGAGTCTAGTACCTATCTTTAAAAGTGGGAATAAAAAGGACCCCGGGAATTACATACCAGTCACCCTAAATTTGATACATGGAAAGATGCTAGAACAAATGATTGTACAATCAATCTGTAAGCACCTAGAGGATAATTGGATTATAAGGAATAGCCAGCATGATTTTTTAAGAACAAGTCAAGCCAATCCTATCTAATTTCCTGCTTTGACAGGTTGATGGCCTAGTGGATAAAGGGAAGCAGTAGATGTATAAGTAAAGATTTTGACACAGTCACCAATAACATTCTCATAAGAAAACAAAGGAAATGTGGTTTAGATACAATTACTGTATGTAGAATACACAACTGATTGAAAGCAGTCAGTCCTGGCTCCAGTAGTATTCAATGTTTTCATTAATTTTTTCGATAATAAAATGGGGAGTATGCTTATAAAATTTGAAGATAACATGAAGCTGTAAGGGGATGCGAGCACTTTTGAAGACTGAATTAGAATTTAAAGCAGCCTTGAAAAATAGGAGAATTGGTTTGAAATTAACAAGATGAAATTCAATAAAGATGAATACAGAGTACTTCATTTGGGAAGAAAAATAATCAAATACATAATCACAAAATGGAGAATAACTGAGGAAGTGGCAGACGTACTAAAAAGATCTGAGACTACAGTGGATCACAAATTGAATACGAGTCAGTGTTATGTAGTAATAAAGAAGATAATATACTTCTGGTGTGTATAACAGGAATGTTGCTTATTGGACAAGGGTAGTAATGGTCCCACTGTATTTGGCACTGCTGAGGCCTCAGTTGGAACTCTGTGTGCATTTGTGGGTGCCACACTTTAGGGAAGAGATGGACAATCTGGAGAAAGTCCAGAGTAGAAGAACAAAACTGGTAAGACATTTAGAAGAAAACCTGACATACGAAGAGAGGTGGGGGACCTGAGAATGGTCTCTAGAGGTGCTCAGGGCTGTTACAAAGCGGACTTCAGTTGGTTGTTCTCCATGACCACTGAAGAAAGGACAAGAAGTCTTTGTCTGCAGCAAGTAAAAAATTTAGGTTATATATTAAGAAAACCTTTTTAACTTTAAGGCTCATCAAGCACAGAAATATGCTTCCGGGGAGGTTGTGGAATCCCTGTCACCAGGTGTTTTTAAGAACAGGTTGGACAAACAACTGTCAGAAATAGTCTTTAGGTTTCCTTGGTCCTGCCTCAACACGGTGGTCTGGATTTGATAACTTTGAGGTCCTTCCCAGCTTTATATTCCTATGATTCTGTGATATTTCAGCAAGAAGTCCCATAACTACTGAGGTAACGCATGTAAATATCTGGCCAGAATTTTCAGTTACAATTGGTAGAATCAACTTTGAAGTGCCTTTGCTTTTAAGATTAGCGTTCATAGTCTAATCATGCTACACTTAAGTTAATTCACTTTGTTGTGAACTCATTAAATTTTTTTTTTAGTTAGAAACCCTACCATGGCTTGGCAAGGAATCAGGAAACCTGTGCTCACTACTACAGAGTTCTGAATGTATTTGACTCATTTAACCTGACAGAGTGATGCGTATTGCAGCAAATTACAGAATCTCTCATTTACATTCCTGCACTTGATCACTTTTTGCTTTGCCCTTAACTAGAGTGTATAAGGTACATCTCCACAACAGACCTACATTGAAATAAGTTATTTCAAAATGGACATTTCAAAATATTTTATTTTGAAATAACACAACTACATACAGAATGCATTTCAAAATATCACCCAGCTATTTCAAAATAGCATTTCTGGCTCCATAGCACTATTTCAAAATAGTGTCATTGGAGTCCATTATGGCCTATTTTGAAATAGGAGTTATTCCTCAGGAAATGTGGTTTACCAGAATCAAAATAATCAAAATCAGAATCAAAATAAAGCACCTGCTTTTCAAATTCTAATTCAAAGGTCATTTAGACACTGCCAAAATTATTTCAGAATAATTACTGTTATTTCAAGATAACTTGGCCATGTAGACATAATCTTAGGGAGAGAAAAAAAGACTCTGATTCAGGTTGGGCACCAAAGTCTTGGATAAATTGTTTTGCGTTATATCTTTAAAAATACAATAACACATTATCTGTATATTTGATCATAAATCTCCAGGTATACTTGCATCCAATTTTAATTACTTAGGGTCAAGCCTTAAATTAATGTGGTCAGTAAGACATTTCTACCAAGTCTTTTTTATCATCTGATTCTTCTAAGGAAGCTGAATAAAGAGTTAGGATGTGTCCTTACCACACTTACTGTCACAGAGAGGTAGCCATGTTAGTCGCTACTCCAACAAAACAAAGCATCAGAAAAGTAGCACTTTAAGGATTAACAAAATGATTTGTTCGGCGATTTGTGGGACAGACCCATTACACCTATTGTCACGTTTGTGACTATACAGTTGCAAAGCCCTCAAAGTGGGCTTTGCGAAAGTCTTAAAATTTGTTTTGCAAGAATATTTATTCTAGCAGCACTCAGCTGCCCAAATATTTATGTTAAATGGTTGTAAATACAGTTGAATAACATGCACACATTAATTAAAATAAATGCTCGTGGACAATTTTCCTATTATTTGCCCAGTAATACTTATGACTTTTCAAAATGCTCACCAACTTTGGGATCAAATTTTGCTATATTTGCATTCTTCCTACATTTTTTAGGAAATTTGAGCTAACCCACTTATCAATTTTGGAGTTATAGTGCAGTGAGAAACATATATTCATCATTTAACAGAAATTCTAACACTAGTTTATTTGAGGAGGGCTACAACAAAAACACACCAAAGTTTAAGCATAACATTTGGCATGACTATAGACCTCTTTGAGGAATAGTGTATTTGGGGGAAGCGGTTTTGATTATACAAAAATTAGGAACATTGAAACTAAGGACTTAGCAAGAGCATGAGATCCATTCATTAGCTGCTCATAACTAGACTTCAAATTTGATGTCCTGTCCACCCCTAGAAGCTTACAGTGCTATAACTCTACCAATACAGCTGTGCCGCTGTAAAAGTGCTCATGTAGTCACATTATTCCAATGGCAAAGAACTTACTCGTTGGCAGAATAAAAACAGCTCAAGAGTGGATGTAGCTGTGTCTGCAGGAGAGAGTCTCCATCAGCATAGTGTTACGCACACCAGCAAAACATATGTATCTCAACGTGTTTTTTTCCACACCCCTGAGTTACAAAAGTTTTGCCAATATAAATGCTAATGTAGATATGGCTTCCGTAGATGGCTGTTTGGTTTTATCATAGTAATATGGGCTTGGTACTTAAGTTCTTATTCAAGCAAAACTCAGTAGGACCCAGCGTAACAGAAATTTCGTCATAAGGGACAAAATGCTGCAAAACATTGAAGGTTTAGTATCTTCTGAGGTAATACAGCTGATGTATTTTATAATCATTTATAAATATGGATTCAGAATATTGTCAACAGTAGCTTTAACTCTCAATGCTATCTACCGTAAGCATTTTAATTTTTATGATTCATCATTATACTCCTGTCTGAGTTCTTGCTGTGTTGAAGAATCATAAAGTAAGTGTACCATGTTCAACTCTCACAAGTTACAAAATATAATTTGAAAATAAAACCTAGCTACAGAAACATCTCTTCTTCAAAGAAAGAAGAATAATGCAAAGGTTCCATAGTATTCTGTACAAAAAGCACACATTGTTCTGTCAAGTATTTGCATGCAAATGATTAAACATGAGAAGTATTAAACCTTTGACACAAAAAAACGAACTGCCATTGAACAAATGAGTCTAAAGAGAAGTAGACACATTTTTCAGTTGCATGACAATGCAAGCAGGAATTAGTACTTTTTAAAAATTTCTGATGATGTGTGCTTCCTGTTCCAGTTTGTTTAGTCACAAGTACCGAATTAGATTTCTGTTGGCTGATTGCATTTACTATAAACAGGTTTTGTGCTTTGTTTAAATACATCAGGCTACTTAACCCTTGCATAGGCAGGTAAAGTAAAAGGGGTGGAAGGAAAAATTACTCTCTGAGATCGCCGTTTCTTTTTGGATTAAAAAACAATTTTCAGAGAGATCATAGGGAGGTTAAAAGAGGGCTTGGCTGTTGTTTCCAAAACTAGTTTCTCTTTTGTTCCTTTTCGAGAAACCAGATGTAACTGCAGGTCAGAAGGGGTGAAATGAGGCACTTATTTAACAAGCACAACCAGTTTATTGATGAAACTGGATCAGAAAGACTTGTGGGTTTCTCCTAGTGCAATATCTTCCTGTATTAATTCAAGCCATGCTATGCCTCAGGTGAGTACTACTGATTTTTTCCCCATTAAATCTACATGTATATATTGAAAACCTACATTGTTTAATAAGCGGCGGCGGGGGGCGGCAATCAATGATTTAACATTCCTAAAACACTTTGTGTAGAGATCAAGCAGCTGGTTCAACAAATAGTGGTTCTGTTTTAGTGAGGATATGTTCCCCGCTCTGATAGTCACATATATCTTTTAAATACAAACATGGAGTGTTTAACAATACTTAAACTTTCTCTTATGCCAGGATTTACCTCGCTTCAGGTTATCCCTATTCACCCCCTACACACACCCATATGCTTTAAAAAAAAAAAAGGTATCTGCTCTCCTAAAACAACAGGAATGCTGCGCTGGCCTTCAGCCAGCAAAAGCTCAGTGAACAGGATAAAATTTCAGTTCAGATTTACGGGAAGTTGCTGGTGTTCGGAGTAAAAATCTGGTTTGGTGAGTTTAAGGGCAGGGAGTATGCAAGAAACAACCTTGCTACTGTGAGCAGCGAGAACAAGAGAGGGGGGAAAAAAGAACAGAGAGATGAGACACTTAACATTTTCCTCTCACAGTCACAGTTTCTCTGTGTACTCCTGAATCCTGAGAGATCGCAGGCTTTACCAAGCCAATAGGCAGGAACTAAGTACTGTAAGTGCAATATCTCAGCTTAACTTCCAT
Organism: Carettochelys insculpta; assembly: GCF_033958435.1. NCBI lineage: Eukaryota > Metazoa > Chordata > Testudines > Carettochelyidae > Carettochelys > Carettochelys insculpta. The sequence goes on along the minus strand of NC_134140.1, from coordinate 44,161,234 downwards.
GTTTTATGTCTACTCAGGAATTTAGTCTAAAAGAGCGCCTTCTGATTAGCACTTCTGTTTAGTACTTTGGAATGTACAGCTTAGGTCAGTGAGAATCAAGGGTTTTAGCTTAGCTGGTATTACTAACAGCAAGTTTCTCTGTAAGCATTTCAGTGTTCAACTAATTTAAACGGGCGGAGTGAAACGAGGGGGTTAAAAAGCATTGTGGGGAGTTGCTCAACACTGCTCATTTAGCAGAACAGAAAAAATAAGACGATGCGTTAGATTGGTGCCCAGGAACGCTTTCTTCTCTGTGAACGGTGCTCAAGTGTAGAGACTGCCTTCAGAAACACCATACAGGTAGGTACATTTTTGTGATCACTGTGCTACCCTGTGACCTTGGCTGCAGGCTCTATTCTCTGGTGATTGTTTTAAGAACATGGTGGGACATTTGAAACAGAGTGTAAAATAATTTCTGTGAAAAACAGAAACAAAACCACAAGTTGAACTAAGTTTTGATAATGCCTGCCAAATGACTGAGCAATGGACGAGATTTTTTTTATTTAAAAACTTGTAAGGTTAGAGAGGAAAAGAAAGATCAGATCAGAGAAGACTGAAAAAGGATTTCTGGTACATACATTGTTTCAGAAGTTTAGTTTGAAAGGTTATGTACATCTTCATAATCAAATCATAATATCCCAGTATCTTCTTATTTGATGTGTTAAATAATGTTGAAGCAAATATGAGGGTTGGAGTGGGGGGGGGTGTAGTTAAAATCATAGTCTTAAGAAAATGTAGTGGTGACTCAATTTTGATTGGAAAAATGCAACTTAACAGGAAAGCTGGTTGGGGTCTCTGATTAGAAAAAATTAAAATGAAGAGAACAAATTTTTTCTAATGACTATTTTAAGAAAAATGTATTATTGGCAGATTTCACCTTTCTTTGCCTTTTGTTGGATTTATGTGTGGTTAGGTGAGGATTCATGGGGCTTGGCTACGTATGCATGTAAAAAGAAACAGTTTGTTTCACAAGTTAAAATCATACAGTTGATCTCCCATTTGGGCTTTAAAATAAAGATTGGGAATGAAGCCACAGAACTTTAAAAATTGGATATAGCAAATCAAAAGATTAAATTTTGAACTCTGCCCTAAGTTCTACTTATGCCACCCATCTGAGGTCATGGGGCAGAACTTGGCCTCAGGGGCCAGTTTGAATCCAATAGAGGCATCTTTACGAGCCTTCCATTTTTATGTAACAGTAACTTGGACAATCTTGCACTATATTCTTTACAGGCCTAATGATGAGTTCACATGATGATAAGGGGGAAAAAGAAAAAGCTTACATCAGGCTCTTGCAACAACTGTGGTAGCAAGTTGTTGTACTTTAGGACTATTGACAGAGGGATCTCCAACATTATATACAAAACATTTCCAAGTACTGCAGGTGCCAGATCATGAAAGTGAAAAGTCACTTCTGGTATTAAGCAGAGCCTGGTACAAAATTGGAAAACAGAAGACAATATGTACTCTTCAGAAAGGAAAATAAGATAAACTCTAAATAGCTGTATATTTCTGGTGTTATCTAACAGAAATTCAGGTTTAAATTACTAACAAGGCTAAAGATCAAACTATACAGTCAAAGTAACATTAGAGTCTGAAAAATCAGTTTCCCTCATTTATACTCCCTCCTGTTCTCCTGTGTTATGTGATATTAGACACACACAAGGCAGACTAGCCTTGGAACTACAGTAGTTTAAAGAAGTATTCAGAATTTAGCTGGACTCCTAATAATACCTGTACCTTAATGCTTCAGTTCTGTCTGGGGGAAAAAAAAATCAGTGATTAAAAATGAAAAAAGAATGTGTTGTAATCACCAAAGTATACAATAAAGTTAAACACTTTTGGATAAGAGTACTTACTTTAAACAGCTAAGGTAGCAAATGTTTATGGGAATAGTGTTTCAAGAGGAGTTTGATCTAAGGACCTGATCCTGCCAAGAGTTCCATGCATGGAGCCCCACTGAATACTGCAGGACTTTTCATAGGTAGAGGGAGAACCTCTGCATGGAGAGAACAGTAGGATCAGGGTTTAAATTAGTGGCTTTTGCATCTTTATTGCTTGTTGTTATAATTTGCTGTTCTACACATTGTACAGAAGTATTACACTGATTCAGTCATCACTGTCACATGATAGACACTGTCTGGGAAAGGTGTATGATCAGAGGTCAGCAGCCAAAACAATAAGAAGAGCTTTTTTTTTTTTTTTTAAATTTGGTAAAAAAATCAATAATTCAAGAGCTGCAACACATGCGAATAAGAGACAGTCCTTAACAAATAACATCAAACAATACTTTTTGTAACCCTTCTTTAAGAACAGCACACGCACAATGATTTGTAATGCACTGCGTTTACTGCAGGATGTTCACTAATTTCTTACATATTCTGTTTCCTCACACTTTACATGTGTGTGTTTGTACTGCAATCTTCCTGAGTTTCACTCCTGAACCCACTTTAATTATGCTAATTTTACTTCATATTAATTTGTTTTCTTTCTTAAAATGCATGTTGCCCTTCCTGGAAGGTATGTTGCAAGCTTCCTTTTCCTTTTCAAAATCAAGACTTTATTAGAAACACAATCAAAACACTGATACACTATCATATCCCACAAATGCACTACACATATTAAAGGGGGAGTTCTCCAGTGCATTGAGATCACATATCATTTGGTATTTTGATATGAGTTGTTCTTTATTGGCCTTTTAGATGTTCATTGATTATTGAAAATAAGGTTTTTGTTTTATTTTTACTTTGCAATTATAGTGTTGGGAGCCACAAAGAAGTCCTTTAGAACCACAGGTTGCAGACTCCTGTGTATGGTGTCTGATACCAGGGAACTTCATATGATTGTGCTCATTTAGATTTTTTAAATGTCTGTTGTACTTTCTTTGTTAACATGAAAACAGCCTAAATGGAAAATAACAAAAGCAGGTGCTGGGATCTAGTTTGAGTTGATTGTCAATGTAAATATCTAAAAACAAAATTTAGATGCCGTGCTATTTAGATTTGAACACTATTAATGCTGTTCCATATTGGTTTAGAATAATGAGTTATATCTGCATTTTCCTGGACTCTGCAATTGTTATATTAAGCTCATCTGAATACATAATTTCATCTCCCTTTTATGAAATTCAAACTGTTTTCCCCTGAGCATGCACGACTGAGTTATCAAATTAAGAATGATCCAAACTGGAAAAACGTACACTAAAAGTACCTGCATTACTATTGACAAACAATGGTAGAGACTTAAGGGCCAAATTCTGTTCCTACTGAAGACAGTGGAAGTTTTGCCATTAATTTCTCTCTGACCAAGGTGAAGGATTTGGCCCTTAGTGAAGAAATACATCTGCCAGTCCTTTGGTATTTTCTTTATATACAGATAGCTATGTATGAAGATGGTGTGTGTCTTTCTCTTTCAGGACGTTTACATCTCAATGTTTGAGATGAACCTAAAGCAAAAGCCCTGATCTCAACACTCATTTCCCTAAATTATACTTGAAGCTGTCGTCTGTATCTATCATTTTTCAATTTTCATACTTCTAACATTGACCAGTTCATGCTATACACTTGCAGGAAGAACATTACTCATGATCTTTTCCAGTAAGAGACCTAAAATAATAATTCTTTTTTCTTGTATTTTAATAACATGGTTCTGGGTACACCTAGCTCCTGCCAAGATCAGGCACATCTTCTCAGTATCCTTGTCAAGACAATGAAGGCTTTGTATAGTTAAGATTTGCAAGGGTTTTGGTGACACAGTAAACTCAATAGAGCATGACAACTTACTAACTACAAAGTAAACAGACAGGCTGATGTTTTGGGGGCTTTTTGTTTTCTTTTTACAACTTATCTGCTGAAAACCATTGAGGAACTCTTCACAGAGAGGCCTTTTTCTTTTTTTTCTGTAAGAATATACTTTTCACAGGTAACATTCAGACTGTACTTTTTAGCCTAGTTACATTGCCCAAGATTTGGGGGGGGGGCACAAGCAAAGATGGGATAATTTGGAGAATGGAAGTGGTGAGAAACTACAAATGGATCAGACCTATTTGAAACAGAATGCTAACGAACCATTCAGATAGTAACAATTTTCAGTCACTGACAAACTAGCTTGGATTTAACTGAAAACCTAGAGGCAGAAAGCTCTGTATTCTGTTTACCATACCCTGGAGCCATCTAGTCCCTCAACAGCATTTACTTTGTTGAAGCATCATTACAACTGTAATGCATTTTAAAGAATGAATGAGAACTCCATGTACAGACCACAGAGCTTAAAAAGTTAAGGATCAAGGTTAGCTCTTTCCCACCTTATGCAAACAGTATGGGACTAATCACCCTCTCCTTTACACTCAAGGAGGAGCATTAACCACTAGGTTGGAAGCAGAATGCTTTGCTTCACCCAAGACAGGTTTAGGTTTGTATATAACAGTTACAGCCAGCTGGATAAGTCATGGTGTAAATATCAAGTTATCAGAGATAATCACAAGGCCCTTTATAGAAATATAGTGTTTATGCATAGGGATAATAGAAAGACAGCTTCCTCTGGAGTAGAAAATATTACCCATTTTACATCTCATTGACTTGTTTTTTTTTTTAAAAGAGGATAAATTAAACTGTAGGAAGACTCCAGTTATGCAAGCTCAAATTAGGCCCCAATGCGAGGGTTAATACATCCACTCTTGTGAAAAGTGCCACAGCATCTTTAATGACTCTAACATTTTTCCTTGACTAGAATTTTCTAAACCCTTAAAAAAGCCATTTCCATCTATATCTGCTATAGACCGTTGTACATGCATAGTCAAGTATGTTTAGTTAAAGACTCAGAGTAGACCAACAATCCTGTGATTACTTATTAGCACTGTGTGAAACACTGAATATTCAATTCAGAGAGGATTAGATGTATTTTGTTGTTCATGTCCTGTGAGTATCGCTTTGAGTTCCAGATTCAAAGCAAAACTGAGCCAAAAGCATGGGATGTAAGATCTTTATTAAAGGCTAATTTGTACTGTGTAGAGTACAAACAAACAGTTATGTATCACTTTAAAGACTAACGAAATAGTTTATTCAGTGATGAACTTTCGTGGGGCAGACTCACTTCTTCAGATAGCTAGCTCCATATCTGAAGAAGTGGGTCTGTCCAACAAAGCTCATCACTTAATAAATGATTTTGTTAGTCTTTAAAGTGTTACATGACTGCTAGTCTGAATTTTAGCAAAACAAACACGGCTACCTCTCTATTACTGTATAGAGTACAGTACAGAATTGCTGACCACTCTTGTCCTTTGGTTTGCTTCCCCCATCTGTCTGTATGTTTCTACCTATTTCTTCTTTTAGCTTACTTTATAAGCTCCTTAGGTCAAGGATCCTGTATTTATTCTGTGTCTGGTCCCAGGCATTACTGCGACCCAAGTAATAATGGGTTGAACTTTAATAAATTAAATGGACTAAGGGGGACAAGTTTTTATTTTATTTTATTTTAGCATATACTTACACTTTACTATAAATTAGTAGTGTGTACCAATTGTTACAAAATATTGCTAACTATTCAGCTACTTTTTAGTATTAATAGTATACAATAACTAGAAATCACTGGAGGGGATGGCTCTCTGGCTAGATAGTAACACTCCAGACTGTCATATTACTATTATTTAATATTTGCATCAAAGTTTCAGGGCCCACTGTGCAAGGGGGATCTTGTGGAGCTGCATTAAGATTTGAGTGAGGAGAGGACATACACCATTTTGTTGATCAGTTCAGGAAAAGTGTTCCTGGAGTAAGGATCTTTGTGTGAGACTCTGACAAGGGAGTAAATGAGCTTGATATGAGTATAGCAGAGGATATGAGAAATAATGTAGTAAGGCATTAGAGCAGACAAGATATCGGGAAAGGGTTGTGAAAGAATTCAAAGGTGAGGGAAAAAAATCTTGAACTTGGTGCTAAGTAATAGGGGAACAAATGGAGGGATTCAGATGAGGATTGAGTCCCCATTGTGCTAAATGCTCTAGAAATATGTGTTCTTTGAAGACTTTACAACCTATTGCCAGCATGGTCAAGTTATGATGTTAGGGATATGTTTACAATAACAGAGTCTGGGCTGTGAGGTGTAACATGAATCTGACATTTTATTCTTTTATTGTTTGAGAAAAATAAAAAGATCATTTTAGGATTTGTGCTAACCTTTGACATCAACCAGGAATGGCAATCTACACTAAAGCACTCTTAGAAATCCCGGGATCACACAAAGGGCCTCATCTTCATCCTAAATGAGGCTGAGGCTGAAACTACAGGAGCAGTTGGATCAACCCAGATTAAGACTATACATTTTCAAATGCATCATGTGAGTTAGGCATGCAGTTCCCATTGCAAGTCAGTGAGAGATGAATGAATAACCCCTTTACGTGGGTTTGGAAATTTTGCCCTGTATCATATGATCATTGTAGACCAGGTGTTTTGCATGGGCACAGAGGTTCAAGGTCATGGACCCAGTTGTACCAATGGAAATTTAGATCATAATCTTGAGAAGTTCTGAGTACACACACACACACACATACACACTGCTTTTTTAAATACACACACACACACGCATCTCATAGAGCTGAATTGGACCTCAGGAGGTCATCGAGTCCAGTCCCCTGCCCTCTTGGAAAAACCATCTTTTTTTAAAAAAAAAATCTACTTGTCCCACATCCCTAAATAACCTCCTCAAGGACTGACCTCACAAACCTGGGTTTAGCAAGCCAGTATTCAAACCACTGAGTTACCCCTCCCTGCTGGAAATGGGGTAGAACACATAGGAAATTGAGAAAACATAGGAAATGCGGTAGAAATCCACATTGTTGAACTGAGGGTTTATTCTTCTCCAGTAGACAATTATTCATAAATTAAGCTGATGTAATGTATGGTTTACCTGAAGTGAAACCTGTGTTTTTCATATTAGAAGGTAATGAATAGGATATTGGAAATATGACCGCTATAAATTTATTTTAACATGATTTCCCATTTGGTTTTGGGAAGAAGGGGCTTTCAAAATCTGGGGGTTCCTTTTAAAAGGCCCCCTCTCTACATGAGCAGCATGCATTTGGAAAGCAGCACTTTTGAAACGCGTGCGGCCACCATTATGCTAATGAGGTGCTGCATGTTCATGGCAGCGCCTCATTAGCATCTGCTGAACTCCCTTATTACTATACTCCTTCTGAAAGGCTGGGGCTAGTGTACACACAGCCTTTTTGAATAATTCACAAACAGAAAAAAGGGTGAGGTGGCTATGTAAATTATTCACTTGGAACAGTTTACCCAACTCTAATCAGGGAAACAATTATTAAAATAATCTCATGGTTAAACACTTAGTTGGTGACCTTGATAGGAAAACACAGAGTGATTTTTTTTTTTTTTGTGAACCATCATATCACAGGGCCTTTAAAACAAATTATCCTAATTTTTCCAAGCTTTGAGGCCTGATCCTGCATTCCAGGGTGCCCAAATTCCCATTCGCTTATGAATGGAAGTTCACAGAGGACATGGGACAGCTTCCTAGGTGTTTGAGACCTTGCCTAAATTGGGGCTTAGCTCTGATTTCAACTGGCATTGCCCAGGAACTAGCGTAACTCTCTGTGCATAGGCAGAAAACCACAATATTCACTGGTTTGAAACTTACACAGCACACAAATTACTGTCTAAATACCAGCACACATGGTTGTACTCTTTATTTATTACATTTAGACAATTTGACTACCTTTACATTATTTTTCTCTTTGATTTTTTTTATTTTAGTATTCTAACAAATTTGTTCATTTTTTTTCTTAATTCTTATAACTTTTGTGCACTCATACTGAATTTTTATTAAGACTGTGGCAATAGTCAGCTGTAAGTTGGTGCCCTTTGTAGTTTTTTAACAGAAGGAGTTAAATGGAACTACTTCTAATCTCTTTATCCTTGTCATACCACTCTGCTATGCAGTAATACACCGAAGAATTTCCAGAAAGCAAAGGTTGGCGACTTAAAGTAGCTCCCTTGCTGGCTAAAAAAAAAATTCATTGTGTAAATTCATGTTAGTTGTTTTCAGAGCTGAAAGTATGTTATACTTGTGGGTAAAGGAAATTTACATGTGAAGGAACTCAAGGCAGGAGAAAGACTGGAGCAAAAAAATTGAAACCTTTCTTTGTTTAAAAAAATAATAGAAACAAATGGTTTCCTTCTAATAGTTAGATCAGGTTTTGTAATTATGAAAATAAAGGCATTTATAGGACTCTATAATGGAAGGTGTCAATGCTACATTACCTCTCCACTAGGGATTAGCAATCCTGTAAAAGAAATAGCAGCATGTCCTTGAGAGCACCAGAGTTATATGCTAGACAGGTTTCACTTTTTACTGTATTGCATAATGTCAGCATACCCGTAAGGACACGTAGTATCTTCCATGTCTTTTCATTATTGGACATCATTCTGTGCCCATTCAAATCAAGGACAGCATTCTCATCAGTAGCACTTCAGTAGGACTTGGGTCTTTTTCTACATTGGATTCTACCGTATCTGGCTAAAAGCTGATCAGCAATTTGCTAGAATGTCATCCTTCTTCCACTCTGAGTCCAGTCTTTTCCTGGTCATCCCAGCCTCTCCCCCTCTACCTCGCCCAGTCACCACTATGAACTCCTATAGCAACAAAGTGGTATTTGCAGTGGGCCTGCTTTTTTTTTTTAAAAAAAAAAAAGGGGGGCGGGGGGAGCACAGCTATTATTTAACTTTGGGCTTGTCCACACTACCACCTACCTTGGAAGGAAGGATGGTAATTAGGGTGTTGGGAGTTTACTAATGAAGTGCTGCCGTGCCCCCGTCCTGCCCCCGTCGGCAACTCCAAAGTTTTAAACTTCTAAGTACTGGCACGCGTCTAGCTGCGGTGCACCCCCCAGTACTTCGAAGTGCTGGGGCAACTTCAAAGTCCCTTTACTCCTCAAAATTTTGTTTAAAATTTTGAAGTTGCCGCCGGGGGGTGGGGCGGGGCGGGGGGGATTTGCTTAATGAAGTGCTTGCTGCCTGTGCACGACAGCGCTTCATTAGTAAACTCCTGACACCCTAATTACCATGCTTCCTTTGAAGGAAGGTGATAGTGTAGACAAGCCCTTTGAGATGTTCAAGGCAAACTGCATATTGATTTTCTTGGCACACAGTAGGTATCAATCTGACTGGTGGTATTTTTGTTAAAAACAAACTTACAAAAACCTGAAATGGGGATGGAGATGAAAATGTGGTTCCTACTGTTGAATGCATTTGTATCATCATAAATTTCTCTCTTCCATTATGTAACATGCTAGAAATCTATAAGTACATACATCCTCCTCCTGCCAGTGAACCATAAACTGGGGCATGGGGGGTGTTAATCCTTATATCAAAAAAATCCTTACATACCACATTTATATTTCTACCTAGAGCCAGCACCAGCCCACACTTACGTGATGAAATGTACCAACACAGACACATGTGCTTTTTCCTCACTACATAAAATCAGTATCTCTCAGCTTCCCTCCTTTTCCTCCACCTCCCTGTTAATCCTCTTTAAATCTAGAGCAATATATGTTAATATAGTGTGACACACACTTTCAACAAAGTTTTCCCTAGCAACTCTGGCAATTGAAAAGTCACAGTAGAAGTGTACTTGCACAAATTCTTCAAAAGAGTCAGTTTTTCTTTTCAGGCAACTGGAGTTTTCAGTGGGACCACAGTTTATTTCAGAGCCAGCTGTATCATATGTAGGCAGAATTGGTGTCCTCCTAAAACTGCAAAGTATTAGGAGCAGCAAAATGCTTATGGTCAGATTTTTTTTGATGGAGTCTATACCCAACACTACCCATTTTAGGAACCAAAATAACTAGTGAACAGATTTTAAAAAATACTCAGCAATTCCAAATGTTCACCTCCTATCTAAAGCAGTGAGCATGTTATAGATTTGCTAGTGTCCTAGACCACCCAAAAAGCTAGCTACAGAACTCATACCATGATGCTAGGATTTAATTATAATCCTGTTTCCACTGGGCAACGTCTACACTAGAGTTTTGTCAACAAAACAAGCATTTGTCAACAAAACCCATGGAGCGTCCACTTTCCCAAGGCATTTTGTCGATAGTAAATTGACAGACCATGGCACTTTTGACAACAGCATTCTGCCATTCCCCCATGAGGCAGAAGGCATCTCTTGACAGACCTCTGTTGACAGAAAGTTAGTCTGGATGTTCCAGGGGGCCCTCTGTTGACAGACAGGGCTTTCAGGACACGGGGTAGCTATACTTCTGGTTGGCTGTTTTTGTTGAGAGAGCAGCAAGGCAGTCAGGCAGCTCTCTGATGACAGAGCTGATCACTCTTGTGATCTGCTTGGTAACTTGGCCATGATCTGTCAACAGAAGTTTTGTTGGAAGATATCTTCCAACAGTAACTTCGGTTGACTGAGCACTCTACTGTAGATATAGTATTGCTAAATGAAGAAAATTTAAGAACCAATACATGTTGGTTACAATATTCTCACATATCTGATCGTTCTTTAATTTTTCCTTGGGTAATATATGAGGTCAGTGAGCCGTTTCCCCTAAAGTTTTATTTTGGGTGGTGGAAAGAGGGCATAGTTATATATTTTTATTCTCTCTTGTTTCTATGTATTCCTTCTTGGAGCACTTCAGTTCACTATTCCTCCTTCAAGGGTGCCAGTCCATGCTTAATGCATCCTGATTCAAATAAGCGTGTGACTCATCATTTCAGGAATTATTACCTAGACAGCAGAAGTAAATCTTTCTAACCTAGGGCTTGGGCAGAGCAAGGCAGAAACCTTGGAGTTTTGGGATTTCTGCTCCACAAGTCGCCTAGAGCTCTAAAGGAGTCAGGAGACTGGGCAGAGTAATAAGTGACATCAGAGGACAATGCTGAATGCCAAGTGCTGCAGGCTGCCTGCTGAGCTAGACTGCCATGCTTGGGAATTGGATCATGAATTTATGAGTGAGAATAAGACACCAATGTATCTAAGACCCTGGCATTCTATTTTTTGTTATAGTTTTTTTGGCAGGGTGGGAAAGCTAAGCGGGTACAATATGCCGTCCTTTTTTTTTTTTTTGGTGTTTTTTCGTTTTGTTTTGTGGGGCTTTTTTTTGTTTGTTTGTTTGTTTGTTTTTAAAGAAGAGTTGGTATGGCTCCCCACCTGCCCCATTCCCCCCATTGGATTCTTCCAGCAGCCACATGGCTGGGAGCTGGCTGGGGTGCTGACTCCTGCTGGCAGGCCCCATTGCGGGAACCCTGGCGAAAAGGTGCTGATTTGCAGTACTGGCACATACCACCAGGAAAAAAAGCTCTGACAATATGTTGCAGGAATTATATTTCTTTTAGCTGTAATCTGTCCTGATCAGGGCAGCTTTTGATGCAATTCACTTCTAATGGAACCAAAAGTATAATTTGTTTCTGAGTCCCACATAAACCTAAAATGAACTTTTGAAAAAAAGAACAACAGGGATGTAACTGGAAGTAAAAACACAATGTGGTTACAAATATCAGAGTTTCCGTAGCTTCTAAATATAGTATTAATGGGGTTTTATATGTTATGTCTGTTAAAAATGGACAAATATTATGTATTTCAGGTATTATGTGATACCAACATGCATGCTGAACTTTTTGAATGTTAGATATTTTTTGTTTAAATGTTACTGGAAAGTGAGCCTTCTAAGGAAGGGTTTGAATTACACTGCCCTTCCATTTTGGCTGGGGCTCCTAACTGCTATGGTAATATATAATAATGATAGTTCTGAGGTTTCTTATTTATAAGTCTACTGAATAATATACAGTGTGGCTATTTCCATTACAAAAGGGATACGAAAGTTCAAACAGCTTTAATTAAGGTTGCTGGAATATTCAAAACAAAGACCTCAGTATGCAAAATGAGTTATTCCCTTCTCAAATGGAAGTGGTAGCCTTTGTAAACTTGTGAAAGGTTTGTCTGAGGAAGGCATTATTTCAAAGAATTACTAGTTGATTTACTGTCTTTTTGTTAAGTCACAAATAAAAAAGATGCTCATCCACCAACTTCACTGAAACCTTCGAAGAGTAACACATTTTAAAATTAATAGCAACAATTTTATTTCCCTGTTGTATCTAGTTTAACACGGAAATATCTAATCTGCTTAGTTTTTATATTTTCACAAACATGCATTTGTTTGGCTAAAAACTTTTAATTAGTCCAATCACATGGAGTAAGTATTTAAAAGCTGGAAGGCAAACCTATTACAGGCATCAGAGGTGACTCTCTCATCCACTTTTTAGAGCTTAATTCTAGGACTCTTTAACTCTAGGCTGCAGAACTTGCATAGCAGGGAAGGTGAATGCTAACCCAGATTTTCTGGATAAGTGGCTAACGTTCCCCACTCTCCTGAGATAGTATTGGCATCTATTGCTAACCTCCCTTATGTATTCTCTAAGATAATATCTCACCTTGTGTATTAAAAACACAGCTAAAGAAAGTAAAAATTCTTTCACAGTTTTGGTGGGATTGTAGAAGAGCTGAGTGGGGTCACTGAGGCAGCTGATCACCTTAAAGTATCGGGGTGCTGAACCTTCTCAACTTCTGAGCACAGTAGGGTAAACCTCGAATCAAGACTCCACATGGAGTACATGGGTGGTAACACAAGAAGTCTGAGTTCACCCTTATGGGGAAAAAAGGCGAGGGTGGGGAAGGAATGCTAATCAGCAAATGACCATCCATTTTGTAGTGAGTGAAACCAGATAAGAAAGGAATGGTTGATATAAAAGGAAAAAGTAAGTTACAGTAAAAAGGCACTGGTGAATGTTTGCACAATGAGCAAAATGAATATATTCTTTTGTGTCCCAATTAAATTCTAGATGCTCCAGTCAAATCAACAGACTGATTCACTTTTGTATTGTTACTTTTGTAGGGTTTTCACTTGTTCTGGAAATCAAAGATGTGAAATGGGATATCATGCAAATACAAGTAAATTAGAGAGTCTGCAAACCAGAATCTGCAGAAATGGTACACTCAGGTTACGGTTACACTACAGTGATCTATCGACATATTTCTGAACAAAACTTCAGTTGACAGAGTGCAACCATACACAAAAGCCAATTGGAAGAGTGGCCTCTCTCTTGACAAAACAGGCACCCAGAAGCATAGCAGACAGGGCTGCCCATTGTCCTGGGTGCCCTTTCTGTCGAGGGAAGGCCCCTCAGAGCATCCACACAGTTTTTTTGTCGACAGAATCTATCAACAGCAGCATTATGCCTCGTGGCTGAGGGGCAGAACGCTGCCAGTGATAGTCCTGAGTTTTGTTGACAAACTGTCAACAAAATGCATTTTGCGTATTGACGTACTACCAGTTTTGTCAACAAAATTGGGATTTTGTCGGCAAAACTTGCTAATGGAACCGTAGCCCCAGTGAATACAGATTTGTGCCTAGTACAGTGCACAGAACATCATTAGCACTTCAGCAGGCTTCAGCACATGCATTTCAGGCTTCACTCTAGCAATCCATCTCTTCAACATGTAAAGGACCTTGTTTTTGCCCTGTGAGAATAAGTTGTAAAGCTGCCATGACAGAGGAGTTCTGGGCTAACATAGGATCTGCATATATATCAGGTGAGGGCCAGCTTGTGGCAGTGCAATAGCAAATAGATGGGAGTACAGGCATGATAAATAGCACTAATATTCCTGTGGATTTCAGTGAGAAGTAACAGCCTTGCTCCTTAAATATTTCCCTCTGCTATTAGACGAGCCATCAGCAAGCATGGATGGAATAGGACATGCAGTATGGAAAGAACCATGCATTTTCCCAGGTGCACTCTTCTTAAAGATTTTAAATAGAGAACATAGATCTAGACTTCAAGGTGCTTGGAGAGAAACAATCATGGGAAAGGGGTTGCTACAGAGAGCCCTGTGTTTCCTAAGTATTTCCTGTACTTATGAATCAGTAAAACAAAAAACATGGGTCAGACTCTTGCCTAATGTAAAAGGCAAAATGCAGTTGAAGCCAGTGGAGTTGTACCCATTTATACCAGCCAGCAATATAATGTGCTCCTCTGTGCATAGGGTCAAGTATCGGAGGGGTAGCCGTGTTAGTCTGGATCTGTAACAGCAGCGAAGGGTCCTGTGGCACCTTATAGACTAACAGAAAAGTTTTGAGCATGAGCTTTTGTGAGCAAAGACTCACTTCATCAGATGCTGGTCTTGGAAATCTGCAGGGCCAGGTATAAATAAGCCAGAGCAAGGGTGGGGATAACAAGGTTAGCTCAGTCAGCAAGGGTGAGGCTTACTACCAGCAGTTGATCTGGAGGTGTGAATTTAGTATTCTGTATTTAGCCAGCCAGCTTCCCCTCCCTTGGTGTTCACACCTCCAGATCAACTGCTGGTAGTAAGCCTCACCCTTGCTGACTGAGCTAACCTTGTTATCCCCACCTTTGCTCTGGCTTATTTATACCTGGCCCTGCAGATTTCCAAGACCAGCATCTGATGAAGTGAGTCTGCGCTCACGAAAGCTCATGCTCAAAACTTTTCTGTTAGTCTATAAGGTGCCACAGGACCCTTCTGTGCATAGGGTCAGTGTAACTTAGTGTGCTATGCCCTGGCAGTGGAAAGTGCATCAGAGATGGAAGTGCCATGAAGCAATCTGCCTGCAGCCTCACTCTGCCCTGGACCAAGCCAGTACACCCCACAATGGGCAGAGCCAGGTGATGAATTTTCCAGACAGTCTCTATTATCAGGGATCTTAGGAGTCCTGGTTAGAATTTACAACTGCCTCTTTCTCAGACAGAATCCCAAAGGGAGGGTGGTAATGATAACCGTTTGTATCCTCTCCCAGAGTGAGTCATCTTCTGCTTCAAGTTCTCCAGTGGACAATGAGTAACTGGAAACCCCAATGCCTAAAGGAATGAATCTGGCCTTTTTTTGTGTAAGGATGTGATATCTTAGTATTATATGTTCTTGACTGGAACTGCCCATTTAAAAATGGTGTCTGACAAATCACTAGAAGGGGCTAGAGATCTTATAATTACATAAGCCAGATTCTAAACTGATTTACCCTGGCCCATATTCACTGATATCACTGGACATTACTCTGCAGTGTTTCAGATATACAGTGATATAGTTAATCTTGCCCAATGCTGCAAGATCCTGAAAAATCAGTGAAAATACTGTATTAGTGGTTATAGTAATAATACATAATAGCAAATTTATTTCTGAATTTTTAACATTTCACAGAGATGATGAGTATTAAATTCTTTGCAAGCAAGCCCATTAACAATTTTTAACAATGATTTTATAGCTTGCTAGGGTTGGTTTTACACTACACTTAACTTGAAGTTAATTGATTGCCTGTTAACATAAGGCAGCATTTCCCAAACTGTGTTCCACAGAACACTGGTTCCATAAGATGTGATAAGTGCTCTGTGAAAAAATTTGGACAGTAGCAGTATTTTTCCTTCTAAAATATTAAATATGAAATAGTGTGTATCAAAAACACTAAGGTATTTGAATGGTATTTAGATTGTAGGTATATTAATATTTATAACACATAATATTATAATTGCTGTTACGTGACTGTTTCGGCATGAATCAGTCAGTCGATTTGGATTGTTTCAGTGCGAGTCGTGTTCAGAGAAATCATGTGATGCTGCACCTGATATGAGGATCCAACTCTCCAATATCTTTTCTAATATTAAGTGGATTTGGCTGTTATATTGATGATTTGGTTTGGGTTTGTATTTTAATTTTCACTTTTTTCTTCTTTGTAAAATAAGGCATCTAAAAACATAACTGTCTTTTAAATCAACTTTTGAGCAATATATGCAGCAATTTTTTGGTATGAAACCCCCACCCAACCACCCTGACCAGCATGTATGTGTTCGATCAGTATCTTCCAATCCCAAAAGTGTTCTGTGGACAAATTATTTTGGGAAATGCTGAATTAATGCATTTTATATGTTTGTAAAGTCTAGGGGATTCAATGCCCACGCATGCGTTCTTAGGTACAAATCTTTGTTCTTTAAGATGCATTCTCTCTGTGCATTCTGGGAAAATCAGGGCAAAACTGAAAAGCTGTGCCATATTGCTTCCACAGGGGAGAGAGGTAATAGAGGACCCCTGTGTTTACACGAGCCTCTTCTTTTTGGAAGGGGCATGTTAGTGAGCAGGTTCAAAATATGCTATGACTATGCAGCACCTCATTTAGCATAATGGTGGCCACGGTGATTCGAAAGTGCGGCTTTCGAATTGCGTGCCGCCCATGGAGATGGGGACCTTCCGAAAGAACCCCTCAGTTTTCGAAAGCCCTGGGCTTTTAATGAGCAGGTTTGAAAGACGCTAATGAGGCCCTGGGCTTTCGAAAACTGGGGGGTTCTTTCGGAAGGTCCCCATCTGATGAAGTGAGTCTGTGCTCACAAAAGCTCATGCTCAAAACTTTTCTGTTAGTCTATAAGGTGCCACAGGACCCTTTGTTGCTGTGACAGGAAGATTGGTTTTGGTGTCAATCTTAAAGACACGATGTAGATAAATTCAACACACAACCAATCCATATATTAAAATCTTGACCATATTCTTTTATAAATTCACATTTAATATCCCTCAGTATGCTGAAGCATAACTGTAACTGTTTTTTATTTATAAACTGGTTGTATGGTACACTAATCAATCATAAGCAGAAATTCAGCCATGCAGGTGAGAGATGGGAACACTTGGTATATAAAAAAGAATGTGACTTGGATAATGCTAAAAGATCATCAGCAGCAATGGATATTTGAAGGGGGGAGTATTGTCACAGAATTCATGGACTTGATTAAAAGCAAGATTTTTCCAACTATCTCCTATGGGACTTTTTTTTAAAAAAATCATTTTAGAAGGGAAGGTTTTCAAAGTGAGTGTGAGAGAAAAAGAATATGACAAGAAAAGGAGGAATCTTTAAAACAAGCAGATAAAGGAACTGGAAGGAAGAAACTAATGGAATTTTTAAAAGATGATAGGAGAAAGACATAGCCTGCATTCCTTATCCTCTAATGAATCCTATCTGAAAAGGGTGACAGGGACTATAGTGTAATGAGGTAAAGTGGTAGAGGACAGAGAAAATAAGTATGTTTGTGCGTGAAGAAAGCAGAAACAAGAGGGAAGCAAAGCAAGGGGAAAAAAAGATTTTTGAGCATTAAAAACAAACAGAAGCTGAGCTAAAGGATGAGTCTGAAATTTTCAGTGTAGGGAAACTTCACGCGTTGAGTCTGCCAGTTCAGAGCCACCCACATTAGCTGTCACAATCAGAACAAAAGAACAGTCATGTAGACTAACAGATGATAGTTAGGTGGCCTTCATGGATTGATGGTTCGGGTTTGCCTCACAAAGCCAGTTAGCACTGATTTACAGAATCAAAAAGGTGGCAATTGGTCTGCTTAGAAGGCAAGCATCTCAGCACTGATGAAACAGAATTAAATTAGTAATAGTCTCCATTTGTTTGCAGAAGTTCAGTCATTTCTACTTTTTAGAAAATATATGTAGCTTTTCTTCCTGGTATATGAACAACCTGCCTCATCTGGATAGAATTCATCACTGAATGTTGGACCATCAATAAGGCCGCTCTGAATCATGCTGGTGAAGATACATAGAAGATCTAAAGATGACCTCAAATTGGTGTATATCAGATATAGTTTCACTGAAGACTGGAATTTCACTGGTGTAGAACTAGCCAGATTAAAATTGTCAGTCTTGCTCACTTTATTATGATGTGAACTTGAACATGAAATATAATAGTTCATAAGCATAACTTACGATGATCTTATTTTTTGAAACATTAGTGTTTCAGGAAAGCTAAGACAAAATGAAATAGCAAAAGTCTTTTATTATTCTTCCAGCTGAACAGAGCTTTCCATTTGGGAATGCACAACCCAACCCAGACACAGATGTAGTTTTGCCTAGTTATCCTCAACATTCAAAAGCCATGAGTCAAATCCCTAAAAATCATGGGATTAGATACTTTTTCTTAAAAAGTGTATTTTACAGTTTTTCTTATTTGCCTTCAAGTTTTTGAGCCATTGGGGTTCACAATTGAACTTTACCCTAAAAATGTAAGTGCTGGAAACATACTTTTTAAAAATGAAAGCTACAAGTCTCATGTGCCCCCATGATTCCAGGAGAAGGAACTTTAAGAAAAATACCAGATATTGTAAGACTGACAATAAAATCATGAGTGGCAGCAACTCAAGAGTTTAGAACCAGCTATGTTAGGAAGGTCAACAAGGCCTATTCTGACTGTGGATTGCATATGGAGCCCTGCTCCTGTGACACCTCAGCCTGTCCCCTGCCTGTCCCTGGATTTTGGGTGGGGGGGTCTGTGTGTGTCTGTGTGCACACGTGCATGCACGTATGCAAACACATAATTCCTCAGTGGTCACAGTACCCTGTGCAAGTGTACTGAGTACACATTGGTTACTCCAGGTCTGCAGCTGATAATCTGGCCCATCTAGCGCCAAGAGAATTATCAATAAATTAACACTTTGCAGTGACTTCTATGAACTTTGCTTAATAAACTCCTTTTTGTATGCCTTAAAGCTTTATTAGTTTTGTCTTTAGACAGACATTTGTATCCTGCCCCTAAGACTTCCCAGTAAGGAATCAGGTCTAGAGACATTTAGGATTCTTCATAAAATCTAGAACTTTATGAAGAAGGAATAAATGTGTTATGAAATACTTTAGAGTTGTTTTCAAAAACAATGTTTTTACCACTCTTTCAAAGTCATGAAAGTAACCTCTCTCTCCCCTTTTATTCCCAATTTGAATAAAATCTTTAAAGAGTTGGAGTCTAGTCATGAAAATTTCAAAAGGATATGAGTTTTAGGTTCTCCTTCTGTAGAAAGGAGGATTGCTGTGTGGAAATGCAACTTTTCATTCACCTCCCCTAGGATTTATACTATTCTTGATGCCCTTGCTAGACTAAATTCTTATGGTGGGATTTTCAAGAGCAATCGGCTGTGGCCTAGTTCTGCTTCTGATGAAATCAATGGTTTACTGATTTCATTGGGAGTAAGTAGGTCAACATAGAAAATACCAACCCAGATCTCCAGTTTACTATTAAATTGCAACTGGCACAACAGCCATGACTTTGACACCTTCTGTGGAGACTTCTCATTCTAGTGGAATGTAAGTAATGCCCCTTTCTCTCTGTCCTTTCATAACCTTAGGGTCCATTTCCCTTAAAGGGTTAAACATGATAGGCTTGTAATATCTTAGATGCTTATAATAGCTTGGAATATCTGTGGACTTCCTCTCTCCTGGTAGCTTGGCTAGGGCTAGGTATGGTTTAAGGGAATGAAAACTGAGAGAAAGTCAGGTTTGCACCTCTCATTGCCAGCTCCAGGGGAAACAGCCAGTGCTGTGTGAGGGCTCTGTCTACATTAGAGCTTTTTGGATTTGTTGAAACTGTGGTCTCACCTCATTCATTCAGATATTCCTTATGATACTTCAGTATGGAATAAATAATTGGACATTATTGTCAGTTACTTGGAAACAAATCTTATAATGCAGAGTTTGTTTATCAAAGTCATTTATATTGTGGGCAGAGAACCATCCTTTCTTTATACTCATCCTTTCTTTAAACTCATGTACAGTGTCTAGTACAGGTTAGATCTTCGTGATCCAGCACCTTTGGGACCTAACCAATTGAACCATGGCACCTCTGCTGCCAGCCTCCAGGCTCTCCCCACCAGATGTCAGGTCCTTCTGCTGCCCTCCAGCTCCCAGCCCTGAACAGACTTCTGTCCACCTGCCCCCCTTGCAGCCACCCCAACTGCACTTCTGGACTGGCTGGGCAGTCGCCAGACTCTCAGACAGCGCCCACGCTCTGATCTGGCAACATCCTTCCAGACCATAGATGTGGCTGAACCAGAGAATCCTGTATTAGAGAGGTACAACCTGTACTGATCCCTGACTGGGGTCTCCAGGCAGTACTGCAACACAAAAAATAAAAACAAGTTCCATGCATAGGAGGTCTAGGAAATGTTTATATAATAAATTTCACAAGTCCAGTGTGTCACACCTCTTTACATTACACCTAGCCCACTTCTGCAAGTTGTGATTCCCCCATGTAGCCTATATATGGAATAAATCAGGCTGAGCATGGATACTCTTTCACACGTGTTTAGCCCCTGATATAATAAGGCAGATGAGCTATATCTATTGGTCTGTGCAGTTTGATGAGCTCTCCTCATTTAAAGGCCTGCTTTAGTACCTGATTGATTTATGCTGGGATAGCAACACTTGCATGGTTCACTGTTATCTACCTAGTTGACAGATACATTTCAGAAATCATCGAAGAAGTGATGACACTTTACGTTTCTTCTGTGGATGAATTACAATTTGTTAAAATTTGGGCAGACTGAGAACTCACTGGCTATGTCTACATGGGCAGCTTCTTTCAACAGAGAAACCTCCGCAGTTACCTCTGTCAACAGACTGCAGCTACACATAAAAGAGGCTCTAAGAGTAATCAAATCTGTCCACAGAGCAGCCACACTGCCCTGCCCTCAACAGAATGGCTGATTGGAATCTCTGCAGATAGGGCTGCCCAAGAAGCCAGAAGCACTCTCTGGTGACAGAACTGTTTACACAGGCACTTCGTCGACAAAACTCTGTCGACAGAGGCATTATACCTGATCAGGAAGCAGTATAATGCTGTCGGGCGAACAGTTGGGTATTGTCAACAAACTCTCAACAGAGTGCTTTAACCTTGTAGACGCTCCATGGATTTTGTCAACAGAAGCCCAGTTTTGTTGACTGAGGCTGCTGTACAGACATAACCACTGAGCAGAAGTCTCCTGTGTCTGTTTTGTGACGTCTGAATAATAATAAAGGAGTAGCAACCAAGTGGATTGGAAAATTGTTTCACCTCAGGGAATAATCTAGAGTAGTTGTAGAGGTATTCTGCCACTCTTGCAGCCTCATAGTGTGGAATCTTAGAAACATGCTGAAATTGAAAGCCAACAGAATCAAAAATTTGCAGATGGATGGGGTTCCAAATTAACTAGTGCCCTTTTTTTGTGTAGTCCTATAATCTTAAAACTTTCTCTCCTTCCCTTCCCTTTGTCTTCTGCCTCACTGGGAGACCCTCCTTGATGACAGCTCAGATACACACTGTATCACTGGTGAGAGATTGGTACTCTAAAGGAATTGTGAGCAAGGAACCTTAACTTTTTCCTTTTTTCCTTTCAATTACATGATACAAGATTAAAATCAGCAATCTGAAGACACCCACAACTTTGACTGATTAATGAAGTTTCAAAAAGCATTAATGTGCCTTTTTTGTGCATGCAAAATGGTCCATGGCTGACTCATATCCTGGAATTTTACACTAATACACCATGTGATTCCACAAGGTTTGTATTCATAAGTAAATGACTAGTGCACACAGATGTTATCTAAAATACATAGGCAGAATGCAAACCCATAAGAAAATTATACATAGCATCAAAGATCAACAACTGCAAATAAGTAGGGGAATTTATCTGATCCATATCTGTGAATTTTTAATGCACCTGTCACTTCAGTATCTAAACAACAATTGCATAGGCAAAAAATAGAAATAGAAATAAGTGTAATGGATTGAATTCTCCATTCTTTTTCTAAAATGGTGTTCTCACTTGTTCAGATCACCTGAGTGATGTTGCACAACACATCCCATTGGGTTTATGGAAGAAAGGCTTGTATGAAGGAGGTCTTATATTGTGCCCTAACTGTGGCAAATCAACAGCTCATGCTTACTTCTGGTACTAGAGAGTTCCATAGATGAGCGCCTACTAGTAGGAATGGCCAGTCCTCAGTTCCTAAGAATTTCACCCTAGATCCTGTCAAAGGTATTTTCTAGCATTACAGTGGGGTACAGAGAGAGCTGTGCCTCTGAGATAGCTAAGCCCAAGTCTTTGAGGGCTTTAATGACTAGAACCAGAACCTTGAGTGAATTGGGAATTGAATGGGGATCCACCCACAAGTTAGGATTTCTGTCATCTCTGGTTCAGTGGACTCTATCCCATTTGGTGGACAACAATCTGGTCTCACTTATTCCTATATTTGTTTCCTATATTCCTCTCAGTTGGTCTACAGCAGGGGTGAGCAAAGTGTGGGGGCAGGGGGTGTTAAATTTTGAAAGGGGGGCACATCATGACTGGCTGCTATGTCTCAGGCTCATCCATCTCATTAAAATATTGAAATATGTTACTGTTTTTATGTATGTGTTGTCACATTTATATACCAATTAATAAAGTTTCTACATTCTACAGGTGGCCTGTAGTAGACTCCTAGCAGGATATCACCCTTGGTTTTTTTACCCCTTTTAGCTTAACCCAGAGACTCTCAACACATCCGTTTCCTATGTCCATCTCCACCTCAGTCCAAGCATGTACATTTTTAACATATAAGGCAACACCTCCTCACTTTTTCCCGTCTGTCCTTCCTGAGCAAGCTGTACCTTTCCGTACCAACATTCCAAACATGTATTATCCCACCAAGTTTCTGTGATGCCAACAATGCCATTCTTTATTTATTTACACTTCCAGTTCTTCCTGCTATTACCATACTTATTGCATTTGTATATAGGCATCCAAGATATTGATTTGATCTTGCCTCCCAGTTTTGCCCTGACCCTCCTTTTTCTCTTCCATTATAGCCCATGTTTCCTCCCATTTCCAACCCATCTCCCAGGTCTCCATCTTCTCTACTTATCTGTGGGCTTTGATCCCCTGTCCCCGTCAAACCTAGTTTAAAGTCCTCCTCGCTAGGTTATCCAGTCTGTGTCCAAATAGGGTCTTCCCTCTCCTCGAAAGGTGAACGCCATCTCTGCCTAGCAGTCCTTCCTGGAATAGCATCCCGTGGTCGAGGAAGCCAAAGCCCTCCTGGCGACACCATTTACGCAGCCAGGAATTCACCTCCAGGATGCACCTGTCTCTGCCTGGGCCCCTACCTTTGACAGAAAGGATTGAAGAGAATACCACCTGTGCCCCAGACTCCTTCACCCATACTCCCAGAGCCCTGTAGTCACTCTTGGTCTGCTCAGTGTCACACCTCGCAGTATCATTAGTGCCCACATGCATGAGTAGCATGGGGTAGTAGTCAGAGGGCTGGACAACATCTCTGTAACTTCTCATATACGGGTCCCAGCCAGGCAGCATACCTCCCGAGATGAAATGTCAGGGCGACAGATGGGTGCCTCTGTCCCCCTCAGTAGAGAATTGCTGACCACCAGCACTGTATGTTTCCTCCTCACAGTGGCAGCTGACGTCCCAACCATGGGGGTACTGGGCTTCTTCTCTGCCACGTTAGGAGAATATGTTAGCAAAATAGTGACAATGGATTTCAGGAAGGCAGATTTTGGCAAGCTTGGAGAGCTGGTAGGTAGGTAGGTACGGTCCTGTGGGAAGCAAGACTGAGGGGAAAAAACAATGGAGGAGAGTTGGCAGCTTTTCAAAGGGACCTAGTTTAAAGCCCTCCTCACTAGATTAGCCGTCTGTGTCCAAATAGGGTCTTCCCAGACTTCTCAAAAAGTTCTCAAACTTCTTTGTACCATGACTCTTTCCTTGCAATGAAAATTACTAGATGACCCCCTGGTGTAGGGATGGAGGCTTCCTGAGCTGTCCCACCATAGGGCAAAGTCAGAGACTGACTGCCTCAGGGAGGGACAGGAGCAAATTTGAATCCCAAGGACATCAGCCCCATGTGGAGGGCTTATAAACTGAGCCCTGGCAGGCACCCAGGACTGAAGTCCTCAGGCTTCAGAGTTGGCAGCAGGACTTTGGCTTTGTCCTTGGGCAGCAGGGCTCAAGCCTCAGTCGTGAGTCCCAGAAAGTCTAATGCCAGCCCTGGTGACCCCATTAAAATGGAGAGGTGGGCATTGCCAACCCACTTTGGGATCCGGACCCTCAGTTCGAGAACAACTATTCTAGATGAAAGACACTGGTTATGTCTACACATACCAAAAACTTCAGAATGGCCATGCTAATGGCCATATCGAAGAATACTAATGAGGTGCTGAAATGCATATTCAGCACCTCATTATCATGCCGCTGGCCGCGGCTCTTCAAAATTGCCGCATTTCGCTCCCACGCAGCTCGTCTACATGGGGGGTCCTTTTTGAAAGGACCCCACCAACACTGAAATCCCTTTATTCCTGTGAGGTCATCGGAATAAGGGGATTTCGATGATTGCAGGGTCCTTTCAAAAAGGACCCTGGTATAGACAAGCTGCGCGGGAGCGAAACACGACAATTTCGAAGTACACTGGCTGGCAGCATGATGATAAGGCACTGAATATGCATTTCAGTGCCTCATTAGTATTCTTTGATGTGGCCATTAGCATAGCCATTTCAAAGTTTTTGGTAAGTGTAGACGTAGCCACTGTGTAAATGTACATCATTAATATAAAAAATAGAACAGTGTATAGGTGTGATATCAAATTCTAACTGTCATCACTTCACAGTGCTCTAAGGTTATTTCAAAACACCAATAAGATTTATATTTAGATTCATACAGTAGGTTGCAAAAGATAAAGGCAAGTAGAAGTAATTACAAAGCATCCTGTTTTCCACTTTGTAAACTCATTATCACATATGTTGACATTACTAGTATGATAACATTTTGGTTGGGTTCAGAGCCTGATGTTTTATTTAGGATTGGATGACTCAGACAGCTGTCCTGCAATCTGAACTTCCTGTTTTAACCTCTTTATTACAATTCAGTGTTAAAATGGCCCACCAAGGTTGGTAAACCCCCAAATTTGATCTATTTCTTCCTTCCTCCAGTAGCTGTTTGCGAAGTCCATACTATTTTTAATGTGCTTTATTTCAAAATTTGTTTTTCTTCCCCTTCTTGCAGTTCTAATAGCTCTAATTGCACAGTTCTGAGTAATCCTCCAATAAAAAACCAAATATAACTGCATAACGGAGACAAAAATATTAGTGCCCCTTAAAGTTTTCTCTTCTCCACATCAGACAAATGGTGGTGTTTAGATCCCAAAATTACCTGATCTGTCCATCTTAGGACCTTAGATCAGTGGTTCCCAGGCTAGAAGTCTGCAAAGATATTGTGTGGGGTCTATGAAAAAAACAAAAGATAAATAAAGTGATCACAGAAAAGAAATTTTAAATAAATTGCAAAGTTACAATCAATTATTTTTAAATTAAATGTCTTCCAATAATGTTATTAATTGTTGTCCAAAAAATCTATGTTGTGGTTTTCTTTTTCATTTAATGAAGTGTGCATAGCATCTAGAATTGGCTTTGATAGGGGTCCGCAAACAGTTTGGGGGGGGTGATTGGGGATCCACATGAGTGAAAAGGTTGGGAACCACTGCCTTAGGTTATTCTGCTCTGAAGATTCAAAGATGTTCCCAGAGCTTTGGTTCCAACACAAACAGCAGTTTCTCACAAGTGGCAAAAGTTTTGCAGAACCATGCTACTATCATTAAATGTCTGCCCATAAGTGCCAAAAGTTAGTAAGAACAGCTCATGAGATTTCAGCCTCACTTATGTAAAACAAACCCGAGTTTTAAACCTGAACACTAGCCTAGTCCTCATGCCAACTGAGATCCAAATACCAACAATCTGGCCCAACCCTGCTTACAAATACAAGTCCAGTTCTGCCCACAGTATCTACCTGTTTCAAGGGAAGACTGCCCTACATATCAAATGCCTACAGACAATTTTATTTTGCATAAACCAAAATACTAAAATGTCTTCTTTCAAATAATCAGAGAAGGAAAAGACTCTAGAGTCTGTAAATGTGTCTGTCAGGAAGAAGTACCATATAAATAAGAGCTTTAATAAACACATTTCCACTAACAACAGCATGATTTTCAGGAGAGCCACAATGCAGCGATAAGTCCATGTGGTTATTGCACAATTAGCAGTTTTAAAATTCTTTGCCAAAGTGCCCTGCCATAGCACATATATCTCTCTGATTTTCTCAGCCCTCTCTTCTCATGGAAAAATAGCTTGTGATAAACTTGAGCTATAATGGAGGATCCAGAAAACAGCAATATCACAAATTACTGTGGGAATTCTATATTGGATAAATGTAGCAGTTTTCTGGTACAGAACATTGTGGTGTTCATCCCTTGAGCTCTCATATAATAGAATGGAACACTACAAGCGTATTGCTGCCTATGTGTGCAAAAGAGTAAGTGATATCTAGTTTTAGTTTTTGCATAGAACAGGAACAAGTTTTGCAACATATTTGATATGCACATGTGATGCAGCTGCTGTAAGAGGGTATAATAAGAGAGTCTTCTTGGATTCTTTTGTCTGAAGATTTTTAATAAGTAAGAAAATCCATCTAGCACTACTTTAAACAAGAGAAGTAAAAAAGATCTTGGAAGAGTCAGTACTATCCACAACTCCTTCACCTCCTGCTCTCTCCATCTCTGGCCCTAGCAGAATCCTGGATGACTCCTTGACTACCTCTGCAGCTGCTCTCTCTCTCTCCCTCTCCCCCTCTACTTCAGATTGGCCCTGCAACCATGTCAGACTTTCCCTCTCCTACTCCTTTCACTTGCAGCCACTTCCCTCCTACATATTCTCCTCCTTCAAAACCCTCTTATCTGGCTTTGCTCTCTTTTTCCCACTCCACAAAGCTAACCATCAATCATTATCCACCAGTCTCCTCCTCAGACACCTTCCAGTCTGACTAGTACTTCCAGCTCACCTTCTTTCTCTTCTCATAATCCTCCACTGTCCTTTTCAGACAAATAGACTTCTTTTGGTGTCCCACCTCAGCATCAGCTTTCCTTACCCTCATTTCTGTATTCACTTTTCAATTATGGATTATTTATTCCACTCATTGAAGAATGACTTAGTTTTAGGGTGACCACATTGTCCTATGGCAAATACAGGACACTGGCCTCCAATGATGGGGGGCTGCTGTTCCATGTCAGGGCTCCTCAGTGATAGGAGTAGATGCCCCACAGTGAGGCACCAGGGATGAGGGGGAGTGGAACAACCTCCCAGCAGGGGAGCACCAGGGAATGAAGAGACCTCCCCGTAGCAGAGCTCATTAGCAGTGGGGACTGTCTCTGTGGGGTGCCAGAGAAAGGGGGAGCTGCCTAGCAGAGGAGCTCCCTGGCAGCAAAGCCTGCTGCCTCCAGACACTGGGTGCCATGGAACAGGAGCCCCACAAAATATGGGACAATTTGCTTAGTTTCTTAAAAAAAAGTAAGGATGCCTGTGAGACAGTTGAAATAAGGGACTCTCCTGGGGAAAAACGGGATAGATGATCACCCTACCTAGTCTTCACTATAAACACTGCCCATCCTCTGATCTTTGAACATCTGAGGTTCCAGTCTTGCTTTCAACCCATCTGCTTCAGCATTGCCCAGTTCCCTGACATGGCCTCTCCTCCCAGCCCTCCTGTGACCTCCTGTACCTATGGCTTCCCTACATCTCAGTCTTTTCCTTGTTCTGTCCTCCTTCTTCTCTGGTGACAACAATAAGATCCCTCCACTACATTATGTCCTCAACTCTTTTCCCCTTCTTTCCGAGTGTAAAGTTCATTCTGCTGCCCTTTGAGCCTGGATCACTCCCAAACAGCCAATTCACTGCTCCTTTTTGCCTCTGGGAAACCACATAGAATCATAGAAGAGTAGGACTAGAAGGGACCTCGAGAGGCCATCGAGTCCACCTGTTCTTTTCTTCTGAAGTGCTTGCATATTTCTTAGCAAACAGCACAGCTTTTCCAATCGCACTGGCTTCTGTTACCAATCTCCACCTTATATCACTTATTTGTAACTTCTGATTTTCTCCTATATCCCCCTTGCTCCTTCCCCTGCATCTTCCTTCTTTCTTCCTGGATCTTGCTGACTTCTCAAAACAGAAAATTTCCCTCCTCTCTCTCTCTCTGTCTCTTTCATTCTTGTTTCCTTCGTGGCCTTTGCTTTTCCCTCCTCATCTGTCACAGGCTTCAAGGATTCTCACCTATTCTCTTTCAAAACACCTCCCCACATGTCCCCACATTTCCTTCTGCATATTGATCTCCTCACTCTCCCTCTCCAACTTCTGAGTCCTCTCCTCTGACTCCTTCACCTCGCAATAAAAACATGCTCATATTTCTCCTATCAACGGAGTGCGGAGCTTAAACCAGACTTCCTCAGCCAATATCGCTCCTCTTGCCTTTTTCCTATCATCAACAAACCTCATCCAAGAAGCAGTTTACAACTCCTGCTCCTCCAACCCTGGATCTCGTCCAGGTCAGACTCTATTCTCTTCACGTCACTGAAAGTGTTTTAACCAGGTTTCCTCTTGATCTCTTCCCAGACACGTTGTAGGAACTCTGCCCATCCTAATCCTTTGTGATCTTTGGTGTTGCTGCTGCAGCTCAGTCTCAAGCTTGTTTTTAATTTTATACTTGTTATACCATAACTATGGAAGAGGGAGGACCAAAAACTCAAAATATTACGGGCTAGATTCAGCCATTCCTCATATATGTAGCCATTCCTCAATTTTTTAGCCTTCACAACATTGTCTTTTCCTGAAGCTATGTTGCATTTTCTTAAGCCTTCCCATACAGGCCATGAAAGAAGCATGAATCCTCTGGACCTGGTGGACAGGGTGACCCTAATGACACAAAATAAAGGGTCCACAATGTAGGTGGCAATGTAACAAACATTGCTTCTTTAACATTAGAAATTATTATGAGAACAAAAAGGATTTCATCCAGGTATTTTACATGTTTTATATGTTCAAGGCTGATTCAATCTGAGCAGTGTCACTCAGCTGTAAGAACTTCTATATGCCTTGTTGTCTTGTGCATTATTCTTTAAATTGAAATGATGGTCACCTCTTGAGGTTCACATACAACATATAGGCTACGTCTATGCTATCCCAAAATTTCAAAATGGCCATGCATTTCGAAGTTTACTAATAAAGTGCTGAAATACATATTCAGCACCTCATTAGAATGCCAGCAGCTAGGAATAAGGGGGTTTCGAAGTTGCTGGGGTTCTTTCAAAAAGGACCCCCGTCTGGATGAGCCGTGCGGCGGTGAGCCATGGCAATTTCGAAGTGCTGTGGCTGCTGGCATTCTAATGAGGCACTAAGTATGTATTTCAGTGCTTCATTAGTAAACTTCAAAATGGCCATTTGCATGGCTATTTTGAAGTTTTACGATTGTGTAGACACAGCCCTAGTGTACCTGCTGAGCCAAATAAAGAGTCTGTACATAATCAAGCATTTAGGTGGAATATTAAAGTAATATACTGAATGTGTCAATATTTAACCCTTAGGAAGCTAAAGAATTTGCAGTTCGCTGTTAACATAATGAAATGGCAGCAATCTAATCAGGGTTCAAATTCTGCAGCCTGGAACAACAGATTTAATGCATTATAAATAAGTCTTTGTATAATTTCTTAGAAGTGCTTACATTTTATAGCACCTTATACCCAGTGATGTAAGTTTTGATACCTAAAATGTGTGCTGAGTTCTTGTGAAAATCTGACCCAATATTCTCTTTTATCCCACTGTAAAACTATTTCCTGGTAGAATTGGACTCATTCACAGTCTTCTTGTTGGGAAAAGTCTGATCTAGTGTGTGTTGATATCAATACCTCTGACATAAAAGGCTGTAGCTGCAGACTGCCTATTGGGGTGCAGACTGCAAAGGGAATGAACTACAGTAATTTTCTTCCATATCCGGCATTCTATTATCCAGAACTCTCAAAGCAACTGGTATTTTAACCACAAGTAAAGTTTAGTTACATTTTCCATAAGTACAGTATAGTGAAAGTAATATAAATAAATATAGCAAATACAGTATAAGTTGACAATGTACGGTACTACTGTTGGTAAATAAAGTACTCTGCATACATTTTTATTTCTTTCTTAATATCTAATCTTGTTTTTCTTCAGTGTTATGCATCGCTAGGTATAGCTCTTAATTATTCAGAAAATTTGAATATTTGGCAACCTCCCAGTCCCAGAACTGCTCGATATGAAAGAAGTTTACTGTATCACAGATGCATGGGTTCTGAACTCTATTGCAGTAGCTACATGCTGCAAGAATCTATTGCCATTTCTTCCCTTGCATGGTACCTTACTTTGTTCCTTCTAACATCAATAAGACTATGTGTGAGATAAGAGGAATGGCTGAATCTGGCCCGTGATATTTTGAGTTTTTGGTCCTCCCTCTTCCATTGTTATGGTAATTAAAGTATAAAATTAAAAGCATCTATGGGAAATTTAGGCTAAAATCTATTGCATATAAATGCTGTGGGCCAGAAGCTGAGTGGGTGTAAATAAGCATAACTTCCTGGTAGTCGATGGAGCAATACTGATTTGTGCGAGCTGAGGATTTGGTATTGTGTAAGTACAATGCATATTCTAAGTAACTGTCCGTACGACAGAAGAGATTAATTTTACTCCTACTGAAACAAGCAAGCTGGCAAATTATGTCATTCTTCAAGTACCGAACCAGTGCCTCAGAAGTAACTAACCGATTAGTATGTGGTTGCTGCATATATGTAATTTTTTTCCTCCCTTCAAATAGGCAAATTATATATAACCAACAAAAATAACATTTGGGCTGCATCTTAGCTTTTTGCCCCCCACCTTGAAAAGTACTTGACTCTGATCGATTTTATACTGAGTCAAAACAAGACAGAGCACAAAAACTGAATTTTAAAGTATGACGTCCATCTCAGCATAAGACAGGGGAGAAGGAGTTGGTGGTTATATTGTAACCTTTAGTCAGGCCCACTGGCAGGGGAGGAGGGATATGTGTATAGGGGACAATTGCCCCTGGGTCCAGCCATTCAAAGGGGTCTGGAGCTCCAGCCACCCCCGCTTCTACTTTTTGCCCCTTTGAAACAGCGTGGCAGTGCTGCTCCAGCTACCCACAGCTGTAAGGGAGTGCGGAGGGGGCCCAGTGCCATGAC
Organism: Carettochelys insculpta; assembly: GCF_033958435.1. Classification (NCBI taxonomy): domain Eukaryota; kingdom Metazoa; phylum Chordata; order Testudines; family Carettochelyidae; genus Carettochelys; species Carettochelys insculpta. The sequence goes on along the minus strand of NC_134140.1, from coordinate 44,130,286 downwards.
TGCCCTTGGCCCCGCCCCATCTGCTCCTAGTCCCACTCCTTCCAGGCCATGGAGCCAGGCCCCCCTCCCATCTTGCCAAGGGCTTTTAGCGGCTGTTGGTGCTGATGCTTTTAGACCAGTTTTTAGTGCACTTACACACAAGATGTGGGCGACGGAGGTTCAAATTCTCCAGTACCTGATGTAGAGCAGGAATACAAGTGGAACATCAGGAGAAGCTGAGAGACTCCTGTCCCAGAATAACCTGTAACCCAATGGTTAGGACACTTACCTGAGAATTACTGCTCCGTATCAGGTAGAGAGTGGGTTTGGACCTGGGTGTCCCACATTCTGAGTGCCCAAGAAGTGGGTTAAAGTCTACAAGAGAACAGCCAGCTCTGATCCAGTAGGTGTGCTCTGGTCATATCCACTGGATCAAGCCCTGCAGGAAACACCTGGTTTGAAGATCACACTAGGGTATAAGTTTGTGGTAGGTATCTGGGCATTAGGTGGCTTTCCATGTGTCCAGAGGCAGAAATTTAATTGCAGGTACTTAGCTGTGTGAGGAAGTTAGATGCCTGCAGAGGCTGAGTGGGCGTTTTGAGAAATTACATTTTGGATTTATGTGCCTTGTTTAAATTCTGCATAGATTTGCAAGGTGTGACTATGCTTGCATTTTTTTTCTTTTTTTTTTTAAATAACTTGCTTCCTGGTTGAACTTTACTGTAAATGTGAGAGCCACACATGTAGAAGCAGGCCAGACAGCTACAAGGAAGTATTTTGAAGTACTTGTCTTCAGTGAAAGATTGCTGAATCACCATTGTACCACTTTCCCACAAAAAGCAGATAATATCTGGACAGTTGGATCTTCTAAGTGAAGTGTGCCTATTTTGCTTTCTAAACTTTTTTGCAAAAAGCAACAAGTAAAGAAGTGAGTAGACATATTTTATCTCTCTCTTTTTTTTTTTTTTTTAATTCCTTCTTACGTGGGAGGTTCTCTCAGCAATTGTAGGATTTTGTATTTCTTGTAACCCATCTTTTGCTTGTCAGCTCTTTAAAGATAGAAAATCTCTCTGGAAACTTATTTGCAGATTTCAAGTATTTTCTCCCATCAGCATTCAGTTTTTCAATGGAATATGGCCAGTTTTTTTCCAAGTTGATTGCTCCCCTAGTCACAGGTGACAGAACCCTCCCTACTGAAAACACTGATGATGCCAGCATTTGGGTTGGCCGTGCTATTATCTCCTTCTTCAAAAGCACTCACATTGTTTGTAAGAGCACTTGTTCTCTGCTCTGGGAAGAACTAATTTTGCATTAGCTCATGACCTGCAATTCTTTGCCTTATAGAAAAGGGTGCTGAAGCTATAGGAGAAGTAAAGAATAGGCACAGAAGTTGCAGTGGGTGAACTCCTATAGTGGCCATGTAGGGTATGTTTACATCAGGTGTGGGGAAGCTTTTATGGGTTGGGGGCCACTGACCCACAGAATAATCAGTTGGGGGGCCATATAAAAGGGAGAAGCAAAAAATCAAAAGAAAAACCAACAACAAACAAACCGAAAACACCCTCACTGATGTGGCCCCTGACTGAGACACCTCACTCCCCTCATGCTCCAGCACTCAGAGCAGACTGAGGTCAGGCAAGATTAACTTTTCTGGGAGCCAGGGTGGGACCAAAAATTGTGGGGCAGTTCCAGGTTCAGGGTGTGGGAGGGGGCTTCCAGGAAGCAGGTGTGAGGTCTTTGGTGGGAGGGAGGGTGTAGGAGAGGGCTGGGGGTGGCTGTTTGGAGTCTGGGTGGGATGGAGTGTGCAGGAATGAGCTGGGGTGGGGGGATATGAGTGGGAGGTTTAGATGTATAAGTGAGCTGGGATGAGCAGTTGGGGATTCAGGAGTGGCCTGGAGGTGAGGAGTCTGGGCAGGAGGGAGGGTCCAGAAACAGGCTGAGGGTAGAGGGCCTGGGCAGGAAAGGTGGGTGTAGGATCAGGGTGAGTGCCTGCGTGAGATGGGGAGTGTAGGAGCAGGGTGGGGATCTGGGAGAGGGCCACAGGAGCAGGGTGGGGAGATCTGGGCAGGAGAAAGGAGCAGGAATGGGCTGGGACTTCAAGCGTCTACCTCCTCTCACTGCCACCACTGCTGCCTCCCCCTCCCCTGGCTGGGGAAATGGTAATGGCAGGAGAAAGCCGCTGCAGGGAGGGATTCTGGCCAATGAGAGCAGTGGGGAAGCCTCTCTGCAGACAGCAGCTGCCATTCCCTGAGCCAGGGGAAGGGCAGGAGGAGTGGCGGTGGCTGTGTCTAGATCCCGGTGCCACTTTCGCCCCCAGCAGAGCCTTTGAACCGGATCTGGACTCAGGTTGCCTGATACAGCCTGAAAGGCTCAGGGCTCCCCACCCCACCACAGGCTGGATGCACTGGAAGGGAGCGCTGAGCCTCAGGGTCCGGATGCAGGCAAGCTGTGATCTGGATCTGGACCAGAGGCTGAGGGTTCCCCACTCTTGGTTTACAGTGTAGCTGGGAGTGAGTCTCCTAGCCTGAGTAAATGGAGTTTTCCAGTAAGGTTCATGCTTAAAATAGTTGTGCAGATGTTACAGGACTTAGACATTGAAGCTCAGGCTCTTAAACCTATGGGGTCAGATGGGCTGCAACACCCACATTGCTATTTTTAATGTGCTAGCTAGCACAAGTTTCTCTGTCACAACTCTATCTACCTGCACTGGGAGACTTGCTCCCACTTGCAGCATAGATTTACCGCTAATATCTCAATAAGCACAAAGTACTATGTTCAAGTAACAACCAGAATACATGATGCTCTGGTGAATGCCATTTTCTAATCATTGCTAAGGAGCAAGTTGCCCATGAATGCTCTTGGAGCCTTGTTTGTGTTCCTGTTTCCTCCTGCAGTAGAGATCCTTAGAGCCCCACATGGGCATCCTCCTCTGAAGGTCCATTATCATTTCACCTTGACACCCAGTTCCCTTACAGCTTCCAAAGGTTGCCAGCCCTTTCCCTTAAGAGGATGGCATACAGTTCCCTTTGGAGTTTAACTCTGCCCTGATATGTTTTGGAAGGGCCTAATGGAGAAGCACAAAACTTCCCTAATGCCAGGAAGGGGGGATCCATCTCAGTACATCTCTGCAGTGCTTATTGTTCTGATACAGCCAGTTCTTTATTCTGAGCATGAACTTTTAGAGCTTCTGCTTTTTAGAGCAGCCATAGGGAGTTGCTCCTGGCTGCAATGAGGGATTCATCTTCTTTTGGCTGCACTGTTTATTGGTCTGAATATTGCCATGAAGGATGAAACACAAACATACCTTGAATGAAGTGAGAACTACTTATTATTTACTGACTGGTGCAGAAACTCATGGGAAATAGAAATTCCCTGAGTAACTGACATTTAGCTGATAATGTTTCTTCCAAAAGCCTATAGATTTTAGGTGCTTTTTCCATTTCTGAAATGTACACCTTTTCTTTCTTTTGCCTCCAAACCAATCTGAGGATATAATTTTTCTGTCATAAATTAACATTTGACTCTACAGCTAGAATGCTGCATGACACAACGCCTCTCCCATTTCCAGTAAGCAAATATTCAAGTGTTATAATTGCCCTTGAAATCTATGTTCTAGGACAAAGGTTGAACTCTGAGAAGAGAGAGAGTGAAATGCCAAGTTTCTGTGGATCACAGTTTCTTCTTTCACTGATATGTTAATCAAAAACTTGCCCTTGGCAATCTGTGTAAGCATGATATGAAGAACTTTGGAATAGATGATACAGAGATGGGCTGAACTTCCTGAGAAATATTTGAGTCACTCTGAATGTTGTACAAGCTGTGAAAAACTTCTCTTCGTAACTCAATCCAGGTTTATTAATCCTTATAAATAGTTTGGAGAGAATGTCACCCTGTTTATAGATTTGTGCCAAAACGGTGAGAAATAAGGTCCATCTCTGGCACTGTCTTGCCTCAATCAAATCACTTTCCCTCACTGTTGTCCTCATCCGTAAAATGAAGATAAATGTTAATATCTTCTAACAGTGCTTTGTAGGGTTACTTACTCATAATTTGATATTTGTACAATGCTTCAAAATGTTTAAGTGCTAAGGATTCTTCTGCTTCAATCCAAAAGCAAATGAAACAGTGATTTTGAATGAATTTTGCTGTCTTTGGAATTAATTCCTTGGAAATTAGAGAAGAGAATTGCACAAATGCATATGAGTGAAAACCTGAGTTTCACCAAGTTGTAGCATCACACCAAGATGGGAGAGATGCTTTGTCTATCGCTTGTATATCAACTTTATCTGTTAATTAACAATGTTATTTTGTTCATACTATAGCATTTTATAAGAGATACTGAGATGGTCAAAAGGAGTAGAAATTTAGATTTAATTGAGGTTAATAAGTAAAACAGGTCTGAAATTTTTCAGTAAAATATTTAGGGGGGATTGGGAAATTCTGATTAATCAAAACTGAAACTTTACACAGAAACAAAAATGTTGACAAAACTTCTCTTGAGACGATCACTCAGGTCCATGATGGAATTTTTGGTCAAAACAGGAAGACAAAGTACATGCACCTCTCACATCCTAGGTGAGAGCCCTAACTATTAGGCTATAAAATCAGTTTCTTTCTCTCTGGCGCAGTGAATATTTATTTATACAGCTTCTAGAGAAGAGATTGAGAAAAAGCCACTCCAGAATACCATGTATGTAGCCTGATAGTAAATCCTATACTTCGCTGTTGGCTGCTTTGGCATGACCATCCATCATTATTTCAAAGGACAAGTTAAAAATTACTTAAACAAGTTAGATGTCTTCAAGTCATGAAGGCCCAGTGAAGTACATCTTAGAATACTTTAGGGACTTGACTGAGAACATATGTGAGCCATTAAGGATTATTACGGTCCTACTAAATTCACAGCCATGCAAGATGCTGATGACCCCCTGTGAAATATGGTCTTGTGTCCTTTTACTCTATACTACACAGATGTCTTAAGAGAGGCAAACGTATCTCAAATTGAGTGGTCCTGACTGAAAAGGGAGTTGCAGGGGGATCACAAGGTTTTGGGAGGGCCACAGTGCAGCCACCTTTACTTCTATACTACCTTCAGCTCTGGGCAGTTGGAAAGGAGTGGTTGTAATGTTGGCCAGATGCCCAGCTCTGAAGGATTGCGAGGAGTAAGGGTGGCAGTACCATGGTCCTCCTGCCAGCAGCAATGCAGAAATAAGGGTGGTAATACTGTACCATGTTGCCCTTACCTCTGTACTGCTACTTTCAGTGCTAGGCACCTGGAGAGTGCCAGCTGCTGACCAGGGTTCCCTCCAACTTTTTCCACCCATGTGCAGATTAAATCTTGTTATGTACAGCAAGGCATATGGGAATATGCACTACCAATAGCAATTCATGCTGCTGGCTATGGGAGCAGTGGGCACTTTGCTAATTAGCTGGGCAGTACCTGAATTTCCCCTGGGTGGCTGCCTAACCACTTAGCTTACTGGGAACACTGCTGCTGACTGTGGTCCCAGCTCTGCAGAAGCAGTACAGAAATAAAAGTGGCAATGCCATACCATGCCAACTTTACTTCTGTGCTGCTGCTGGCAATAGCTCTGACTTCAGAGCTGAGCTCCCAGCCAGCAGCCACCAGTTGCCCAGTTCTAAAGGCACTTCTGCCACCACCAGCAGCACAGAAGTACAGCAGCAGTGCCGTAGTCCCACCCCTTACCCCTCCCCTCCACCGCAATAACCTTGCAACCCACACACAACTTTATTTTGGGTTAGGACCCCTACAATAACAACACCATGAAATTTTAGATTTAAATATCTGAAATCATTAAATTTATGGTTTTTAAAATCCTCTGACTATGAAATTGACCAAAATGGATGATGAATTTGGTAGTGATTATATTTGAAAAGTCAAGGAAGATGGACTGGAGAAGATTAATATTGTGCCAGTCTATCAAAAGAGGAGTAAGAATAACCCAGGGAATTACAGAGCAGCCATCTGAACTTCAGCACCCGGAAAGATAATGGAGAAAATTATTAAGCAATCAGTTTGCAGACAGCTAAAAGATAATAAGGTGATAAGGAACAACATAGATTTGTCATGAAGAAATCATGCCATATCAACCTAATAGCTTTTATATGGCAGGATAACAAGGCTTGTGGACAGTCAGAAAGCAATAGGTGAGGTGTATCTTAACATTAATAAGGCTTTGGATACTGTCTCACATGACCCTCACAAACAAACTAGGGAAATGCAACCTAGATGGAGTTGCTATAAGGTGAGTGCATAACTGGTTGGAAACTGCTTAAAAAGGGTAGTTATCAGTGATTCACAATCAATCTGGAAGGACATGTCGAGTGTGTTCTGCGGGAATTAGTTCTAGGTTCTGTTCCGTTCAATATCTTCATTAATGATTTAGATAATTGGATAGAGAGTATACTTGCAAAGTTTGTGGATGATACCAAGTTGGAATGAAAAACTGAAAAAAAAGTTGGGTTTGTTTAGTTTGCAAAAAGGGAAGATTGAGGTGAGAACTAACAACAGTTTTCAAGTACAGGAAAGCTTGTTACAAGGAAATGAAGAAAATGTATTCTCTTTAACATCTAGGGATAGGACAAGAAACAATGGTCTTAAATTGCAGCAAGGGCAGTTTAGATTGGACAATAGAAAAAGTTTCCTACCTGTTGGGGAAAATTAAGCACCGGCATAAATTACATAGAAAGGTTGTGATATCTCCATCACTGACGATTTTTAACAGCAGGTTAGACACAACCCTGTCAGGGATGATCTACTTAATCGTGACATGAGTGCTACAGATTGGACTCAATGACCTCTCGAGGTCCCTTCCAGTTTGATGATTCATCCCTATCTGGAACTAGGGGTGGGAGATGTGAAGACATCTTAACATTTTTTACAGGATGGGGAAACTGTTTCTTGCTCAGCTTTATTCATAGGCCACAGATTTCAAGGTCGGTAGCATGGTACAAAAGGAAAAGTGTAGAATTGTGATTTTAGAACTCAGGCAAACTTGGGTGTCCTATCTGAACTTGCCACAAGTCCTGTACAGAGATCACATGTGACTAAGACTATGTTGGTCACTGCCTGTAGTCAATTAAGCTTTTTCTGTCAAAGAAAAAGAATTTGCATGTACATAGCTCACAGAGAACACTTCTGCTAACTAAGGTCCCAGTTCTGCAGCACTGTAGAAATAAGAGTGGCGATACCACACCATCCTTACTTCTCTTCTCCCCTATGAAGGCCCCAGTCTCTTTATAGATAATGAATTACAATTTATAACACCCATATGAGTTAGGAAATTACTATCCTCAATTTACAGGTGGCAAAACTGAGACACAGAGAGGTTAATGTGATTTGGCTGTCATTACACAGGAAACCTGTTTCAGAGCAGGCAATAGATGCCAGCTTTCCTGACTCCCGAGTCCTATGCTTGAGTCAAACGACCACTCTTCCTGACAGAAAGGAAAGCAAATGCTTTAAAGCTCCTTGCTATCAAGATAGAATCTAAGATGATGATTGGGATTCAGCAGGGTCCACACACTGAGCACTGCATATTTCTGTAGAGTATCCCATGGCATCAGTACAACAACCAGGTGATATGGACTGAATTAAATATCAATTGTCTGCAGATGTCAAGGACAACATTTGTACTAGACTCCCATACGGTACAGACATGGGATGCAGGAATGGAGGTACCAAATGATACAAAATGCCGAGAGACGCTCATCGGAACCTTCCCTCTTTCTCCAAATTCTGGGCAAAGGACAGGTTATATAATGGGAAGTCTTTGGGCAACATAAGGAATGAGTGAAACTAATAAAATATAATTACTACGTTGTCCCTTGGGATCAGCTGTAGCTGCTAGGACACTGAAGCTAGGTCTACACAGAGTTCTGCTGAGCGCCCCTGCCAGCTGAGCTGTGCAAAGTGAGCTGTTTGGAACTGCAAATGGCTGCTTATTTGCATACTCCTGAAGCTTATTACCACAGCCATAGCAACGCAGGGTCCTGTGGCACCTTATAGACTAACAGAAAAGTTTTGAGCATGAGCTTTTGTGAGCACAGACTCACTTCATCAGATGCTGCAGTGAAGTGAGTCTGTGCTCATGAAAGCTCATGCTCAAAACTTTTCTGTTAGTCTGTAAGGTGCCACAGGACCCTTCGTTGCTGTTACAGATCCAGACTAACACGGCTACCCCTCTGATACTTACCACAGCCATGTGAAAGTTTGGTGCCGGTACTACAGAGACCATGTGGGTGTGCCTCTACCAGCTAAACCTGCCTCTGTTGCCTGTCCTTATGCCTGAAACAGTTCAGGCATAAGGAACTGGCAAGAGAGGTGGGGTTAGCTGGCCAAGGCATGTCCACACACCATCTGCAGTGCTGGCACCTCCTTCTGCTAGCAACAAACTCTCACATGGCTATGGTAATGAGCTCCAGGGGTATACAAATAAGCAGCCATTTACAATCCTGAGAAGCTCACTGCATTGCTCTCTTGGCGGCGGCGCTGAGCAGAGCTCCATGTGGACCCAGCCTGACTGTTTCTGAGAACTGTCTAGGCTCATTTACATGTGGGCAGGGCTGTGCAAATAGTGCAGAGTACAGGTACAAACCAAGCTCAGTTTGCTTGCAGGAATTGTCAGTGAACCAGCCACTGCAGGGTCACATGCAGATTTCAGTTCTATGACCACAGAAGGCAAACAGAAGACCCAATCCTCATCTGTTCCCAGGTTATCCCAAATGCCCATCTTTCTGGCACACAGGAGTGCCACCAGTGTAGTTGGTTAAGTGACTTTTCAGTTGACTGATAATTTAAAAAAAAATCATTTTAGGTGAACCAATAAATTAAAATTTTCAGTATTTCTGACAAATCAAATAGTTAAAAATGATTGAGTCAAATAAAATATATTTTGAATCTGAGCATGTTTTTAATGGTTAAAAACAAATAACACTTCTAAATGAAGTTATTTTGAATACAAATAATTAAATGTTTGTATTTTTCAAAAATTATTTGTTTTCTGACAGAAACAATTTGGCAAAATCGACACTGATGTCGAATCTGCATTTTCACCAAAAAAAAAAAAATTGGTTGAAAAGTTTTACACAGCTCTAGCAACTGACTAATCCACCTTCCTCTCAGCTGGTCTCTCAGTCCTTCCCCTTGTCTTTAAGTGCTGCATAATAAATGTCACTGACCTCTAATCTTTTCATGAGTTTTCTGGGGTTGGGTGTAGTTGTGTGTGACCTTCAGCATCAGCCCAGGTATGTGAACTGTTCACCTGCCTGTGGCTATTTTTACATGACTCCACCCTGAACTGTGACATGATTACCCAAAAACAGGCCTTTGCTTTCATATTAGTATAAGAATAGCATCATAATAAAAATCATCTATAATCTCTGTCAGGAACCCCCTTTAATGTATTAAGAACTGAGATATTGCCTGTTCTGTACCATCTTCAAAACACTCAGTGAGCCTCTTTATTGATGCTGGGAATATTGTTACTGCCAGCACAACTCAGTTAGGGCAGCCAACGTAGCTCAGTCTTCATATATGAGTATGGAAAGCTTCCTAAGTTGTACATTTGCCCCACTGATTTACAGCTGAGTACAGGAGGTGGACCAGGAAAATATCCTCTCTTTCTGTGACACAACAGGATTAGTCTACTCAAAGTCTAGTTGCCAACTGGAATGCTAGTAAATCCATATTCTGTGGTGTGTGTCAGATACTGTTCTGTACATTAGTTGTGCTCCAACTAATACACTGGCAAAATTTTCCAAATGTCAGTGGATTGAAAAAAGGTAGCTGTAGGAGAACCCAGTAGACAGAGAAGTATCATATGTAGATTTGGGATTAATTTTTGTTGTTGTTGTTTGGGTGTGTATGTCCGAGTACCAGAAGTTAGAGACATTTCTTCTATGTTATTGGACTGTTGAATATGGTACAGTCATTTGTTTAAACCACATCTGTCATTTTCAAGTTAGTTCACTGACAGCTCCGCTTTTGGGACCAGTGGTGGTACTTTGTCAAATCAGATAGTTTCACTGTTTTAATGCAAGTTGGTTTCTGCTCTCCTCCATTTGTAATTGCTATCTTGAATGGAATGCAAAAAGTCTGGTTTGGGACTAGTAGAATTTTAACTTTCGGTAACTTTGGGGAGGTTGAAAAGTGGGGGCAGATTTTCTCATTAGGAAAGCACCTACTAGGGAACTTCCTTTTACATTTATTTTGCTTGTCACTGTGAATTTGGTTCTGTTCCCTTAATTTTACTATGTGATTTCAGAGTACAGTAGGTTTTGGGTTTTTTGAAGTTGTAACTGTCATGGGGATGGCTGTTCTCTGTGTTTAAGATTTATTTAGAAACTATATGCTCCACTTTATTAACTGTTTGTCAGTTTTTCTGTTAGACACGCCTAGGCTTGCTTGCAGACTAGAACAATAAAGGGAAAGGTTATCATGATTTACTCTGTGAAAAATATTTATTAATAGTCCTGCTGATGCAGTTTTTTTTCTCCTAGCATCCTTCTCCTACGCCCCCTTTCATCGTAGAAATTTTTTTATTTCCGGGAAGGAGGGAAATAAAACTAAGTTTCTTTACCACATTTACATTACTCTGTACTGCATATATGTGTCTTTGTGACCATGATATCGTGTTCTTGCAATGGTGTTTGCACGGAGGGTGGGACAGAAGGTTGCTTAGTGTCTCGTAAAACATTTACCAAAAGCAGTCAGCCATGGATTTGAAGGGCATTCCATTGCCAAGCTGCCTGTGGGAGGGGAGAGAGAGAGTGAGAGAGCACGAGAGCACACCAGGTACTTGCCAGGTACTGTTTCATACTTTACTTTCTGCTTGTGTTAGAAATTCAAAAACAGCAATGGTGTATGACTGTAAAGGTTGCTAAAAGTTTGCGTAGCAGAACTCAAAAATCAAAACAGTAACTAGCATTTCTCTTTATAGTTTTGTTTTTGTCACATATAATTCAATTGTAAATTGTAATCTAAGTCATCAGTTGATCAGTGTCTGTTTACATTTGATTTTTTTTAACTGCACAAGCAAAACTCATGAGAATTAAGTATTACATACCATGAGCTTTTTCTAATGAATTAAAACGAACTGTCTTCATTTTATCCTGTAACCAAAGGGTTAGAACAAGAGTCAAGGCTTTTTAAAATAAAATGTGTAATTCAGTGATAGAAACAGGGATGTGGTTAGTGACTCACTCTTTTAAAAGACATGCTAAATGTTGAATCTAGCTTTGCTAAAAGGGGCAGAATTTTTCAGGATTTTTTTTCATGTGCTGTCCAAGTTCCAGAATATAGACAAATCAGAAATCAGGTTTATAATTTCTTTTAATATAATCCACATACAAAAAGACAGAAGTGGAACTGAGTAATTTCAAAGAACTGCTCTAAGAATATTATGCATAGAAAAAACTATATCCCATGATATAAAGTGGTTCAACCAAATGATAATAATGTCCTCCTCTTTGTAATATTATATTTCAATAATTTTATCATTCTTTGAGATATAAGCCTTAACAATGACCAAACCACCCCACCCACCTGATATCCCAACTTCTTCTCAGGTAAAATCACAAGGATGATTTTTCAGTAATAGCTTGATGAATAATAAATATGCATGGTATGTAAAATTCTATGATTGCCTACAATATGTTCTGAATCTAAAGGGAAGAGTTAAAATAGAGAAAATAGATCCCTAGAAAGGGGAAATCTTTATTTATTTATTTAAAGAAGAAAAATACTAAAGCATCCGTTGCTTCAGATTTCCTCTTCCTAAGTCAACCCTCTGCAGTTGTACTTAAATACCGCTTCGATGTGAGGGAATGCTCTATAAATCTGTGTGTTGCTTAATGTGTTCAGATGCGAGTGAGTTTCACTAGATTCACTAGATAGCCCTTGCTGCTGGGTGCTACTAAAGATGAACAGTCCTTGCAGTACATTACAAGTTGCTTAAACCAAATGTGATATTGATGTGTCATATTGCATTGGGCCACTAAAAATCCTAGTACAGAGTGTAATTATCACAGCTCCTGCAAAATAGTGAAACAGTTACTGGATAACAAAGTATCTGGAATCCCAGAACCATGAGCTGTAAATAAATGAAACAGGCCTTCAGAAATGTAAAGTCTTGTCCTTCAGTTTTCGCACAGAAAAGCAACACTTGTATTAACAACAATCCAGGGGGTCACCAGTGACTTTCATTTCTAGAACTCATGACAAATATGAGTCTTATACTTGCATACAAATAATTTTCTGTGAATGTCAGACTATAAATTGTGCTGATGTACTGTAAGAACCTTTGGGTTACAGTCTTTAAAGAGTACAGATTTTATCTGAGCTCATGGACTGGATTAAAAACAGTAAAAATCTGAAACAAAGGACAGCAACAACAACAACATTATCTTGTCTCTTGTCCTGTGATGATAGTTCTATCAAGTCACCATAAGGAAGAATTAATGGATTAAATAGAAAGGATAAGACTGTCGACAGAATTTGTTCAGTCTCTCAGTCCTGTTTACACTTCAAAAGACCTACTTCGGTGGGGTTCCCAATGCTGTACATCTGTGAATGTTATTTTCAAATGTTTGTGCAAGAATGTGAAGTAACACCATCAAAAAATACGAATTTCAATATAAAGAGACCATATTACTTAAAAAGTCCATGAACCAAAGCTGTAGTTGTCCATAGTCTGCTGTTGAATTAAGGTTCAAATGTCGATTGCTCTTAAATTTTGTCTCATTTTTCCTTGTATCAACAGAGACTTCAAGACATGCTGTATTCCCTATATAATGATATCAAAATTTTGGCTAATACAAAAACTGAACTGACTCTGTACAGTGACTGGCAATTTGACAGGGCATAAGGTGACTCTGTTAATTCATTAAGAACAATGTGAAAAGTGTCTGTATTTGTCAAGGACCAGCTGGCAGTAAAGCCAGTCTGTGGGGAACCCACCGAGCTCTGATAGAAAGGGACCATAGGAATATGCCGGCTGACATGAAAGCTCAGTAGCTATCCAGTAGCTGCTCAATACATTTTAACCTGCTCCTGTGCTTGATCCTGATATAGCCTCCACTGTCTCTAGCTTTGCTTTGCTCCTGCCTGAGGCCATACCTCCTCCTGCCCTAGCTCACACCCTCTTCCAGATCTGTGAGTTCTCACCAAGACCCTCAGTTCCACCTTCTGCCTATGATTCCATCCAGGCCTGCTGACAAGAGCAGGAGGGGCAAAGGGGCAACTCCTTTGTGGCCTGTGGTTTGAAAGAGCCTGGCGGCAGCAGTTCCCAGAGCCCCAGACCCTTTAAATCGCTGCCAAAGTCCTTCATGGCACACTCCAGGCAGCACTGAGGGCAGAGGGCAGGGTGCTGTGATGTGGGCAGCACTGCGGGCTGGCTGCCCCCAACCCTGCCCCTTTCACAGAGTCCATGCCTCTTCCAGGAGCATAGAGCCACCCACACCGCTTGCCTAGGGGCCTGATGAGGCTTTCAGCTCTGCTGACGCCATCTAATTCTTCAGTTTAGGCTTTGGACTCTCATTTCCTGGTCTGAACACTGGCTTCACTCCTAAATCTGCCCCATCTGCAGTCAGCTCAAGTTGGTAGGGCTGATTCTTGTTCCAACCCACTAGGCTAGACTGCCCATAGCTTAGTGCTGAGACCATTTTAATTAGTTCACTTCTTTTACACTTAAAAACATGTAGACTTTTACTTGTGCGGGGGGGGGGGGTGCTTTGTTTTTTTCCTCATGTTACTGAAGGGATTTTTCCCCCTCTCTCCTCTAGAACTGTGAATATATTTGTATCGCAACAGGATGCACTGCATTAGGACACCTTCTCTATATTGAGCTTATAAAGACCAAACATAAGAAAGTTATGAGTTAAATAAATGACATACTCAAGAAATAAAATATGATTAAATGCTACATTTAAATTACAAATGGAACCCACTAAACCCCAGGTCTGAATACCTCTGACCTCTCCAGAATTTCTTATCTGAAACTGATGACTCAGGACCTTAAATAATGCAGAGTCTCACAAATCCTTACATTACTAAACCACTGCACATTCTAATTTACACACCCAAATATAAGGCATGGTTTCTCTCCAGTTTTCAGCCAACAGGTATTATAGTGAGGCTTGACATTAACTAATAGGACTTACAAAACATACACAAAAAAATTCCTCACATACTGTATAATAATCAGTCAGAATTAAAACTGCACTACAACTGACCAAGTAAATTAAGATATTTTAGGATACAAAATCTTGGCTTTTATATTTTTTATGTTTTCTCACTTATTTGTAATATTCAATGAGTTGTAGTGAGCCTTACAGTCATTAGTTTATGAAGAAGGAAAAAAATTAAAAAGACCCTGTTCAAAAGCTTCCATCTATGTTCCATGATTGGAATGAATAAAGTCTGACACTTTGTAAGAACTGATAGGAGACAAAGGTCATCTGAGGAGGGTGTGTCTTAGAAATGAAACTGTACAACTCAAATCGAAACCTTTTCTGTTGTTGAATGGAGGAAGTTACAGTCTGCAGATGGAAACCAGTAAGTGTTTTTTCATCCGTTTCATAGGGCTTCAGTTCACTACCCCAGCCCTTCCCTCCCTACCACAGACAGCATGCAAGGCAGGAACAAAAACGGAGGCCATGGCAGTGAGGTCTTTTTATTATTGTCTCTGGTGAATGCATGTATCATGCTTGGACCCCCTTCCTTCAAAATGCTTTCTGTGCTCATAAGAAAAGGAAGAGTGACCCCTGAAGGATTAAATGGAGAGGGACCATATGAAGCTTTTCTGGACTGATTAGTTCAAACTGTACCAAATTCTCAGTTTCAAATTGTCAGACAAGTATTCCTTGACAGATCGAGACTGTATTTTTTAACCTGATTATTGACATTTATACAAGCTTTCTCCTAAAATCGGTCATGGACAGCTGTTGTGCAACAGTGTTCCCTCTCTTCTGAGTGCTTGGGTTGTGCTCAGGAGAGATTCAGGTGCCACCCAGCTTATCAGGGGAGCACCCACAGTGGACAGCATGTGTTTGTATTGGTGGTTTGCATCATCGCCTATCTTGGTGCTTAGAACGCTAGGCGGAACACTGCTGTACAGTACGGTGTTCGCCTTTCTACGGCCCTCAGAAATTGGTCATACCATTCCTTTACTTAGCCATGTGTGTACCCCAAAAATGATAGGTGTTGACTTAAAGAACTTTCAATGCAATTTCGCAGGGACTTACACAAGTGTTCATCTTTTTATTGACTTCACAGGGATTCAGAGTATAAAACATGCATGAAAGTCTTTGCAGGAATCGGATGATGGGCTAAGGTCCTGATGCTGCAAACATGTTTTGCTGGGCATAGCATTTGTTATTGCAAGTACTCTTCAAAAAGAGTATCTTTTGTGCTTACTACTATGAGTTCAGTGGGATGGCACATGGTAATAAGCGCTGTGCTTGGTAGGGTTTCCAGGATCAGACCCTTAGTTAGGCATAATGCAGCAAGGAATGACCACAAACTGAGTAAAGAGGGTTGTGGGGCAAACCAGGATTACATGAATGAAAAGATTACAGAAGGTGCTTATGATTCCATATATGTTTTAAAAATATATATCAAACCATAGGCAAAATGTCTGGAACAGCTGCTAAGGTATTAAGGTGATCAAGGCTATACAGAAAGATGGAGGAATGGATGGAAGGAGGGGCAGATGGATATGCTGGAGGTCAGTGATGGAAATAAATGATAGAGGCTAGTTTTATACATACAGCACAATATGAGTGCACAAGTAGGGAGAACCTCTTGTCCAAGCATCTATCTGTAACTATACCTATGGGTATAAAGCTGTGTCTACACTGCAAAAATAACTTCGAAGTTGCTTACTTCAAAGCTGAGCATCTACACACACTCGGGAATGGAATAAGGACTTCAGAGTTGGGCTCCCAACATCAAACAAAGGGAAAATGTGTGTAGACTCTCTGCTGGCTACTTTGAAGTATTGCTTAACTTTGAAGTTAGTTCCTAGCGCAGATGCATCCTAAATGTTATATAAAACCACAGTAAGGGAAAACAAAATCATACAGACAGACCAATGGAGAAAGGAGATAAAGGGACACTGGAAAGGAACAGCTGAGGTATGTCCTAATTTAACTTATCGGCAGTTGAAAGAGATCTGTCTCCATCAAAGCTTATTAGAATAATACTATTCAGATAAGAAAAACCAAGATGGCGGCGCCAAGGAGGAGTAAGCCAGGAGGAAAGAACACAGTCTTCTTGAGGCACTTTTTACTGGTCCTTAGGGTCTGACCCGAGTCTCAAATTTATGCGTATGTTGAAACAACAAGAAGTCTGGTAGCGCCTTATAGACTACCAGATGTTTTGGAACATAAGCTTTTGTGGACAAAGACCTGCTTTGTGCATCTGATGAAGTGGGTCTTTGCCCACGAAAGCTTATGCTCCAAAATATCTGTTAGTCTATAAGGTGCCGCAGGACTTCTCACTGTACAACTAACTCTCTGCTAGGAGTTTGACAGAGTTTAATTACAAAATAATGAAATAGAAGATATTCCTAATTGTAAAAGTACTCTCCTCCTTTCCAGTGTAAGGAATATGTGTGCCATCTCACAAGCCTGGATAGAGGGACTAATCATTTCTGCTCAGATAGGGCTACAAAACACCATGTTATCCATGCGATAAACCATAGTCATTTCTATGCAGTACCAGTCTCATCCCTGTTTGATAAGATCATTAGATTTAAAGAGTATGCTGTGAAATGTTTTGACTCAAACAGCAGGTGGTGGATACTTACAATGCTCTGTTAAAAGCAGACAATACTGCTTCTACTAGGTAAAATAATGTACACAGTTCTGGATACCTTTCAAAACAACTGTTTTTGGTCCAGATGTCATAGTTCTTCTGGAGTCGGAACTGTTTCTTTTTCTTTTTCTTTCTTTTTAATCATTTAAGGTAAATAGAATAACTTCTAATGTCAGCAACTTTCTTACATAAGCAAAAAATGGAAGATTCATCTTCATAGTGAAACTCTTTTTAAACTAACAAGGACCCAGTTGCACAGCGGAGGAACAAACCAGAAGTGGTGAAATTAGATTAAGCAAGAGAACATGGAATTATATTCACAAGTGAGATTGTAGTAATGAACCACTATAGGATGAAATTCCCTGGTATTTGCATTATAGTGCATTATCTTAACTGGGATATAATAAGCAGTTAGGGTTTTCTCCAGCAAGGTATAGAAGCATGTGAGTAATATTAAACTTGTGAGCTGCACCACTGAAGTCAGTGTGACTGGTCACGTGCATAAACACACAGGATCCTAATGAGCGTCAAGATAAAAACAGGCAACGTATAGTGGAAAAGTAGAATTCCACTGTAGAATTCTTTGGTAAAAAAATTACATGTAAAAAGTCTGTCAAAAGAAGTACCCAGTATTACTGCATGCAAACAAATCTGCTATATAAGCATGGAATTTTACCAGGACACTTTCAAGGCTGGCAAACCCATATTTTTTATATTCCTGTCTCCCCAGCAAGAGCTGCCTATTTATCTACATTCTTGCATAATATTAAATCCTATCTCAAAAATGAGGCTTGAATACACCAAAAATCTGAGATGATGTGTTCAGTATATAGTGCAATAAATTCCTAGTATAGCATTTATTCGGATTAAAGTTTTCCAGGAATGGGAGTGTGTGTGGTTGTATTTGAGGGCACATGTGCAGATACACATCCTGAGTTTATTAACATTTTGCTTGCCAAATTAATTAATTGGGATTTAAAATGGTAAGAGCTCTAGTCATTGAGGCCTAAGAGCTTTCTTCTACAATCAGTTGGCTGCAAAAAGTGTAAAAATTTTGGAGGAGTCAAATTTTGGTATTATTTCTTTAGGAAAATGTATAATTCTGCTAACAAGACTGACTTGAGAAGATAGGATCAGTGTCTTCTATACGCTTTTGGGAAGTTTGACAGAGTACAGTCCGTATTTCATTAAAATTCAGGTTATTCCAGCTTTTTAGTTATATTATTACCTTTGTGGGGATGGAAAATTAGGTTTGGCCCCAAGATCGTGGTTTGTCAAATTATCTTCCTGCAGCTGGCTCCCTACACCTGAATTATGCAGCACCATTGAAGCTAGTAAGTTTACACGTATCCTAAATGCTTGCTTGAGTAGTCGTCCAGAGCCTCAAGAAATGTCTGTTTAATTTTAAAAACATATTTATTGCTTATTTTAATAGATATAATTAAGTTTTGTATTATTAATACTGGGCTTGATTGTACAAACTTTTACGTGAGTAAGAATTACCCATGTGAGCAAAGATTTCAATAATAATCTTCATTGGGTGCATCTACACTAGGATCTAAGTTAGGCACTACATCAAAGTAGCCAGCAGAGAGTCTACACACATTTTCCCTTACTTCCAAGTTAACTTCAGAGTAGGAAGCCCAACTAAGTCCTCACTCCATTCCCGGGAATGGAGTAGTGCCCTACTTTGAAGTTTAACTTAGAAGTAGGGTGTGTGTAGACACTCAACTTCAAAGTTATTTTTGTAGTGTAGACAGCCATTGTTTATACAAATTTTCACATGCTGCAGAAACATTCAGAAACATGTCATCCAAATACTTCCCAGCCTTCTAAGCATTGACTGAGACACCAATCCTGGAAACACTTACGCATATTGGCATGTTAGGTATTTGATATCAAACTTCTGTGGGCCTACTCGGTGCTTAAAGTTAAGAACATGTGTAAGAGTCTGTAAGAGCAAGGCTTAAATGATTGTTTACCATATATACTTGTCAAGATTTGGCTATGTGTGAAAACTGTAACTAATGTCAGACTTTTTTAATTTCTAAGATTATAATAATGCTAACAAAAATAACTCTCCAAAGCTTAAAACATATGGAGTCAGATGTCCACACATTTTATTATTAAATATAGCACTTTCAGAATCTTTCTTTGGTGACCTCTAGCTTTTTACTTGGGTTAAACTGCTAAGTCAGTACTCTCACTGTAAATCTCTGTTGAATATACTACACAGAGAAGCCCATAAATTCAGCTGAGATGCCATCTACATCTCAGATGGTTCTCTTCTACATACACTACAGCATGCAGCTCACCCCTTAGAGACATTCTAGATCTATAGAACTATAGCCTCTCAGCTGTCCAATATAACTACAGTTTGCTAGTTCCCATCAGAACTTTTGCTGTATTAGTTAAGTATGATTTCACAGTTAGCTGACTGAATAACTGATTTTTTTGGTTGAGGGGCAGTGCCAAAAAATGCGAAAAATAATGCAGTTTAAAAACAAAACTGAATTTTTGTATCTTTTCTTGCAAACTATAGATAGATGGATAGATAATTACTGTTCTGGGAATACCAGCACATGATGTTCTGAAAAGAAATTTTTCCCTAGGGCTGGCAGTTGTTGCTGGGTCTCTCTATGCATAATGGACTCTGGAACCATGAGGGTCCTCAGCAGCCCACAGGAATCCAGGCAGGGTTTTCTCTGGATTTGCCAAAAGTTTGCTGAACCCAGATGTTTCAGGTGAAACATTCTGAACTGAGTGAATCCACATTTTAAGTTGAAACTTTATTTCACTGGAAAAATAGTTCAGTTCTAATCACAATATTTCAGTGACAGCTATAGTATGAAAACAACAAGGAGTCCTGTGGCACCTCAAAGACTAACAGATTTATTGGGCACAATCTTTTGTGGGTAAAACCCACTTCATCAGATGCATGTATCATTAACATACAAGACACATGTCTACATATTACCCATGCATACGTGCAGCCAACATGGATTTTATGAAATCTGCAAGGTCTGATAGGTCAAAGGGCCTCTTGAGTCAAACTCTGTCCTATGAGCTGGGCCATCTTTTTGACACCCATGATACAGAGGAGATATTCATCTGCGCTATAGTGGCAGTTGAAAATTCTCCAGTGCCAAAGAATCCCCAGCTGGCACAGAGTTAGTGCAGCTGGTAGTATGCTATGCCATCTCCTCTTCCTCCTGGTGTATAAAGGATTTGTCCTGGGTCTGCTAGGGAAGAAGGAGCAAGGGTGGGGAAGGGCTAGAGCATATTACACTTCAGTAATTCTCTAGAAGATATAATGAGCCCTTGAGGGCTGTTAGAAGCCAAAAGAACTAAGAATGTCCCAGCTACTACTTACCAGTTAACCCTTGTACTCCACATAGAGTTCTAAATTATGCTGTTGGTTAAATTAGCTCATATCAGCCTTAAAGATCAGGGTAATACAAAACACATGGATGGCCTCCTGTGTGTCCTTCCTCCAGCTATGCTGAGAAGAGCCCTAGTACAGCTATGGATCTAGCTCTGTATGGGCCAAGCCTCCATAAACATAAGGAACATGAACTCTGGCAAGTCAAGTATAATTAGGGAGACTAAAAAAGAATGTAAAAAAGTAACAGCAATTTATTTTAAATAGAACGGAGCCAAACAAACAAACAGTAGGACTGTTGGATGAGTGAAATGCTACAGGAGCGCTCAAGAAAGATAAGGTTATTGAAGAGATGTTAACATGAATTCTCTGCTTTGGTCTTCACATTAAAGGATGGGAAGGAGATTCTCACATCTGAGCTATTCTATTTTAGATGACAAATCTGAAGACTTGTCTCAGATTGAAATATCAGTAGAGGAGGTTTTGGAACAAATTGATAAATTAAACAGTAATCAGTCACCAAGTCAAGATGATATTCACCCAACAGTTCTGCAAGAATTCAGATATGAAATTCTAGAACTACTAACAGTGGTATGTTACCTATCACTTAAATAAGCTTCTGCTCCAGATGACTGTAGGATAGCTAATGTAACACCAATTTTTCTTAAAGGCTTCAAGCAGTGATCCCTGCAATTACGGGCTGGTAAGCCTAACTTCAGTACTAAGCAAATGGGTTGAAACTATAGTAAAGAACAGAACTGTTGGATACACAGATGACCTCAGTATATTGAGGAAAAGTCAACAGCTTTTGTGAATGGAATTCTACCCACATCTTGAATACTGTCAGCAATTGTGGTTGACCCATTAAAAAAGTTACCTTAGAACTGGAAAAAGTTCAGAGAAGGGCAATAAAAACATCTGGGGTATGAAACATCTTCCATGTAAGGACAAATTCTTCTTTTGGGGACACACAATCAGCTGATGCATACCTTATTTTTGCAGCATTCAAAATTAGAAGGTAAATATTATTCTGCCAGTCTAGCTTGTTGATTATGTGACTATCCCTTAGCATTTGACAAGTGCAATAGCAATAACATTAAAGGCATCTTCAGGACTTAATCTGCAGCACTTAAAATGCATTTGCTCAAGAAATTTTGGTTTTCAAATCAGCTTCCCCAAATCATGTTGGAGCTATCAGCCCAAATGTAGGCACAAAATGTACTTAAACACCCTTTCCCATGATGATAAGAATGATATGGATATTCTGGCCCTTCAAGAAAATTCTCATCACGGGGGAGCAGATGAGTGTTCATGGCTGTTTTAAATTATCTGAAATCGTGTACATAAGGAATTTTGGAAAATGATCATATTCCATGAAAGTTATCTCCTTCCTCCCATTTCTTAGTAGCACACGTTAGCAATTATGAGAAGCTCACATTTTTAAGTAAGGTGATCATCCATTGTAAAATAAAATCAATTGACAATTTGCACAAATCAAATGCAACATAAGGAAATCGGCATACATTAAAAGGAATTCATGCTGTCACGTATAAATACTCAGTTGAGAGATTAAAACCTGTATTTCCTGATCCATCATAAAGGGTCTGCATTCATGTATGTTCTATCAACCGGAAGCTATTGCAGTATTTGAAGTAGTTTCCATTCCTAATGCCATGTGGTTTACACAAATAATGTTTGTGAGTTGAAGGAGGAAAGAATAACTAGTTTGGAGAAAAGTCCTAACAGAAAGGCAAATAAGGCAGCATGTCCCCAGAACTGGAAAAACAGGATTGTTAAAATCACCACAATGGATGTATTATGGTTAGCAATTAACTGAGTTTGTTTAGAGAAAGTAAGCTCCTGTTATTTAACATGGGAATAAAGTGCCATGCTGTAGGCAAGCATAGTGTAGGTAGTCTATTTACTTATAGAGGTAACCATTGTTACAACAGGGAGCATACAGAGCCAAAGTGTCTGCCTTTGTAGTATGCATTTATTGAAAACAGAAATCATGAAGGTACAGTATTTTGCCCCATTCTATGTCTACAGGGTAAAAATTAACAGGACCTCTCACCCTCATTTGTGGAAGGCTTATGGGTAAAAATAAGCCACTACACTGAGTAAAAAGCAATTTTCAGGTAACTTACAAAAGTTGACTAAGAGATTCCTCCCTCTAACTAGTGTCAAGGTACAGGACATTTAAATATGCATTCTTCAGCCAGAAGTGCTGTCCATGGGGTGGAGAAATGACTCCACACTCTATACATGTTTTACAGACTCCCAGTATCTCCTTCTATAGACCTGCGGTAAGAGACAATGGAAAAGTATTCTAGAATATGCTGGGGGTCTGGAGTGCCCCCTTGCCGCTGCTACTGCACAGCTGGTTCAGCTGCATTTTGTATCTTGTAACCCTGGGGATAGGGACAGCATTTGACCTGTTGAGCATAAAAGCAATTTTATTATATTAGAACATGTTCAGTCATGAATGCAAAATATTTATATTCCCACAACAAGGAATGTCAGATCACAATTCTTCTCTTATTTTAATCCGAGAATATATTGCAGGTTGTAAAACAACACATTTTTAGAAACTCTGGCAGGTACTAATGGGTTCTGTTTGCACTGTTGTAAATTATTCCTGCCTTCATTCAGTTCCTTGGTTTCTTTGATAATTCTGGTCTAAACTTACAACAGCCATAGTCATAATATTAACAAGCTGAATACCATTCTGAAATCTCTACTTTTGCAGCTTCGTAAGCTATGCCTTCCTTATTCAGATAAGAAACAAGAACATTGTTTAATATTAAACACTGGAGTGTTTTTGGTGCTTTAGTTTCCTTTCAGCTTGAAAACACAGGAAGCAAAGTCCTTAAAAAGAAAATAAGCAAACTGATTTTTGCTCTCCACAAAAAGCTTGAAGGAGGATGATGCACGAAGCCACTCCACTACACAAGTCTTCCTGGATACCCAAACCCTCAAGCCTTCAAGATGTTGCCATTTGCCATCCTCATTCATGAGTATAGCAGATTTTTTACACTGCCACTTATTTACTGATTTTTTGTGGCTGCTTCTGGTTTTATAAGAAAGACATGAAAGTGTTTTCCTTGTTACTAGTATGTTAAAATTAATTGCTGTACAGTGTACTAAAGAATGTTACTAAAGATGAATTATTAAAAATGAGGATGCAAAAAATGAAAGGGATGACAGAGAGAAATATTTTTCTGTTTTTTTTCCCCCATTATGTCTACTATGTGCATTTGGCAGCAGTATGGACCAGAGTTTCAAAAAGAGCTCAGCACATTTGTGTTCAAATGTCACAACAGATGAAGCTGGGTGCTGAGCATATGACGATCTGGTGTTATGTGTATGCTCAGGTTCACTGGAGGGGCTGTGTAGTCACTCGGTTTTCCCTGTCTGTGTGAATCTCTCCTATAGCAGGAAGAAGAAAAACCCTTCTTAAAATAATGAAACATTACTGTGACACCTAATTAATTGGCAGGGGAACTCTCAGAACTGGCATAAATATAGCAGCTAAAATTATGCACATTTCTTTTGTTTTTAAATGGACTAAATTTCGAAATAATCGTGTCCCTTTTTAGTAGCATTTATGCAGTGACATTAGCATGCATGGCACTTCATAAATAAAGACCGAGTCCCTCCATCCCCCAAAACAAAACATGCTAAGAACAGAGATGGAGCAAGGAGATAAATTCTGTAGGCCCAATAAAGTAAGAAAACAAACGAGCTTAATCTGAGGCAGTAGGGACACAAGGAGGAGATTCTAAGGCCTCATCTGTACTGTTGCAGTAAATCAACCTGAGTTATAGGGTACCAGAGCTGACGAGAGCTCTCTGCTGTCGATTTAGTGGATCTTCATGAGGCCCACTCTGTCAGCCCCCATTGCATCAATTGCAGCAGCACCAACTATCAGTACATATCAGTAAATCTAGACATGGCCTATCAAAACAAAACAAAACAAACAAGAAAAAGCAGTCAAGTAGCGCTTTAAAGACTAACAAAATAATTTATTAGGTGATGAGCTTTCGTGGGACAGACCCACTTCATCAGATTGTAGCCATGCCAGAACAGACTCAATACAGAAAGCACAAAAGTCCAAAAATTATGAAGGTTGGCAAATCAGAAGAGCAGAGGGGCGACAGGAGGGGGTTGTGGGGTGGGGAATTTTACTGATTTGTCAACCTGGATAACAATTTTTGGACCTCTGTGCTTTATATATTGAGTCTGTTCTGGTATGGTTATGATCTGAAGAAGTGAGTCTGTCCCATGAAAGCTCATCACCTAATAAATTATTTTGTTAGCATTGGAATGCGTTGCCCAGAGAGGTGGTGGATTCTCCATCCCTCCAGGTTTTTAAGTCCTGGCTTGACAAGGTCCTGGCTGGGGTGACGTAGTGGGAGTTGATCCTGCTTGAAGCAGGGGACTGGACTAGATAACCTACTGAAGTCCCTTCCAGCCCTATGATTCTGTGATTCTAGTCTTTAAAGTGCTACTTGACTGCTTTTTTTGTTTTGATAGAATACAGACTAACACGGCTATTTCTCTGTCACTAGACATGGCCTGAGAGACACTGAACATGGTCACACGATGAGGGGAGATAGCAGTCTTTTATACAGCAGAGCTTGGGACAGACTGAAGGGTACACAGTGAACATTAAGAAGGACCAAAAATGGAGGTTATAGTAGGAAATAGCACTGGGTTAAACTTTTTAGCCAAAGCCAGGCCTGCCAACTGGCAGGGGGCAGGGTGTGGGGGGAGAGAAGGGAAGGAGAAGGACAAAGGAGGCAGTTGCCCAGGCCCCAGCATTTCAAAGGGGCATGCAGCCCAGCCACTGCTACTTTGGTGGCAGCGGGAGCTCCAGGCCCCTTTGAAGTGCCATAGCAGTGCTGCTCTTCTGCTCCACAGGGCTCTAATGGAGGGAGTGTCGCAGTCCAGATGATGTTAAGGGCTGACTGCCCTAGACCAAACCCTGCCACACCCCTTCTTCCCTTGTCCCTGCCCCTTCTGGGGCATGGAGCTGAGCCCCGATTCCCATCCTGCCCTGGGCCCACCGTGGCTGTTGGCCCCACTTTCCAAAGCCCTTTTTTAATTGAAAAATGCAGATTTGGCTCAGTCAAAACATTTAGCAAATGGCATTTAATGGATTTGGTTGAGAACTGTTGGCTGATAGTTTTTGCTCACAAAAATCAACCTGATTGCTATTTTCAGGGGTTATGCAAGAATTTTCCCCAAAATTAGTCTGGCAGAGACTGTGTGGGGTTTTGCAGGTAAGCTACTCTTTCTGGAATCAGTGATAGTACTGCTTTGTCATTAAAAGTGTACAAAATAGGTGTAGGAAATGAAACCAATATTTCCACAGAATATGTAGCTTTCAGAAACTAAAAATCATGATTTTTCTGCATATGCGCTCAGATTAAGATTCCAGCACTCTGAAAATGTGACTAGTTTATTGTTTCCTTATCTTTCAACTCTATGTCCTGGCACCTAATTTCCTAGATGGCTCAATTATCCTGTTCTGTTACAAATTACACTACCTTCTTATTTATACCTATTAATACTTTAATAAGGTCTGAATAAAGTCTTTCTGAGGAAAGTCTTTTTTTAGGGCATGTCACTTAAAAGTTAAGGTAAACTGTTAAGTTAAACTAAAGGTTACCATGGCATGGGAAGTCAATTTCTTTCCAGGGTATAGTTACATACACTTGCAGATTTTGACAATTTTCTTGTCTCTCCTGCTGGAGAAATTGCAGTTTAGTAGTTAAAAATATTAAGCATTCGTTATCTTTCAGATATAAGGAGGGTGTGTCGCTATGTCTAGATTACAGCAATTTGGGCTCATCTGGTGTCTCCTGAGGCTGGTAGCAGGCTGGCACCCGTGCCTGGGAGCTGCCTGCTGAGTCCAGGCAGCACACAGTACCTGGGACATCGTTCCATTGTCCAGAACCACAGTGCGAGGTCCTGCCCGAGCTGGCCAGGTGACTCTTGGAGCACACCTCATCTGTGCCTGCCTCCCACACCCAGGGGTGTGCAATGCACTAGCTACTTGCTGGAGGGACCCTTGCCCAGTCCTGATGATGCTCTGGAGGTGGCCTGGCAGGCAGAGACCGACTCTAGGATGATCCTAAAGATTCTGCTGCCTGCCTTAGACCCTGTGTCCACCTCCAACTCTGACAGGGGTTGAGTTTCAAGGTGCTTCTCCTCCTCCCCTTCCCAAGGCTCCAGCTCTTGGGGGGTCTCCTGTGCTGTGTCTACAGGGAGGTTGGAGGTGATGTGTCACCCCCTCCACAAGACCTGCTGCAGCTCCCAGAAATAGGGGCAGGTGGTGGGTTCTGTCCCAGATCTTTGGATGGCATCTTGGACCCAGGCATAGCCCTGGCAAATGTGCTTTTACCTTTGCCTGGACCTGCTCCATGGTGTGGGCAGGGTGGCCCCATTCTTCATATGCGGTGGTCATCTGGGTGTAGGCGGGGGCATTCTGCCAATTGGCCTTAGGATCAGGGAGGGTCTCCTTCTCCTCACCCCGCAGGGCCTGGACCTTGGCCCCAGTTCACAAGGGGGCCCGCTGCTTCATACCCCACAGTGGCTCCTGGGACCACTCTGTCTCATTCCCCAAGGGCCCAGGGGGGTCGGGATGCTCGGGATGCCTGGCTGTCTGCCATTTGGGAAGGATCCATCTTCGGGAGTGGCTGCAGTCTGTCACTCTGCTGCTTCCACACACTCAGCTTTCTGCCACAGTGTTTCCTGAGCTCCCTAAGGCTTTAAGAATGGCTGGAGGCTGGCACCATAGAGCACTGATTGCTGTAGACAGGGTGTCCCCCAGGGCACCTGCACAATGCCCTGGAGGCCTTTTTTTGTCGACAGAAGGCCCCCACCCCTCCCCACCCCAGCCCATAACGTCTAGAGCAGCTTTCTGTCAACAGATCTCTGTCGACTGTGGTGTTATCCTTCATAGGGAACAGGATAAGACTGTCTACAAAAGTGCTGCATTCTGTCGATTTACTGTTGCCCGAACACCTTGGAAATCTGGACACTCCTTGATTTTTGTCAACAAAATACTCTAATGTAGACATAGCTATAGTATATGCAATGTGTAGTGTCCAATGGTGAAGGTCACAGGGTCTCATTTAATGAAAATAGTGGTGCATCAGCCTTTGCTATCTTACTGCTCAGGAATGAATTTGACCCTCAAGTTGAAGTCCTTACAGTAGTGAAAGCTAAGTAAATTTTCATAATAGCTTTGGCTCAGTAGTGCTTTGGATTAAACTGTTAGTTACTGTTGAACCTTGTTCACTTTGATATGGTGACCTTTGATCATCAGAGGTAGGAGAGGGAATTTGGCTGCATGGTCATTATGTACTCAGGGAGGAAACTCTTGTAATCCTCCCTTTTATTATTATATATAAGGGAACCTGGTCCTGAATTCTTACAATATCTCTCCCTTGAGATAGGAGTGATTCAAGAACAGGTTCCTTTTTTATCAGCCTATAAAACCTAAAACCCCAAGACTGTAGATGCATAATTAGGCACTAATTAAGTGTCTTCAAATTTATACATAATGGGACAAATTCATTCTGGAGTAACACTACTGATTTCAGGCTTGGTGGTGTTACACCAAGAATGAACTTGAATTACTGTGCAGTTTAAATGGTGCATAAGTTCACTCATAGTCACATTTCCACTGTAGGTCCTCCACATATGCATATATAATTATAACTAAGCAAGTATTTTGTACACAGGCTGTGAAAGAAAATAACAAAGTTATTTATATTTTAATGTATTTGGGAAGCACTCCTACAGTAAGGTGGTGAGGTCATATTAAGTATCTCTATGTATGAATAACTGTACATTACTATATTAAAATCATCTCAGGAAAACAGATTAACACAGTTACCAAAAAAAGAATGTCTCTGAAGGTTTAGTAGTGATTTGTCAGCTAATTGATCACCTGACAAGCCTCAATTTCCCATTTAATTGACAACATACCCTTGTAAAAATCTAATATTTCTGACTATGTTCAATAATTGAGGACAATTCCTGTTCCTCTTATGTCATAAGAATATACGAACGGCCATACTGGGTCAGACCAAAGGTCCATCCAGCCCAGTATCCTGTCTGCCGACAGCGGCCAATGCCAGGTGCCCCAGGGGAGGTGAACCGAAGACAATGATCAAGCAATTTGTCTCCTGCCATCTGTCTCCAGCCTTTGACTAACGGCTAGGGGCACCATACTTTACCCTTGGCTAATAGCCATTTATGGACCTAACCTCCAAAAATGTATCAAGCTCTTTTTTAAACTCCGTTAGAGTGCTGGCCTTCACAGCCTCCTCTGGCAAGGAGTTCCACAGGTTGACTGTGCGCTGTGTGAAGGAAAATTTTCTTTTATTAGTTTTGAACCTGCTACCCATTAATTTCATTTGGTGTCCTCTAGTTCTTATATTATGGGAACAAGTAAATAACTTTCCAACATTCACTTTCTCCATACCATTCATGATTTTATATACCTCTATCATATCGCCCCTCAATCTCATCTTTTCTAGACTGAAAAGTCCCAGTCTCTCTAGCCTCTCCTCATATGGGACCCTTTCCAAACCCTTAATCATTTTAGTTGCCCTTTTCTGAACTTTTTCTAATGCCAGTATATCTTTTTTGAGGTGAGGAGACCACATCTGCACGCAGTACTCAAGCTGTGGGCGTACCATACTTTTATATAAGGGAAGTATGATATTCTTCGTCTTATTCTCTATCCCTTTTTTAATAATTCCTAACATCCTATTTGCTTTACTGACTGCCACTGCACACTGCGTGGATGTTTTCAGAGAACTATCCACTATAATTCCAAGATTCCTTTTCTGATCTGTTGTATCTAAATTTGCCCCCATCACCTTGTATGTATAATTGGGGTTATTTTTCCCAATGTGCATTACCTTACACTTACCCACATTAAATTTGTGTCCTCCCTGCCTTGTTGGTCTGACGGGCTGTGGCTGCAGCAGAACTGGTGTTGTTTTACCACATAGTGGAAGAGTCCCTGAGAACATGAGAGATTTTTCTGAAATAGTGGAGCTGTGGCTACATGAGTCCATCAGCTAAAAATACCTATGGAAAATCATAAGAACAAAAGTAGCACAACTCTGAAGATGCAGAAATTACTTGAAAGAGATTCTGCAACCACCGCACTATCACTGCAAATTCTTCTTTACTGCTCAGCCCCTCTGAACACAGCTCATGTACTTAGACTGTGCACAGGCTCAATTATTTGGTCCTTTTTTGATTAGGAAACATCTTGAAACTATGAGCTTCTAGAAATAGGAGCTTGGAAGCAAGACACCTCCTGAATTAGCTCAGTTTGTGAGCCACAAAAAAAACGGGTTTGAGAGAATTCTAAGTCATCGTAGCCGTATTTTGATGAGCAGGAAAAGTAGAGAGCCGATTTATCCCTTTCTTTATATAGCCCAAGGATCAGTGCATTTCAGCCCCAGCCCTGGGAACTACAAGCTGTGGACTACAAACTGCAGCATGCTGGGAGGACTCCCTAGTTCCTGCCAGTATGTGCACCCTGTCCACAGTAGGGTCTCAGCAGAGACTGAGCTGAAGCAGCGTGCAGGCTGCAGGCAGAGGAGCAGGGCTGCTGAACTGTGATCCTGTTTTGTGTTTTTCTACAGAGTAAAGCCTGTTCTTGGTTGTTTGTCTGAGGTACACACACACATTAACACACAACACAGAGCACACCAAGGAGTGTCCAGCCTAGTCTCCCAAGTTATGCAAGAAATCGCAAGGCTTCCCCTATGCTGATTAACCTCACACTGCGCTAGTGGACAGGAGGGGTTAAATTTTTTTAGCTACTGGTGCCGTGACTCAGATAGGGGAAGTTTGATTATTTTGCACAAAGTTGGGAGTCCACAGAACCAGAATAGCATGCAGCCACAGTTTGGAGCCCATGGGGATTGGTGTGACCCGGGTTTGGTATCAGTGAAAGTAAAGACCCCCAGTGGGAGTAGTAGGCTGGGGACCCATGTTGCTAAGGGCCCAGATGTTGAGTGGGAGCCCATAGGAAAGAGCACAACAGTTCCATACCTCCCTGCACAGCACCAGTTCCATGGCGTGCCTATGTTCAGTGGTGGTGCAGATTGCAGGGTAGACATTGAGGACTGGATAAAGGATATAGAGTACCTGCTAGCAGCCACAGGCGTTCCTGAGCCTTTGCAGTTCCCCACCCTTGTCCAATACCTAAGTGGGGAGGCCCAGAAATTTGTTGTTAATCTGCCACCTCCAGAGCAGTTTCTGGCCCGAGCTATTGAAGAGCTTAGAACAGAATACAGTGACTGCCATCCATCATTGGACCCCATGGCAGACTTTTATGAGAGGCACCAATGCCCTAAGGAAACAATCTCAGCCTATGCCATACAGTTAGAAGCCTTACTGTGGGTAGTAGAGGAGAAGCTCCGAGGGGACCAACCTTTCCCTGATCGGGACTATAAGCTGACAGAGCAGTTCATGCGGGGCTTCTGCGACAAAGAAGTGCGGAACAGATTGGCACCTATGCAGCCTCACTACCAGACTTTCCGACAGTTGCAAGGAAACCTACGTCAGCTGTCCCGGGAGAGGACCATAGAGGGTAGAGTGGATGAGCTTGCAATGTGCTGCCCTGTCAGACGGTGCTGTGCAAGCTGCTCCCGAGGCACCTCGACTTACCAGTACCCCAGACTGTGTGATGCTGGAGGCAGTGAAGGGCCTAACTGGGCTGGTCCAAGAACTGACAATCCTCCAGAAACAGAGCCATGATAGAATGGGACAGCTGGAGGCACAAGTACTGCGGCAAGGCACAATAGGGAGGGTAGCACCCCGAAACTGTAAAAGGGGAAGTGGTGGAAGTACCCCTAATGTTAGTGCCCATGGTACCAGAAGCCATTTCATTTGCCATCGTTGCGGACAGGAAGGCCACATTGCCTGGGGCTGCTGTCAGCCTCCTCAGCCTCACCTCATTGGGCCAGGGCAAGGCAAGGCTCCTTTTTCTTTAAACTGCTAAAGCCTGACGCTGGGGGGGGGGGGGTGTCACATGAAGGGCATAGAGCTGGTGAGAAGTCCCCCAGTACCATCAGTGCACCCAACTTCCCAGTATACTCAACCCACCGCCAACCAGTATCCTGGCCTGGTGGGGCCCTTGTCCGAGGAAATTGTGGAAGTGAATGGTACCCTGTGCAAAGCTCTGATGACTCAGGGTCACAGGTGACAACCATCACAGAGGATTTCTGGAGAACTCACCCTATCCTGGGCAAGTTGCATCCCATGCCTGTAGATATCCTAATAGAGGGCACTGGTGGCCAAGAAGTCTCTCATCAAGGAGCTATCAGATTAGATTTATCTTTCCTTGGCCAAACCCACAAGAGAGTCCCTGCCCTTGTGGTGCCTGGAACAAAGGGCCGCCAAAGAGTCCCTGTGTTGTTGGGCACAAATGTCATTTGTTCCAGCTGGCAAGATTTAGCTAACCAATGAGGCAACCAATTCCCAGACTGCTTGAAAGAGAAGTCACCAGCCTGGTATGCGGTCTATAAGCAAGTGATCTCTGGCCAAGAGATACAATCCCTAATATACATTGTTAATTAGCCTGTAGTGTTGAGAGCAGGTGAAGGAAGAACTGTACCAGTAAAGGCCCCTTGGGGTACAGGATGGGAACCTTACACCATTCTGGTAGAACCTGATGCTAATATTCATCTGCCAAGGAATCTGAGGGTGGAGGAAGGCATAGTGGATGTTAAACATGGGAAGGCTTGTATTTATCTACAGAATGTAGGACAAACAACAGTGATAGTAAGAAGGAACCAACACCTAGCCACTGCTTCAGTGGTCCACAGCATGGCTATCATTAGCAGGTTCTATCCCTAGGCTGGCAGCCTGTGTCTGTTGGTGTTTCATTTAGAACATACATCCATTCATACTCTTCTTTCAGTTCAACTACTATGATCCTAACAGCCATTCATTCTTTACCCACCCACCTTGTCAAAGTCAAAAAAATCTTGGTCATGCAAAGAATGGTCTAAATTTTTTATCTGAGAGAAATATTTTATGGCAAAAGTGAAGCACAGGAGAGAAAAAGAGTACCTTATTGTACAGTTTTGCACCACTGCCTATCACCATAGAACATGTCTTTCCACATTAGATTGCAAGAGAGAATGCCTTTGTGGAGCTGCTGCCTTTGGATAGAGTAGGAGGGCAGAGTTATGAAAGCTCTGTTTTGGTATGGGGTTTTTAACCTTAATCTTGCCCAAAGATATTCCATGGCACAAGTGAGGAAAGGGTTCATGATACAAAGGTTGATATTCTTGTAGCTCAACGGAGTGCGGTGAGGTGAGGCTGAGGCATACGGCAGTTTAGCATGGCACAGAGCCATAGACAGGAATCTGCATTCAGCTGGTGGAGCAAGGTGCATACCACAGACTGAGGGTGTATAGTTACTAGCAAAAGGGGTGTAACTGCTTTACAATCTGATGTGAACATAAACCACTGTCACCAGCATGTACTAGCTGGCCCCAGTGCCAAAGCACGCTCTCCTTCCATGCAGAGCTCTGAACATCAGCCTGTAACTCTGTGGGTCAGCCACATGAGAGACACCTGTATCTTTGAGGGCGCGATTCTTCTGATCACAGACGCATGTTTTAGGGTGTGACTCTACTACCATCCGCCACCTTTGCCCCTTATGTACTATATAAATATTATACCAGGGTTTGATAACAAAATAATGGTATAAAAGGTAGTGTGAATAAGTCTTATAGTGATCTAATATAAATTTTTTCTGTATGGAATAAATACTGGCAGTTTATAAAATTGCTTAATTTTTAAGTAGCTAATCCACCATGTTTTGTAATCTTGATAATGAGTCACCACTCAGATGTCAGTTTGTAATAGAACATAAGATAAAAAAGACTTATGAGAATGAATGGATCTAGTAAACACACCCTTGCAACACTGACTTATTTACTGGTAACCATTTTTCTCATATAATTCAAGTTTATTTATCTTATATAAGAAGAAAGAACTGAAGTCAATCATTTGTTTGAATAACAGTTATCCTCTCAATAGTTATTTAATGAAATGATATATTTCATGTAATTGTTTATTTTTAATAAAAATAACTAAAACAGAGAGTGGTATGAGGTCAACCGCATAACCAGAAATAATTTTAATAGCTGAAATGAAGTCTTTTGTCTAAATATTCATGTTCTAGTGTCATCACTTTTAAGGAGCAGGGAGTAGTTGGATGAAAAAGGCAGTGGAGCAGGTTAAATGTACAGTATTCGGTTTTCAAATTCTGGTGGTGTCATCCTAGACTGTAATTTATACTTGACGGCATCAAAAGCACACTGTTTCCTATGCAAAAGTACAAAAGGGGAATAGCAGGGGTATGACGTGTCAGGATTAAATTTAATTAATGGAGCTCTGTAGTGAAACCTTCACAACTGGGTGCTCACCCTTGCTCAGACCACTAGCATAAGAACCTGGGCAGCACTCACTCTCAGTCTGGCCTGAAGTGGAGCCTTAAGGGATGTGTAAGGAGCTTGTGCTGCTCTGAGAACAGTGGTGAACAGAGTGCCTGGCTCTAACCGGTGCTTTAGTCTCTGACTTTTCTGAGTACTCACATTTATTAGCTGTATCCATTTTTTTAAAAATGGTTGTTATACCCTTGGGATTGTTCAGTGAGGTTATGGGTATCAATGAGAGAGGGGGATGTCTACACAGCCGCCTTATTTCAAATTAATCTATTCTGGAAGAGCTATTCCAAAATAGCTTATTTCAAAATAACATAACTACACACAAAACTACATTTCAAAATAGCAGCTATTTCAAAATACAGCATCTATACACATTGGGCAAATTATGGCTTATCTGGAAATAGGCTCTATTCCTGTCTTAACATCACCTATTTCAAAATAGCTATTTCAAAATAGGTGCTATTCCTCATAGAGTGAGGTTTACCAATTCCAAAATAAACCAACGGCTATTTCAAAATTATTTCAGAATATTGGTGGTGTTGTGTAGATACGAGGATAGTTATTTCAAAATAATATGTTTCTTTGTAATAACTTTACCATGTAGACCTACCCAGAGAGAGCCTTATCTGGCTCCTTTTGAAACTGTCAAAAGAAGCATATTTGCATGTTAAGGCACATAAATATCTATGACAGTGTTTCCCAATTTTATTTGGCCATGGAACCCTTTTAACTTGAAAAAATTTTGCAGAACCCCATTCCCACGCTTTACCCCCAATCCAGCAAACCCGCTCCCCCATCCCCAGGCTTAATCTATGTCAGCCGCAAACCCTCCCCTGCATCCTCAAACTTAACCTGCCTCAGGCCAAACCAGCCCCTGGGACTAACTCCTCAGTGGTGCTGGCTGGAGAGCCCACACTGGGTGGCCATGTGCACCCAGTGGAAGGAAGACTGGCACAGAGGTGTTCCGCTGGTGGGGTTGAGCTGAGCCACACCCACCAGAGTGGTGTGGCTGCTTGGGTAGTGGGCAAGTGACGGGCTCTCTGCCTCTCCCTGCCCTGCTGCTGCTGCTGCAAGAATGGAACTAAATTCAGTTGATTTAATGGCTGGGTCCTTCCCACCACCCTGCCAGCCATTATACCAACTAAATTGAGTTCCACTGTTTCAGAGGTGACAGGGCAGGAAGCTGGAGAGGAGTCAGTTATTGTAATAGAATTTTGTCATGGAACTCTTAATTTCACTTCACGGTATCCCAGGTTCCACAGAACACTATTTGGGAAACACTGTCCTATGAAAATCTCTCATGAATGTTCAGCTTCTAAGTCCGTTTGGATACTTTCAAAGTTTTGCCCTTGTACAAGAAGGAGATTCATATCTACTAGAAACAGTACTTAGTAAGCCGTTGTGGATTTTGAATTTTAAGTAATAATGTTTTATTTTTGTGACTTTTTGACACACACCTAGGTGTCTGCCATTTTAGGCAGGATCAGAGCAACCAAAGGGTGCATCCTTAACACATTGTATGAATTACATTTGAACATGCAGTTTTTAAATATATGTGCTGCCTTAAGAATCGATGTTTTATAAATTATTTTTCTAGACATAGTAGATTTCTCCTCCCATCTAATGAAAATTAGCAGTTACTACAACATTTCTAGCAGAACATGATACCTATGCAAATTCTGAGATATGTATGTATGGCATTATATGGCAAGAACAACTTCTTTATAAAGCTTTGAAAGAAAAGATTGTGCTATGATAAACTGTATTTTTTAAAAACAAATGAGAGAACATTCTGTGCTTTCAAATACAATGATGTTGTCTCTTTAAACATGTAAATTGGTAGGAAAATAGTTCTACGTACATGTAGAACCTTGTTCTGCAGAAAATCAGAATAGCTTTGTTAAAAAAAAATAAAGTGGTGGTGCAGAATTATCAGAGCACAGGCTGCTACAAATTGTTTTAGATAAATGCAAATTAGTGAAATATAGCCACCTCAGAGACTTGAAGTCTGGGGTGCAGAATAGCTTTACATATGTATGCTTTGAAGGTAAATAACTTCAACTGGAAAAAAATTTTCTGCTTGTTCCACTAAAATCTCTCAGTAGACTTCTGTAGATCAGACTCAGCCAATAAAGCCATCTTATTTTTCTCTTATTCTTCATTTTCTTCTCCCACTCTCATCTCCAGACTACCCTTATGTCTGGAATAACAAACTGGATCTTACCCATGACAAGTCATGACCTAATAAATTTGTTAAGTCTTTAAGGTGCTTCAGGACTGATTGTTATCTCTATCCCAGTATGCCAGGCTGCTACCCTGTCTTCATTCAAATACCTCCTGAAAACTCACTCACGTGACAGCCAAAAGTGCCAACGCGCATCAAAATAATGACTCATCTTTATTCTCTTCTTACACTATGTAGTCACCATCTCTCGGTGTGATGTTCTCTGATATTTGTAAGTTTCTTGGGACCAGAGAACCATTTTTGTATCAATGTCTTTTACAGAGCTAAATGTACTATTGGTTATTATTAACAAATTAAAAGAACGTAAACTGTTTCTTACAGGAGCAACAATAGCAGATGAGGAAACAAACTGCCCTCTATAAGGGCTTTTCTACACTAGGGGACTGAACTGTCATAACTCTATTGAAGTCGCACTTTTTTCTTAAAAATTTTTCTTTAAAAATTAAAAAAAATTTCTTTAAAATTTTTAATCATTGTTACTACAAGTGTGGCTCCAACAGCAATGGAAAGAAATTCTTCAGGGAAAATAATCTTTAATTCTCCACCAGCTAGATCTGGTGAATAGCAACCATGTAAGGATCCATTGTAATTTTGCTGGGGAAAAGTGTGACAGGAAACCGGAAGATGCTAATATAGGAGAGTCGGGTCTAGACTGGATTGGACGAATCTTGCATTTGATCCATTATGGTAATTGCTACATTCTTATATGCACCTCACCAGATTTGGCCTTCACATAGCTGGAATTCATGAAGAAGAGAAAATGACAATGTTTACACTCAAGGGTAACACTCTAAGGAATATGGATTTGGTTTTATTTCATCGGTGATACAATTTCCCATTATTATTAGTGTATATTTCTAAAAAAATAATGCACTGTCTATCAGTATGTCCAATTACTGGTCTAATCACTTTTCTATTCGATTTCATTGTCATAATCTCCCCTGTACAGTCAGAGGCATATGGCTATTGGGTTAGTTACCTGGACATTTAGTTTACAGGCCATTTCTGTGATTTCCCACCAAAATGCAATAGTGATTTAATTAAAGAAGAAAGTGAAGTACTATTAAAAATATTTTACTTCAGTGGTGCTATACCAGTTTACACTTGATAAAGATCTCACCCTTCAGCCTTACATCACATACCTTCCACCTCTTCATTCCAGTTCTCCACTTCCCTATTTGGGGCACTGGGAGAGAAGTATGGTTTGATCACAGACCTGCATCGCCTAAGTTCTAATCCATTCTAATTAAATGATTTGTCAAAGGCCACAGTCTAATCTCTTTCGAAATTAGAATATGCAAACGAGGTACCAAATATGCAAATTTATAATTCATTTTCATTTTCAATTTACCTGATTTGCATACCTCTTTTGAAAGAGAAATGCAAGTGTAGACGCACCCTAAGGGAAAAGAGTGGATGTGCCAGTTAAAAAAACAACCCAGTTGGAAACCTATTGTTATGACTAATAAAATGTACATATACTTAAAGTCTACCAGGCCAAAAAGATTAGCTTTCTAGTTTTCTACAACCAGAAAGAATTAAATGTGTGCAGTGTTCCAAGTAAGCTGTGCACGCAGGCAGCTACCCAGGAGAAATCCAGGTGCTTCCCAGCTAATTAGCAGAGCAACAACAGCCAGCAAAATGTGTTTCTGTTGGTAGTGCACATCCACACATGGCTAGGTGTACATAATTTATTCCACTCACACATGGAAAAAATTAGAGGGAACATTAAATAGGTGGATACGCTTTAACCATATCCATTATAAATGGAATATGCACTGTCAATATATTTCACTGCATTAGATTTTAAAAAAAGGGTGGTTGGGGTTTCAAACCAAGTCTTAACTTCCAGGTAAAACTACCCTTGAGAAGTCTATTGTTGAAACTCTTGATAAGTCTGTTAAGTAACAGTCTGTTGAAACGACTATAGAAACATCTCACTTTGTCCCTTTTAACAGCATTCATGAATATAACGAAGAGTCCTCTGGCACTTTTAAGACTTAGGCCGCGTCTACACGTGCACGCTACTTTGAAGTAGCGGCGCCAACTTCAAAATAGCGCCCGTCACGGCTACACGTGTTGGGCGCTATTTCGAAGTTGAAATTGACGTTAGGCGGCGAGACGTCGAAGTCGCTAACCCCATGAGGGGATGGGAATAGCTCCCTACTTCGAAGTTGAACGTCGAAGTAGGGCACGTGTAGCCGATCCGCGTCCCACAACATCGAAATAGCAGGGTCCGCCACGGCGGCCATCAGCTGAGGGGTTGAGAGACGCGCTCTCTCCAGCCCCTGCGGGGCTCTATGGTCACCGTGTGCAGCAGTCCTTAGCCCAGGGCTTTTGGTTGCTGCTGCGGCAGCTGGGGATCCGTGCTGCATGCACAGGGTCTGCAACCAGTTGTCGGCTCTGTGGATCTTGTGTTGTTTAGTGCAGCTGTGTCTGGGAGGGGCCCTTTAAGGGAGCAGCTTGCTGTTGAGTCCGCCCTGTGACCCTGTCTGCAGCTGTTCCTGGCACCCTTATTTCGATGTGTGCTACTTTGGTGTGTAGACGTTCCCTCGCAGTGCTTATTTCGATGTGGTGCTGCCCAACGTCGAAGTTGAACGTCGATGTTGCCAGCCCTGGAGGACGTGTAGACGTTATTTTTCGATGTCGCTACATCAAAATAAGCTATTTCGACGTAGCGTGCACGTGTAGATGTAGCCTTAGTGATTTATTTGGCCATAGGCTTTCATTTTTGCTCACAAACAGCAGAGACAACAAACACCGCAGTTCCCAGGGGTAAGGTGGGAGTAGGATCTGGTTCCACACCCCTGAAAGGGGTGGGGCCAGGAGTGGAAGGGGCAGGGTCTACAGCACTCAG
Source organism: Carettochelys insculpta (assembly GCF_033958435.1). Lineage (NCBI taxonomy): Eukaryota > Metazoa > Chordata > Testudines > Carettochelyidae > Carettochelys > Carettochelys insculpta. Next base: position 44,091,481 of record NC_134140.1, on the reverse strand, counting down.
CCCCTAGCCCAGCTCAAACTGTGATGCTCTTTGCCCACCATCCCACACCTAATAGCTGCATAGAGCAGCACAGCAGTGCTGCCATGGCCTTTCAAAGGGGCCTGAAACTCCAGCTACCACTGGAGTAAGCTCAGGGCCCATTTGAGATGTTAGACCCCAGTGTGACTGCCCCCTTTGGCCCCCTCCAATCCTCTTCAGGGTCAGTAAGCCTGCCCACAAAAGCTTATGCCCATATTAATCTGTTAGTCTTTAAAGATACAGAATAACACAGCTACCTCTGATGAAGTGAGTCTGCGCTCACGAAAGCTCATGCTCAAAACTTCTGTTAGTCTATAAGGTGCCACAGGACCCTTCGTTGCTGTTACAGCTACCTCTCTGATTCTTGAATAGGTTTCAGGTTTGCATTCTGAAAACAGTTTTTGAGCAAAGAGGCAGCCCAAAACCTTGGATCTACTTTCAGGAAGGATTGTAACCTGCAATTCGCTTAGGTTATGCTCCACAATGTAGATGTGGGCTCCAATCCCAGACAATCATATTCTGGGTCACACCCTTCTACCTCTTTTCTCACTGGTCAGGTATGCTGCCTACTGAACTCACAAATCCAACATCCAAAGAGTGTTTCAGTTTGGTTTCTTCTCTTAACTGCTTAAAAAGGTGTGTTGTTTACTTTGTCTAAGTGCTTCTGGGGCCTAGTGTTCTGTTGTTATGTACAAGCCATTTTTACTGCCATGAATCATGCTTTACCACCCCTTTGCTTTTCATTCTGTTGAGGTTTTAGTTTTGGGTGTTCCTCCCCCCCCCCCACCTCTGCTTTCCAAGCAAGCACATTTTGAGTTCCGTGTTTGCAAGCCAAAATAGTACATACCAGGTATTCAGCTGATCTTATTTTTTCTTTCTTGGGACCTCCAACCTTTCAGTGTTTGAACTACAATTGCTTTTTAGTATAATTAAAGGTAAGCTAACTGAAAACAGACTAAATTAATATTTCCCAACAAGCATAAGAAAAAGACTTTACTGAAAACATCACACTGTAAGCTAAAATTTGTGCTTTCCTAATCTTATCTGTTTTGATTAACGCAAGCTATTTGCACAATGCCTTGTGCTAGGAAGTTGTTTGTACATGATTCACTCCCTTTTTGAAAGTTTCAAAGTTTGAATGAAATCTTTCTGTTTAAATTTCTCTTCCCTCTGAAAATGTCAAAGCCTCTCTCTTCTATTCTTCTCTTAAGGTTCAAACTAGTCCTCCAAAAATCGATTAGTCACAGATGGTTTTCTATTAATTTTCAACCTGCTGTTGGAAGTTTTCTAGATCTGGCTGTTTTAACATCCCCTTTCCTTTCTGTCCCACCCACTCGGACTTATTCCAGGTGCCCTTAGCAAATGACTTCCAAGGAATTTAAATGGCCAAAGCTCATTGACCAATGTATGTACTGTATAACAGAGTTACACAGCTCTCCCGATTAGGAGAAAGTGTGCTCAGGCAAAAAGTGCTAGTACAATGTCGCACTTAGATTTCAGGAGCAGAGAGGTAAGGAAAACTTGTGTGTGTGTGTGTTCAAAATTTGTTTTGTGTTTGCAAAGTAATTGAGAAGAAAAGTATGTAATTCAAAGGGTATTGAAAAATTGTATGCAGAAGAAGCAAATTCTTCTAATCTTCAGCAACAAATAAATTTTAAACAGGATTGTGTGTCAGATAAATTTTTGAACTGTTAAAATTAAAAGATTAATATGTGTAAGCATTTTGAATCTGTTTATACTTAACAATTAAATAGTTTCTGTATTAATCAGTTTGAAAGGTATTAATTTGCTACCTGTTTATATTCTATTTTTATGGCCTTGGTTCTGCTACCCTTACTCATGTTCAGTAATTCTGCACTCCTATCTTATTTAAGGAATTGAAATCAGAATCTAGCCCTAAATGTGCACTAGCAGCTTTAGCCAGATGCATGTAGGTTTCGAGATTGGTGGTGGCTGGCAAACATGAGTAAGCAGAATTCTACATTATTATTAATATAATGACTGTATAGTATTCCCTCTGCATATGGAAATGTTTGGTGTTAGTATTGTCCAGGGAAAAGATTTCTAACACCATTCATATTCTCTTTATGAAATGTGGATGTTTAATGTCTGCATATTATACAAGATCCAGGAAGAATGACGATAACTAAAAAAAAATTTTATAAGGTGAATGACTTACCTTAACAGGTTTATATTTAGTGGCTAATATTAACAGAGAAGCAGGGTTCTGAGGTTTGAAATAAGATACCTCAATTGAGATGTTTTGAAAAACATTCTTTTTACTCTTCAAAACAAGGCCTTCAGAATGTCTATCAAAAGCAGAGTGATTTTATAATACCGAGAGGTAGCCGTGTTAGTCTGTATCTTCAAAAAACAAAAAAGCAGTCCCGTAGCACCTTAAAGACTAACAATATAATTTATTAGATGATAAGCTTTTTTGATTCTCCATAGCTGACAAAGTGGGTCTGTCCCACAGAAACTCATCAGCTAATAAATTATATTGTTAGTCTTTAAGGTGCGGCAGGACTGCCTGTTTGTTTAGCTATGCTATAGTTGATCTAATTATTTTTCCAGAAGTTTCTTATATGGTTTTGTGCAACAGAGATTAGTTGAAGTGTTGGATAAAAGTATAGAGCATTAGCAAAAGTTTGAGTAGTTTTTCTGTCTTCTAACATGGTAATTTTCAGTTCTGTACTGTAGTTCAGAAAGTCTTGCTAAATGAATTGGTTTGAATAATTTTTTTCCTCCTTCAGTTTTTCATTATAAAACTACGGCTCAATGAAAAGAGAACTTCAGGCATTTGCCTCTCATTCCGTTTTTTTCCTAAGGCCCAAGAAACATTAGTTTCAAAATCATACATATTTTTGACCAAATTGTCTTGAAATTTATCTTGGCATTAAATTGTCTTGAATTGGTTAAAAACAGTGTCAGTGCCTGTTTAGACAATTCCTGCCCTGGTTAAACATTTTTCTAATTTATAATATTAACCCTGGACAGAGGTAACGATTATTAGCAATCTCTTTCCATTGCTAGTAAACTGAGTTTCTCAATTTCAACCAGAGGTTCAAAGGTTTTGTACAAACTTCACAGATCAGGGGTCAGACACAAATTACTGCACTTTGCAGCTCAGTTCTGCCAATATGACAGAATTTCACAGCTACAGCGATTGCTTTTCCCCCACTTCTTCTACACATAGGCAATACCAGGCAGTTAAAAGCATGATATGTACAAGTCAGCCATTGGTACCTGAGATTAATGAGTAACTAGCTGGTGACTTACGTTTCCTTGGTGCAAGGTGCATGTTACAAAAGGGGCCAAATGTCAGTGCACAAAGAAAAAAAAATGCTGCATTTAGTCACTGACTAAACCAAATACCTTGAGTTTAATGTATTTTTAACAATAAACAGTCCCAATAAATGTTCATTCATTTGACCTGGAAAAAATATGTTGGATCACAGTCACCTTTCACTTATATCCCTGGAACTCCATTGCCATCAAAGATGCAGTATTAGGCCAGCATTTGTTACAGTATTCACATGAGATGAAATTCTGAGAAAGATCTGAATTAAAAATGCCCCTGAAGATTAGAGTGAATCTAAAACAAGTAATCCATGCTTTTATCTGTTCAAAATTAACTAAGCAAATGGGTTTTTTATTAAGAGTCTGTAGATGTTTAATTCAAGTACTTCCCAGTCAACTAGCTGAAAAGCGAGAACATAAACATTGGAAACATGAAATTATAGTATGTTGATTAGTAGCAGAGAGAAAGCCATACTAGTCTATATGCTATCAAAACAAAAAAGCAGTAAAGTAGCACTTTAAAGAGTAACAAATAATTTCTTAGGTGGGCTTTCGTGGGACAGACCAGTGGGTCGGTCCCATGATAGCTCACCTAAGAAATTATTTTGTTAGTCTTTAAAGTGCTACTTTACTGCTTTTTTGTTTTGATGAAATTATAGTATATATTTCTTTCAGAAACTCTTGACTCTGCTTTAAACACTCTGTGATGTGTAACATTATAGGATGATAACATTTTACAAGTGGTCTAAATTCTACCCAGAGTTACAGCCACACACATCTCCCACTGATTTCAGCAGAAGTTATAGAGCCATATTTCAAGGAACAATTTAAATCAGTGTGCTTATGCATAAGAAAAGACAAGGAGGGTAGTGGGTGAAGTTCTGGTTCTTTCCATCCCAAACTTTCTTTTCCCTGTTGTCTATGTTCTGATTTAAAAAGATGCAAAGGTGCAGTCATCCTTAATTGCAAATTAAGAGCCTTGCTATTTCTTGCCATTTGTTTTAAAGATCTCCAGATACAAAGTCCAAACTAAAACTGTCCTCTTTTCATAGAAACTGTTGTTTTTGTTTTTGTTTTTTTAGTAGAGTATTGGTAAAGAGGGAAGTCATCTGTGCTGGAACTCTGGTTTTGTCATTTTCATGGTAAACATACTCTGTAAAAATGTTTCTCATCAAAACCCAAACATGAATCATCATGAACATTTACAGCATATTTAATTATTACACTGCACTTTATTCTGAATAAATTTTCATTACTAATGACTTTGCTAAGACTGTTCTTGCTTATAAAAAGTACAGGAATTCAAGATTTTTATAGTAGTGTCACAGCTTTGGGGCCTGACTGGGAGAAATGAAGAGTTCCCTAAGTTCTCGTTGACAATAAAATGCAGTACAAGGAAGAAGGGCAAGTGGGATTTTAGACACAGAAGTTGGGGATGGTTTGAAGTTTTGACATATCTGTAACTTTGGGTTATCATTATTGCCATTGTTGTTATAGGTGTGCATTATAGGATAAAGACTGGGGTGAAATCTGGGCCTCATTGAAATCATTGGGATTTTTTCCATTCCCTTCAGTGGGACCAAGATTTCCCCTATGACACTCTTTCTGAAGCTTTTCCCAATGCAATAAATCTTTTTTATGAGATGAGGCGACCACATCCATATACAAGATTCAAGATGTGGTCGTACCATGGATTTATATTGGGGCAATAAGATATTCTTTGTCTTATTCTCTATCCCTTTTTTAATGATTCCTGACATTCTGTTTGCTTTTTGACTGCTGCTGCACATTGAGTGAATGTTTTCTGAAAACTTCCCACAATGACTCCCAAGATCTCTGTCATGAGTGGTTATAGGTAAATTAGTCCCCCATCATTTTGTAGGTATAGTTGGGATTATTTTTTCCAATGTGCATTACTTTACATTTATAAACATTAAATTTCATTTGCCATTTTATTGATCAATCACGTAGTTTTGTGAGATATTTTTGAAGCTCTTCGTGGTCTACTTTGTTCTTAATTATCTTGAGCAATTTACCACTGATTTCAGTGAGAGCAGAGCTAGGCTAATGCTGAATGCTGCATTTATATCTGCTTCCAGATCCAATGCTCAGATGGGGTCTACACTTGCCCCCAACTTCAAAGGGCATATTAATCAGGGTGATGGGAGATTACTAATAAAGTGCTGCAGTGAATACACAGCACTTCTTTAGGCTAATTCTCGCCCACGGCAACTTCGAAGGGTTAAACTTCGAAGTGCCAGCATGCGTGTAGCTGCGAGCACTTCAAAGTGCCCGTGCTACTTCGAAGTGCCCGTGCTACTTCAAATTTTGAGGAGTAAAGGCACTTCGAAGTAGCACAGGCACTTTGAAGTGCCCACAGCTACACGCATGTGGGCTCTTCAAAGTTTGACACTTCGAAGTTGCCGCGGGGGAGAATTAGCCTAAAGAAGTGCTGCGTATTCACTGCAGCACTTCATTAGTAATCTCCCATTGCCCTGATAAACATGCTGCCTTCGAAGTTGGGGGCAAGTGTAGACAAGCCCTCAGCGTCATGGGATTTTCTCCATTAAGTCAGCAAAGTGCATGCTTACTTTAAAATATATATAATAAATGCTGTTCTGAATAAGGGGCACTGGTTTTTTTTGTTTGTTTGTTTGTTTGTTTGTTTGTTTTTAAAGGGTACTGGCAGAAGAAGCACACTGGAAGCAGTTACTCCCCTTTTGCAGTAAGACGGTACAAATTTCAGTCTTCAGTTGAAGTCACTTTCGAACTTTGGCATGTTTTAGGGTGGCTGCAAGTGGGAATAGAGATGTTAGCAAAGCCATCTAATGCTACATAAACCTAATATAAATTATTAAATAAAAATGTTAGGGGAACTAACAAATCAAGTCACCTTATGCTGTGAAAACTTCCCTCCTTCGTTGTTGTCCATTTGTTGTCTGCATCATGTTAGGTTATACGCTGTTTAGAGCCTGATCTTGTAAATACTTTCTGGCATAGGCTATGTCTAGATTACAGCAATTTGTCGACAGAAGTTTTTACTTCTGTCAACAGATTGTGGCTAAACTACCAAGTGGATTGAAAGAATGATCTGCTCTATTGGCAGAAAGTGGCTGGACTGCCCTGCCCCTCTATCAGCATAACAACCAACTGGAAGCACAGCAGACAGGGCTGTCCTGTGTCCCAGAAGCCCTGCCTGTCAACAGAGGGCCCCCTGGAATGTCCAAACTGGCTTTCTGTCAACAGATCTCAGTTAGCAAAGGTGTTATGCCTTGTGGAGAGTGTGATACACCTGTTGACAAAGGTGCTGAGTTCTGTCAATTTACTGTCGACAAAATGCCTTGGGAATCTGGACACTTCCTGAGTTTTATGCCTTGCATGGTGACAAGAGAGGTAGCCGTGTTAGTCTGTAGCTGCGAGAACAACAAGAAGTCTTGTGGCACCTTATAGACTAACAGATATTTTGGAGCGTAAGCTTTCGTGGGCAAAGACCTGCTTCATCAGATGCATGAGAGGTTTCAGAGGGGTATTGAAAGAGTGAGGTCCCAGTAAAAGGGAGGGCCAGAGCTGACAAGGTCTATTCAGCTAGGTGGAAATGGCCCAGTACCAACAGATCAGACGGGGATGTGAGCCTTTGTCAGTGTCTAATAGAGATATTAACACCCAGAGCAGAGAAGCTGTGCAAGCCAGTCCCAGTCTCTGTTTAATCCATGGTTAATGGAATCTAATTTGCAAATAAATTGTGCTCAGAGATTTCTCTCTCCGTTTGAATTTTGAAATTTTTTGTTCCAGGACTGCCACCCTTAAATCTGCCACTGAGTGTCCAGTGTTCGCCCACAGGCTTCTGTACATTACCATTCTGGATGTCTGATTTATGTCCATTTATTCTTTTACATAGAGACTGTCTGTCTAGTTTGCCCCATGTAAATTGCAGTGGGGCATTGCTGGCACATGATGGCATATATTATATTAGTAGATGTGCAAAGGAGCCCCTGATGGTATAGTTGATGTTAGGTCCTGGTGTAAGATATGTGAGCAGAGTTGGCAGTGAGGACTGTTGCAGGGGCTGGTTCCAGGCCTAGAGTCACTGGTCTGTGATTTGTAGTGGCTGGTGAGGATTTGTTAAAGGCTGGCAGGCTGTCTGTAGGGGAGGACAGCAGATGCTGACAAAGGCTCACATCCCCCTGTCTGATCTGACTTGTTTTTTACTCCTTTGATAAGTACTATTGATACTGGACCATTTCCACCTTGCTGAATAGACCTTATCAGCTCTGGCCCTCCCTTTCACTGGGACCCCACTCTTTAAACACCCCTCTGAAGCCACCCCCCCGCGCTCATGCATCTGATGAAGCAGGTCTTTGCCTACAAAAGTTTATGGTCCAAAATATCTGTTAGTCTATAAGGTGCCACAAGACTTCTTGTTGTTCCTGAGTTTTGTCAACAAAAAGCCAGTTTTGATGACAAAATCCTCTAGTGTAAATATAGCCATATTGTTTTCAATTTAAGAGGCAGTGCTACTGTGGACAAGGAAATTTAACTAAATAAAAGGCTCTTACCTTAAACTGCAACTAATTCTTTACTGGGCCAATGTTACACAGGACTTTTGTGTAACATTGGCCCAGTAAAGAATTAGTTGCAGTTTTTGTTTCCTTCTTTATTGTGCTACTTTACTACAGTAAAATTCCTTTAATCCAGCCTCTGATGGTCCGGAAATCCTGATGGTCTGGCATCCCCTGAGATACATGTACCTCGAAATTCATGTAAGTCGGCGGGGGCTTGGGTGGTGGGTTGGGGCCATGGGAGGGAAGCGGGGGGAAGGGGGTTAAGCCTGCATTTGGGTTGGGTTTGCAGGGGGACCGGGGGGAGTGGAGCTGAAGACATGTGAGAGTGCAGAAGCTGTAGGAGTGCGGGGGTGGTGAAGCAGCAGGAGCATGGGGGTGGTGAAGCTGAGAAGCGCAGGGGTAGTGAAGCTGCAAGAGCCCAGGAGTGGGGAAGTTGAGAAGCACAGGGGTGCAGAAGCTGCAGGAGCAGGGGGTGGTGAAGCTGGAGATGCGCGGGGGTGAAGAACCTGAGAAGCGCAGGAGTGGTGTAGAAGCTGCAAGTCCCAGGGGTGGTGTAGAAGCTGCAGGAGCGTGGGACAGAGAAGAAGCTGGAAACGTGCAGGAGCAGTGAACCGCAGCTGGGCGCGGAGGTGGTGAGCCGCAATGGGGGTTTGGACTAGGGCATGGGGGTTATGCTGATGTCTAATAGTCTGGAAAATTTGGTAATCTGGCACTTGTCCGGTCTCAGATGTGGTGGACTAAAGGAATTTTATCATATAATAACTGATCAAGTCAGCTAGCAAGGGCATATAGTACAAAATTAAGATTTCTAGCGACAAATATTACTGACATGTTCACACTAATGAATGCTGCATGATCTTTTATGATTTTTATGCAGTGTATTATACTAAATGTATTTTAGACTTTAATATAAAAATCATTCAGTAATGGTAAAAGACCTTCTGAAAACCAGCCTGACTAATAGGATTTGTCCTGGAGTTAAAATAACTTACCAGTGGTAATATTTTAGAGAACCCCATCAGATAATTAAATAATTTTATTTTTGAATTTCCAATGTTAGCAGGCTCAAAAAAAAAACAAAACAAAACCAACCCCGGGCCACGATATAAGTTTGACCCCAAATTAAATAATCCTGTGCTGCTAATGTTTAATAGAAACTCTGGAACCTGCCTTAGTTCTGAAGGGCTGTGTCTATACTACAAAGCAACTTTGAAGGTTTGTCTACACACAACAAGCTGTCCGCCCTTACTTTGAAGTAGGGTCCCAGTACTTCAAATGGAAGCATCTACACAGCAACAGCCCCTATTTTGAAGTAAGAGGCCAGGAAATGATGCAGGTGGGGGTTGCATGGCCAACAAGCCCTTCCAGGCTCATAGCCAACCGCTTTCTTAAAGGGCCCTTCCCAACACCCCCACCCTGCATGTGCTCAGGGCTGTCAGGCTGCACACAGCAGGCAGACCGTGTGCTTGGGAGCAGACGTGGAGAACATGCCTGGGCAGCTGCTCCCCCAGGAGGATCTCCTGACTTCTGTGGCCAGGCTGCTGGTCATGCTGCTCGCTGTCGTGTTCAAGCAGAACGCCCAGGCCACTCACGCGGGCCCCATTCTACAGGCCCTGAGTTAGGCCCTGCTGCCCCTCCACGGGCCCCCTGTGATCCCGCACCGATGGACCTTCACCACCAGCACCGAATGGTTGAATCTGCTAGTGCTGGGAGACTGGGACGACGAGCGGTGGTTGAGGAACTTCCGAATGCTCAGGCAGACGTTTGAGGACCTCTGCCACTGTCTCGCCTCAGTCTTCTAGCACCAGGACACGCGGATGTGGCCTGTGCTCCCAGTGCCTCAAGTGTCATCACACAACCGCATTGGTAATTGACAGCGAGGACAGCTGATACCCTTTTCACATCTGCCAGTGTAGACGTAGTCCGAGTTTCACTAAGGCACTTGTCACCAACATTCCCTCTAATCTTTTCTATCCATGTGCAGAATAAATTTTGTTGGCTACGTCTACACTTACCAAAAACTTTGAAATGGCCATGCTAATGGCCAGATCGAAGAATACTAATGAGGCGCTGACATGCATATTCAGTGCCTCATTAGCATGCCACCAGCTGTGGCACTTCGAAATGCCCATGTTTAACTCCTGTGCAGCTCATCTACACTGGGGTCCTTTTCGAAAGGAACCCACCAACATTGAAATCCCCTTATTCCTGTGAGATCGTAGGAATAAGGGGATTGTGATGTTGGTAGGGTCCTTTCAAAAAGGACCCCGATGTAGATGAGCTGCACAAGAGCGAAAAGCGGCAATTTCGAAGTGCCGCAGCTGGCAGCATGCTAATGAGGAACTGAATATGCATTTCAGTGCCTCATTAGTATTCTTCAATCTGGCCATTAGCATGGCCATTTAGAAGTTTTCGGTAAGTGTAGACACAGCCGTTATGTACACCCAGCCGGGTGTGTATGTGCATCACAGGAGAAAAACAAACCTAAGTGTGGATGCTCTGCTAATCAGCTGGGTAGCAGCGGAATCTCTCCTGAGTTGGCCACGCAAGTGCACAGCTTACGGGGAATGCTTCTTGAGAATATGCTATTTGATCAATGAAGTCTGTGGATGTTTCCTGCAGCACTGAATTCTATCACTCAGCTTCCTAAACATGTTTTTCATTATTTGTATTTAAGTATTTTCCAATCACTTCGCTTACTTCTGGTGCCACTCCCTGACCTTGATACTCACTTATATGATGCATCTAACAAACCTACTGTAGATCAAATCTCCAAACATAGGTACAGGGTTAAATGCATACATAAATGAGATAAACATGAGCCAGATTAGAATATAAATTTACAGTTCAATAGCATCTCTGAAACATTCACATTCTGTTTCTAGAAGCCTGTTATATATCATAGCCTAAGGGCTAATTTCAGCAGTGATGTAAATGGTTGTGTAACCCCACAAGGCACTTAGGTCCCAGATCCCAAGTAGTACTAACTCCCAGTTTTAGGAGCTACTGTAGCCTGGTATCTAAATACATTCAGCACCCACATATGTGCAATTTAAAGCTCTCTAGTCAGTTGTGTTTCAGAGCATGCACACTGTTGCCTATCTCCCACCTAAGACCCCAAGTACTCTACAAACTGGTGGTGAAGAGGCATTCCTGTGCATTAACTCGCTCTTGCTGTCTGATCTGGAAAGCAGCCTCTCTGAACGTGCCTACCAGAGCAGATACCGTTCAAAATGCACTCAGAGGAGGTGATGTAGTTATCTATTTTATAACTTTCAGCCCAGTGGTTAGCACACTTGCGTGGGTATGGGAGACCCAAGTTCAGTGCCCCTTTCTTCCTTAGGGGAAGAAAGGAATCAAACAGGAGTCTCCCAGGCATCTTCGGAAAGTGCCATGACTAATATGGGAATATTCTGACATAGGGATTTCTCATGTTCTCCTGCTGAAGCTACTTTTAATTAGTTGTCCAAAATACAGAGTGAATAGAGCAAGGAGACTGGACCCAAAGTCTCTCACCTGCCAGCTGGGTACTCTAACCAGCAGGCTAGAGAATCTCTTTCAGTCTGAAAATGTGGTCCAATGACTTACAGCATTGCCATTGTAACTTGCACAATGTACATATAGCCTTAATCTTTAGATATTCAGAATCTACATTAATGTCTGAGATATAAATATCCATGCAGGTTTGACAGATAATTAACCAGAGTGGTTGCTGATGAGCAAAGTAAACTGACCTGTACCCACAAGGCTGAGTGTTCTCCCTCTCTCTCTCCCCTGAATTTTTGAAGGATTGAAAGTGGGATTTCTGCATACCCCAGAGGAACTCAACCTGAAACCTGTAAACTGGATTTGGATTTTGAAACATAAATGTGTTCAACTTTTAATAAGAGAGAGGATGAGAAGGCAGGTACAAAAAGGCAAACTGAGCCACAGTCTAGATCATAAATGTCATATATAAGCTGCGTCTACGCGTGCACGCTACTTCGAAGTAGCGGCACTAACTTCGAAATAGCGCCCGTCACGGCTACACGCATCGGGCGCTATTTCGAAGTTAACTTCGACGTTAGGCGGCGAGACGTCGAAGTCGCTAACCCCATGAGGGGATACGAATAGCGCCCTACTTCGACGTTGAACGTCGAAGTAGGGACCGTGTAGTCGTTGCGCGTCCCGCAACGTCGAAATTGCGGGGTCCTCCATGGCGGCCATCAGCTGAGGGGTTGAGAGACGCTCTCTCCAGCCCCTCAGCTCAATGGTGGCCGCATGGAGCGGCCCCTTAAAGGTCCCCTCCCCCTACCTTCCTGTGCAGGAAGCTGAGGGAACGTGCAGGTGGCAGCCCAGACACGCGGCCAGCCTGCACGTCCCTCAGCCAGCACAGCCACCCACCCAGCAGCGATGGCTGCCCGGCAGCACCCCCAGCGCCCCTAGGGACACCCCCCCAAGGGGAGCCAGGGCAGCCAGCCCAGCCAGGCGGGCAGCCAGGCTGGCAAGCGGCAGCGGGACCCCTCCTGGATGGAGGCTGAGCTGCGGGACCTGCTGGGGCTCTGGAGCGAGGAGGAGGTGCTCCCAGGTAATGGGGAGCAAGAGGCGGAACGCGGAAGCGTTCGCTCGGCTGGCTGACGGCCTGGCTGCCCGGGGTCACCCTGCCCGCACTCCTGATCACGTCAGGAGTAAGGTGAAGGAGCTGCGGCAGGGTTACTCCCGGGCCCGGGATGCAGCCAGCCGATCTGGGGCCGCCCCCATCACTTGCCCCTTTTACAGGGAGCTCAGGGACATCCTGGGCCCCCGGCACACGTCCTCCCCTCCAGCCACCCTTGATACATCGGCCGATGAGCCCCAGCAGGCCCTGCAGCCGGAGTCTGCCCCGGAGGTAAGCCCCGCACCCCGGGGACCCCCCCCAGAGCCCACCCTTGGGACATCGCGGCAGGAGGAGGAGGTGGGGGGCTCCTCCTCCGCAGAATCCGGGCTGCAGATCCTCCTCCTGCCATCCCGGAGCAGCAGCCGGGCCTCCGCCCCCCCAGGATCTCCAGACCATGGGAGTGGACCGACAGGTATGTACCCCTCTCTGGTGTACACCCCTGGGCTTGAGGGGCGGGGGGTAATAGATATGTGTCCAGGGCCCCCCACATGCTCACATGGCCATGGCCCCAAGGACAGCAGGGCCATGTCCCTCACAGCAGTGCATCAGCCCCTGCCCCCCCCACACCCCGCACGACAGTGCCATGCCCCATCCCCAGGGCAGGGGGGAGCGGAACCTCGAGGGGCCCCCGGGAGAAGGGGGTGGGACACCCCGCAGCAGCAGCAACAGCAACAGCAGCAGCAGCAGCATGTGATGGAGTGGGGGGAGTGCAAAAGGGAGACTCAGGCTAGATATGAGCAACAAGAGCCGAATAGCTCCCAGGGGCAAAGGATGATCGTGGGGCTACAGCTGGCAGGTGACACCTCTGCCCTGAACAAAGAGGAGGGAGGAGCCGAGCTGGCTTGGAAGGGGGTGGGGACGGCGGGGGCCACAGGTAGAGGCTAGGGGAAGGGAGAGCTGGAAGGCAGCCAGCCTGAGGAGGGGGAAAGCTGCATCCCAGAGGGGCACCCCTTGGGGTCTTCTCCCCAGGACGGGTTGGAAGGACTGTCTCTTCTGACAGCTGGTGCTGTCACTCCTGGGAGAAACTGGGCATCTGTGGCCTAAGAAACCTCTCCTGCTGTCAGACCCTGCGGAGTGAAGTGAGAGTCGCTCCCACCAGGGGACGGGGTGCAGTGCAGGGGGACCCCTGAACCCCATCCATCACAGCAGCATCTCCCGGGGACGGGAATGGGGAACCTGCAACACAGGGCTGGGGGGACAAAGGCCACGGCTCGGGGCCCACACTAACGCCTGTCTCCATTCTTCTTCCCCTCCCTCCTCTCCTGTGTCTCGCACCTACACCATCAGAAGGACCGGAAGAGAGCGCCGGCGAGGCATCAGTGGTCCCGGAGAGCCCTCCAGGACCATTGCTCCAGGCCAGCCCCTCGGCCGAGGACCGACCGCCCCCACGGCGGGCTAGACGGTGGACCCCGCGCCACCACCAGCCGCCGCCGCCGGACCCCCAGCTGCTGGCCATCCACCGTCGGCAGCTGGAGGTCGCGGAGCAGCACCTGCAGCTGCAGGAGCTGGCGCTGGCCTGGCGCCAAGAGGCATGGGGGGCCTACATGGAGACTTTCAACCGCCTGGTGGACTACCTGGCCCCCCATGCCGCGCCGGCCACCGCAGCGCCCGCCCTGCCTGCTCCACCAGCTGCACCACCAGCTGCTCCACCCGTCGCCGTCCCATCCGCCATCGCCCCGCCACCCACCGCCGAGGGCCGGAGCGCCGAGAGACCCCTGGAGCCAGCTGAGACTCGCCGGGCATATCTTCCGGTCCGGCCCGCCCCCAGCCAGCCCCGGACAGGGCTGCGACCGCGGCGGGGCTCCCAGCCGGCCACGCCCAGTGCCAGACTGTAGGGGCGAGGGGCCCGGGACGTGGCCTCCCCCCTTGTATATAGTTTGAACTTATTATTTGGTGCCCCCCGTTTGCCCCGTCCCCCCCATGTAAATAGTTCTCCCCTTTATCCTCCCTGGTTTGCTTTTTATTAATGAGGACACTTGTTTCTTAGTATTGTTTTATTTGTACATATTACTTTGTTTCCACATGTTGTATATAGTTTGTTCTTGTTTTATATATTTACAGTTAAAAAAAAAAGTTCTGAAAGAAAAAGAAGTTTAAGTTCAGCCACAAGTGCGTGCTGTCATTTGTCCAGGAAAAGTGGGAGGGGGGTGCGGTGGGGTGCTCCATGGTGTGGGCGTTGGGGCAGGAGTGTGGTGGAGGAAGGGGCGGGCAGGGGGGCCTGGGCAGAGTTCACTCCGCGGCCTCATCATCAAAGTGGGCCCGCAGGGCCTCCCGGACCCGGGTCCCTTCGGGGTCCACCTGCCGACTGGGGGCAGCAGGTGGCTGGACGTCTGCCCTGCCAGCCTCCGCAGCCCAGCCCTGGAAAAAGGTCTCCCCCTTGCTCTCCACCAAATTGTGCGGGGCGCAGCAGGCACCCACAATCTGGGGGATGTTGTTGGGGCCCGCATCCAGGCGGGTCAGGAGACATCTCCAGCGTCCCTTCAGGCGGCCAAATGAGCACTCCACCACCTGGCGCGCGTGGTTCAGGCGCTCGTTGAAGCGCTTCTGGCTAGCGGAGAGATGGCCCATGTACGGGTGCATGAGCCACGGGCGGAGGGGGTATGCCGCATCTGCGATGACGCAGAAGGGCATGGTGGTGTCCCCCAGAGGGATCTCCTGCTGGGGGATGTAGGTCCCCGCCTCCAGCCGGCGGCACAGGCATGAGTTCCGGAAAACCCGGGCGTCGTGGGTGCTGCCAGGCCAGCCCACATAAATGTCCTGGAAACGTCCCCGGCTGTCCACCAAGGCCTGGAGGACGACAGAATGGTAGCCCTTGCGATTCAGGTATCATCCTCCACTGTGATGCGGGGTGCAGATGGGGATGTGAGTCCCATCCAGAGCCCCGAAGCAGTTGGGGAAGCCCAGGGTGGCAAAGGCGGTGATGGTGGCATCTGGGTCCCCCAGCCTCACGAGCCTGTGCAGGAGCATGGCGTTGATGGCACGCACAACCTGCAGAGAAAGCACATGGGACAGCACCAATGAGGGGTGAGCAGGGTGTGCGTCGCCCTGCCCTGCCCTGCCCTCCCCCGCCCTGGCCTCCCCGCCCCTGACCTCCTCTGCCCGGGCCCCCCTCCCCTGCCCTGCCCTCCGCCCGTGGGTTCTCTTACCTCCATGAGGACAGCCCCGACGGTGGCCTTGCTGACACCAAACTGCTGTCCCACGGATCGGTAGCTGTCAGGAGTGGCCAGCTTCCAGACAGCGATGCCGACCCGTTTCTGCACTGTGAGGGCACGCCGCATGGCCGTGTCCTGGTGCCTGAGTGCGGGGGTGAGCCACTGGCACAGCTCCATAAATGTCTGCCGGCTCATCCTGAAGTTCCTGAGCCAGCGGTTGTCGTCCCACTCCCCAAGCACCAGCCACTCCCACCAGTCGGTGCTGGTGGGGTAGCTCCACAGCCGCTGGTGTGTGAGGCTGGGTGGGGGCGGGGTGCTGCAGGGTTAGGGGTTGAGCCCTGCTGCCCTGGGGGCAGCTCCTCCTCCGGGGTAGCAAGGAGGTGCTCAGCTGCCTCCCGCATGGCATGGAGCAGGGCAAGCCCTGCTCCTGCCGGGAGAGCTGGGTGGACCTCTGGCGGCGGCTGCTGCTGCTGCTGCTGGGGGTCCATGACTGCGGCGCCCGGGGTCTGTGTGCCTATGGCTCCTCAGACCGCGTGCTGTGCAGGCTGAGTGTGTCTGGGAGGGGCCCTTTAAGGGAGCAGCTAGCTGTTGCCCCGGAAGCGCTAGTCCGCCCTGTGACCCTGTCTGCAGCTGTGCCTGGTATCCCTATTTCGATGTCTGCTACTTTGGCGTGTAGACGTTCCCTCGCTGCGCCTATTTCGATGTTGGGCTGCGCAACGTCAATGTTGAACATCGACGTTGCCAGCCCTGGAGGATGTGTAGACGTTATTCATCGAAATAGCCTATTTCGATGTTAAGCTATTTCGATGTAGGCTTCACGTGTAGACGTAGCCATACACAGATATTGAACAATGATATATACTATAGACTAGCACAGCTTTCTCTCTGTAGATATTGAACAAATGATTGTAAAAGAAGCCCGTTCAGTTAAGGCACTGCAATAAGACTCCTGAAACCCAGCTTCAGCTCCTACCTCTGCTCTCCAGACTTCTTGTGTGCCTTTGGACAACTTAAACAATATTTCAGTATCCTGATTCCCCATCTCCCACAACAAAATAAATAATTCCCTACCGTATAGAAATGTTGTGAGGAGAAGGTCATTGATTAGTATTTGTGAGGTGCTTACTATAAAGATGGGGCAATATAAGTAGGTAGTATACATAGCAACCACAATTTTAATCCATTCCCAGATAATTAGTCGCGTGAAACTTGTTAATGCCTACAGTCTTGTTTTCACAACAGTTTAAATTAGGAGTGGCTTTTTCTTCATATGATCCTGTGTCATTGTGGAGCTGGTGCAACCTCCTCTTTGGAGACCCTAGATGAGGAATTGAGCTCTGATGTATCACAAGACCTTGTGCTTCAAAGTGTAAATATATGTTTGCTGGTTTTCCCCATATTAGTCATTCTTAATGGAAATAAGGAAATCATCTTTGACTCAAGTAAGCCTATTAAATCTGTACAGTATTAGCTCTCACACTGCAAAGATGCAGTTTGCAAGGTAACACTTAAATTTCATTCACTAGTTTATTAAATACTAACAATGTACACATGGCTCTGTACATTTCAGAAAGATATTTTAAAATTCATATTGTGCATGAGATTGATTGATTGCTTTGAAGTCTTAACCCACTCACCTGTGGGGTAAAAACAAACAATACCCTGTGTGAAAAGGCATAACAATAAAATGAGAATGCCCTGAAAACATACACTGTATGTTTTTTCTGGCCAAGGGAAATTTTACCTGAACTTTTTGAAGATTTCTGTTGTGTCATGCAGGAGACAAAGCACAAATGTGTATTTAACTGAGTAAAATAATATTATGTGGGCCAATCTGAGGTTGCTGCAGTAACAACAGGACACCCCCTGTCCAGTTATACAGCACTGTTACATTATACAACACTGCTGGCTAGCTATTGATAAGAAAGAACATGTGAAAGTGGGGGAAAGAACTTGTCAGGAAACTGTGGGATAACGTGGTAGAAAAAAAGAGGAAGATAGATTGGTGCAATAACTACAATGGAACAGACAGGAAGACAGTCTGAAAAAATACCCAAGACAGAGGAGACAGATATGTAGAAATAAAGGGACCTGAGACAGAAAAAGTCAGGATACTGAGACTTGGAATACATCTAAAGCTTATGCTGGCATTCCTATGTCAATCAGCAGTGTGAAAAAACTATACTCTTGATCATCATAGCTTTGCTAACAAAAACTCCAGCACAGAAACAGTTATGCTAACAGGAGTATGCTTCTGACAGCATTTCAGACCAAAATCATTGTTTTGATAATACTGAGAAGTTTTATTTTCATTTTATTTTAAAAATTGTTTTCATAAAATAAATTTGGAAATAGGTGTTTTGAAAACAAAATCAAATCATTCCCTTCCTATATTACCAAAAAGGAATGCTCCAATCTTACTGAAATTTAAAAACTAAATCAAAATAAAATGTCATCAAAACTGACACATTACCAAAGAATGCCTCAATTTTGATGTAACAGCAATGTGCAACAAATGGTCCATCAAAAAATTTTTGACTTACTCTACATTACATTTCCTAGATCCATACATTGAGTGGGATAGGTATCAAGTTTCTAGTAGTAGTAGTAGGCATCCTTCAGTCTGCATAGACTATGGATCGCGCCCTTTAAAGTTTCAATTGAGGACTTCATTTACAGCGTCTATTGTGACTATGAAGACCCACACGAGAGTGACAGTCCTTGCGGCATCTCTTGCAGATGTCGTGGGTGTCTGGCAAGTCCTTATTGTGCTTTTTGTGCGCTCGCTTCTCCTCTGCTAGCTGTCTGATCTTCATCTCACCCTTCTGAAGGCCCTTGTGTAACCCCGCCTCCATCTTCTTCAGTCATCTGCAGTTCTTCCCAGTTGTACAGCTCGATGTCTACCCCTCTGAGGTCTCTCTTGCAGACATCTTTGTAGCGCAACTGGGGGCGTCCGGGAGGTCTTTTGCCAGAGGTTAGCTCACTATACAGGATGTCTTTTGGAATCCTTCCATCATTCATCCTGTGGACGTGGCCAAGCCAGCGGAGTCGACGCTGCCTGAGGAGGGTGTGCATGTTTGGGATTCCAGCTTGCTCGAGGACAGCGGTGTTGGTCACTCTGTCCTTCCATGATATTCCAAGGATGCACCTGAGGCAGCGCAAGTGGAAGACGTTCAGCCTCTTTTCCTGGCGGGCATACAGGGTCCAAGTCTCGCTGCCATAAAGGAGGGTGCTGAGGATGCAGGCTCTGTAGACTTGCATTTTGGTGTGAGTGTACAGCTTGTTGTTGTTCCACACTCTCTTGCCGAGTCTGGACAGAGTTGTGGCCGCTTTTCCGATCCTCCTATTTAGCTCAGTGTCCAATGACAGGGTGTCAGTGATGGTGGACCTGAGGTAAACGAACTCGTGGACGCTTTACATTTGGTGCCATGAGCTTTATTTTATTTGTAAGATCTGTTCTGAGTTACTTCTCCCAGTGTTCTAACGTACTCTGACTAAATGTTATGTATTACTAGCTGTGGAAAATTGATTTCAGGAACAAATAGAAGAATGGATGTATAACTGTGACACTGAAGTTGTACACCTATCCTGAGGCCTTATTGCAAATTTAGGGAAAATTGCCTGTCCAAAGACTTGAAATTACTGAGATGAACGAGTTGAATTTTAGAATTCTTGATGGAGGAAAAAAGTCACATTTCTTAATGAGAGCTCATTAAAGAAAAGGAAATATAGGTTGAACTTTTCTAGTCCGACACCCTTGGGACCTGACTGGTGCCAACTGAGAGAATTTGTTGAACCATGGCAAGTCAATATTGTCTTGCACAGGCGTGTCCAACCTTTTTTCATCGGGGGACACACAGCAACTTTTTAGGTTTTCAGGGGGGAGAGTCAAACACAAAATAGCCCCAAACCACCCTCCCAGGCTTAAACCCCTCGCAGCATCAAACTGCCCCCCACCCCAGACTTAGACCCCCTGCAACCTCAAACTGCCGCCAGCGTTAGACCCTCCACAGCCCCAAACCACTACCTGCCTGAGGCCCTCTGACCCCAGCCTTAAACTCTTTGCAGCCCGAAACTGCACCCCAGCCCCCTGCCCACCCCTAGGCTTAACCCTCCCTGCAGCCCCAAACTACCTCCAATCTAAGACCCCCCCACACAGCCCCAAACCACCCATAGCCCCCAGCCTTAAGCCTCCTGCAGCCCCTAACCACCCCCTGCCCAGCCCCAGGCATAACCCCCCTCACAGCCCCAAACTGCTCTGCTGTTGTCCCTGCGCCCCAGCCAGGGCTGTACTCCAAGGGCCAGTGGTGGCTTGTGACTCCAGCTGCCAGGGCTCTGCTGCCAGCCTCTAGCCCCAGCCAGGGCTCTGCCCCTGGGGCCGGCTACCATAGCAGGACCACACACCAGCTGCTGGGGCTCTGCAGCAGCCAGCCCCATGACAGCTGGTCCTGCCATGGTAGTCGGCCCCGTGGAAGCTGGTGCCAATGCAGCAGCCAGCCCTGCAGGCCAGATGCAAAGGTTCCACTGGCCAGATCCTGGCCTGTAGGCTGCTCATTGGACATCCCTGGTCTGCCAGCATTACCAGCACTTCTACTGCTTACTGGTCTCTTAGAAGACATTTAGATCCAAATAACTGCACAGTAGGCTGAGAGCCAGCACTGGTGGCTGTAAATAAACTTTATGGGACCAAGGGAAACTTGGCCACAGATTTAAGAAGTAGACCTCCAGCTAACTAAAATCATGGTGAACCACAGATGTTGCCAGATGAAAGAATGATGGACTAGAGAGGTTCAGCCTGCATCTACTATTTCCCTCTCTCTAACCCTCTAACATGCACCCATTGCTCTTCCTTCTACATTTTCTTGAAGGGAGTGCTGATGTTTAAATGCAGAATATTTCTGCTTCCAACAAGGATAACAAAAGAAATGAAAGGTCACACAGGCAGGTTTTGCAAGTTGTTTTTAAAAGTGACGTCAGTTATAGCGCACATTATGGTCTCTGGCTCTAGTGAATAGAGTTGTTTAAATATGATTTATATGCTACCACGGCTAGAACCTACTGACGACTCCCCTTTATGGATGCAAATGTTATTACTTGTGAGTTACATCGTTTCCATTGCATCAGACCTGTTCAGAGTTCAGAACCCCCAAGGATACAAAGATCCCCAAGGAATTGCTCTGTAGCCCTTGTAACCCAAGCTTCTACTCCTTGCTTTTCCTTGCCACTTCATGAATAGGCAGTGCCTCATTAGCATAATGGTAGCCATGCGCAATTCAAAAGTACTGCTTCCAAAAAGCATGCTGCTCATGTAGCTGGGGGCCTTTCGAAAGGACCCCCTGATTTTTGAAAGCTCCTTCTTTCCAAAACCAAATGGGAAGAAGGGGCTTTTAAAATCAGGGGGTCCTTTCAAAAGGCCCCTGTCTACATGGACAGCATGCGTTTTGAAAGCAACATTTTCCAATCGCGCAGGGCTGCTATTATGCAAATGAAGTGCTGTATATTCATGGCAGCGCCTTTTTTAGCATCTGCCGAAATCCCTCATTAACATCCTGAAAGGAGGGGACAAGTGTACGCACCGCTGTAGAGAGCAGTTTGGATCACTTCATAAACTGGTCTCATTCAGACAAAATGAGTTTTAATGCAGACACATTCAGGATCAAAGGTAAAGAATGCAGGCCATACCTACATGGTAGGGGACACTGTCTTAGACTGTGGTGTGACTGAAAAGGCTCTAAGGTTATATTTAGTACCCTACCAAATTCACAGTCCATTTTGTCAATTTCATGGTCAGATGATTTTAAAAATCTTAAATTTCAGAATTCCAAGTATTTAAACTTGAAATTTCCCAGTGTTGTAATTGTAGGTGTCATGACTGAAGGAGGAGTTGCGGAGGGATCAGAAGTTTATTGGGAGATGGTGGTAATACTACCTTTACTTCTGTGTGACTGCTGGTTGCCACGCTGCCTTCAGAGGTGGGTGGCCAGAGCGATCAGCTGGTAGACAGAAGTCCAGCTCTGAAGCCAGAACCACAATCACTAGCAGCACATAAGTATGGATGGCATTGCCACCCCTATATTTGTACTGCTGCAGGTAGGGCACTGTCTTCAAAGCCATCACTCTTTAACCATCCAGCTCTGAAGGCAGTGTAGTAAGGGGGACAATACTGCAACACCCCACCCCCAAATATAATCTCATTGGGGTCAGATGGCAAAACAAGGAGTAGTGGTCTGAAGTTGAAGAGGGAGAGGTGTAGGTTAGATATTAGGAAAAACTACTTCACCAGGAGGGTGGTAAAGCATTGGAATGCGTTGCCTAGAGAGGTGGTGGATTCTCCATCCCTCAAGGTTTTTAAGTCCCGGCTTGACAAAGTCCTGGCTGGGATGACTTAGTGGGGGTTGATCCTGCTTGAAGCAGCGGGCTGAACTAGATGACATCCTGAGGTCCCTTCCAGCCCTATGAGTCTATGATTCTATGACCCCCGCCAACTTTATTTTTCAGTCAGGATCCCCAGTTTCAGAAAGACTGGTCCCCCCTCCCCCTTAATATCTATACAATATAGAGTAAAACCACAGAAAAGACCAGATTTCTTGGGGGAAGACCAGATTTCATGGTCTGTGATGCATTTTGCAGGGCTGTGAATTTAGTAAGGCCCTAGTCGCAGTAGATAAACAGATCAGATGAGCTTCCTGTGAAGTGCTATGGAAAGAAAATTTAATTTGGTGGTTGGATACATAAATAGGGGAGTCATGTAAGATGTTTTTGCCTCTGTAGATGGCATTGGTGAGGCAGATGTTAGAATACTGCATACAGTTCTGGTGTTCACATTTTTAAAAGGGTGTTAAAAAAACTGAACAGGGTTAAGAAAAGAGTTACAAAAATGATTGAAGGACTGGAAAAAAATTCTTATTCTGAGGAACTTAGAGAGCTCCATCTGCTAACCTTATGGAAAAGAAGAGTGAAAGGTGGTGTGTATTGGTACCTTCATGGAGAGAGAATACCAAGTACTAAAGAGCTTGATAATCTAGCAGAGCAAGGCATAATTAGAAGCAATGGCTGGAAGCCCAAGTCACACAAATTCAAATTAGAAATAAAGAACAATTTTTAACAGCAGGAGTGATTAACCATTTGGGGCGGGGGGACACTACCAAGGCAGGTGATGGATAGCAGACAGATTTCATAAACAACTTTACATTTACTTGTCAGCTGTATTGTGCTGATTACTTAGAGAGACATGGTGTGTGAGGTAAAGTCTTTCATTGAACCAACTTCTGTGGATCAAATAGAGAAATTTTTTTTAAGTACACTAACCTCAGCTTCAGATTTGGGAAAGGTTCCACAGTTAAACACAAGATGGAACAGGTTGTTTAGCATAAGTACTTAACATGTATTTTTATGGGATCATAAAAGACGAAGTGTCCCATTAATGCTAGTTTGAAAAACAAACAAACAAACTAGGAGCAACGTAAGTTCCACCAGCTTCCCCTCTTGACATAGCTAAAACCATTCCTTTGAGTGATTGTAATTATGTCAACAGGAGAGCTTTGTTTTTGCCAGCATAGAGCATATATGCAAGAGATCTTACAGCAGCATATATCTGTACTGAATCAGCTACACCACTGTAAGCTCTGATGTAGACATAGCTCAGGTAACGCTAGTAGTAGCCACATTTGCTCGAGTTACATGCCTATGCTCACCTCAGAGAGAAATTTTGAACAGATTATGAGTGCATGAACAAGAGCTGCATACTTCATGGGACATTGACCCACCACCTTCCTCCATAGCTCTTTCGGATTCTATCATATACAGGGAAGATTTGAAGGAGACTCATGGAGTTTCCTGAACCATGTATTCACCACAAGCAGGAGAGTATATTTTGCTATTTAATTTTTATGGTTTGTATTTAATAGTCTTATCCTGTTTTTGAAAACGAAAGTCCACATAAATTGCAGAAAAAAGTCAGATTCCTGTCATGTTAACAACAGCTAATTGATGTCCTCCTTTACCCTCTCTTTATTTAGGTTTCATCATACTTTGAATGATTTTGACATAATGACAGCTGAGGATTCCACTGCTAGGATAAGTAACGACTCCTCCAACATGTCAACAACCAAAGTTCCTGAAGGGGTAGCTGGTGCACCTAATGAGGCTGCCCTGTTGGCACTCATGGAGCGTACTGGTTATACGATGATTCAAGAGAACGGGCAGCGGAAGTATGGCGGGCCTCCACCTGGCTGGGAAGGATTGCACCCTCCTCGTGGCTGTGAAGTCTTTGTTGGTAAAATTCCCCGCGATGTGTATGAAGATGAGCTAGTGCCTGTGTTTGAGTCTGTAGGAAGTATATATGAAATGCGCTTGATGATGGACTTTGATGGGAAAAACCGTGGCTATGCTTTTGTTATGTACACACACAAGCATGAAGCCAAACGAGCTGTAAGAGAACTGAACAACTATGAAATCCGTCCTGGGAGGCTTCTAGGTGTTTGCTGCAGTGTGGATAACTGCAGGCTGTTCATTGGAGGTATACCCAAGATGAAGAAGAGAGAGGAAATACTAGAAGAGATCTCCAAGGTGACAGAGGGAGTACTAGATGTCATTGTGTATGCGAGTGCAGCAGACAAGATGAAAAATAGAGGCTTCGCCTTTGTGGAGTATGAAAGCCATCGAGCAGCTGCCATGGCGAGGAGAAAGCTTATGCCTGGGAGAATTCAGCTGTGGGGCCACCAGATTGCTGTTGATTGGGCAGAACCAGAAATAGATGTTGATGAAGATGTAATGGAGACTGTTAAAATCCTTTATGTGAGGAATTTAATGATTGAAACAACAGAGGATACAATTAAAAAAATCTTTGGCCAGTTTAACCCTGGCTGTGTGGAACGGGTTAAAAAAATACGTGATTATGCTTTTGTGCACTTTACAAGCAGGGAAGATGCAGTTCATGCCATGAACAACCTCAATGGCACGGAACTTGAAGGCTCATGCCTGGAAGTTACCTTAGCCAAACCAGTAGACAAAGAGCAGTATACTCGTTATCAGAAAGCAGCTAAAGGAGGACCATCAACAACAACAGAAGTAACTCAGCAACCCAACTACGTTTATTCCTGTGATCCTTACACACTGGCATATTATAGTTATCCGTACAATGCTCTAATTGGTCCCAACCGAGATTACTTTGTGAAAGGTTAGTAAGGGCAACTGAACATAATCTGATTAAGTGGCATTATTGCTAGCTTTGTTTTTGGGGAGGCCCACTATGAATCTGTCTTAAACAGATAATATTTGTCATGTTTTACATTTTTTCTTAACTTACCTTTGCAACACAGTACATCCTATTTATACTTATCTTACTTTAATTTATTAATGCTGGTATATTGAGGGTATTTTTCTATAGACAATCCCTTTCTAATACACAGATCAATGTATGGTAGGTATGCATGTGTAGCTGTGCTCTAGTGGTCAGAACACAGGACCGAGAGTCAATTTTGTTATAGTTCTGTTACCCTCAGCAAGTAAGTAAAGCCCAAAGTTATACAGAAATTTCCAGCAGTTTGAGAACCTCAGTTTTTGATGCCTAGCTTCAGACAACTTGAGCCTAATTATCCAATGTGTTGCCCATGTGCACCTCCCTTTGACTTCAGCTACAGGTGTGCGTGCATCTGAAAGATGAGATTGGCAGTGTCTCAAAATAGGGATTCAACATTATAGGGTGCCTTTGAAAACTTTATCCATAAGCTCTCTGTACCTCAGTTATGGCATCTCTAAAAAGTGATCACACTGTACCCTCCTTTATGAAAAGCTTTGAGATGTGTGGATGAAAAGTGCTATATAAGTTAGAAGTATGTCTCTTATGTGGAATTTAATTATTAAATTCTGTATATTAAAAATTAACCCCAAATTAATTATCCAGG
This sequence comes from Carettochelys insculpta, assembly GCF_033958435.1. NCBI lineage: Eukaryota > Metazoa > Chordata > Testudines > Carettochelyidae > Carettochelys > Carettochelys insculpta. The sequence goes on along the minus strand of NC_134140.1, from coordinate 44,065,908 downwards.
ATTAAATGCCAACAGTTATAACAGACATTTGTAATTGCATGTGGTATCGTACTGTCCTTACAAATTGGATGTCTGAATACCCAACCAACCTGCCTTAAATGTACAACTACATCAGAGAACCAGAAACACCATAGTGGCATTTGTGAAATTGCTTATGTAAATTTAGGCAATACTTCTGGAAATGTAATATAAAAGAACAGAATCATTCAAATTCAGATATTCTAACTGCAGCTTTATTACGATGAAAATGCCTGTACGTGTGGGTCTTAAGCTTTCCTCTCCTTGCTGTTACTGTATGTTACTCATTCTCGTTTTTGTTATGTTGTTGTTATAAGCAGGCAGCATAAGAGGCAGAGGGCGAGGTGCAGCTGGCAACAGAGCCCCTGGTCCTAGAGGCTCTTATCTGGGGGGATATTCTGCAGGCCGTGGCATATATAGCAGATACCATGAAGGGAAAGGAAAACAGCAAGAAAAAGGATATGAGCTTGTACCCAGTTTGGAGTTGTCTGCTGTCAATCCAGTTGCCCTTAAGCCTGGTGCAGGTTAGTATAATTACTAGGTTGGACAAACCTGTTGGGAGGTGACTGGGAAGAATTAAGTGTCTTGAAATTCAGTCCTTTCTTTGAACTGAGCTTGAACTTTTTAGATTCTGATTACTTGGGGTAAATTAACACCCCCACTCAACCAGCTACAGGGATACATAAGATATTTTTCTGGTTATGACCAGTATGTCTGCATTCTTCATGCTGAGTTTGGCCAACTGTTCTATTCAAATCTGGCACTCAATATCCTCGATACAAAGATGAGGCTTGAAATGCATTCTCCAGGACCATTCACTGAGGGTTACTAGTTATGATCACTTGTGTGGGCTCCCCAGACCAAGTGAACAAGATAGTCCCATACTTAGGTATTGGTTTCAGAAACTGGTGCCCTGTTTGTTGAATAGTAACAGAGAGGTAGCAGTGTTAGTCTGAATTCTAACAAAACAAAACAGCAGTAATATAGCTATGCTTGTAATTATCTCAGGCAAGACCATTAACATTTTTTGGACCTCTCTACTGGAAATGCTGTTGATCTGATGAAGTGCGTCTGTCCAACGAAAGCTCAGTACTGAATAAATAATTTTTTTAGTCTTTAAAGTGCTACATTACTGCTGTTTTGTTTTGAGGCTCTGTTTGCTGGAGAATTTCTCCTTCTTTAACTCCTTTAATATTATTGATTACACCAATTTGGCCCCATAACTATAGTCATCTATGGACAAAGGAGTTGGAGAGTAGGCAGATCTTCCTATGTGAGAATTTTTTTGGTGTGGGAGAGTCCCCAGCTAACACAGAGTTGGCAGCACTGGTTTCTATGCCCTCCTCCTGCAAAGTCTAGTTTAGGATTGTGGCAGAGCAGGAAGACGGAGACCAGATTACAGTGCCTGAGCAATTCCTGTCTGGCAGATAGCCCCTCTGGTGCTGTTACTAGCTTAAAAACTTTAGCATCTTGGCTTCTAAGTTACACTGGGGCAAGTGGAGAGCCTGCCTCAGGATCAGGGAGCAGAAACTAGTTCCTTTCCACCACACCATTAACCAGTGGTGTGCAAATACTGGCCCATGGGCCAGATCCGGTTCAGCCGGGTTAGCCCCTGGTGGGCCACTGCCTCTAAATCTACCTGTACCTGTAAGAGCACCTGCAAGAGCACCTGCAGCTCTGTTTGGCTATAGATCACCATTCTTAACCAATGGGAGCTGCCCGAAGTGGTTCTGTAGTCAACGCCGTTTCTGGCAGCTCCCATCAGCTGTGAGTAATCATCTGTAGCCAATAGCAACTGCAAGCACCCATATCGGTGGAGGTGCAAGTAAATATAGCAGTGGTGGCCTGCCAGGTGTTAACCCTGTCAAATTGCTGATGTTTTACAGTCCACACTTGACAGTAGCAAAAGCCTGAGGAAGCTGGGCGCAATTGAGAACCTAGCCCTTGGTGTTTATAGGAGCATACAGTAGTGGCTAGAACAAAGTTGTGAAGGTCCTCAAGATCTCATTTGAAGAGACTTCTGTTTGAGATAAATATTACGAGATAGAATCTACATTCAGGTGACCAGGATGAGCCACTGAAAAAAAAAGGTTTTCTCTCTACGGTGTAATCATAACAGACATACTAATGATAAAACACTACTGATGTTCCAGTAAAGATGCACTTGATTGTAGTTGTAGCATTATGAAATACTCTAATTACAATCAATCTACTATATATTTTAGAGTTTGTTTGATCAAGAACACCTCCTAAATGGCAATAACTAGGAATACCAAATTCCTGTTTTTGTACCAGGAAAACAGCATGTGCCTGGAATGGGATTGCTTTTCTTAATACCAAACAGAAAAGCAGACAGACTTGCCAAATCAGCTGCAGGTCTCAAAACTGACATAACTGAGAAAATGTTGAACCAGAAAAATAGGATGAACCTGGAATAGGGTTGCTTCTCAATAAACCTCACAGAAAAGAGATAAAACAGAGAAATTTGGAGTAGTGCTTTGTTTTGACATCATTAAATCAGTGCTTAAGATTGGAAAACTAAAAAACTAAAAGAAAATGTTACGGGAACTACATTTACTAAAGCCTCATTTGTTAAAACTTAGCAAATCATCAGAGTTTATAGGGATGATGAAAAAGTGAAAAAAATTGACTAAAAATGAAAGACAAATTTTAACAATCCCTTTTTAAGAAATCAGAAATAAACATTAACTTCTTAAAGTAACATTGTTTATCTGAAAAATACAATCATTAAATAAAATATGTACATTTCCTTTTCATTTCCAAAAAACAAAACCCAAACCCCTTAATTGAGTTAAAGGCCTATGCAATGCTGGGTAATCTACTAATTACAAATGAGTGGAAATCACTTTTAAGATATGTACTTACTTTAAATACAATTTTAAAAAATGAGCATTCCTAAAGGTAGATGCCATCATAACAGTTTGATGATGTAGTTTGAGAAAAGAGGTGTTTGGCTTAGTATTTCCATGATAAAAGGGAGATGATTTTCAAGGACAAGGTCTTTTTTCACAGAAAATATTGAGCTAATTTAATTTATATCTTCACACTCTTGGGCCAAAATGTGAGTTCTCAGTGAGAGAGCATTCCCACCCTTCATAATTGTGAATACATCTTAGAAGTTTCAGGTATTTCTAAAGGCTATCTGAAGGGTGATTATTGATATATACATTATATTGTTTCTTAGTATGTATTTATTTACTGTACCTGTCCGATTTATTAGCACTCCAAAGACAGGCCAAAAGCAGAATCCTGAGTTCATGTATTTCCAGATTTCAGAAAGATTTGGATTGAAGTTAGAGCCAAACCTATCCCCCCCATGATGCTGGTTCCAGATCGTGTTCTGAAGTGGAAAGGGCTTATATCTGATCTCTATTCACATGTGAGGTTTTTTTTTTTAAACCAATATTATGTAAAATAGGACTGCTGAGCTCACAGAATTTCTGACAGTTTAGAATAAACTATTGCAAGATTTCAACACCATTGAAACCAAAATGTGATTTGGCTTCAAACCTGATCAATTGCTTAAAGTGAATTCAGATCGATCCTAATCACCTCCACCAGCCATAAGTAATTATAAGTAATCACTCAGGTATCTGTCAGCATCTCTTGAAAGGTTAATCGAAAGCTGGCTGTACATTTTGAAGAAAATGTGAAATCATGGATGTGATTCCTGGAGATTTTCAGCAGGACAAATTTGCTTTGTAAGCAATGCAGCCCAAATGCCATTCAGAAATGTGTATAGGCTCATAGCCCTTATGTGTATAACCCTCACTGTCATAGCACTTTCTCTTGTTCTTCTATTTGTTCCCAAGTTATCTGCTTTTGATATGAGAAAAAAGGCTTGAGAGTGTTTTTAATTAAATAAATAAGCTGAAAACAGAGTCAAGTAGAAAGATGTGGTGAAATGTGCGCAGCCAAGTTAAGCCAGAAAATTATATCACAGTAAGTAATTATAGTGCAGAATTGTGTAAAGTGAGGTGAATAGGTAGAGTACTGTGCAAATATAAATGTCCACTCGCGGATGCCGGTATCCATGGCATCATGATCCACAGATCTGCAGGGCTCTACTCCCAAGAGCTACTGCAGCCAACAAAGAGGAGCATTACCCCATGCCAACAGCTCCTCCCAGCTGCATAGCTGCATCACTCTCAGCTGCAACCCCAGCTGTGGTGTCTCCTGTCTGGGGTTGTACAGCTGCTGGTGCCAGGGATGGAGGCAGTGAAGTTGTGCTGCAAGGAAGGGCTTCAGTGTCTAGACTAGAGGGTTTTGTCAACAAAATGGCCATGTTGTCAACAAAACCTAGGGAGTGTCCAGATTCCTAAGGGTGTTCTGCCAACAGTAAGTCGACAGAATGCAACACTTTTGTCGACAGCTGTAACCACCTTGCTACAAGGAAGAATGCCGCTGGTGACAGAGATCTGTCAACAAAAAGCCAGTCTGGACGTTCTGGGGGCCCTTCTGACAACAGAAAAGGCTTCTAGGACACTGGCAACTCTGTCTGCAGTGCTTCCAGGTGGCCGTTTTGCTGGTAGAGCCGCTGGGCAGTCTGGCCACTCCCTGTCGACAGAGCAGATCGTTCTTTCAATCTGCCTTGGCAGTCTGGCCATGATCTGTTGACAGAAGCTTTGTCAGAAGATATCTTCCAGCAAAAACTCCTGCCAACAAATTTCTCTAGTCTAGAGATAGCCACAATATCTGTGCAGGGCTCCACCTACAGGCCAGCTGCTACCCACTTAGTTACAAGATACAGTTCACACTTTTTTTTTTTTTCCATATGTCAGTTCTGTCTATGGAAGACTCAAGTCCCAGCATGCAGTACTCCCGCCTTGATCTCAGAGGCAGCAACTAAGATCAAGATATAGCTCTTCGTATTATACCCTCCGTAGGCCACTAGATGAGGACAACTGTAATATGAACAGGTTTCTATAAACTTAATGTAACCTTCAAGTTTCCTGACAAATTTTCAGCGAGATCCTCATAAGGGCAGGGTCCTTCTATAAGACTCATTAAGATAAAAGGGTTTGCAAAGTATGCAAGACATACAGAATTGTATTACTGTGTCCATGAGTACACCTAGAATTATTTATAGTAATTTACAAATTAACTGAGAAGCTCCCCTAACACTTTTATGCTATATATCACAGTGGTGAGCATGGTATAAATTACCTAGCCAGGGAGGGTTCTTTTATCTCAGAAAGAATGAACTGTAGACATAAATCCAATATGTTTTGTGTATGTGGTCTATTCTAGTGGCAATCCCAGTTGGTGCCCAATACTCCATGTTTCAGGCAACTCCAGCAGCCAAGATGATGGAAGATGGTAAAATTCACACAGTAGAACATATGATCAATCCCATTGCTGTCCAGCAGGATCCAGCCAGTGCTGCTGTGGCAGCAGCGGCAGCAGCTGTTATACCTGCAGTTTCAACTCCTCCACCATTTCAGGTAAATTCAGGACATAGTTCTTGCTAAGATTATCTTGGTATATTGAAATCCTGGCCTCTTGCCATGCTGCGGTTTTAAAAGGAGATTGTTCAGTTATTAAACTAAAAAAAAGACCTACCTTAGCAGTTGTCTTATACTGCACTAAATCACTTAGCCCCAAGAAGGAGTGACACTAACTATTTGTCAGTTATTTAAATCTCAAAGTGGGTGTGCACTGTTGAGCTGGGGAGCTATTGCACTGCCTCCACACAGAGGGCCCTGAACATCTTGAGATGCTATGATGGGGTTTCCTTGGATTGGGGAGAGGAAGGAAAGAATGGTGAAACTTCCAACTCTGGCTCCCTCTTCAGTGATCCATTTCATGATAATTTATTTTCTCCCTTCCATATAACACAGGGGAAGGGAACACGCTGGCCATGGAGAGAAAGGAGGGTGATTATAGAACAGATAGAAGCAATCGTACTCTTGTCTTGGCTTTACTACAGAGTTGTCGTGCGAGGGGTGACTTAACCACTCTGTACGTAACTTACTCAGTCTGTCACATGGTGATAATTACCCATCCCCATCTCTTAAAATATTGTGAGAATAAATTAATTAATGTTTCTAAAGTGCCTGGGGATCCTAATGGAAGATGCTACAGCAGTGCAGTGTGTAACTGCAACAGTTAACAAGATCCAGAATAACTCTGTATAATTACACTGTTGCAGGCTCTTTGTTCACAATAACATATACAAAACAAATGCTTTTTTATTATTCCTTATTTGTCTAGCAGCTCCAGCCCTGGGCTGGGGCATCACTGGGTTAGGCTCTGTACAAACACAAAACCAAAAGAATACCCTTATCCCAAAGAGATTACAGTCTAAGTAATCTTGTTGCCACATCACTGATTTCCAAAGCACTTTGGAAACAAGTTGTGAGATTTCAGAAGATGAACCAGGACAAGGAGAGGTATCAATAATACTTTGCACTTCAGTAGCACTTTTTATCCAAGAATCTCAGACGTTTTGCAAGCATGAATGAATTTAGCCTCACGGCAAGCAATGTTACACACAGAATTGAGGCCCAGTGATGTGTAATCTTGGTCCTGCCAACAGAATCAAATCCGCAATCTCCTGACTCCCAATCCTATGGCTTACCTGCAACACCCTACTTCCTCAGATTTGAAATACTGAAATGAATCCTTTATGTTTGAAATAATTGTACTCACCCCAGTAGATTAGATTGCTAGTTACTGGATAAAGTCTGTTGGAGCATTAAATACCATTTTTCCCTTTTTCCCCCAGGGTCGCCCCATAACTCCAGTGTACACCATGGCTCCAAATATTCAGAGAATTCCTGCTGCAGGGATTTATGGTACAAGTTATGTTCCGTTTGCAGCTCCTGCTGCAACAACAGCAACTATAGCCACACTACAGAAGAATGCAGCTGCAGCAGCTGCAGCTGCAGCAGCGTATGGAGGATATGCTGGCTATATACCTCAGGCATTTCCTACTGCAACCATCCAGGTTCCAATACATGATGTCTACCAGACATATTGAGACTGTCAAACATTTGGGGGGAGGAGGGAGAGGTGGGAAGGGAGGGACAAACACTGAAGGAACACTTTACTATTTATGAAGAAAACCTACTGGAAAAGAATATGTTTGGACTCAGTAAACTGAAAAAAATCTGAAAGTGAAGAATGTTATCAAATATTACATTTGAAATATTTTATATATGTGAAGTTTTCACTAATTTTTTAGGATATTTTAAAATTTAACATACCTGTATTCATGCATTTCTAAGTGACCTATATGCATTAAACCCATTGCCTATACAAATTTATACACAGTAGTGGGATTGCATAAGGATTTCTTGGTTGGGGTGTTTATTTTTTAGCAATTATATTTTCAGTATATTTGTGGTATGAAGGTTATTTTTAGTAACTTCTGCACTCCAGAGATTTCTATTTTGTAGTGCCTTTAATAATATATCAACTATATATTAAAAAAGCACCTCTGAGCAGCTAGGAAAATATAAACAATATATTTTGAAGAATATTTTCAATATTTAAAGAATACATACGATAGATTTGTTTGCTTTTGTTTAAAACAACAAGTATCTTATTTAAAATGTTATACTGGAAAGTGCAATTTGAAAATGAGCAAGACCTCTACATTTTGTGCTGGCATTAGTACACTTTGTTTATCACTAGCTAAAATCATAGGCAACAAACACCTATTTAAAAAAAAAACCTTGTAAAACAAACCTCTTTAAAGCACGATTAAGTTAATCATTTTAGCCAAAAGAGAGGTTGCTGTTTTTTCCATAACATCTGGGTTTTATATTTATTGAAGTCACTTCTAGTTCAGTCTCTGAGCACATGCTCAGAGTATTTAATATTTCATAAGAGGTGTCTTGACTTAGATCTTCTTCCAGTATAAACCTAGTCTCTTTTTAAATGGTCCTTATTTTATTCTTTTTAAGTATAAGTTGTAGTGACAGAGAATGTATGATATTTTAAACACGGCCAAATGTGCTTTTGTTAGCAGGAAGTCTGCATTATTTACTTATAGCTTCATCATGTTTCATGCAAAATTGCTAAGGTACTATGGGTGTTAGTGATATTGTACTTTATAAAATGGGGCTAGCCTCCTTCTCATTCTCCCTTTATGCCTAATTCCTATTAGCGTTAATTGGAGTTATGCATGCACATCAGGGAAGGCAGAGACTCTGACCCCTGTGAATTTAAGCAATAGAGTTTGTAAATATCTTCTAATATACATTTTAAAGTCATTTTATGTTGCTAATTTACATGGTATGTGGTTTGCCACAAAACAAAACAAAAACATTTTATTTCAATGTTATTAAAAAGTGTGTTTTATTAAGAAGTAAATATATTATTGCAGTGTTTTGTGGCCTGTTTAAAGGCTTTTATTTAGTAATGCAGTGAATGTAAAATACAGTAAAATGTCAAAGGAATAGCTCACTCACTTTATCAATTTCATCAGCTTTGCCAAGACGACTCTAATGAAGTGTTGTGTGCAATAGGGTAGTGAATAAACTATATTGCTTTCTTTTTAGATTTAAGAACTAACTGTGGGCCTATACAATAAGGGTGTATTTTGCCTACAGACAAAAATTTCAGATCATATTACCTAAATTAAGTGACCATCTAATATGTATTTTCTAATCTTAAGTTGGGGCACTGTTTTTTGTTACTCAGCAACATTCTGTTATATTCAATGCTATTTAACTTTTATCAAAAGTACTGTGAGGAAGTTAACCATTAAATCAGACTCTGCCCCCAGTGCGCCTTCCCAGGAGAGCTTAATCACATGTTCCAGCCTTTCCAAAAATGCAGCTAGACCTTAGCACAAAGGTCCAACTCCACTGGAGTGTTAGCTAAAGAATTGATTGCATGGAAGGGGCAGCCTTCAAAGCCCTGCTCTCCTGGGGACTGGTAGAGAACAGAATTCACAGCCCAGTTAAAGAGGGAAATAGCTCCACCTTTCCTGCCTTTGGCTAAGTCATCTTATTACAAGCAGCAGCCATAGAAAAGAACAAGCAAGAGTAAATACCGCTTCACAAGGCATCCATACCTGACTGGATTGCTGCATAGAAACCCACTGGGTCAGCAGATGACACAATGGAATGTAGTTGATACCCTACTTTACCCCATAGCCTAACCCCTCAACCAAAATCTTGGCAAGCTTCTGCAGCAGAGAGATGGTGGAAGAGACGATAAAACCATCATTCTCCTTCCCTCATTTCTGTGCCTACCAAGAGGGATTGATCCAGATTCATCTCCTCTGTTTGCAGAAGCAGAAGGCATGATCCATTCCTATGTCTTTAAACAGCAACTAGGATTCTTACTGTATTTTACATATGCCTATATAATACCTGCAACAAAAATAAAGATAGAGGTGATATCCTAATGTGGCAGGCACCAGAAGACTTTAAAAATGAATGGACTTCATTCCTGGGGCTCTTCATTTGGCAAGCATGGGGCCAAATATTGATAATACAGTCAGTTAGGTATCAATGAGCCTCCCACCTGTGGTCTGTCTTTATGCCTTTTTCTCAACCACTATATGTACACTACTGAGGTAAGTTTATGACTTGAAATGTGAAACTTTTTAGGATAAGAACAAACTATACAATGAAATATAAATGTGTGTGCCTCATTTTCAGAAGTGCTAGGACTTTGGGTGTTCTACTATATCTCTGTTCTTGGTATTGTTTAAAACTTCTGAGTTTTAGTTCTTGGTCCATCTATGGTACATTCCTAGGACATAGTAAATAAAGCATTCTTTAAAAACAGAAATTTGTTAATTCATTTTAAAACTCTGCTTGCTGGGCTTAGTTCCAGAGAAAAAGCTGTTGCATGTGATGCATTGTCTCCAATTATTTGCAACAGAAGTGGGGCAAATGGGTGAACTGAGTAGAATGTGGAGCTAAACAAGATTGAAACAGGAGGTTCTTGCCCCATGGCCAGATTTGGGGGAGTTCTTTGTATATTTTAGCAGCATCAGAGAAGGGGGAATGGAGCACATACTGTTGTTAGCAGAGAAAGGGGAGATGTGCTGCTCCACTACTCTCCCTTACTTTAATCGCTGAGCAGAACATACCAACTGTGGGCCCCAATCCAATTACCACTAAAGGTAATAGGAGTCTGTCCACTGGTTTGAATGAGACTTGGATCAGGCCATATAGTTTTTTAGCTCTTGCTTAAATTTTTTCTCTAGACCCTGGTGGATCTGAGTTTGGTGTGTCATCTTAATTTCCATTGGTCCACAACACAGGACTACCACACCGTTTGGTGTGCCAGCTGTCAGTCTTTGCAATATAAGGGGAGTTGGAAGACAGCACTGAAAGTGAAATATGTTGGCAGACTGGTATAGGGAATCATACATATTGCCTGCATTTACTATTCCTGTCTCAGTACAGGATTATCAGGTTTTTTTGTTTTGTTTGTTTGTTCATATGTATAGTTTCCTGTTTTTAAATTAGGTTTGAAGGCTACAAAAGATTCTGTGTATGTCAGCCCTCAACAGGGTCCCTGCTTGAACATAATGCACTAATTTGCCTCTTTCTGTTTGGGTTACTGAATAGACTTTTATTCAGTCCCTGACTTCTTTTTCTCTCTGTGCATGCACATACACATTCACCTGTGGCCAAATTTACTACAAATGGGAATATTGGAGGAAAAGCACAAACAATGGAAACAGACCCAAACTGCAAACTGAACTAGAGCAAGCATGATAAACATGTGGCCCCTTCGAATTTTTTTGTGGCCCTGCGGATGGGAGCTGCATGGAACGCAAAACCTGCGAGCAGCTCCAGCCCTGGGGACCTGACTGGGGTTTGGGGAACCCCAGCAGCCCGGGGAACTGGCCGGGGCATAGAGCTCCACTGGAGTCTCCAGCCCTGGGGACCCACCCGGGGCCAGAGGAACCCCAGCAGCCCTGGGGCTGGGAGCCCCTCCGGCAGCTCCAGCCCCAGGGACCCAGCCAGGGCCTGGGGAACCCAGCAGCCCCGAGGCTGGAAGCTGGCCGGGGTGTGGAGCCCACCAGCAGCTCCAGTCCATAGCTCCAGCCCCGGAAACACTGCCAGGGCCAGGGAACCCTGGCAGTGACCAGGGCATGGAGTACCTTAAATTTATATTTAAATTTAAAATGATTTTATAAGCAAATAACAATTTTACACCTCAAATTTTATGGACTATTAATAAAATTATAAAGTAATAAAATTCATATTAAATTCTCAATGAAAATTATTGTATTCAAACAAGATCTGAAAAATATTATAAAATATACCTAAAATGCAATGTATAATAATAAATAATTACCACTTTTGGATAGAAGTATATTTTCTTTGGTGGCCCTGAAAGCTATCAGTTTTTGTTTATGTGGCCCTCAGTAGGTTTTGAGTGTGATACGCCTGACCTAGAGTGATTGGAGCAATGAGAGCTACAGGCAACACGGAAGAATCAGCCCTAATAAATGTGAAGCCTTACACCCAAGGAGAAGGACATCAACAGCATAAATATGTCACATACGTCCATCATACGAAAACAAATGTTTTTACAAATCACTCGCTTCTTATCATGATGGAATAATGGCTGGGAACCTTTGCTCACATACCTCGGTTATCAATATAACAAAGAACCAAAAATAGTCCTGAATACAAACTGTTAGAGCAACCCTCAAGTAAGTTTCTTTAGTCATATCTGTGGTAGAAATTTTTTTTCTAAAAAACCCACTGCAATTAACACCAGCTCAGCTGCAGCTGTAAAGGGGCTTTAACCCCTGCACTCCAGCATTAGCAACCCTAGCAAGGCAAGTGTAGACAGACCACCTGCTCCATTTTCTGCCACTCAGTTAAGCTGCCCACAGCATGTTTAATCAATATGATGCTGAAACTAAGCTTCAGAGCCAGAGAGCTATCTGCATTGTAGATTAACAGATTATAGAGTCAGAAAGGATCACTGTTCTAGTGCGACCTTCTCCATAATGGAAGCGATATGGCTACCCTGAATTAATTCCTGTTTGAAGTATAGCCTACTTTTTGGAGAAACGTACAATCTTGATTTTAAAATTGCCCGTTAACGGACAATCTGTTGGCAATTGTACCAATAGTTAATTAAGCTTACTATTAAAAATTACATACTATTTCTTGTCTGAATTTGTCTAGCTTCAACTTCCAGCCATTGGATTTTCTTATATTTATTCTAAATTAGAGAGTCCTCTGTTATCAAATTCTGTTTCCCATCTAGGTACCTGTACTGACAGGTACTTCACTCTTTGAGTCTATTGCTCAAGGAGCTTGATAATGTAGTATGTTTTCCAATGCTTTAGTCATTGTCATGAGTCTTCTCTGAACCTTCTCCAGTCTCAACAACCTGCTTGTACTGGGAGCACCAGAACTAGACACAGTATTCCAGCAGTGAACACAGTTGTGCCAAATATAGAGATTTAACCTTTTTCAGTCTTGGGGCTTCCAATGGTGCTAGCACATCTACTGCCACAAAAGATCACATCATAAATCCAAACAAGAACTTCCTGCTCCTAGCAGAGGGCCCAATCTTGTGATCTACTGAATGCCCTCAACTCCCATTGTTTTAAGCTGGAGTTGAGAGGGTGTATTAACTCCCTCAGGGTGAGGATCAGAGCCCACTCGCTCAACCACTAGGTGTAAAGAGAGCTGGGAGGCACAGGCAGACTTTTGTCATGGCTAGTCTGAGAGAGATGTGGGAGTTATTGTGACCCTGTTAAGGGCGCATTCCAGAGGCGAAGTTCACTGACTCCCCAAAATTAGTCTCCATTTAATGACCTAGCTACATTTATGCCAAAGGATAAAGAAAAGAAACACAAGCTCCTGACTTGTGTTTGCAGAGGGAAGCTGTGCTAAGCAAACAACGTTGTTTTCTATTAATTACAAAATCAAGCATTCTTTCCAGGAAGAAGAATGGTTGTTCAATTGTAAAGAGTGACATTGGACTTCAGTGAAATATTTCCTTAGCTTCTTTGCATCAGATCCTTTTTAATTATTAAAACTACAAGCTATGCATTTTAAAAGCATTCCGATCTTTTAAACTAGAAACATTTACAAGAGTTTCTTTTTTCTTCAGCTTGTTGGCTTCTTTTCCAGTTTTATAAGCTCTTAATTAATGATTAACCTATCATAAGGCTCAAAAATGCTTGAGTCATGCTAAGTATATTAACATAAAAAGTGCCACTGAAACAGTTGTCTTTGTAAGATGACCTTGCTAAACTGGGCTTCGTTCAAAAAATATGTTGGGTTCATGGTTGCTGGGTCAATTAATGTCTCTGCCAACTTGATTTTATTTCTTTCTGAGTACTTCTATCTTGAATAATAATTCTTTTCAAAGTTTTTCTACAGGGTGTAAAATTCAAATGATTTTTATTATTTCCCTAACACAAAGAGCATACACAAAAACATAACCATAATTAACATGAATACAGATTAATCAGAAGGTCAAGTGGAATAACACCATTTCTGGATTGCAACATGTACTGTCTATCGGACCATTGCTATAGCTCAAAATCACACACAAAATATATGTTAAGCCATGACAAAAAGGTATGTCACAAAGTGTTTTCAGTGTTGTGAATCTGAAAACCAGAAATCAGGTTTTATGATCTTGTGAATAATTGGTTAAGTATATACCGAATTCCCATTGAGAGGATTTTAGGAATAAATCATATCTTTCCATGTATCAGGATGACCTAGTATGGACATGAGAAGCTGAAAATTTGACCCATGAGCTTGAATACAATGGTTGCACTCCCTATAGTCAAGGTGTCTTACCCAGCAATCCCACACATCCCAAACTCTACATAGAAAATCATACTATTCTTGGGGTACCTGTAGAGAACCAAGGAATCCAGTTGCCTGGACACTAACCAGGCTGTAGGGAAGAAATGAAAGAATGATACAATTGAGCAGAAATTCATGTAAAATAAGGTTGACAGGGCCATGACTTAGCCAGAATAAAACCCTCTGGTTTTATAGATGGATGATACCACAGAAAATAGCTGTTCCTTGGCTGTGTCCCAAATCTTCCCTTCTCAAAACCACTGAGCCCATCTGAAATTAGTTGTGAAGTTTAGAGTAACCAGTAAAAGGCACACAGCAATGAGGTACGAGTATGCATAAATGGGAAATAAAACTGTGTTGCATTCACTCCAATCATCTTGAGTGGCTATGTCTACACTGGCCCCTCCCTTTCAAAAGGGGCATGCAAACGCTGCAGATCAAAAATGTAAATGAGACACCGATCTGCATATTAATACCTCATTTTCATAATGGCAGCCACTCGCCTTTCCAGAAGGGCTGCTTTCGAAATGCAAAATAGCCGTGTAGACAGGGTTCCTTCGAAAGGAAGCCCGACTTTCGAAAGCACCCTTCTTCCTGAAAAAAATTAGGAAGAAGGGTGCTTTCGAAAGCGACAGTTCCTTTTGAAGGAACCCATCTACATGGCTGTTTTGTATTTCAAAAGCAGTTCTTCCAGAATGGCAAGTGCTTGCCATTATGCAAATGAGATGCTAATATGCAAATTAGTGTCTCATTTGCATTTTCAATCGGTTATGTTTCCATGCCTCTTTTGAAACGGAGACATAGCCAGTATGTCTACACAGCAAAGTTCTTTCAAAATAACTTTGAGAGCATCTACACAATGCAACCTCTATTTCAAAATAATTTTGAAATGGCTGTCAGCTTATTTCAAAATTGATAAACCTCATTCCATGAGGAATAGCGCCTATTTTGAAATAGGAGCTGTGTAGACAGGGACCATGGACTATTTCAAAATAAACTATTCCAAAATAGCTTATTTAGAAATAAAGCTGCTCTGTGGGCATAGTATTTCAGATTATAATGCCTGAAAGCATTGCTTATTTTGGTGTGTCCTTTTATTGTAGACCTATTATTTTGGAATCATAACTCCAGAATAAGCTATTGGCCGTGTCTACACTAGCCCAAAACTTCAAAATGGCCATGCACATGGCCATTTTGAAGTTTACTAATGAAGTGCTGAAATACATATTCAGCGCCTCATTAGCATGCCGGCAGCCGTGGCACTTCGAAATTGCTCATTCGTTGTGTGCAGCTCTCCATCCAGGTGTGCAGGAAGAAGTTCAAAGAAAGTCCCCAAAGTTTTGATTGAATTTGAATTAGAGTTTGAATTAGAATTCAGCAGTCCAGCCCTGCAAATATAAAGGGTGCCCCGTTTGAAAAAATTCCTTTGCCCATTGCATCACACCATTTTGGTGGCAATTATTGGTAGTCCTCTACTGCAATCATGAGCAGTCAGGGTGGTGATCTGCCTAGCACTTCTCAGGCTTGCAAGAGAGCCCTAGCCTGGACCCATCAAGAGTTTCTGGATCTTATTGCCACTTAAGGGGACCAACTGGTGGCAAAGAGAAACGCTGCAATCTATGAGCAGATGTCGTGTGAGATGATCACCTGCGGTTACTGCTGGGACTCTAAGCAATGCCGGGTGAAAGTGAAAGAACTCTGTCAGGCCTATCAAAAAGTGTGGGAAGTCAACCTGCGATCGGGGCAGCTCCACAGACCTGCCGCTATTATCAATAGCTTCACCTGCTTATGGGGAGCGACCCCACCACGGAGCCTGGCCTGAATTACAACACTTGTGGAGGCCCTAATGTGGGGCTTGGGGTGAGTTTGGAGGAGCTGGGTGGCCTGCAGTAAGAGGGCAATGGAGAGAAGGAAGGAGAAACAAGCAGGAAACAGAAGATGATGTGCCAGGCAGCCTGGAGCTCTTCACCATGGACCTGGAACTGGGCCCCTCCACACCGGGCCCCTCCACACCAGTCCCCATGCAGTTTGGGTGAGTATTTATTCTGCATGCTATGAACGGGTTGGGGGTGGGTTTAGCTATAGGGCTGTGTGTGGGTACAGGGTTGCTAGCTATGGTTCTGTGCCCCTCAGAACAACAAATTAATGTTTCTTGGGATGGAGCACTTCTCCTTTTTGGAGACCTCCTTGAAGGCCTCATCCAGGCTCTCTTGTATTTTTCTCCTGAGGTTCCTGGAGAGGCCTGACTTGTTGCTGTTTCCATGGTAGAACACCTTGCCATACCAGGCAACCAGACAGCAATCTGGTGTCATGGCCCCACACAGCATTTTAGCAAATTTTCCAGGCATTTGGTCACACAGCAGGAGTAGCTGTTTTTTCTCCATATCTGTTAGTTTTAGGAAGGTGATGTCTTCTTTGGCAACTTGCAGAAGCATGGGAAATTGCATCTTTTTTTTTTTTTATATCATGCTTCCTGCCCCTTTACATTTGCCTGCAGCAGCCAGCCGGTGCTCCGTTCCCCAACCCCCAATGCAATTTGCAGGCTCAGCAAGGCTTTCCCCTAACCCTGTGTTCCTTTCCAGCCAGCATTTATTTTTATTTTTCAGGACTCCCCAGCACCATGCAGCAGCAGTGTCCTGCTGGGCATTTCCCCTGCCATGTCCCTTTACATTCAGCCTTTCTTTGGATTTTTTTTCTTTATGTTATTTTTATTGTACATCAAAACCCCCCAATCAGCCATCCATGCGGCTGTAATCGAATCTTTTCCCACCATACCCTACACTCATCTTGATCATTGGGGAGAATTGCTCCAGGAATGGCCAAAAAAACACTTTTCCCTGCCAGAGGATACCCTCAGGATACCTGGTGGCTTCCCCTGCTTTGCAGCCCTCCTTTTCCCCTAAAAAGCAGACAATTGCTTATAGCTTACCATGTCCACAAAGAAATGTGCTGGATAAGTGATGGTAAGTGATGTATTGTGAAATGCATGCTTACTATCCCATCCTTAATAAGCCATGAGTGTTCTTCAAAAGTAAACTTTCACTGACAGTAGACTCAGAGACCCATTCATTGCACTTCAAAGCACATTATGTGAATTGTATCTTAATTTTGACCTTCATTTTCCGGAGCCAATGCCCAGTGTAGCAGAGAAGAGCCATAGACAAAAGAAATACAAACAAGATCTTATCCTGCAGCATATAGAAAAGACTGAGGAAGAGCACACCACGCTGACAATGGATGCTGCTGAGTGGCGTCAAGTCCAAGCAGAGTTTAACCAGAGAATACTTGACCTCCAGCAGCAGCAAGTGGCAAAAGCAGAGTGAGGCCACCGCAAAGCTCGTAACGACAGTTACAGAGCAAACAGAGATCCTGAGCTCCCTGCTGCAGGTGCAGAGGGACTCCCAACAGAGCATGTGGGAGCTGATACCTGCTGGCTGGAGTTCCCAGAGGAGAGGTTGCCCACCCCCTGTCATCGTGGTTCCCACAAGCAGGGAGGGAGGGCAAGGACAGTCTGCCACTCCAGCCCCAAGGGCCGTTGCAAAAGACTATTCAAGCACCCTTGAGAAGATTTCTTTTCCTGGCCACTTAAACCTCTCCTCCCCACAAAATAAAATAATTCCTTTGAGCTTGGTGTGATTTCATGGTGTGCAGGAGTGGTGGGGAAACACAAATTAAACCAGGTGGTTGGAGGAGGGCTGAAGACACACTGGCCACTGATACTCCCTGGTCTGCAGCAGACACGCAGCTGAGGGAACCAGGTGGATTGGGAGAGGGCTGAAGGCACAGCTGGCCACTGATACTTCCTGGTCTGCAGCAGATGCACTGCTGAGGGAACAGGGTGGGTTGGGGCGGGTGGGGCGGCTGAAGGCACAGCTGCCGGCCACATGCATTCTACTTACTGCAACTCAACCCCCTCACACCAAGTAAAAGCATTCATTCATTAAGTCACGGTATGATTTATTGGCATTATGTCACAGGAAAACATGGGTAGCATATGCATTACAAATCATTCATGAAGATATTTCTAAAAGTGTCCAGTATTGCTGATGCCTCAGCGTGGCTACTGGTGGGTGGTTGCGTAGGCAGCTCTGAGTAAGCCCTGCCTATGGCCTCAGCTTTGGAATTCCAGATTGACAGGAAAGTCTCCCACCTGGATTCACACATGTTGTGCAAAATAGCACACACTGTAATCATAGTGGGGACATTACCTTTAGAAAGGTCCAAACATGTCAATAAACATCTGAACCTCACATTTAAATGGACAAAGGTGCATTTCACCACCATTCTGCTCCTGCTGAGTCTAAGATTAAAGTTTTCTTTGTTGGGGTCCGGGGCTCCTGTGTAGGGTTTAATAAGGCAGGGAAGCAGACAGTACGCAGGATCACTCAATATAACAATAGGCATCTCTACATCACCAATCTTCACTTTCCGATCAGGGAAAATAGTCCTACCCAGGAGCTTTCAGTACAGTCCAGAATTTCGGAATATGCATATGTCGTGAACCCTCTCTGACCAGCCAACATTGATTTCAGTAAAACGACCTTTTGTGATCTACCAGCCACTGCAACACCATGGAGAAGTACCTCTTTCATTTTATATACTCTAAGGCCGGGTGGTCTGGGGCCATGATGGGGATGTGCATGCGATCTACTGCCTCACCACAGTTAGGAAACCCCTGGGCAGCAAAGCCATCCACTATTGCCTGTACATCTCCCAGGGTCACAGTCTTTCTGAGGAGATGCTGACAGACTGCATGGGCCACCTCCATCACCACGGACCCCACTGTACATCTGCCCACCCCAAAATGATTTGCCACTGGCCACTAACTGCTGGGCTTTGCAAACTTCCACAGTGTGATTGCCACTCACTTCTGAACCATTAAAGCCTGCCTCATTTTTGTGTTGCTGCACTTCAGGACGGGCGCCAGCACATCACAAAGTTCCGTAAAATTGGACCTGCTCATGCAAAAGTTTTGCCCTCACTGCTGGTCATCCCAAGACTCCAGAACAATGTGGTCCCACCAGTGTGTGCTGGTCTCATGAGTCCAAAGCTGCCATTCACCTGTGAGCAATGCATTCATGGCAGCCAGCAGGTGAGAATTTTTGCACTGCAGTTGGGAGAGTTGCTCTTTCAAAACATCATCAGCAACAGCAGCAGCACCATTACAATACCAAACCATCACTGAGCTTTGTAATTGAAGGGAAAATTGTGTGACAGCCAGTATGGTTGCCAAAATGTTGGGTACTATGAGTTGGAACAGTTGGGGAATCCAAGTTTGCGCTGCAATGCTGCAGCAGGAAATAGCGCAATCTCCAGTTCATTTTTCGTGTGGTGCTGTGAATTCTGGGACAGTGCATGGAATTCTGGGATTCAAACATGAAACACCCACAATCAACCAGGGCTAAGGCACAATGCACTGCTCACGCTGTTCAACTTGCATGGGACAATGGGGATGCAGAGATTCAACACGGAAAAAAGGTGGGTCGAATTTCAAGAAGCTTTGTAGACACTTAATTTGAATTCATAATATCGACGTTAAGTAATTGAATTTATTAAAAATCAAATTTACCTCATAGTGTAGATGCAGCCTAAGCGCTGGGACAAGCTGTTCCATTCTTTCCATAGCAAAAATCTAAATATCCTTCATGGACTACTGCATGTTTGGCTTCCCTCTTTGGAAGTGAACATAGGCTACAAACTAATAATCACTTACCATGGTCAAATAAACTATTAAAAACTGAATAGCTAAGTTTTTGCTAATGTTTTAACTATTATAACTATTTCAAATACAGAATGTTTTCTCTGACCTTTCAATGAACCAGAATGGGATGCCACACCTTCCACCCCACCAGACCACCATTGGAATAACTTGTTATTCTAGAATATGAAGACCAGAAGGACCAGTACTGCAGTTCCTACTGGGGAAAAACTTCTAGGGTGCGTCTACACTAGCAGGCTACTTCGAAGTAGCCGGCACAATGTCGAAATAGTACGCGTCATGTCTACATGCACCGTGAGCTATTTCGATGTTGAAATTGACATTGGGTGGTGAGATGTCAAAATCTCTATTCCTATCTGAAGATGGGAATAGCGCCCTACTTCGACGTTGAATGTCGAAATAGGGCATGTGTAGACAATCTGCGTCCCACTGCTTTGAAATAGTGGGGTCCGCCATGGCGGCAGTCAGCTGTTAGGTGACATGCCGTCCAGCCCCTGCAGGGCTCTATGATCTCTGTGCCCACTGGTTCTTAAAGCTGCACGGACCCGGAAACCCCATAGCAGGAAGCTGACACCGTGCAGACAGCAGCTGTGCCACGAGGTGCCCCTGCACAGACCAGAGGGAGACCATGACAGCAAGCCAGCCCCCACCCCGAGCGCCGCCACAGCTCCCTCCCCGGGCCATCCCAGGGCTCCCAGGCCTCCAGCCGGCGGGGTAGGAAACAGGGCCCCTCCTGGACTGACTTTGAGCTCCGTGACCTGCTGGGGCTCTGGGGTGAGGAGGAGGTGCTGCACATAATGGGGAGCAAGCAGCAGAATGCAGAGGCGTTCATCCGGCTGGCCGAGGGCCTGGTTGCCCGGGGTCACCCTGCCCGCACTCCTGACCACATCAGCAGTAAGGTCAAGGAGTTGCGGTAGGGTTGTGCCTGGGCCCGGGACTCGGGCAGCCAGTCTGGGGCTGCCCCCGCCGCTTGCCCCTTTTACTGGGAGCTCAGGGCTATCCTGGGCCCCCGGGGCACCTCCTCCCCACCAGCCACCCCTGACAGCATAGCTGACGAGCAGCAGCCGGCCTTGGAGCCAGGGTCGGGTCCAGACACCAGCCCTGCACCCCCCGGGCTAGAGCCGGGACCCTCCACCCCAGCCATGGAGTGGTCCAGTGAGGAGGGGGAGCTCGTGCTGAACATCCGATCCCACAGTTCCAGCCAGGCATCTGCGAGACAGGCCTCTCCTGACCCTGGCAGTGGACCTTCGGGTACGTACCCCACAGGGCACAGACCCCCAGAGCATGGGGTGGGGGCACCACTTGACCGGGGGCCCCCCACATGCCCAGAAGACTCCAACCTGCCATGGCCTGGGCAGACCACGGCCCAGGGACGGTGCCACAGCCACCAGTGCCCATCAGAACCTCCACCCTGGACAGTGCCATGCCCCACCCCTGGTGGGAAGGGCAGACCACTGGAAGGGGCCACCCACAGGATCACTGCACACACCAATGAGGGATGGGGGGTGGGGACCAGAGGCCCTTGGGGGGATGGGGGGGCCATGGGTCAGGGCTGGGTACTCACGGCCTCCCTCTCCGCTTTCCCCCTATTTCTACAGCCGCCCTATCCGTGGTCCCCGACAGCCCCCCGAGACCGCTGAACCACCAACGCCCAGGGTCACTGCCTGCACCAGGACAGGCCCACCCCCACCGAGGCCAGAGGCACACCACACATGACCCAGAGTTGGCTGCTGTCCTCCGGCGCCAGGCGGACATCATGGAGCGGAGGCTCCAATTCGAGGAGCAGGAGGCCACCTGGTGCCAGGAGGCCTGGCGGGATTTTATGGCCACCTTTAACCGGGTGGCCACCACATTTGAGGAGCTGGTGGCCCGGCTGACCCCCCCGATGTCCTCTGTGCTGCCCTCCCTGCCGCCCTGCCTGATGTCCCGCCTGCCTCCCCATCTGATATCCCGCCTGCCACTCCACCCACCAGCTCCACATGGCAGGAGCCCACTGGGGCCGATGACCAGGCCGAAGACCCACCTAGGCCATACCTCCCCATCCTCCCATTCCCCAGCCGGCCTCGCCAGGGACCCCGGCTGAAGCGGGGACCGGCCACCCAAACACGGCGGGGGTCGCACCCTTCCATCCCCATCCCAGAATGATGGGCCGATGTCTGGCCTGCCCACGTCTCCCCTGTTTATATAGTTGTCCCTGCCCTGTACACAGTTATTTATAGTTGACCCCCCATACATAGTTTGTTATATATGTCCCCACCTGTATATAGTTATTTTCAATGATGCTGTTTGTATTTGTTTTATATGCACAACTGAGGCAAAATTTTTGGTTATTTAAATAATGACAGTTTTATCTTTCAAAAAACCTGTGTCCCGTGTGCTTTTGGTAAGGGCAGGGTGTGGGTCCTGGGGCGAGGTGCAGGGATGGCCTGGGTGGCTGTCACTAGGCCCCCTGGTCCAAGTACTCCAGCAGGGCCTCCCGGACCCAGACCCCATCCTGGTGGGCCTGGCGGCTAGGGGCAGCGGCTGGCTGGGGGTAGCCTGTTCCCTCCTTCAGTGCCCAGCCCTGCATGAAGGCCTCCCCCTTGCTTTCCACCAGGTTGTGGAGCGTGCAGCAGGCACCCACAACCTGGGGGATGTTTGGGAGGCCCAGGTCTAGGCGTGCCAGGAGGCAATGCCATCGGCCCTTCAGACACCCGAAGGCCCGCTCGACCACTTGGTGGGCATGGTTAAGTTGGGTGTTGTAGCGCTCCTGGCTAGCATTGAGGTGGCCTGTATAGGGCTGCATAAACCAGGGCTGGAGTGGGTAGGCTGCATCCACCACAACGCAGAGGGGTACGGTAGTATACCCCAGAGGGATCTCCCTCTGGTGGATGTAGGTCCCTGCCTCCAGTCGGCAGCATAGTCCCGAATTCTGGAAAATACGAGCGTCATGGGTACAGCCGGACCAGCCCACGTATACGTCCTGGAAGTGGCCACAGCTATCCACCATGGCCTGCAGGACCACGGAGTAATAGCCCTTCCTGTTGATATAGTGCCCACCACTGTGGTCTGGGGTGCGGATGGGGATGTGGGTCCCATCGAGGGCTCCAAAGCAGTTGGGAAATGCCACGGCGGCAAATCCCGCGATGGCCGCGTCCAGGTCCCAACTCGGATGACCCTCTTCAGCAGCAGGGCATTGAGTGCACGCACCACCTGTGGGGAGGGGACATGGGTGCCGTGAGGGTATGCAGAGTGTGACCCCCCGACCTGGGCCCCCTCCCCAGGCCCCTCACCTGGGCCCCCCTCACCCTGGCCCCCCCTTCCCAGTGGGTTCAGACCCAGGCCTCCTTACCTCCATCACAACAGCCCCGACTGTCGCTTTGCCAATGCCAAACTGCTGGCCCACACAGTGGTAGCTGTCTGGAGTGGCCAGATTCCAGACAGCTATTGCGACCCTCTTCTCAATGGTGAGGGTGTGCTGCATCCGGGTGTCCTGGTGCCTCAGGGTGGGGGTGAGCCACTGGCAGAGATCCATGAAGGTCTGCCAGCTCATGCGGAAGTTCTGCAGCCACTGGTCGTCATTCCATTCCCCCATAACCAAGTACTCCCACCACTCAGTGCTGGAGGGGTAGCTCCAGAGTCGGCAGGGCACCCAGCGGGGGCAGGGAGCAGGGGAGGCCCGATGGCCTGGGGCGTCTCCTTGTGCCCCTGGGGAGGGCTCCCATTCCAGAAGCTGCTGGGAGGCTGCTTGTGCAGCACCTAGCAGGGCACCTGCTCCGCGGGAGGCGGCTTGGAGGGCTTCCAGCTGCTGCTGGATGTTCATGTCTGCAGGCTCGAGGTCTGCGTGCAGTGCCAGCCAGGTGTGTCTGGGAGGGGCCCTTTAAGGGAGTGGCTTGCAGCTGCCCCAGAAGGGCTAGTCTGCTCTGCGACCCCGTCCGTGGGCTTTCTTGGCCCCTTATTTCGAAAGAGGGTGCTTGTGTGTGTGGATGCTCCGCATTTTCTTCCGGGGCGGCTCCTTTCGACGTTCCCCATCACTACTTTGATGTTGAATGTCGACGGCACCAGCCTTGGAGGACGTGTAGACAATATGTGTCGAAGTAGACTATTTCGATGTTCTTACTTCGAAATAGGTACTTCGACGTAGTGTGCTAGTGTAGACGTATCCCTATAGTCTTTAATCAAGAAACATAACATTTTAAAGCTGAGCAGTCAAATCTTAAAAGCTTTATCAAGAAGCCTCTATGAAATGCAAAGAGATAGACAAATGTGATACACAAAGTGATGCACAAAGCAACATTATGCCACGGATTTTACCTCCTTCTAAGGCTGTTACTGATTTGGTTGGTTTGTTGGTTTGTACTCAGGCAGCTGTTGGGCTTCAGGTTGAAGGACCAGTGGGCACAAGCACGGCAGATGATACAAGGAAACCACCAGTCCTGCATCATTCTTGCTGGGAGCACAAAAAGAATGAATCATGTAATCCCTACCCCACTGGTATACCATACATTATTAAGATGAGCTAGATTTAGCTGAGACCATGATATTTCACTAGCTTTCCAAGTGCTTTCATTTGATTATTGAGGAGGTGTGTAAACAGAACTAATTTTTATTGAATCCCTTCAGAAAGAATAGCAACTATTACCTGGATCCCAACTGAGAGAAATTAACAAAGATACTTCAGTGTCCTGTCTACTCAGTCTTGCTAGATATAGTGTACTCTGCTCTTATTCCAAAATCATAACAGATCTCTAAGAGAATTTCTGTTAGCTTTTACGAAAATACTGCACGTGACTTATGATCTAGGTGGCAGTGGTCTAAACACACATGAAAATATCTAAAATATAAACAACCATGATTTGTTATTAAGCCAAATATTGCAATCAGATGGATACTGATTAAAAAGCTCTGATATTGGGCTACTGTATGGGCACTGGGCAGCAGCACTAGTTACCAATATTGCTACTGTGCTACCACTAATGGGTTCAAAACTACTAATTGTAATTACAAATCCTTAATTTTCTAATTTGCTCCATTCTTTACTCAGATGAGGCTTGAATGGAACTTGTTAGTCATAGCTTCCTGCTAATATGCAGGGGTGTATTGAATTAAAAAATGTTTCCTGTCTTTCAGACTGAGAGTCAGGTTGAACAGGATAGATGCATGGAGTGTGTCCTGAAAACTGCCTTCTTCTGCTTCTTCCCCTTTTATTTTGACAAAAGTCCACTCCCCAAAAACAATGGATAGCATATCTATATGCGAGTTCAACTATAGTTTGTTTCAAACCACAAGTTTCAGCTGTGATGGAATCAGGGTTTTAGTTCAAGTGCAATGGATTTCAGAGCTCTCTCCTTCCTGGGCTATAAGAGAGATTTTGTGCAGCTGCTGCAAGCTATTCTTTTGAAATGGTTTGTGTGAACTGTACTCCTTGAAATTTTCAATAAAGAGAACATTTTTAAATAGTGCAAGTTTTTATCTGAAGACTTCTTGCAAGAAACAATAAACTGTTAATAACCTAACTGGAGAGCTCTATCAGGAAAAAGTATTTGAAAATGAATTGGTAATTTTATATAGTAGTCTAGAAGCTTAAATCTTCCAAAACCACCAATTGTCTCAGTAATTGTGTACAGGAGCTCCCAAAGTTACAAAGGGAGTGTGTTCCAAAAGTTTAAGCTGGTCGTTTGGAACTCATAATGCATTTTCCCACAGAAACAATGTTATAAAGGATGGTTAGGTTCCCAGGTTAGCCCACAACAGTCTATTTAATTCATACGGCAACTGAAATACTGTAATTTGCAATGAAAAATTGTAGACAACAGTACTGTTACACTACTAGTAATCAAACAAAACAGAAAACTATAGAACTGACTAAGAAATAGATTTCAAGAGTCAGGCTCCAGTTTCCCCACTCCCAGCAGGGGCAGCAGCTGCTCCAGTCAGTGGTGGTAGCTGAGATTCAGGCTCTCAGCTGCCACGGAGACAGGAGCTGGGAAACTGACCAGTGCAGCAGCTGGTCAGTTTCCCTGCTCCTCTGAGTGGCGGGGAGCTGGCACCTGGCAACTCAGAGCCAGGCGCCAGCTCCCTGCCACTCAAAGTCACATTAACCCAAGATACGCCCAAGCTGAACGTGCGTGTCTCAGGGTTCTACTGCACTATGAAGACAATGGAGACTTCTGAATCAGTTTTATACTGGAAATAGAATTTTTGCTGCAGCAGAATTTCAGTGGTGTTTAGAAATATGTCAGTGTCATACGTCTATGTCAATGCAAGCAACCACAAACCATTTGACAATTTGTTGGGACTGCAAAATGACTAAGCTTCTTCGAGGTCTTCATGTCTTGAACATCATTGATAAGAATGTGATAGCTTGGCTTGATCAACTTGCATATGCCAAATAAATAAATGAGCAAATAAAAAAATAAAAGTGCATATGGTAGACTGACCATCGGACTATTTGCAACTATTCAGGTTGCATGAAATTTGGTTGACATGTGCCCTTTCAGCTTTCAGTCATGAGTAATATTTTTAGCATATTGTTTATGTGAGGTTGGGCCTTGCACAGCAGTGAGGTTTAATGCATTATATTTGAAAGGCTAGGTACTACATCCAACTTTATTACTATTATAAATGCTGCACTGATTAGGCCTTAGTTAGAGTATTGTGTCCAGTTTTGGGCACCACATTTCAACAAAGATGTGGAGCAATTGGAGAAGGTGCAGAGAAGAACAACAATGTTTAAAGGGCTAGAGAACATGAGCTGTCAGGGAGGACTGAAAGAATTGGGCTTGTTTAGTTTGGAAAAGAGAAGACTTAGAGGGGACATGATAGCGGTGTACAAGTACCTAAAAGTGTGTTATGAGGAGGAGGGAGAAAAAATATTCCCCTTGCCCTCTGAGGATAGGAAAAGAAGCAGAGGACGTTTAGGTTGGACATCAGGAAAAACTTCCTAACTGTCAGGGTGGTTAAATGTTGGAATAAATTGCTTAGGGAGGTTGTGGAATCTCCATCACTGGAGATATTTAACAGCAGGTTAGATCAGGGGTGTGCAAAGTGGTGGGGTGGACCTCCTCAAGGGGGCATGCAATGTCATAAGAGGGGTGCAGCACAATCAGCTGCTGGGTCTCAGACTCATCCATCTCATTAAAAATGGTGAAATACGGTACTGTTTTTATGTATGTATGTATTCATATTTATATACCAGTTAATAAAGTTTTTACATTCTACGTACTTACTTTTTTATACATGCCAAAAGGGGTTTTTTTGTATGAACATAACTGAAATTTCTGTGGGTTTGGCTTATGTTAGTCAGATTGGGCGGGGGTGCTAATTTCAGGAACAAAAAGTGGGACCGGATATAAATAGTTTGCTCACCCCCAAGTTAGACAGCCATCTATCAGGAATGGGCTAGACTGAAACCTGGTCCTGCCATGAGGACATGGGACTGGACTCAATGACCTCTCAAAGTCCCTTCCAGTTCTGGTGTTCCATGATTCTATTATGAAGTTAAATCCATCCCAGGAGAAAGCAAACCTCCTTGTTACTCTGTTGTGTTCTTATAGTTGGTATATGCAGGTGAGAGAATATCAAATGTACAGCCACTGGTACACTCACCTTAAACTAGTTCTTCCACATTTTGCAAGCAATTCTGACCATGTGATCTGTGTGGCAAGACAAACAGACATATAATCCCTTTTTACACAAGGAGGTGAATGTTATGCCATTGTGGTAGTTATTAAATTACAGTTTGTCCAAAAGAAAAAGTTTAGGCTAGGAAAACTGACCCTTTGCTTACCAAATTTTACTTCTCCAGCTCAAAAACTCTTTGGCAGCAATTCTGATTTTACCGCAGCATTTATGACCAGAGCCATCCTGTCCCCAGGACCATTTGGGTTGGCCACCATGGGCCCCAGGCTTTGGGGGGGCCCTGCTGGGCCTGGGGGATTATCTGGGTGGGTCCTGACATGGTTTTGCAGCCAGGGCCAGGCCCCCCTGTACTCACTGCCATGGTGAGAGCCACAGGAAGCAGAGAGACCCAGCAGCTTGCTCCCATCTGCTGCCATTGCCTAGCCAGGTTGTCCCACTTCACCATGGTGGCGGAAAGCAGAGTAATGTGGACTTTGATGAGTGGAGCAGAGCAGAGCACAGCAGGCTGCTCTACTTCCCACCTGCTGCCACCCTGGGCCTGCCCCCTAGTCTCCAGGTCAGATAGCTCAGGGGAGGGGCTTCAGAGAAAGGGGTGCAATGAGGGTGGAAAGGAGGCACAGCAAGGGTGGGGACTGGGGAAGGAGTAGAGTGGTGGAGGAGCAGGGGTGGGGACAGCGGAGGAATTGACCCAGGCCCCTCACCCCTCTAGAGATGGCTCTGTTTAGGACATCACCAGTGATGTAAATCTCACTTAAGACATCAGCAGAGCACTCACTGAGACTGAACTGGTAAGGCTATTTTTGTCTATATTTAATTGCCTTTGATTTATTAGTGACCAAAAATGGGGAGAACAATTCTGGAATCTTAGAAGACCTCAGTCTTTCTATGCTGCTGTTAAATCCTGTGCCTGTGACTCAGAAATAGCTTGTCTGATTTATTTATAATGTTTAGTTGCTGGTAGTGTGTATACCAGTAGGGCAACTAGCTTGTGTACAGTACTTATAAAGCAGTATGTTGTGGAGTGATGCTGGGCTTGTGAGTTCAAGTGTCACCTGAAACACTAAAAGTGTGTTTACCGTCCTTGAGTGGATATAATTCTATGGTTTCAGATATGCCAAATTACTTCCTTCCAATCTAAATTAGTTGGAGAAATGTCTTTCTTTTGTATTCTGATGAAGTTAAAGGGAAGTGTCAAAGTCAAGCTTATCCTACACCAAATGAGGAGTACATGCAGTATGATGGAAGCCACATAGACATCCTACCACCCCCCACTTTCATACACCCTAAAACAATGATTTTTCTCAGACTCAACCGTAAAGAGAGAAGGAAGGTTTCAAGATCAGATATAAAATGAGGGACAACATACTCTCATATCTGGCACCCCTGGGACCAAGAGAATGCTGAATTTATTCAAATGTGCCAGCTGGTAGAGAGATGTCTTCCCCCCACAGTCCCTGGCATGGCTCTGGGCCTGCCTTCAGGGGGCTCTCGTCCCCCTCCTGCTGCAGCATGGTGGTCTCGCTCAGCTCCTTCCTCCCCCTCACAGCGGACAGGCACCTCTTTTTGCTTGAGACTCAGCTGGTGCAGCAGCTCCTCCCCCAGCCAGATGCATCACCGTGGTGCTCCTGCTCCCTTCATGCCTGCCCCGAATGGTGGAGGTTCCCTTCCCCTGAGGTCAGTGCGCTGCTCTCCAGCCACCCACCACTTCAGTGTGCACGTACACCCTGAAGTGCTCATGGGGGCCTCCAGGGCCATGCACGAGCCACAGCAGCCCGCCCCACCCAGATAACACGGTGTCTCCCCTTGGCGGGGATGCCTTGTTCTGGGCTGCCAGGTATACACTGCTCCCTGGGTGTCAGCTGGATTGTGCTGCCTGTGTGAGCAATGGGCTGGAGAGGAGTGGGACAAGGAGGCAGCTGCAAATAGCACAGCCCCCTGGAAGAGGAAGTCTAGGCACCGGGATGGCATCTGGTGCTGGTTGTTTGGGAATTCTGGTAGACTGAGTACTGGTTAAAAGTGAGTTTACTGTAATCTTGAGACCACAAGAGCTGCTCCTAGCTAGAGATTAAGTCTGTCCGAAATACACTGAGAAATAACCTAATATTGCATGAAAAGGCACAGTTGTAACTAACAAGTTATTCTTGGGAGGTTTTCTTGGTGGCCTTCCTTGATTTGAATCTTTCCAAAATAATCTCTTTTGTAACACTTGTTACCCATCTAGCCATTAATTTTTCCAGCCCACAATGCTTGATATGCAGAAAAAAGCCCTAAACAGTTATGGTAAATCTCAGCCTATGAGGTATATCATAGTGAGAATTTCTTGATCTCTTTTCACAGTAACTTTTGGGGTTTTTTTTCCCCAAAAATATTTTATACTAGTTCAGAAAAAGTACGGGTTTAACCTGTTGAACTCTAGTTCAGAAAGCTGCATTGATGGGTTTTTTACTGAAAAATTATTAATATTGTGTTCCATGAGATATAGGCAAAATTCTGTCCCATAAGAGTTCAGTGCTTTGTTGTGAGGAAGAACAGCTTGCTTGGGCCAAGCAAAGGACTATAAAGGATATAAAGAAGAAAATGTAAGTGAAAGTTTCTGTTTTAATGAAACCAGAAAGAAATAATAAGGTGGAGGCACAGTGGAGAAAACAGCAAGATGATCATTTTGTAAACAAAAGAAACAAAAGGCTGCTCTGTACAAGCAATTATTTGACTCCAGAAATCTCCATGTAACACATTTATAGAACTACTGCCCAAGTTTCTTCAGAAGAGGAACTTAGTATAATTGTGATAGTTTGGATTTGTTTAAAATAAGGCACATAATGACTGAGATCTTAAAAGACAAAAATGGAGTTTACGTTAAGATGAGAATTTGAGAATTGGAGTAATATATAAACTAGGAAGGAGAAACTGTTTAGGTCCAGAGTGTGAGAATATATGTTTGCACACAAATATGTAGTGGCCCATACAAAATGGGCTTCAGGACATGAAACAGGTAGTACCTGTGCAGGTACCAATTTGTACATACATGTTCCCATGGAGCGTAAGAGAGTTTAGGATTTGGAGAAACCCAGGAAAACTAATCCTTCTAAATTGAGGTCATATCTTAGTTATGTGCCCACAGGACTGAATAGGCACATTTTAAACCACTAACATAAGATACATGTTGAACCTCTCTAGTCCAGCACTCTCAGGACCTGACCAAGCCAAACAAGAGAATTCACCAACCCACTGGAGGTCAATCTTGTCTAGCAGCATTACCAATGTTTCCACAGCATAGTAAACTCTTAGAAGATATTTAGGGGTAAATTAGAGCTAAATGACAGGACTGGTGGTTGTAAAATTGTATGGGACCACAGGAAACTTGGCCACACTACTGATAAGTAGATATCTGGCTAACTAAAATCATGCCAGACTACAGATGTTGCTGGATGAGAGTGCCGGATTACAGAGGTTCAACCTGTACTTTTTGGCTTGCACACATACAACTCTGGGCTCTAAGTATTTAAAATATAGCCTATGTTCAATATACTCACTCAGTCATTAGTAATGCAGCAGGAAGATTTACCTTGTGTCCCATATGATCATGTAACTGATGTGGTTAGGTCCAGTAATGGATTCTCCAGTGTAAATACGTGGGCAGAGTGGACCACAGGGTTTGTTGCAAGGAAAAGTTCCAGGATTAGTATTACTGTGGTGTGGCGTGTGGTTGCTAGTGAGAATATTTCAGAGGTTAGGCTGTTGTCTGTAGGAAAGAACAGCGCTGTCACCCAGGGCCTGTGAGAGTGCAGCATCGTGTTCCAGTACAGGTTGTAGATTGTCAGTAATGTGCTGGAGGGGTTTGAGTTGCGGGTTATAGGTGATGACAAGCAGTGTTCTGTTATTAACCTTCTTGGGCCTATCTAGAAGCTGGCTTCTAGGTACTTGTCTGGCCCTCTCAATCTGTTTCTTTCCACCCAGCAGGTAATTAAGTTTTAAGAATGCCTGGTAGAGATCTTGAAGTTTTTGGCCTCTGTCATTAGGATTGGAGCAGATGCAGTTGTGTCTAAGCGCCCGACTATGAACAGTGGATCATGTGGTGTGTCCTGGATGGAAGCTAGAGGCATGTAGGTAAGAGTAACAGTCAGTGGGGTTCCAGTAGACAGTGGTATTGATTTGCCCATCGGTAATTCGTACTATGGTGTCTGGCAAATGAATCTCTTGTGTGGAATGGTCAAAGGCTGAGACTGATGGTGGGGTGTGGGTTGTTGAAATCCCTGTGGAATTCTTTAAGGGTCTTTACCATGGGTCCAAATGATAAAGATATCATCAATATAGCATGAGTAAAAGAGGAGTAATAGGGGACAGGAACTGAGGATTCATAAATCCCAGAGGCAGATGGCTTTCTGTCAGAATACTGCAGACTGTGCTTCTCCTTGGTGGTTGGCATAAAATATCATGGCTGTGTTGTCCGTGTAGACTCTGACTACACTGCCTGCCAGGTGAGGAAGGCTTTGCATGCCTTCTGTGCCATCCTGAGATTCTTGATGTTTATGTGGAAGGGCGCCTCCTCTGTGGACCAGGTACCCTAGGCCCAGAGAGTGCTTAGATGAGCACCGCATCCGAGGTCCTAAGCATCTGAAACCAGCTCAGTGGAGTGGGGGAGAGGTCTGGAATGGCATTCCTGCCACGGTGTTCTCCTGGCTGGTCCACCAAACAAGGGAGTCAATCTGGAACCAGGACAGTCACCACCTTAACAAGTGAGTGTCTGGAGACTACCCAGACTAATGCCAGCCATGGCTGGAGGGAATGCAGCTAGATCCTGGCATACCTGACCATGTAGGTACACTGCCATGTGCCCAAGCAGTCAACAGTAGGCTCTGAGTGGGGTTAGCCTAAGTGGACACTAGGACTATGATGTCCACGACAGAATGAAACCTGTCCAGCAGTAGAGATGCACTTGCTGAAGTTAAGTACTGCACCAATAAACTCAAGCCCCTGAACTGGCACTAGCTGTTTACTTACAGGCCAAGGGGATGACATGACTGGAGCAGATCTACGTCTCTGTGGAACTTGAAACTAGGGTTGCCCTTGATGAGCCAGTCATTCAGATATGCATAGATGTGCAGCCCTTGATGCTGGAGAAAGGCCACTACTGCTGACATGCATTTCATGAATACCTGAGAGGCAGTGTTGAAACTGAATGGGAGAACAGTGAACGGTGAGTGATTGGCACCTACCGTGAACTGAAGAAAGAGTCTGTGCCCCTCAAGTATCATAATATAGGAGTACGAGTCCTTGAGACTGAAGGTAGTGTACTAATCTCCCAGATCCAGATGGCATAATGGAGGCCAAGGAGACTAGAGTTTCACCAGGTAGTTTTGCAGGTCCAGGCTGAACTGGAGCCCACCTTTAGCCTTGGAGATTAAAAATGCAGCAGGAATAAACCCCCAATTCCTGTAGCAGTGTGGAAACTCCTCCACTGCTGCAATCTCCAATAATCCTTTGACTTCCAGCATGAGCAAAGTCTCATGAGCAGGGCTCCTGAAGAGGGACGGGTGAGGGAATGTAGAGGTGAGCTGATGGTATAGCCCTACTGCACTGTACTCAGGACCCAATTATCTGTAGTTATAGAGTGCCAAGCAGTCTTGCTTAGTATTCCCTCTAATTTTTTCAATCCATGGTGGAATAAATGTTGTTATATACATCCACACATATGTGAATGTGTAATACCCACAGAAACACATGCTGCTGGCTATGGGGATGCTGCTAATCATCTGAGCACCACCTGAATCTCTCCTGGGTGGCTTCACAAAGGCTCATCTTACAGGAAACACTGATCCTGGTGTCCCCTTGCATGGAAGAGACCCCACAATGGTTTCATCAGAGGAGGAGGAGGATGCCTGCACTGGGGGAGGGGAAGAGAGGGGCTAATCAGGTACTAAGGAAGTCAAAAGTTGAGCCTCCATTCCCTGCTCTATTTACAGAGCAGCAACCTGCAAAACATCCAGGGCCAGAGGACATTTGGCAGCGGAGGCCAATGGTACCACCAATGCTCCAGCTACTGAGCTTGGCACCTGGGATGACATGAGAAACCCTCATGGGTACCATTGGACTGGTCAAACCTGAGAACATTCTTCTGGCTGAAATCCCATTTGCAGCACTGAAGGTGTTGGAAGAGATGTCTGAACTGGAGATACTGAGGCCTGGTCTGAGGCTAAGCTCACAGAGCACACAGTGCTGGGAGTCCAGGAGAAAGGACTGGTACCACACTGATAGCAGGCACTGCCCTATGATGCCTGTGCCCAAGAAACAGAAGAGCACCACGAATGGTCTCCTGGGAGATTTGCAAGGTGAGCTCTGGCAGCCAGGGGGGATAGAGAGGAGAATCTGTGCCAGGAATGGCTGTGGGAATGGCTATGGGAACAGTGCTGAGTTGAAGCAAAGCGGTGCTGTGAGGCAGAAGAGTACCGCAGGCCCCTGTGCTCCCCTGGAATGCACTTTCGAGAAGCCAGGGCTGAAGAGCAGTGTTGCCATGGGGAACAGTATTGGTAGGATTGCAGCCTGTCCCCTGAATGGCAATCAGACAATGAGGAGTACTGGTGCAGGCGTGCTGTCCATGCCAGGGCGGGCACTCTGGAGATCTGGATCTGGATCCCAGTGATCCTTGCCTGAGGTCTGTGGCCCAGGAAGTCTCCAAGGACAGCATCAGGCTGCAGGCCCCATAGCCATTCGCACATGGGGGCATGGGACTAGACATCTCCTTAGAGCGGGAATACTGTCTGCAGAAACCAAAGCAGTGGCACAGTGGACTTCCCTTTATGATGGGGCCCAGTGATCACTGGTGTTGGCAGCGCTGACTGTGACATGATGTCCTGGGCCATCTGCAGAACCTCTGGTGTCTATGGCACCAAGAGTTTACTTCTGTTTAAGCAATAAATTATTTGTTCACCCATGAAATTAAGGTAGGGGAAAAATTGACATTTCACTAGAGTGCAAGGGAAGTAAGTGAATCTATTGGTCCTTTGGGACCAAGTTTTCAGAAAAGCTCAGCACACATCTTTGAGGACAGATTGGAGCACATGGGGCCTGAACATTTTTGAAAATCTGTCCCCAAGCCATACAGTACAAGGTACTTTTAGAAATCAGACGTTTATTTAGGGTTTGAATGGGAGCAGAGCTCTTTTTCAAGACTGGCCTTAATTGCAGTGGGTGGAATAATTGCAAATCTGGCCTGGAGTACTGTTGAAAATCTTAGCCTCTGTTGCTGCTGCTGAAGGGAGCTGTTTGAGCCAATATGGAACTATGTTTGACGAGATGATTCGAGACTAGCCAGCAGAGAAAGAGAAGCCAGACTATCCATATGTGAACCAGTGTGGCTTATAGCTGAACTCATTTTACAGTGAGCTGTTCTTACTGCTAACCAAACTGCTTCTATGTCAGAGGCTATAATAGCTTATTCAGGTCCAGATATTATGAAGCACTGATTAGCAATGGCATCAGCAATCAAACAGGTGTGGCAGACATAAATGTAGTAAGCAAAGCAATGTCAATAGAACCAATAAATTCTTTGCAGCTTACGTACTCTCTTTCACATGAAATGAAGTCTTGCTTTGGTTGTACACCTATCCTGTGCATGGTCAACTAAAGAGGATACTCTATAACTTGCGCGTGAAAATGCAAAACATTTTTATTAAAGCAGGGTACAATCCTCAACCAAGAAATCAGATAAATGGAGTTGCTATCTCTCATGTTACTGTCCAAATGCAGATGATTTCTGCTCTTCTAGCTCAGGCCATGATCTGCTTTGCTGTGGTGACACAGATTCCCTTTAAGTCCTGTCACTCTCCACAGAATTACTGCTGGAGGCTTGAATTCTGCCCTAATCAATTTACCTGTAGACTTCTGGCAGAACACACAATTAAATAAGTTATTGTAAAATATAGGTTGATTCTTATTTCATGTGCTTGAGGTCTTAAACCAATTATAAACACTTGGGCCCAAATCCTCAAGAGATAATACTTATGCACCTAATTTCCAGAGATGTTGTATGAGTGTGAATGGGAGGGGAGATGGTCTAAATGAGGTTGTTCCTTTCACCCATTCTTTCCGTTAAGATGTGGGCCATATTATGAAGAAGCTTGAGAATGCCTGGTTTCAGATATCAGGAGCAGTTCTAGTATATCATTATTGTGAGGAGGAAGGGAGAGAGAGAGAGAGAAGGCCTGCCCCACATGTTTCCATTTTAAACTAAATGGCACAGACTGACATTGCATTTGTTCCATTAGAAGTTAATGCTCAAGGGACATCATAGTCCCTACTGTCAGGAAAGTGAGAAAATTGTTACTCTGTTTTATTAATGGAGATGATTTAAAGGGATATGATTTATTTGAAGGAAAAAAAAAGCAGTCGTGTAGCACTTTAAAGGCTAACAAAATGATTTATAAATTTTATTAGGTGATTTATTAACTAATAAATAATCTTGTTTTTAAAGTGCTACAAGACAGCTTTTTCATTTTATGAAGATACAGACAAACACGGCTACCTCTCTCTGACTATTTGTAGAAGTTTATAAATCCATAACATGATTAAAACAAAAAGGACTTGAACATGTCTTCACCTAATGGGAAACAGAAGGCAAAAGGTTAGTCAGAATCCAGATCACATATACAGCCGCTGAAGTGAAGAGCATCTTTTGTCCTAGGAAATAGGAGAGGACTTTTCCAACAAGAGGAAAAAGAATTAGCCTTCACTTGTATACATGTTGCAGCTCATCTTAGTGTGATGAATGTACTATATAACCACCACTCTTCCCAGGCCCCAGCTCCTCACTCTCTCTCTCCTTTCTTCCTTCTCTGCTCACCCACTTCCAGCCAAATCCCTGAACCCAAATGTAGCAAATGACATTTGTTTAAAAAAAATACCCAAAACGAAACAAAACACACCTCTTCTAAAGCTTCTTTCTAAAGAAAATAAATCATGTGTTCCATTTCACGCCATATTGTGAAGACTAAAGTTACAGAAGGGCTGTGTCTACACTAGCCCCAAACTTCGAAATGGCCATGTAAATGGCCATTATGAAGTTTACTAATGAAGCGCCGAAATGCATATTCAGCGCCTCATAAGCATGCGAGCGGCCACGGCGCTTCGAAATTGACGTGGCTCACTGCCACGTGGCTCGTCCTGACGGGGCTCCTGTTCTAAAGGACCCCGCCTACTTCAAAGTCCCCTTATTACTATGGGGAATTCAGGTGTGGCCCAGCTGATTAGCAGAGCACCCACAATAGCCAGCACATGTTTCTATTGTTGATGCACATTTGCATGTGCTTTGGGGCACATAACAAAGTTTATTCCACTGACGGATGTCAAAAATTAGAGGGAACACTGGCTCTGACTGATTAATTTAACATGTCTTTTTTCAGTGTGTTAAACATGTAGAAATCTGGAATGATTATGTTATGAAGGTTTAAGAATATATTTAAAATACAAAATCAGCTTAGAAATACTGATTAAAAAATGTGAAGCAGAGAAGAGCTGAATTATGCATTCCATATTATTTAATGTTGTATGCAGTAGGACAGTTAACTTGCTCTTACTACAAAATTTTTGCAAATAAATCTCTGGCAAACGTCAGGGTGTATTGAAAAAAAAAACCAAAAAACCTGACTTTTTTATTCCTAAATTTACTGCTTTTAATTAGTTACCTTGGGTATGTCTACACTAGCCCCAAACTTCGAAATGGCCATGTAAATGGCCATTTCGAAGTTCACTAATGCAAATGCATATTCAGCGCCTCATTAGCATGCAGGCGGCCGCAGCGCTTCGAAATTGACGCGGCTCACTGCCACACGGCTTGTCCCAACAGGGCTCCTTTCTGAAAGGACCCCGTCTACTTCGAAGTATTCCTATGGGGAATAAGGGGACTTCGAAGTAGGCAGGATCCTTTCAAAAAGGAGCCCTGTTGGGACGAGCCACGCGGCAGCGAGGCACGTCAATTTCGAAGCGCTGTGGCTGCCCGCATGCTAATGAGGCGCTGAATATGCATTTCAGTGCTTCATTAGTAAACTTCGAAATGGCCATTTACATGGCCATTTCGAAGTTTGGGGCTAGTGTAGACATACCCAAGGTAACTAATTAAAATCAGTAAATTTAGGAATAAAAAAGTCAGGTTTTTTGGTTTTTTTTTAATACACCCTGACGTTTGCCAGAGATTTATTTGCAAAAATTTTGTAGTAAGAGCAAGTTAACTGTCCTACTGCATACAACATTAAATAATATGGAATGCATAATTCAGCTCTTCTCTGCTTCACATTTTTAATCAGTATTTCTAAGCTGATTTTGTATTTTAAATATATTCTTAAACCTTCATAACATAATCATTCCAGATTTCTACATATTTAACACACTGAAAAGAGACATGTTAAATTAATCAGTCAGAGCCAGTGTTCCCTCTAATTTTTGACATCCGTCAGTGGAATAAACTTTGTTATGTGCACTAAGGCACATGCAAATGTGCATCAACAATAGAAACATGTGCTGGCTATTGTGGGTGCTCTGCTAATCAGCTGGGCCACACCTGAATCTCTACTTCGTAGTCACCCAACCACTCAGTTTAGAGGGAACACTAGTCAGAGCTGTTTAGTGCGTGCATAACAACGTTCATTGCTTTTAGCAAAAAGGGACACCATTTTGTGAGATCTCCATAATAATAGAAACTCATTTGTCTAGCTACCTGGGAGAAAAGGGGTGCTGTCCCTCTAAAGAAGGAAAGATTACAGCAGGGATGGGCAGAAATTACAGGAAAAATTTGGAAGTAAGTTTTTTGTACTATAGTAATTAAAATGAAAAAATGTGCATTTTAGATAAGGGTGGTCTTTTGCAGAATTTATTTTAAAACTGTATTTGTGAAGTTCCAGGCATTTAAGGATAAAGGTGACTACTCAGATTGTGCATCTAAAAATCTATGCAAGGATTTTTAGAGATGTGATTTTTATAATCTTCAGCAACAAACTAATTAAATATTTCCAGTAAATTTAAACTAAGGTCCTGTAAACCAGCAGGGGGCTGTATGTGGCCTGACTTTTTTTTTTCCAGCCTGCAACTAGATGTTAATACAACATTTAAGTGTGGCCCACCCAGTCACACCCCCTTCTCTGGAATGCACGAGTGGGGCAAACACGAATCCCAGTTCCTTGGACTATCCATGTCACCTCTCTATACCAGAAGGGACACTCAAGAGGTCACTGAGTCCAGTCCCCTTCCCTTCACAGCAGGACCTATCACGGTCGCTGATTTTTTTTCCTTCCCCAGATCCCTGGGTGGCCCCCTCAAGGATTTAACTCACAGATCAGGGTTTAGCAGGCCGATGCTCAAACCACTGAGCTATCCTTCACTTATTAAAACCCCCACACAGCCACAGGGGTTTTAATATGCATGTGCCAGACATGGACAGCTCGAAGAGCTGGGATTGGTGTTCGTTCCACCCCCGGCCTCTCATGTGTGCCAGAAAAGGGTGTGTGACCACTCTAAGGAGAAGGACAGTGAAACCCACGTTGGCCAAGGTGGAGGGGGCGCCTGCCTGGGGCAGGGACAGGTAGGGAGCCATGCGGGGTGGAGCAAGGGGCAGAGGAGCATGAGACAGATTTGTATGGTGAGAGAGTATGGGGAGGGGGGGTGCAGTGAAGTCCCCAAGGGCAGAGGTGGAGAGCGGCACCTGTCAGGGGAAATGGTAGGTAGGGATCTGTGGAGGGTGGAGCTGGGGATAGCCAAGGAGTGCAAGGCAGAGTAATATGGAGAGCGGGCACAGGGAGGTGCAGTGCAAGCCTCAAGGGGCCTGAGGGAGCAGTGCATTGGGAGCTGCACTGCAATGGGTGGCAGTGCAATGAGGGCTGCACTATAATGGGGAGCAGTGCAGGCCTCAAGAGTGAAGGTGGTGGTCCAAAGGGGGATCCATTGTGGCGGGGGGAGAGTACAAGCCCCAAAGAGTCTGAAAAGGGGAGAACACAGTGCAATAGGGGATTGTAGTGAAAACCCCAGAATGTCTGAGAAGGAAGCAAAGAGAAATT
The DNA here is from genome assembly GCF_033958435.1 of Carettochelys insculpta. Classification (NCBI taxonomy): domain Eukaryota; kingdom Metazoa; phylum Chordata; order Testudines; family Carettochelyidae; genus Carettochelys; species Carettochelys insculpta. The sequence goes on along the minus strand of NC_134140.1, from coordinate 44,026,723 downwards.
GGGGGGTGGGAATGCAGTGTAAACTAGAAGGGAGGGAACCTACGGGGGCGGGGGAGGGGAGTGCAATGTTCCTCCTTCGGTGGAAACGTGGTCACAGTGATTGACAAAACAAAGCCTGTACAATGGAAATGTTCTGACTTAAGTACACCCTTAGCGACATAACATCAGGTGCATTCCACCAGTAAGCTGGGGGTGATCAGTTTCTCTCAGCCTTGATCTTCATTCTGAGTCTGTACAGTTCCCTTCCTCTCAGATACCACTTCTTTAACTCTTGCTGTTGTTTCATCCAGCCACAAATCTCAAAGCCCACCCATTCATTCATTCACGTTGGTAACTCCTGACTTTCTTCAGTGGTAGGTTATCCTCTTTTTAGAGAGGATGAAACTGACAGCATAGAGAGTACAGAGCTAGCCCTCGAATACAGCTGTCCTGACACCTGGCTTTGCATGTTCACTGCAAACCATCTGTCCCTTCTTTCTTTCAGGTGTTTTGGCTTTTCTGATTTGGCTTTTCTCCAGGGTCTGCTTTTATCATCAGTGTTTTCTTTCTCTTTCTTCCCTCCCTCACTGCTAGGTGTGTCGTTTCTCAAACTTTATGAACTATTAATAGAATTATAAAACAATAAAATTCATGTTAAGTATTAAATTATCCATTAAAATTATTATATTAAAACAAGACCTGAAAAAATAATATACCTAAAACATAATCTGTAATAATTATGACTTTCCAGTAGAAGTACATGTCCTCTGGTGGCCCTGAAAGCTATCAGTTTTCGTTTGTGTGGCCTTCAGTAGACTTTGAGTTTGACATGCCTTGACCAACAGGTTCCGAGTAAATACAGTAATGCACAACTATTTTTTTCAGTGAATTCAGAAACCATTATTATATACCTCTCAGCTGACAAATATTTGTTAAATGGTTTCATTACCGTTACTTACTGGCTCTTTTAACAGTTTTAATGTTATACTAATAGGTCCAGCAAGCTAGAAGGCTTTTCATTTGTAAATTACTAGATCCACTCCAGAGGAAGACTCACCAGGCTGCAACAGGCTGTGTGAGTCTTCAGAAGGAGTCAGAATAGGTGTAGGAAGTGGAGGGATATTGAACACTAAGACCCAGAAGAGGCAATGCCTTCACTTGCTTCCTATACCCACTACCATGTCAAAGCTGAGGCACCCTGAGCAAACTTGTATTTTGGCAGTCATGTGGTGCTGGGGCCCCATATTTTCCCTGGAGCCCATAGGCTCCCCAGCCCCTGCACCCCAGCTGGTGCTAAGCCCTGCTACCCTCCTGCACCCTGTCTGTACTGTGCCCCCCCTTAATCACTGCATAATTCCTCCTTCTCCCCCATCCCCTACTGTCTGCACCTCCAAACCTGCACTGTGCCCCCTTACTCCCTAACCCCTTCACCTCCTTACTGAACTTTCACTGGGAAACTGACTTGAATGCACCAAACAGCTGGCATTGGTGCTGCTCAGGGCCAGGCACAGGGAGAGGGCTCCTGGGAGAATGAGGTCAGGAATGCTTTAGTCTTACCGATCTCTTCTTTGGCTTGCCCTTAGTTCCCAGGCTTTTCCATTTCCCTCCAAACCTGAAAGAGGCTAGCAAGTTTTAGCTCCAACTGGCTGCCCAAGACACCACCCTCACCTTACATTCAGGCTGCCTACGGACAGAGGAACTGCAGGGCTGGGAAGGGAAGAGAAGTGATGGAGTGCAGAGTTGGGACTAGGAGGCTAGGACACCATGTGGGGCATGGCAGGGGATCTCTTGGGTTGCAAACTTTATAATTCCAGTAAACTGAATACCTACCTACTGCCCCACACACTGCTGAGGACCCACCCCCACTCACTCCATCCCCGCATTGCTGTCTGTTGCTCTCCCGCACCTTTGCTCATGTGCTCATTTTCACTGCAAGGCTCAAAACAGGCATATTTAGTTTGGACAGATGTATTCTGCTAAGTTCAGGTTTTGTTTGTAACAGGATACTGGAGCTGGCAACGAAATAGTCAGAAATGGTTATTTAAAAAAGAAATTTCACAAAGGTTCTCATGATTCTTTCGCTGTCCTCTTCCCATTTTCTGTAGCCAACTCCAAGTGATTATAATTTTATGTGTGGAATTAGTACAACACATTATCACATCTGCAATGGGTCCATTAAAGCAACTGACAAATCACTGCATGGTGACAAGTATCAGAGAGGTAGCCGTGTTAATCTGTATCTTTAAAATCAACAAGAAGTCCTGGGGCACCTTATAGACTAACAGGGTGAGTCTGCACGAGCAAGTACATTCGAAATTAGGATCGCAAGACTGAGTTCTTTCGAAAGAAGCCACAGAGCGTCTACACTGACATGGTGCTCTTTCGAAATTGGTCCTGTCCACTCCCCCATTCTTTCGAAGTTGGTCCTGTCTTTCCTCTTCACTACACAGACATTGCCAACCCAGGATCTGAGATAGTGAGAGTCTTTGTTAGAGGCCAAATTCTTGGTAAGGTTTACCAAAAGAAAAAATTAAGAACAAAAACTAATAGAAGCCAAAATAATTAATCTAGACAAAAATAATAATACCAATACCTTGGTATTTTAAGATTGCAAAATTTAAATGGAAAATATATTCGTATGCACTCCTTTCAAGATAGTCGAAAGGTGAATTTTATCATTGTAGGAGATCACACAGAGCTTAGTGTGGCTGAATAAGAGTCAAGACGAAGATATCCTCTAACAGAAAAAGTTTCATGAAAAGCCACATGCTGTTAAACTCCAAGTCCATGTAATTTAATTCACCTAGAATTTTGCACAGGGCCAGAAGTCACTGATCAGTATTTAGCAGAAAGAAAAACTTCACATGACTGTACAGAATTCTGGTAAGATTTTCTTCCAATTTTATAGTGAACCTTGGAACTTTTAGCCAGATACCAGAACAAGACTCTTTTCTTTTAATAACATACAATTAGCTTAATTGCTCCATGTAGATAAAATTGTTCTTAAGAAGAATATTACTTAGGATGAGCTAGCATAATCCATAAAACTAATGAAAGGTAGTTAAGACTTCTGAAGCTGGTGACAGCAGATTTACAAAGTGTTTTTTGTTGAACTCTCTCCCTGTCTTTCAGAGGTGTGCAATCATACTTTGGCTGAGTATTCTCTTCCTATCATCTGTATATTAGTTAACATTTCATTAGTTTCTAACAGAAGAAATCCATATCTCTGCAAAATACATAAGCATAAAGTTATAAGGGCTTATTTCCCAAGTGATAAGCAAGAACTTCAGATGAAAGGTCATTTTTAAAAATAAATTATCAACTGAAATTAAGCTGCTACGCCATGGAAGTGACACGCTGTCCGACGCAAGCAGCCCCATGGAATGTTGTGTATATTAGCTCCTTTCTCAATCTATGTCTACGTTACATTCCCCTTTCAGAGAAGGAATGCAAATGAGGGAAACTGAAAATGCAAATGAAGCGCCGATTTACAAATAAAGTGTGAGATTTGTAAATCAGTGCTTCATTTGCATTTTTGATCTCCCTCATTTGCATTCCTCCTCCAAAAGGGGAGTGTAGTATAGACGCAGCCTCAGACTCCCTTGTCCTTGTCGGATACCCTCTCATCTTAGTTGTCTGCCCTGTATTCAATTTAAGTCCCCACTTTCCTACTGTGGCTTACACAAGTGCTTCTCATCTTTACACCCTGTAAATACAGCACCTGCTTAAATATTTATAGAACTGGGGCCTAAGATTGTAAAACCACTGGGACAAGTATCAGAGGGGTAGCCGTGTTAGTCTGGATCTGTAACAGCAACGAAGGGTCCTGTGGCACCTTATCGGCTAACAGAAAAGTTTTGAGCATGAGCTTTCGTGAGCACAGACTCACTTCATCAGATGCTGGACCATCCAGCATCTGATGAAGTGAGTCTGTGCTCACAAAAGCTCATGCTCAAAACTTTTCTGTTAGTCTATAAGGTGCCACAGGACCCTTTGTTGCTGTCACTGGGACAAGGACTATCTCAACATTCTCTACAAAGCATCAGCTTACACCTCTTTAATGTTATATGCAGACATTAAGTACAAATAGTAACCAATTTCAGCACAGAATTTGACTTCTCACACAGTTGTTACACTCTTGTAAGGGGTCCCTATCTTTTTAGATACAATTTAGCTATTTTAATCCCTTGGGTGTATGTTACATGTGCCCTCCAAAAGGAGTGTTTCCCAGACAAATGTATTTTCAGAACTAGTGCTTGCACTATTTTACAGCTTAATAGAATCAGTAAGCTAAGTTACTCAGTGCAGTAGCTATCGTTCTTCAAGATGTGTGTCCCCATGTGTGCTCCACTGTAGGTGCTGGCTCATCCTGGCACCACAGATCGGAGACTCTTCAAAGCTGTATCTGGCCGATCTGCTCACGCACTGCAGCTGCGTCTCTCTGTTCATGCTCCTTCGATCATGTGCACGGATCAGCTCAAGCTAGTTCCTCAAAACCATTCTGGAATCTGTGAAAAAGGACAAAGCAGGGAGGAGGGTGGGTTGCAGAGTACTCACAGGGACACCCATCTCGAAGAACGGCTCTGAGTTCCAGTAGGTTTATGTGTAGTAGGCATTCTTGTGGGGACCATTGCCCTTGAATGGCGAGAGTGTCCATGTGAGCTTCCCACCCTAGTAGGGAGGCATTCGTGGTAATGAGTCAGGATGGTTGTTTGGGATGAAACAGAACTCCAGAAAGAAGAATTTTGCTGCTTTGCCACCAGAGAAGAGATGTAAGAGCATGAGGTGGAGGTACCACTGAGTGGTGAACGATGGGGTGAGTGCTGTTGTACATAGTGGCCAGCCAATGCTGTAATGAACGAAAATGGAGTCTGGCGTGCTGCACTACAAAAGTTGTTGCCGCCGTGTGGCCCATGAGTCTGAGGCATACCACCACTCAAGACCATGGGACTGCCTCTGAGGATCTCTACAAGGTCCTGAATCACCTGGAACCTCTGGAGGGACAAATACGCTCTCCCCATGGTCGCAGTGAGTCAAGCCCCAGTGAATTCTAGATCCTGTGTGGGTTGGAGGGCTTAGTTTTTCTCATTGATGAGAAGGCCCTGAGAATGAAAAACTGTGTAAATGTGCACCATGTGTGCTGTCTCCAACGGAGAAGGGCCTTTTGCTAGGCAGTCATCGAGGTAGTATCAGGACTCCTTGATGATGCAAGTAAGCTGCCACTGCCGCCAGGGTTTTAGAGGACACCTGAATGGAAGGACCCTGTACTGAAAGTGCTCCATCCCCACTGTGAATCGTAGGAACCATCTGTGAGCAGGAGGAATAGTGATATGGAAGTAGGTGTCTTGGAAGTTGAGAGTAGTAAACCAATCATTGAGGTCTAGGATTGAGATTATTGAGGCCAAGTTCACCATCTTGAATTGCTGTTTGCACACAAACCAGTTCAGTAGATGCAAGTCCAGTATTGGTCTCCAACCACCGCTCTTCTTCTGTGTGAGAAAGTAGTGGGAATAAAACCATTTGCCCCCAAAGTCATGGGGAACTTGTTCCACTGCTCCAAGAGAAAGATGGTTCACCTTCTCGCACAGCAAACTCTCATGAGAGGGTCCCTGAACAGGGACAGAGTGGGTAGCATGGGAGGTGGGAAGGAGATGAATGGAATGGCATAGACTGATCATACGATTTCCAGGACCCACCTGTCAGTGGCGATGGAGGCCCATTGATGTGAAAAGGGTCTCAACCAGTGGCAGAACATGCTGGGAGTCTGTGCAGTGACGATGGCAACTTTGTTGCTCTCAACTGATGAGTCAAACTTGCTGTCTGGTGGACAGAGAAGATTGGTTATGTCCACCTTGATTTCTATGCCTTTGCAGTCTCTGTTGAGAGCAGGGTTGGTTGTAAGGCCTGGCCAGCTGATGAGGTCGTGATTTATAAAAGCCAGTTTCATAACACCTTTGTTAGGGGTGGTAGCATTGCCTCCTGTAGGGAGGGGTATACATCCCTATAGTGCGCAGTGTCATACAGGAGTCCTTACTAGAGCGAAGGATGGCACCCGTATTCTCTGCAAACAATTTCTTTCTTTTTTTTTAATCAAAGGGCAGGTCTTCAACCTTCACCTGCAGTTCTTTAAGTATGGCATCAGCTTGTAAATATGAGGCACGCTGCATTACAACTGCAGCAGCTGTGGCTCTTGCTGCTGTATCAGCTACATCCAGGGCAAGCTAAACAGGTGTCCTGGCAGTGGTATAGCCCTCCTTAACCACCAACTTGAGGACTGGTCTCTTAGATTCCTGTAGGTATTCCAATAGTGGCGTCAACTTAGAATAGTTGTTGAAGTTGTGGTTTGAGAGGAGAACCACGTAGTTCGCTATACAAAGTAGGAGAGTGGATGAAGAATATAGCTTCCTGCCAAGGATGTCAAGTCGCTTGACTTCCTTGTCCATTGCCGCTCCCCTAAACTGTGGTGTTCATGATCTATGTAACGCAGTGTCAACTGTTAGGGAGTTTAGTTGTAGGTGTGCAAATAAAAACTTCATCCCCTTTGGGGAAACAAAATATTTCTTATCCAGCTTCTTATTAGTAGGAGGTATGGAAGCAGGGGTCTGCCATATGTCACTGGTTGCCTCTAGGATGTCCTCTTCCATAGGTACGGCTACTCTGGAAGACTTCGCTGGTTGTGGGTTTCTAAGCTGTCAGCGCCATTTCTCCTGAACCTCAGCAAATGGTACATCCTGGCTAACAGCCATCCTGTTAAATAATTCATTACATTGCTTTATGTCATCTAGATGCATAATGTCCCCTGGAATGACAGCGTCATCTGGTGACAAGGATGACTGGCCAAGAGAAGACGTGGCAGGTTCCCACTTCTCTGTGTCCTATACGAGTGCTGTTTCTGCTTCCAACTGCTGGGGTGAGGGAGACTGCGGCAGTGGAGATGGGCTGAAGCAGGAGGTAGTTGAGGACAAGCATGGCCTGGCATAGAGTGACCCTGTGATCAAGACCTGTCAAATGATTCCTGGCTGGGGGACTATCATCTAGGAGAATAATGGTGGTGGTGGTGGTTGTGATAGTGGCAGCTGCTAGAGTGGCAGGAACGCATTGGTTTGCAGGAGCATATGCATCAATCCCAGGAAGGATCTCTGCAATAAGAGCAAAATGATCTGCAGGACATCCTGGAAGACTGAGACAGCAAAGGTGACAGATGATGGTACGCCCTGTCATCACATGCAGCAGTTAAAAAAGGGGGAGGGCAGACTGTGTAGTTCATAGTATCATGGACTACGCCTCTCTAGCCTTCCAGATTGCAGAGAAGACAGTCTTGGTGCTGGACCCATCAAAGATGGGAAAAAAGCTGGTGAGAAGGTCAGTGACAGCAAGTGCGGAGGACTCTAGAGCCATGACTTACTCGGTGGTACAGAATAGCGAGGGGCCTCCGGTGCTGAGGACATAGGCGGTGCCAGGAATTGGTACAGAGAAGGGGGTGCCGGTGCCATAGCAGTAGCCAGTGCTGAGGAGGTTATCAGCACCAACAGGCTAGGAACTGGGCACTTTGCAGGGGTCTGCACTCTGGGTCCTGAAGGCTTCACAGACTTCAGTGTTGGTACTATAGAGTTTGATGCCTTGCCACTCACAACTTGCTTAGGCTTCACAGAGGCAGTGCCAGCAGTGCCAGGCTTCACCATGACCACAGGACTGCTCTGTAGTATGTCAGGCAACCACCTGGTCAGCGAGGTTTTAGATTTCTTGGAAGGTAAGGTAGTTGAGGAAGAGGCCCTGCATTTATGTTCCTGGACTCCTCGGGTCTCTTCAGTAGAAGTCTGTCAAACAATATCATTTTCAGGCACATTTTGCAATCATGTTGAGCTGTGGCAGTTAGTGTCATGCAATGAGGACATTTTTGAGGGATATGGCCCTCTCCCAGGCACCTTTTGCACTCACAAGCTGCATCTACACGTGCATGCTACTTCGAAGTAGCGGTGCCAACTTCGAAATAGCGCCCCTCACAGCTACACGTGTTGGGCGCTATTTCGAAGTTAACATCGACGTTAGGCTGCGAGACGTTGAAGTCGCTAACCCCATGAGGGGATGGGAATAGCGCCCTACTTCGACGTTCAATGTCGAAGTAGGGAACGTGTAGTCGTTGCGCGTCCCGCAACATCGAAATTGTGGGGTCCTCCATGGCGGCCATCAGCTGAGGGGTTGAGAGATGCTCTCTCCAGCCCCTGAGCTCAATGGTGGCCGCGTGGAGCGGCCCCTAAAAGCTCCCCGCCCCCTGCCTCCCTGTGCAGGAAGCTGAGAGAGCGTGCAGGCAGCAGCAGTAACACGCAGCTAACCTGCACGCTCCTCTGCAGCCACAAGAACGCCCCAGCGCTGTGATGGCAGCCCCCCAGCCCCCACCCAGCGCTCCCAGGAGACCCCCCCCAAGGGGAGCCAGGGCTCCCAGCCCAGCAGCCAGGCAGGGAAGCAGCAGCGGGGCCCCTCCTGGACGGAGGCCGAGCTTCGGGACCTGCTGGGGCTCTGGAGCGAGGAGGAGGTGCTCCAGGTAATGGGGAGCAAGAGGCGGAACGCGGATGCTTTCGCTCGGCTGGTCGAGGGCCTTGCCGCCCGGGGTCACCCTGCCCACACTCCGGATCATGTCCGGAGTAAAATGAAGGAGCTGCGGCAGGGTTACGCCCGGGCCCGGGAAGCGGCTGGCCGATCTGGGGCCGCCCCTGTCACTTGCCCCTTTTACAGGGAGCTCAGGGCCATCCTGGGCCCCCGGCACACCTCCTCCCCTCCGGTCACTCTTGATACCTCGGCCGAGGAGCCCCAGCAGGCCCCGGAGGTGGAGTCCACCCCGGAGGCAAGCCCCATACCCCGGGGTCCCCCCCAGGAGCCCACCCCGGGGTCCCCCCCAGGAGCCCACCCCCGGGGCACCGGAGGAGGAGGAGGAGGAGAGGGACTCCTCCTCCAGTGACGCCGACCTCCACATCATCCTCCCATCCAGGAGCTCCAGCCGGGCGTCCGCCCCCCGGGTGTCCCCCGACCGTGGGAGTGGACCGTCAGGTATGTACCCCCCCTGGTGCACACCCCTGGGGTTGAGGGGTGGGGGTAACAGATATGGCCAGGGCCCTCCACATGCCCAGATGACCATGGCCCCAAGGACAGCAGTGGCATGTCCCTCACAGGAGTGCATCAGCCCCTGCCCCCCCCAGCACGACAGTGCCATGCCCCATCCCCGGGGCTGGGGGGAGCGGAACCTCAAAGGTCCCCCGGGGGGGAGGGGGTCGGACACCCAGCAGCAGCAGCAGCAGCAGCAGCAGCGTGTGATGGAGTGGTGGGGAGTGCAAATGCGAGACTCAGGCTACATATGAGAAACAAGCTGAATAGCTCCCAGTGACTAAGAATGATCCTGGGGCTACAACTGGCAGGTTACACCTCTGCCCTGAACAAAGAGGAGGGAGGAGCCGAGCTGGGTTTGAATCTGGGGCGGCAGTTAGAGGATAGGGGAAGGGAAAGCTAGAAGGCAGCCAGCCTGAGAAGGGGGAAAGCTACACCGCAGAGGGGCACCCCTTGGGGTCTTCTCTCCAGGACGGGTTGGAAGGACCGTCTCTGACTGCTGTACTGTCGCTTCTGTGAGAAACTGGGCATCTGTTGCCTAATAAACCTCCTGTCGTACCTGCTGAGTGACAGTCACTCTTGCCAGCAGACGGGGTGCAGTGCAGGGGGACCCCAGAACCCCATCACAGCAGCATCTCCTGGGGACGGGGATGGGGAGCCTGCAGCAGAGGGGTGGCGGGACAAGGGCCATGGCTCGGGGCCCTCACTAACGGCTGTCTCCACTCTTCTCCCCGCCTCCTGTGTTCCGCAGCTGCACCATCGGAAGGACTGGAGAGCGCCGGTGAGGCATCAGTGGTCCCGGAAAGCCCTCTGGGGCCATCACTCCAGGCCAGCCCCTCGGCGGAGCACCGATCGGCCCCACGGCGGGGAAGACAGCAGACGCAGCACCACCCGCCGCCGGCGACGGACCCCCAGCTGCTGACCCTCCACCGTCGGCAGCTGGAGGTCACCGAGCAGCGGCTGCGGGTGGAGGAACGCCGCCTCCACCTGCAGGAGTGGGCGCTGGCCTGGCGCCAGGAGGCATGGGGGGCCTACATGCGGACCCTGAACCACATTGCGGACTCCCTGGCCCCCCAGGCCGCGCCAGCCACCTCAGCGCCCGCCCTGCCTGCTCCACCCGCTCCTCCAGCCGCTGCACCGGCCGCCGTCGCACCGCCACCGAGGGCCATTCCGCCGAGGGGGACCTGGAGCCAGCTGACACTCGCCGGCCGTATCTCCCGGTCTGCCCGGCCCCCAGCCAGCCCCAGCCAGGGCTGCGGCCAAGGTGGGGATCCTGGCCACCCACCCCCAGCGCTGGACTGTAGGGGCGTGGGGCCCAGGATGTGCCGCCCCCCTTTGTATATATTCCCCCCAGTTTATTGTTCTTTTCTTGTAAATAGTTTGCATTTGTGACCCATTACTGTGCTGATCCTTACCCCCCCATGTAAATAGTTCTCCCCTTCCTTGTCTTCCCCTTTCATGTTATCCCAATTTTTATAATGTATATATATTTATCAGTTTGATTTCCCCTGTACATAGTTTGTCTTGTTCAGAATATTTATAATAATAATAATAATAATAATAATAAGAGTTGTAGTAAAGAGGTTTGATTTGACAAGCAACTGTCTGTTTTCATTTTTACAAGAAAAGTGGGGGGGGGCGTGCTCTTGGGTGCTCTGTGGTGTGGGCGTAGGGGCAGGAAGTGTTGTGGAGGATGGGGGGGTGCAATGGGGGGGGCCTGCCAGCGTTCACCCCGCGGCCTCATCGAACTGGGCCCGCAGGGCCTCCCAGACCTGGGTCCCTTCGGGGTCCATCTGGCGACTGGGGGCAGCGGGTGGCTGCACATCGGCCCTGCCGGCCTCCACAGCCCAGCCGTGAAAGAAGGCCTCCCCCTTGCTCTCCACCAGGTTGTGTAGGGCGCTGCACGCACCCACAATCTGGGGGATGTTGGTGGGGCCCGCATCAAGGCGGGTGAGGAGATACCTCCAGCGCCCTTTGAGGCGCCCAAATGTGCGCTCCACCACCTGGCACGCATGGTTCAGGCGCTGGTTGAAGTGCTCCTGGCTGGCAGACAGATGGCCCGTGTAGGGGTGCATGAGCCAGGGCCAGAGGGGGTATGCCGCATCTGCGATGACGCAGAGGGGCATGGTGGTGTCCCCCACAGGGATCTCCCGCTGGGGGATGTAGGTCCCCGCCTCCAGCCGGCAGCACAGGCCCGAGTTCCGGAATACCCAGGCGTCGTGGGTGCTGCCAGGCCAGCCCACATAAATGTCCAGGAAACAGCCCCGGCTGTCCACCAAGGCCTGGAGGACCACTGAGTGGTAGCCCTTCCGGTTGATGTAGCATCCTCCACTGTGTTCCGGGGAGCGGATGGGGATGTGAGTCCCATCCAGAGCCCCGAAGCAATTGGGGAAGCCCAGGGTGGCAAAGCCCGCGATGGCGGCATCTGGGTCCCCAAGCCTCAAGAGCCTGTGGAGGAGCATGGCGTTGATGGTGCGGATGACCTGCAGGGGAAGCACATGGGAGAGCACCAATGAGGGGTGTGCAGGGTATGTGTGGCCCTCCCCTCCCCTCCCCTCCCCTGCCAGGGCTGCCTCCCCCCCATCCCCCCGTGGGTCCTCTTACCTCCATGAGGACAGCCCCAACGGTGGCCTTGCCGATGCCAAACTGCTGGCCCACGGATCGGTAGCTGTCTGGAGTGGCCAGCTTCCAGACAGTGATGCCGACCCGTTTCTCGACGCTGAGGGCACGCCGCATGGCGGTGTCCTGGTGCCTGAGTGCAGGGGTGAGCCACTGGCATAGCTCCAGAAATTTGTGGCAGCTCATGAGAAAGTTCTGGAGCCAGCAGTCGTCGTCCCACTCTCCAAGCACCAGCCACTCCCACCAGTCGGTGCTGGTGGGGTAGCTCCACAGCCAGCGGCGTGTGCGGCCGGGGGGGGTGGGGCGGGGTGCTGCAGGTTTGGGGGTTGAGGTTGGGAATGGAATCATGTGGCCGAAGCACTAAGTACTGGAGAGCCACTTGGGATAGAAGCCAAAAATGGGAAGAAACTACTGAAGCTCTTAGGCCCAATGCTCCCCCAGATCTAAAGTCCTGAGTCCTGGTGCTACTGAGAGTGAGAAGCCCCGAGTCTGTCTCCCCACACCCAGAGCGCTGATCTCCCCACCCACCGACTCTGTGGCTGTAGCCTCAGCCCTCCATGGCTAAAGTTCTGATGCCATGGAGTGCTTCGTGCCCTTCAGGCAGCTCCTCCTCTGTGGCAAGGAGGTGCTCAGCTGCCTCCTGCATGGCATCGAGCAGGGCAAGCACTGCTCCTGCAGGGGCGGCTGGGTGGACCTCTGGCTGCTGCTGCTGCTGCTGCTGCTGCTGCTGCTGCTGCTGCTGGGGGTCCATGACTGCGTCGCTCAAGGTGTGCGTGCCTATGGCTCTGCAGACCGCGTGCTGTGCAGGCTGAGTGTGTCTGGGAGGGGCCCTTTAAGGGAGCAGCTAGCTGTTGCCCTGGAAGCGCTAGTCCGCCCTGTGACCCTGTCTGCAGCTGTTCCTGGCACCCTTATTTCGATGTGTGCTACTTTGGCGTGTAGGCGTTCCCTCGCAGCGCCTATTTCGATGTGGTGCTGCGCAACGTCGACGTTGAACGTCGACGTTGCCAGCCCTGGAGGACGTGTAGACGTTATTCATTGAAATAGCCTATTTCGATGTCGCTACATCAAAATAAGCTACTTCGATGTAGCGCTCACGTGTAGACGTAGCTACAGTGGCCATCCGAGGCAAGCATTACTTCATGGCATTGTTCACATTTCTTAACTTTAAAGGTTTAAGTCTAACAAACAGTAACTTTTTTTTTAAAGGAATGACAAACAAACAACTAGAATATAAAGAACAACTATATACGAATTTTAAAAGAATTTTCAGCCTTGTGATGTTAAGTTGAGGCGAGGCAGTTAGCTCTGTCTGCAGCCTACAGCAGTTGAGAGGAACTGGCTTGAGCCAGTCCACAGACATGATCAAAAGAGCGCAAACAGAGGGACACGCCAGCAGCGCATGCACAGACCGGCCAGATACAGCTATGAAGAACCTCCTATCTGCAACACCAGGACGAGCCCAGCACCTACTGTGGAGCACCCACGGAGACATCACTCAAAGAATGAAGTCTTATATAAATATGAGCCAGGATAATCACCTGGACTGGTGGTGGGGGTGTGTGCTTCAGATACATTTCCCGGTTTTGTAGTGGTGTAACAATATCTGTTGTGTAATGGACCCAAAGGATTTATGCTTTGTTGCTGCACAAATATCAAATTCTATTCCCTGGGCTGAGCTAACATTAGAGACCTGCAAAGACACAGAGAAGAAGAGAAGACTTAGAGGGAGAGGATATATTAGTAAATGAAAGGCTTTTACAAGGGGGGGAAAATTGTTCTCCTTCACCTCTGATGATAGAACAAGAAGCAATGGGCTTGAATTGCAGTGAGGGAGATTTAGGTTGACTGGTAGGAGTAAGCACTGCAGTAAATTGCCTAGGAAAATTGTGGGATCCCCATCATTGGTGATTTTTAAGAGCAAGTTAGACAAACACCTATCTTTCCGTCTAATAGGGTCTATATCCGTGAATATGGATACCTTCAGTGGATACAAATTTTGGCTCTAGAACCATGTAAATTTGCCAAGATCCACTTTACAACCATGGGTATCTGCATTCCTGAATAATTTGGCAGATGCAGCTATACCAAATTTTGTATCCACAGCAAGCTTTAACTATCATGATTGGAAACAGAACATACCAATATAACATTATTTAAACTGCATCTGCCTAGATCAAAATTCTTTAGTCATCAATGCCGCATGATGAAAGTCCTCTCGGGGCGGGGGAAATATTTGTTTTGGTGTTGCAGGACCCAAGAGATCCCTTCATCTGTCCCAGGCCCTCACCGCCCCTTCCTGCTCCTGCTCCCATCGTGCCTTTTCCCAACTTTACTCCACACCCACTCTTTCCCACAGCCCCTGACCCCTCCTCTCCTAAGTGCTATCAGGAGCTTGAGGTGGACAAAAGCAGGGCTGGTTGCACTGCTGTCAGCCCCCATGAAGCCCCTCCCCCCAGAGCACATGGTCTGGGCCAACTACTCCAAACCATCCGAAACCAACAGAGGGGATGACACAGAGCAGGTGAGGGCTCTGTCTCTAGGTGCAGACTCTGGGGTTGGGCCAGAAATGAGGCATTTAGGGTGCAAGAGAGAGCTCTGGGCCAGTGCAAGGAGCTGGAGTGCAGGAGGAGGGGGTTGAGGGTTGCAACTGGGGGTGCAGGCTCTGGGCTGGGAAGAGGGGTTTGGGGTATACAAGGGTGTTCTGGATTGGGATCAAGGGGTTTGAAGGGTAGGAGGGGGCTCTGGACTGGGGCAGTGAGTTGGAATGCAGGAGATGAGGGTTCTGGCTGGGTGGGGCATGAGTTCTGGTGGGAGGATGGGGATGAGAGGTTTGAGAAGGCTGTGGGCTGGGACTGAAACTGAGGGGTTCAGAGGGCAGTAGGGGGTTAAGGGATAGGGAAATGGGATGCAGTGTAGGTGGCGAGGCCCTAGGAGGGCAATCTCTGGGTTGCACTTAACTCTGTAAGCAGCTCGTGGAAATTGCAGCATACCCCACCTTTGTCTGGCTCCTACATGGAGGCATGGTCAGGCAATAGGAGCTGCAGCTCAATAGGAGCTCCAGCTCAATAGGAGCTGCAGGGGCAGTGATTGGGGCAGAAGCAACACACAGAGCCATCTGTCTGCCCGTATACATAGGAGCTGGCCAAAAGGGGAACATGTTGCAAGTCACAGATCTTACTCTCCAGCAGTAGCTTGAAGGCTGAATTAAAACAAATGGTGTGCCAGATGCGATCCATAGGCTGTAGTTTGCCCCCTCTGATCTGGTGCTTCACTGACGTGTTTGTCTGACTTGCTCTTTAAAATCTCCAGTGATGGGGATTCCACAGTCTCTGTAGGCAGTTTACTCCAGTGCTTATTCGTAATGTCCAACCTAAAACTCTCTTGCTGCAATTCAGGTCTATTGATTCTTGTTCTATCATCAGAAGTGAAGAGCAATTACTCTTTCGTCCTTGTAACAACCTTTTCATGTAGTTATATCCTCTCTCTCTCAAGTCTTCTCTTCTCCAGACTAAACAAACCCAATTTTTTCAATCTTCTCTCAT
Source organism: Carettochelys insculpta (assembly GCF_033958435.1). NCBI lineage: Eukaryota > Metazoa > Chordata > Testudines > Carettochelyidae > Carettochelys > Carettochelys insculpta. The sequence continues at coordinate 44,011,484 of NC_134140.1, read as the reverse complement.
AGTTCTGTTTTCTAGATCATTCATTTTTGTTGCTCTGCTCTTGAAATGTGGCACCAGACCTGAACACAAATACATCTATTTTACTCCATGCTGATTATGCCTCAATTGAAGAATTACTTCTTGGGTCTCTTGCTTGCTACACTATTGCTATTACATCCAAGAAATATGGGGGGGGGTTTTGTACTGTTTACTGTTGAATATTTAGCTTGTGCTCCACTATGACCCCCCAGGTCTCTTTCTGCAGTATTCCTTCCTGCGCAATCATTTTCCATTTTGTATACATGCAACTGATAGCTTGTTGCTAACGGAGTACTTTGTATGTGTTATTGAATTTCATCCTGTTTACCTCAGACCATTTCTCCAGTTGTCCACCAAAGCATTTGCAATCACTCCCATCTTGGTGGTGTCTGCAAACTTTGTAAAACAGACTCTCTAGCCCAGTTCAGCCCCTGTCTACAGTAATTGAGCTCCTGAGAATGGCATAGTAGGGCGCATTGCCTAACATTGTGGTGATGGTGGGGTAGTTCTCTTTAAAGACAAAGAGGGTGGCACCTCTTTGGCTAACAGCTTTCTTCCTACGGAAAGAGGAGGAAGAAGTGATTTAACACAGAAGAGAGCTCTGAGAAGCCCACTGAGCTAAACGAGCAAGGAGCCAGGAAGGACAAATCCAAATAGATCAGAGGGTATCCCAGTGAAAGGGGCAGATAAGTAGTCTATTTGTCTCAACCTTCCTTTCTCTGTGCAGTTCTATAACCCCCAAGATACATTAGGTTAGAGTTTCAACTGTTACAAATATCACTGTTGACTTCAATGGGCCCACAGCAGTGTACAACTCCTGGCCACCTGGCCTTGCAAGCCAAATTCATTATAACTCTGCTGTCCTCACTACTTATCTGCTTTTGGCCTTCAGCAGCAGTCTAAACGCTGTTCTGACTAGCCTGGCCTGTTGTGCGTCAAGTATCCAGAATCTCCCAGTCTCCATAGCTTCAGAAATGAAATGTCTACGTTGTTCTGTGTCTCTTCGAGAAAAGAGAGATTAAGAAGTGGGAAATCTAATATATAGCAGGGTCTACCAGAAAGACAGAGGCTTTTAATTTTTGCTGCTGGGTTTGGAATTTGAATGCTTTGCCCACTAATACTACAGATAATTTTCCACCTTGAGTGGATTTTGCACTCATCAAAAAAAGAAAAAAGGAACTAGAAAAAGCGTAAAATATGTAGTCAGAGAGGGCTAGCCCAACTAGACTGTATGTGTAAAAACAAGAAGGAGTCCTATAGCACCTTAGAAACTAGTGGATTTATTAGGGCTTAATTTTTTATGGGTAAAACCCACTTCACCAGATGAACTGGAGTGGAAAAACCAAAAAGGTAAATATATATATAAGAAAATTACTGCTAAAGAAAGAAGTTACTGTTCATTGTAAATTACAGTGATCAGTCAGGGTGATTGTGGCCAGTCAATTTAGCTGATGTAGAAATGTGGATATCCATCCAGGGGAAGTTCCCTTTGCAGAGGGTTAACTAATTTAGATCCTTATTGAGGCTTAGTTGTTGTTTTGAATATGCCAATGAGCATCAATTCAGTTGTTTCCTTTTGTAAATGAGCTTTGAAGTTTTTTTGTAGAAGGATGGCTACTTAAAATCTTTAGTATGCCTTCATTTCTGAATCCTCAAGAAAATGGAATGGCTCACATATGACCCCTGAAGGTCTCGTTTAGAATGCAGACTGTCCTTGTACATACCTAGTGTACTTTAAAGCTTCATCTACACTACAAAACTAATCAAGTTGAAGCATGGCTGTAAGGTGGGATTATGTATAAACTGTGCTGTATCAAGGAAGCACAGAAAGTTAAAACAATTATATTCCTAATAACTGTGCTTAAATATGATTATTTTTATAGAGCAGATAGGATCTTTGTATTATAGTCCATATTGATTTTAAAAGCATAGTTAAAAACCTCCCTTGAGAAGGGTACCGGTAACTTCTTTCTCAGTTTTGTGACATGACTACGAAACTTTTAAGAAAAGTTCCCACCATTTAGCCATGAGGAAATTTTATGAGCACACAGATAATGTATCTATGGTACAAACAATAGTCTCTTATGCTTTTATTGTCACTAATCAAACCATAAATGGTAAATAAGGTTTATTACCTTTATAACCTATAACTAATCTTTAGGTCATCATGGGTATTTTATTGTCATCCACCTACTCCATTCCTATGGCTGGCAGAATTGAAACAGCCTAAAGGTTAATGACTTCACAATACATCTAAATTGTACTGGGCCAAAATCAGAGCCGGTATAGACTTGGTGCAATTCACCTGGAAGTGCGGCAGCCAAATGCAAAGTTAGAATTAACAGTAGTGTAAGTTGAACAGAAAATTTAATTAGGTATAAGGGGTAGAAGTTATTTGCACCAATCTGCTATATGTTATGAAAATGAGCTTAAATTGTATGTCAGGAGGTTTGCAGAGTTATTACCAGTAAAGCAGCTAACAGGAAGCTGAAAAATAAATAAGGTATGAGATATAAAATTGCCCACTAATTTAATAGCCTTTTGTCCTTTTTGTCGGTATGCCAGTTACACTCATTTTGCATACCCATAAATTTCAAGTTAGTGCAAATTACTTGCCACCATAAAAGTCTTTTTTTTTTAAACAAGAGAGCAAAAGAGAGAGAGAGAGAGAGAATGTCCACCATAGGGTCCAATTCTTTCACTTCTTGCACCACTTGCAGGTATAGATTCAGCACTACCCACCTGAGGAGGTCCTGATGAGCCATGTAATGTAGTCATGGAAGTGTTGCAATAGCTTTCAGCTGGGGAGGATGAGGCACGTGTGATAGGGACCATTCGCTTCTCTGCCTCTGCACAGATCTCTTTAACTTTTGTTGTTGTTGTACATTTGTTGAAATTGTTCAGCCACTGGACATAGATCTTCACCATGTATTTATCTGAACTCCCAAAAGAATCCAAAAATTTGTTGCAGTGACTCAAATCAACGTGTAAGACCAGATTTGATGGAGTCAATAATAACAAAAAAAATTGATTCAATAGTGCCTTTCTGCATCAGAATGAGCTGCTAGACTGTGATTGGTGAAAAAACTCAGATGAAACATAAATACCTTGTGCTACTGATTTGGACTCAGAAAGGACTGCATCCCATTGATCCCAAATCTTTTGAATGTCTTTAAGAAGTTTCAAAAAGTATCAGATTAAAAAAATTGCACCTTCATCTGAGGCTACATCTACACGTCAAGATAAAAATCTAATTTATTAATATCGATTTTGTAAGTCTGGAATTCATAAATTCAATTTTGACTATCCTCATTTCCCCACGTGCTCCTCACAAAGTCAATTTATTGCTGCCACACTCTACTGGCAAACATCGACTGTTGCAGTAGCGCATTGTGGGAACCTATCATACAGTTCCCTCATCTCCATAGCATTCTGCGTATGCTCCCTGGTCTTTGACATCATCTTCCCACATTGCATTTTCCTCATTCCTGTCCTGTGTTAAGCAAATGTCCATTTTTCCTGTCAGAAGGAAGGAAAAGTAGGGCATCCACAGAGATTGCAAAAAGGTGAACAGAAATCTCTTTCTGCTGTAACTGAATTCTCAACTGGCCATCCACTGACTGTCCCATGATTGCATCTGATCCCCGAAAATAATACAGGGACCCTGAAAAGCTTGAAGAAAGAGATGATAGTAAAGATTTTGGAAAAAGAGAGTTGCCAAGGGGCGGGTATTTGGTTTTCCAGTGTATTATATGGTTTCTGTGCACAGTCTGTATTCCCAACTGGCCATCCACTGACTGTCCCACGTCCCATGATTGCATCTGATCTCTGAGAATAACATGGAGACAGACTGTATTCTGAACTGGCCCTCAACCCACTCTTCTCTGCATGAAGGGGTGCAAAGTTAGAAGAAAGAGGATAGAAAAGTCTAGGATAAAATATCTTTGTCTTCCCTCTTCACTATACAGACATTGCCAACCCAGGAGATGGCAATGAAATGTAATACACTGAACTAATAACGGAAATAGGAATCTCAACTGGCCCTCCAACCTGTGTTTTGGGGGGGGTCAAAGTATGAAAAAAAAAAAAGAAATGTTAGGAAAAATAACGTGATATTTCTGTTATAAAAGCAGCAGCTGTCTGCAATGGGCGGCAAGCCCCTGAAAATATTTTTGGTGGGCAGGAGGCTTGTAGTCTGCAGCTGCAGAGCTGATTGAAATGTTGAAGTAGTCCCCCCAAATACCTTTGACAACAGAGGACACTTCCCCCTGGTGGCAGCAAGCCCCACAGGTCCATTGCTAGGGGTGTGGGGGAGGTTCAGTGGAGCACCAGTTGAATTAGTCCCCCCGAATATCTTAGCCACTAGGGGAGACTTACCCCCAGCAGCAGGCAAGCCCCAAAAATCTTTCCCGCCCTTGAAGCCCTAACTGCACATAAGCCAGAACATAGTGCTGCCTGGCAGCATGGTCAGGACCTAATGGAAGGCACGTCCTTTTATTGGGTTGGAGTCTACCCACGTGATGTGAGTGAGTGAGGGAAAGACCCCAACTGCATGGCACCTGTGGAGAAGGGGGGGGGCGGTTCACACACAAATGTAAACCACCAAGAAGAAGTTTCTTGCCCTCTTATGCAAGCATGACCCTTATAACAGCCTTGTTGCCAGGTGGTGCAGAGGCTGGTGCCAGGCAGCGCAGAAAAAAAGAATACTAAGAGTAGAGACAGAACCACAAACTCCGTGCATGGGCTATTTCCAATGGGTAGATGCACTCACAGCGCTAAAAGCAAAGAAGAACGTTTCTCAGGCTCTCATACAAACATGAGCCCACAGTCACAGGCTTCCTGGTCCCAATTAGAAATTCAGTCTTCCTGTTACCTAATTCCTGCACACCCAGAGAGCTGTGGCCAGAGCAGAGCACTGAGGGACATTGTGGGTTACATACAGGACACCTCTGGAGGCTAATGAATCAGACTTTTAAGACTTGGCATTTCCACACTGGCCTATAAATCAAACTTCTGAACTTGAGCTTGACACTATACTCGTCAGGTAACAGCAATATTGTAATCTCGATAGCAGTGATCCCTAAATCAAACTAATGGTATTTACAATGAAGACAGTCACCTGGTAATATTGAGCTAACTGCCTTAAATTGAATTCATCTCATAGTTCAGACACAGTCAGTGTAGCTCTGCACTTAGCTACCCATGCTGTGGTCACCAGCCTACTTAGTAATTCTGCTCTATAGTCATCTTTAGTCTTCATCTCAACATGACCCTAAGGTCCAACTCTATCATTCAGCTCACTTGTGGCACACCCCCCCCAAACATGCCATCCTGTTGTACATGGAAAGCAATAAGAATCCACCATAACAGTGAATCAACTTGCCTTGTTCCCACCCTGTCTATGGTCCAGTGTACTCATACCGACTTGCTAGGAGCAACTGTTGTGTTAAGTTTCACACTATAAATTCCGGAATAAGAAGGGGCTGGTTTTGTCCAGAAGTTGCACTTCCTTTGCCCATATACTGCACTTGAATGTGCTGAAGTAGTTGCTGAGCGGCAAGCAAAGTGATTTGCCCATGCCAACGCTATGACTGCAGCAGGTAATAAAAATAGCAGTTACACATATAAAACTCACAAGCTGCTTTTGAAGATTTTGGTCACTCAAAATTTTAAGTACGTTAAGTTGATGGAATAACTCATCTGAAAAAAAAAGCAATAACCAGAAATATCTTGTCCCCAAGAAACAGATTTTTATAACATAACTAAGCAAAAGGTGGAAAAAAACCTCTTTTGCAAGACAGGAAAGAGTAGAGCAGAGGTTAATTCCTGCCCATGGAACAAAAAGTAATGCAGGTCTATAGGTAGTAGCACCATTAACTGTAGGGAAAAAATGACAACTGTAAATGGGTGGCTACCTCAGGTCTGATTTTTTTTCTACCAGTCAGCTGGGGAGTGTGGCATTGTGATGGGTGCCGTTGTGGAGCTTTGCATGGCTTTATGTGAAGTGTTGCAGTGATATGTGAACAAGATAACAAATGTGCACAGATTACTGAGGGATTTGAACAAGTGAGTTTCCTGTACTGTGTCAAGAAACAGCATCTATTCGATACCTTCTCATCACAACTAACAGCATTCTCACACACATACACACCCCTCAGATTATGGTGACTAACCACCACATAAAGTATTAACATTTTAAAAACAAAGTTCCTGTGGGAAAATCAAATTATGAACTCAAAGAAAAGGCTTACCAGATGGAAAATCCTCCATGGGACATAATCTTGTAATAGCAAAATCCAGGCAGAAGATGGGGAGCAGAGGAGTGGAGGGGAAGACAGGAAGGTCTGGTGGTTAAAGTCCTGGGCTCAGAGACAGGAGGTCTGAGTCCAGTTATCAGTGTTGCCACAGATTTCCTGCATATCCCAAGGCATATCCCATGGTTTCTCCGCAAATCAGTTTTTCATCTTTTTCCTTCCCTTCCCCTCATGAGTTTTTTCTCGTATGGTTAATCCGGGGTCAGCAACCCCCAGCACGAGTGCCAAGAATGGCACACAAGCTGATTTTTTTGGGTACGCAAGGTGGGAGCTCAGCCCTGCCCTTCCTCCTACATACAGCTGGGAGCTTGCTCAAAGCCATGCTGCCTATGGATTTAAAAAAAAAAAAAAGACCAGCTAAGACTACCAACCACCGCCTTACAGGTAAAGCTCTGCATTTTAATTTATTTATTAATGCAGCTGTTCTAAGTAGGACTATTAGTGGCTTTAAAAAGTATGACCCAGCACTTGGACCGTACACAGAGGTCAAAAAGTCAAATTTCGGCACTCTCCCACTGAAAGGTTGCTGGCCACTTGTTTAATCTATTTTTCCTTTTTAGATTGTACGCTCTTTGGGACAGTTATTGCTTCTTCATCTGTGTGTCTAACAGAATGTGGCTCTGATCCCACCTGAAACCTCTGGGAGCTATTTTCACACAAATTAATGAAATGAGGTAGAATCAGCAACCCAGTGGCTTATATAATCAAGAACAAGAAACTAACAAAGTAGGTCAAATGCAAATTAGCCATTGAGAGTAAATCAAGAACAAGTACTGTACAGTAATTTATTAAAGTAAGTTTTTGTGAGGTCTAACTGGGCAATGACCATTTCCAACCCAAAAAAAGTAAAACATGAAGAAAACAGGAGAAATGCCAGTATTCAAAAGTTGTTAAAATCTTTTTACTGATTGGAGGTTCAAAAAAAATACATACGTGTCAGTTATGCTTGGGGAAAAAAAGGTAAACTAATATCACCCTCCCTCTCCCTGCTCATTCAGCTGAAGAATATATTAGAAAGAAGAAAAATGTTCAGTTTTAACATTAATGGGGCAAAATAATGACAGACCAAATGAGGTTTGGTCTTGCTTTCGTTGGTTGGGCTGTAGAGTGAAGTTCAGATATTAAGAATTATCTACACTTGTGTTGAAAATGCTAACTCCTGTAGGTAATAACACTCCTTGAGGGCAGCTCCATACGTTATATCCCACCATTTGTAAAAACATTTCATAGGCTAATACAGTATTATACTATTCTTCTATTTTGTTTCTTTTTTTTTGGTCATCAATTTCAGCTTGATAGAACACCGGAGCTCCTCAAAACAACATTGTCAAATGCTTGAACAATTCCCATCAGGTGCTGAATTTGCCCACAAAATGATAATGAACAATAATACTTTTTGAATTGGTATTGTTAGTATTTCAATTGCAAAATGCCCTACACCAGATTGCTTGCTGCTTATCTTTTTTTAACATGCTTTTAATGGACAGACAGCTTACCAGGCGTGTCCAACCCGTGGCCCGCGGGCCACATGCGGCCCTGGGCAGCTAGTAATGCGGCCCCACAAGATCGTAAACTTTTAACATTATTACGTGATTTATATACATTAACTATATCATATATTTTATATGCAGCCCAAGACAATTCCTCTTCACTCAATGCGGCCCAGGCAAGCCAAAAGGTTGGATACCCATGGCTTAGACTATCAGGGTGTGAAGTAAGAGAGGAAAAAGGCAACCTAGAGCTGCACTGCTGCCTGTAAGTCATCAGGTATACCATATATTTTACATTCCCCTAAGCAAAAAACCTATACAAGGTAAAGACATTATCAGCTCAAGAAGTCTCCCTAAAATAAGGAGGGAGGTATAGAAAGGGAATGGGCCCCTGCTTCAGCTAGCTGTACTGACTACAAGCGGACGATTCTATTCTATATACAAAAGTAGCGCAGCAGTCATGTTTGCTGAAACTCTGAGTACCGTCACACTACAAATGCTTGCCAGAGATCCTGCTGGAACAACCCCTCACTTTCCTCAGCCTACCCTTGCAACAGCATCATGTAAAAGGACAGCGTACTCAGAGCACAGCATATAGATCACAAACAATATTTACAGCATTTACAGTCCTCCCAAACAAATTCTCAACAAGGCTTCTCATCTAAGTGCATCATCACACAGTCACTATCTTTTGATTTGATCTTCAAATATTGTGTGTGAAAGACGCACAAAGGGAAGAGGGGAAGGAAGGAAACAGGAGTCCCAGATACAATGAGATTTCTCCACTGGACACTAAAAACCATTATATACAATTTAGATTCCCTATGCTCTCACCTTGGGTGGTTTAGGAGAATTTTTCTTCATTAAATTCTTGATATTTTGTAATTACTATATTGACCTAGAATTTGACTATTATTAATGAAGATATTAATACAGATATGTATGATGTTAGCCTGTATGTGAAAATTACACAATAGGCGATTCTACTTCCTTGAAAAACCCCACTCACCACAGGATTCCTACTGCTGGGTTTTACCTTCTTTGAGGTCAATCCCACAGGAGTTCTTGGCAGTATCACTAGAGTAGTTCTGCTACACAAGAGAAGGCAGGTGTCCTGTGACACTGCTGTCAGGCATGACCCCTTGTTGTCCCACAGGTGCATTATGCACAGTTCTCACTCAGTTCTTTGTCAATTACCCAAGGCAGATTAGTTAAAAGCCTTTTGTGTTTATTAACTCACTCTTTGGTTAATCAGGTTCATATGCACTATGAGCCCCTTTGGGAGTCCCAGTAGGGTTTCTTCCCCCCAGTTCAGGAGATCCCAGCCCTACCACAACTAGATTGTACATCAGTCACTCTCTTTTAAAAGAGGAGACTCCAAGTTCTCCTCAGAGCTGCTAGTACTTGAAAAAAGTATTTTCTTTCTTCTTAAATAGGAACCCCTCCAGCTCCCTCTTTAGAGCTGGACTGTAATTTAACCAGCTCTAGGACCCCTTTCCCAATTAGTCCCCACAGGATTCAGCTGATTCTCTCGCTGCCATGGAGGAGGCAGCACAAACTGGTCTCCTTTCTTAAAGCTGCATCCAAAGAGGTTGGAGAAAAGCAGGGCCTTTTGGGAGCAACTCACCTTCTCTGACAGGTGCTGATGGATGATCCTCTCTGTGATGTCTGAAAGACAACTTGCTCTCTTGCTGTCTCTGATGTGGACAGCAGCCAGCCAATGTTACTTGCAGCCTTTGAAAGATTACTTGGCAGGAATCTGAGGTAAATGGAACTCTCTCAAAAGGCGGGAAAATCTGAATGGCTCCAGTTCCCCAACAGTCACTGAATGTTTGGGGGGCAGGAGAGAGGTGTCAAAGGTTGTCAATTCCATATTGTTAAACACAAGACACTGATTTTAACATTAAAACCACTTATGGTAATAAAAATTAAACGATTGTTTTAAAAATCTCTATCAGCTGCCTCCCCTTGTGTACCAGAGAGCCCAATTCTATGGGATTTCCTGGGCAGCAGCAGCCTGTGTGCAGCTGTGCCACAGACTGACTATTTTCCTTCTCCTACTTAAGTACCTTCTGCCCATGGAGATAGGATGACCACATTGCCCTATGGCAAATACAGGACAGTGGTCTCTGGGGATGGGCAGACTGCTGTCCCATGTCAGGACTCCTCAGCGATGGGGGCACACACAATGAGGCACCAGGGATGAGGGTTTTGCAGCCTCCTGATGACGGGAAGTAGAGGATGGGGACTCCAAAACCTCCGAGCACGGGAGCACCAGGGAATGAAGAGGCTGCCCCATGACATAGCTCACTGGCAGTGGGAGCTGCCTCTGTGGGTTACCAGGAAATGGGGCAGCCGCCCAGTGGAGGAGCTCCTTGGCAGCTAGGGCGCTGCCACCTTGAGGCCCTGGGTGCCAGGGAAAAGGAACCCTGCCAAATATGGGACAGTTTGCCTATTTTCTTTAAAAAGTCAGGACATCTGTGAGACAGCTTAAATAATGCACTGTTGTGGCAAATACAGGAAGGATGGCTGCCCTACAGGGAGATCACCATCCTTAAGGAACAAATCTAGTTCCTAAAAGTGCAGCTGCCTTTTGCCTTCCCCAAACATATGCGCTTGTTAGTCTTATTTCCCTCCTTCTCCCCCTTGATGAGTGTTAATTTAGATATGACTGAGTGCTGCACTAAGATGACAGAGTAGTGAAACACTCAAAAAGAGAAAAGACCTCTCAGATTTCAGTCTGTATGCACTGCTTAGAAGTCTAGAAAAGGGAGAAAGGTTAGATTTTTTTGGAGGGGGAGAGGGGGTTAAAAGACAGCAGTGGAGGTCAGAATATATGCTCTTTTGTTTTCTGCTATAGACATTGTGTGACACCTTGGGCAGGTCACTTACCACTTTAGATACATCTACACTAGCCCCTTCTTTTTGAAAGGGGCACAGAATGAGCAAAGTCGGAAGATGCTAATAAGGCATGGATATGAATATGCAGCACCTCATTAGCATAATGGTGGACATCGCAATTCAAAAGTGCTGCTTTCGGATCGCGTGCAGCCCGTGTAGATTGGGTCCTTTGAGAAGGACCTCCCCCCAGTCTTCAAAAGCCCCTTAATCCTTAAACCAAATAGGAATAAGGGGCTTTTGAAGACTGCGGGGGTCTTTTCGAAAGGACCCCATCTACACGGTCAGCATGTGATTTGAAAGCAGCACTTTCAAATTGCCACGGCCACCATTATGGTAATGAGGCACTGCATATTAATGGCAGCACCTCATTAGCATCTTCTGACCTCACATATTACCACGCCCCTTTTGAAAAGAAGAGGCTAGTGTAGATGTAGCCTTTGGCTGTGTCTACACTACCTCCCTACCTCAAAGGGAGGATGGTGAGTAGGGTGTTGTGAGTTTATTAATGAAGTGCTGCAGTGCATATGCAGCTCTTCATTAAGCAAATTCCCCCCCATGGCAACGCCAAAGTGTTAAATTTCAAAGCCAGCTGTGGCTAACCCACCAGTACTTTGAAGTGCCTGGGCAGCTTTGATGTCCCTTTACCCCTCAAAATTTTGAGGGGTAAAGGGACTTTGAAATAGCAGTGGGTTAGCTGCAGCTCGATGGGAGCCAGCTTTGAAGTTTAACACTTCAGAGTTGCCACGGGGGGAATTTGCTTAATGAAGAGCTGCTTATGCACTGCAGCACTTCATTAATGAACTCACAACACCCTACTTAACATCCTCCCTTTGAAGTAGTAGACAAGCCCTTTGTGTCATTTTCACCATTGATATATGCATATTCTCTTCAGGCTGGTAAAGATCACTTGTTACATGGCAGAGATGTTAGCTGCACGTGAACTGGAGTATATCTGTGAGAAGACAGTCAGTCTTTATTTAAAGATTTATTTAAAGATTATTTAAAGATTTCCAGTGATAAGAAATCAACCCGTGTTGGGTTATTTGTTTCCTTGGTTAATTACCTTCATTGTTTAAAATGTGCACCTTATTTTTAATCTGGCCCTCTACAAGCTATTGAATCTTGTTATATGTTTTTCTCCTGGAGTGAAGAGCCTCCTGTATTATCTAGTTTGTCCTGCAGGTATATAAGGCGTAAACAATCTCGGATATGAAATTGGGCATAACTCTCAAGCCTCTCACCATTACTGTTGGGAAGGTAATTCTCTCATGCTTTGAGATCTTCAAATGGAAGTTAGTAGGGAAGTGCAAAATAGTCTCTTACACTCCTTTAAGGGGTAAAACACTTAGGCCATGGCTACACTAGCAAGTTTTTTCGAAAGAAGGCATGTGTAGATGCTCTGCTGGGCCCTTCTTTGGGAAGAGGAGTCCTCATGGCACTGGATTTTTCGATCCCTAGCCCATTCTTTCGAAAGAGCAGGGGTTGTGTGGATGCTCTCTATTGAAAGAGCAGACTGATCATTCAATCCGCTTTTTTGTGTGTGGATGCACTCTTTCAAAAGGAGCAGTTTTTTCAGAAGGTATCTTCTGGAAGAACTTTCAAAGAATATGTGCTATGAAGCTAAGTACTGATGCCCAGAGCGACTAGATGGTGCATTTGTCTGGTCCACAAAAAGGCATGATTTTAATGCTCAATAGCATATGAACCAGAAATGCCTAATTTCCAGAGAAATCATGGAGTGGTGCAAAGAACTTTCAATATTTCATCAGATAATTAGTTTAGTCTAATAGCTACTCAAATTACCTTTACACTAGAAACTAGGCTTTTATGTCTTGCATTATGTATGGGAATCCAGATAGGCTTACAGCTTTAATTACTCCACCCAAGAGACAAAACCAGTCATGAAGAATTCAATATATCATTTACACAATACAAATCCCTTTCTTCCAATGAGTTTTTGGGTAACAATGGCAATGCTCTGTTGTCCTGGGCATCTTAAATTACATATTCACCAGTGTGTTCCATATTAGTTGCAGCAATTATGAAAATGAGTTTTATCACATGAACTTTTGACTGGGATCCATTTCAGTGTCATCTTGTATCTCTCACTGCATCTAGAATATCATGGTTTGAGAGCTCAAGGTACTTAGTAAAGGTCTTTTGCTTGCTCAGGCTTTGCCTTGGGTATCCACTTCTAACTTCACTATAAAAATAATTCTTCATTAGGCATATATGATCTGCAGGGTTAAAAGGAGTAAGTAGTAGTAAACAAATTGTTTTTCCAAAGCAAACACATACAAATCAACCACAGAAGCAATGGTGCTGAGCAAAAAGACAGTTTTACATAGTCAATTGGCCAACATTCACATCACTTTAATGAATCTGTTTAAAATTTATGATTTGTATTAAAGAGGGAGTCACCTTATGATCACACCTGTTGTGCTAGGTATTACAGACAAGCGCCAAAGAAAATAGATCCTATCCTTGCAATGTTAAAATACAGATATCAAAACAGGATTCAACAAATGGGCAAGATAGAGAGGGTAGGAGTGCGTGGCAGGATGAAATAACAGAATGTACAGTGTTGAACAAAGGGGAGAAATCACAATTCCAGCTTTTAGCAGTATTAAGATAGTACCTAAAGGTTCCAAAGAAGATCAGCCCCTTGCCCCACGCTCCTGTGTACGGTATATCTTTACACTGAACAAATACAGGTAAAGAGGTTGAATTAAGAATAAAAAGGAAACAGTGTCAAAGGCAGCAGAAAGTTCACGGAGGGTGAAATGGAAGGCAGGGGCCAAGACTTAGCCAAGAAAAATTCCTAGATATAACGGTGAGCATTGTTTTGATAGAATGAAAGTAATACCAGAACAGATACAGGCAGAAACTAGTTAGAACAAAATCAAGATAGCTATGTTTTTAATGAGTGCATAGAATTTAGAAGAGAAAAAGGAGATCTGAGCGCCATTAGAAGCAAGTGGGAGTTGGGACAGAAACTTGGGAAGAAGCCAGAAGAAAAAGGATAAAGCAAAATGACAGAGGCTGTCTCTATACTCAACCATAAAGTCAACGGCTGATGCACAATTTTAGGTATGCCAGTTGCACACCTAATATGGACTTTTCAGCCATGGACGTCTGTGTCTGTCTTTATAGCAGATGGTCAACGGGAGCACTCCTCCTGTTGACCTTTCTTAATCCTCACAGCTCGCAAGGAGTTATGGGGTTAATGGTAAATTGCTTTGCCAATGATCAGTACGCTCATGAAAAAGACCATAATAAAAAAAATCCACATGAAGAATCTGTCCATTACTTTTGCTACCTTTTTCCACTCAGCTGCTTTAGCACAGTTTTCTTTGTGGTCTCTAATACAATTAGCAATATATTCAATATTATTTATCAGTGCTTTATAACAGGAACAGCAGTTAACAGCGTTTTTATCATTTTCACATTGAATTCCATTACTGGTTTTTAAATGCCCATTCAGCTTCTTCTTTAGGTCGCTGTCATTGTTTCTGTTCCTGGAAAGTTGAGTGCTCGCCCCCTCATATCTTTCCTGATTTTTCTGATACTTAAAGTCCTTTCTTAGTTTATGTTTCTGTGCTTTTACTCTTTGTGGACTTATGCAATTTTCACCCACATCATAAACAAAAAAGATCTTTGACATGTAATCCAAAATAACTACCCTGGCCCATTGTGGAACAGACTGGGCTTCTGATCCGCAGTGGTGGATATTCATTATAATGATGGTCAATGCAGTGGATGCTGTGATCATTGTCATAGTAGCTATGTAATATTTTCCTGTAATGTAAGAAAACACGGCAATTTATATTAAAATTATCTGAGTTATACTTAACCACTGCAGAAAGGAAAAACATCTCACATTAGACAATGTCACTCTGAGCAGCGTTCCATTGACTGTGACCCAAATCATACTCCAATTATCAAGGTAAATATTCACACTTTCAAAATGTCCCAATTTCAAAAAGCAACCACATTCAAAATCTATTTTAAAAGTGTTCACAGGGAATTACATATTTTTAGGCTCCCTACAAAATTTTGCAGCAACATTATACACCACTTCCTGGTGCCTAAATTAATTTGGGAAAAAATTCCACATGACCTATTCTGGAAGCGATTACATTAAATTGTCATAACTGTTGATTTTTACCAAAGAAGCAGTGAAGATCACATTTTGCACCTCTGAGTTTCCATATGTACGATGGGCTGGGAATGTCTGTAGCCTGGCAAAATTAGTGGGGAAGAAGAGGGGAGTCTGGCAGCTTAGCTATTCAGGAGAAGAGGCATAAGCACACTTCACCCCACAGAATTTTAGCTATGATTCCCCAAGGGCAGGGGTCTGAGACCTGCAGCTCCTGAGCTGCATGTGGCTCTTTAAGGACTTCAAGTTTAAAAACAGGCCTCGATTATTTGTGATAAAGTGAATGTCTAAAACCCCAAAAAACGAACAACTCATCTCTAAATAGCAAACGACATGTGATCTCAAAACTTTGGGTGACTCCTCCTAGCATTCTCCAGAGAGAGGCAGAAGAACTGGGTGTGAAAGTCAGGAAGACAGTGGTACAAACACACACAAAGTGTGAGGAAATAGGGTATGTAAAAAATTTGTGAACATCCTGCAGTACACACGTATCACATTACAAATCATTGTTAGAGGACTATTCTTAAAATAGGGGTTACAAAAAGTATAGTTTGATGTTATATATTAAGGACCATCTCGCATTCACGTGCACTGTGGCTCTTGCACTAAGTTTACTGAATTGGAAAAAACGGCTCTTCTTGCTATTTTGGTTGCCGATCCCGACCAAGAGAAAAGGACAGAAATCCTGGTCCTGCACAGCAGAACAAGTTAGATTGCAGGTGTGCTCAGCTTCTGCAGAGCCTAACATTCTCAAATTAAGACACCTAGGAAACTGTTGGTAGATGGGTGCTTCACCCTGGGATAACAGGCTGCATGGCACAGGAGAAGCAAGTAACCTGCAGTACAAAGAAAGTCCTCTGAAGCACACTTGTTTGGGATTTTATTAAATGGGCTTTCCTATTCCCAGGCAGATCCATCACGTGGGACACAGAAGATACAGTGCTTCCCCCTGCCTTCTCCTCCTGTATAATTGAGCTGCTTTTCAGGTCCCCATCTGACCTCTTCTCCAGTGAATTGTCCTCAAACCTTGCAAAAAAAGTTTGCCCTTTGAGAGGAAGGTGCTTATGGAATGCAAGTCAGAATCAGAGTCTGGAAGAGAGCTAATAAAGACTTCTTTCTATGGCACTGGGGACCAGAGGAAGTGCCACCCCAAACCAACATGACTCCAATCTCCCAGTCCCAGCAAAAGGGCTGTTCAATGAGAACAGTCATAAGAAGCACTAATGCTTGTCTGGCTTCTCATCTTTATGGCACTACTATGGTTTGCAGCATCATGTCTTGTGATACCAAGAGCTGCAGAAGGTCAGGAAGACTGAGCACTCTTTCCTCCTCCATCACAGCTCACATCATCTTTCCTACAACTGTCCCTCTGGCACAGACCATTTCTACATCCAACAGGTCACATGATCCTCACTGCCACAAACTCCTTTTGCTTCCAACAGTCAACCCAAAATGCTCTTATCCAATTTATCACAACCAAATGAATCACTACACCAATACTTGGAGCACCCTATGGTTCCGCAGCCAATTAATGACCCATTGATTGAAAATATGCAAAGAGGACAACCTGAAATGTCTGACCACATCCTATATATCACTGCAGCCCCAGACTTAGATCATCCTTATTTTCTTATCAGTGAAAAAGGCTGCAGCACAAAATAATCTTGTGATAGAACTTAATTCTATTATACAAGTTCCATAAACATCTGAAGTATTATGCAAGGTTTCAAAAATCTGCATCATAAAATTCATCCTTCCACATTCCATTACTGATATGTAGTCTCCTCGATATTAGAAAGCCATTACTTATAAGCTATTATAAAAATCTGAAATACCCACCTATCAAGGGAACGTTTTCAGAAGGAGGCATGCTCTCCGCAACCATTAGCTGAAATACAGTTAGAGCAAGCAGAATTGTAACACCAAGAGACACTTTTTCCCCAGAGTCTGCAGGAAGGTAGAATCCAAGTGGGGCCAAGAAAGAGATCAAAATACAAGGGAGCAGTAGGTTAAATATATAGAAAGACGACTTCCTTTTCAAGATCAGTGTGAATGTAATATCTGGATATGGCTCAGAGCAGCAACCATATGTGATTATATTTTTAACAGCTGGCATTCCATGAATTTCCCATTCCACATCTTCTATAAAGTCAGATAAATCTCCACTGTCCAAAGCATTGATTATATCTACCTGATTACCATTGTAGGTCCAGGAACCAAAAGTAAGGTTACATTGCTGGTGATCAAAGGGAAAATAAGAAACATCCACCACACAAGAACTCTTTGTTATAGCTGGTGTATCCCAAGTAATTTTTCCATCATGTCTCAATACTACGTTTGTGTTCACTGGTTCTGAAAAGTCATCATCCGCTCTAAAAAGACAAAATACACTAATTAGAACACAAAATAGATCAGAAAAATCAGATTATTAACACAGACCTGGATTCACAACGTTACTTAATATGTAATGAACTGGTGGCTGTTGTGCATAGCCATTACAATGGCTGTGTGTCTAAGACCCAATGCTGCTAACATATAACTGAATTTCTCTTTAGCTCGAGCAGTAAGGGTAGGGTGACTGTCCGTCCTGTTTCTGTCAGGATAGCTCCATATCTTGGCCACCAGGAAGGTGTCCCAATTTATTTTCAAAACAGGGCTAATTGCCCCATATTTGCAAGGCAAGAGGATACTGCCTGGCTCCTCATACCTCAGTGGAGCCACCTCCAATCCCAATAGCTCCCTGTCCCGTATTTGGGATAGGGAAATATGGTCACCTTAAGTAAAGTCTTTTTTTTTTTTTGGCAGCAGGTGATTTGAATGCTAATCCTGATGCAATTGTAAATTTCAGTGTTCGGCACTAATGGCAAACTTGAAATCCTGGATGACCATGGATTTGTTAAAATATTTGGGCCGCCACAAAAGAATGTTAAGAAGAGATGGTCTTGTTAAAGGAGACGGTCACATAAGAGTTCATAGGTCTCCCTGCCACCCCAGCATGATACCCCACCTGAGTAGCCCCTGAACCTTTTACATCATGGGAAACACAAAATTGTGTCTTTTGGTCTCATGGGGTATAAACACTTGGGGCCATATTTTACGCACGGGGGTGTGAGTAAAATGTTTCCTGCATTTTGAAAGCCCAAATACAGTACTATCATGCTACTAAAATGGATTGTTCTAGTTAGACTGTCCATCCTAACAACAAATAAACCAGCTTAAATAACAGTTAGCAAGTCAATGTTTGAAAAATCAGATTAATTCACAACACAGGTAAGGATGTATTTTCCCCAAAGTTTTTTTCCTCCTTTGTAGGGGGCAAATTGAGCCAAGTCACTTCACTAATGTCCCTTTAATGCGAACTCTTGATCAAAGATGTAGAAAGGTAGTTTTTTCTTACAAAACACTTCAGCTTTTTTTTTAAAGAAGCAACAAAGGGTTCTTTGTCTGCCTAATGAGTCAATCATCCACAAGCTCCCCAGTACTTACTTTATAATGAAAGAGGAGCTAGAGCTCAAATAATTTATTTACTTTCTTAACAGAAGGGGCAAGCCCAGAGGGGCTGAGCCTATGAACTGCCAAGCCTGGAGGCAAATTAAGGCACAGGACCACAGAGTGGGCAAAATTATGTTGTTACCTATTTTCTAATTTGGTTGTGACAAAAGAGTAAACAGAGCTGCATACATACATGCAAAAAATCAGTTATGGATAGAGGAAGTCTTTGAAATGACCTCCAAACTGCTGCTCCAAAATTTCATGTAAGTTACACTTTTTCAGTATAGCCTCTTAAAAGACTGAAAAAATACATGTGAGTGAAACCATGCATACTTTGTGCACAGACCAAATTATAGTGGTAGGTCTCTAGGTCCCTATTCATAGCATCATATGAACACAACTGCCATACCAGATCACAGCAATGGTCTGTCTAGTCCACTACAGTAAACCCTTAAAATACACAGCTTCAAGTTGCATGTAACTTGCTTTAATGGGAGTTAAGCACAACTTGAAGCTGCTCTGCGGCTGTCAGTCTGCCTAACTGCCTGCAGCTCTGGACAGCTAAGCAAGCTAAAAGCCCCTTCTTCCTGACTTCCCTGGGCTGCGCACCTGTCAGCCTGACAGTGGTGCTGCTGAATGAAGGGAGGGAGAAGGCTTTTGGCCTGCCTAGCTGCCCACACAGCTGGGGGAAGGCAGCAAGAAGCAGCCAGGAAACTGACCAGCCCTTGTGGGCTGATCAGTTTCCCAGGTCCCGCAAGCAATGAGGAGCTGGGAATCAAGCAGCAGCCTGGCTCCCAGGTCCCCTCACTTGCAGCCTTGATCACTTTCCTGGCTCCAAGGAGTGGAGGGGAGCTGAGAGGCAGGGCTGCCCCTTGTTCCTGGCTCCCCTCCACTGGCTGCAGCCAGGAAACTGACCAAGACTGCTGCCGCGGTCAGTTTCCCAGCTCTACAAGGAGAGGGGAGCTGGAAGCCAGGCTGCTGCCTGGTTCCCAATTCCTGTTCACTTGTGGGACCAGGGAAACTGACCAGCCCATGGCTGGTCAATTTCCCAGGTCCACCAAGCAGTGGAGAGTTGGGAATCAAGCAGCAGCCTGGTTCTGGGCTGCCTTGTCCTGGTGGGAACCAGGAAACTGGCCAGCCATGAGCTGGTCAGTCTCCCAGGTCCTGCAAGCAGTGGGTAGCTGGCAACCAGGCTGCCGCCTGGCTCCTAGCTCCCCACCACTCTGGGAGCTAGGAAACTGACCAATCCTTCATTCCCATCTCTGCCCTGCCCCCAATTTGCATGAAAAATTGACTTATGTGGGGGTTGCAAGAATGCAACCCTTGCATAACTCGAGGGTTCACTGTATCTTATGGCCAGATGCAGACGCTCTAAAGAAAAGCCCAATACACTGGAAATGGATGGTTTGGGTTAACTCACCCCCAGGAAAATGTCTTCGCATATTACCATTTTAAAAGGAAAAATATTAAAGCTAATTACGTGGTGTTTCTAAGAAACTGCCCCTTTTATTGCACTTACTTGTTATACAGGACTATGTCTGGTCTCCACACCAAGTTGCTAGGAATCCTGATAGAATCCAGCCCATCATATTTATTCTTGTCCCACTTGAGATATGCATCATACCAACTTTGTCGAATCCATAAATATGCAGTCAAAATTTGGTTTCTTTCATCCTGTCAGGAGTAGCTAAACATATAAGCTTTTCTAATCAATGACTCAAACAATAACAACAACAAAAAAGAAACCCCAACCACCCAAACCACACTTTTTTTCAGGGGGGAGTTCATTTATAAACACAATGTGTTTCTTTTAAGAGTCACTGTACTGTGAAAAGTCTATAAGGCTAGTTCAGAGGTATCACAGAACAATTCCAATTATTTCTCTAAAAGCTGTGCACGGTCAGACCTTAGATTGGTACATACACGTATTAATGTTTACAATTATTTTAAAATCACCAGTAACTGAAAAATTATGTGAGGACTTTTCTCCACTCTTTGCAGACACCTTCTCCATTGCCTTCAAAATGCATATGACAATTTTCAAACCAAGTCAGTTTTCCAAACAAAAATTATATAGGGGTAAAAATGGGACTGTTTAATGGAAGCTGGATACGACAAACTGTGAAGACCTACCATTTCTGCAAAACAATGTGTAAGCTATTGAGAAAAAACAGATACTCAGTTATTTTTGCATTAATGTATTGGTAAAAAAGTCAATTACTCAATGTTGATATAATCAGTATCTAACTATTATAAAAGAAGTCTAACATCTTAACCATTTTTAGGTAGGTCACTACATAAAACAGGTCCTAATGGTGTTAATGGAGAAGTACATAAAGTAAACGCTTTGATATTCGGCATCCATGGGACCAGGAGGTTGCCAGATAATCAAATATTCTGGATAATTGAGAGGCCTCGCGCAGGGTGGGAGAGCAGAGGAGCCTTTCGGTTGCACTCACGCACAGCATGGCAGCACAGAGAGGGAGTTTGTCTCTGTCAGCCATGGGGGCAGCTGGAGCAGAAGGGTGGGTTCCAGGCGAGAGGCAGCCAGGAGAGCAAACGTGAGTGGCACCCCTGAGGGCCCACACACCTCTGAGCTGTGAGGCCTGTCGTCAGGGCTGCTCAGACATGCTGGGCCGTGGTAGAGGGCACAGAGATGGCTGGAGCAGCCGGTCCCTCCTGCAGCTGCTGCTCATCTATGCTTCCAGGAACCACATCAGCTCCAGCCGCACAGAGGAGACTGCCCCACCGTGCTGGTCCCCCAGCCAACAGTGGGCAAATGAGTCCCTGTGTACACTGCCCTGCTGTCACCCTCCCAGCAACTGCATTTCATCCACCTCATGCATGTGCCTGGGGCACTGCTCCCTGACCCTCATGTCCCGGCCCTTCTCCCCAGCTGCCCCAAATGCTAGCACCAGGGAGCACGACACTGTGATCTACAACACCCCTGCTTGGTGCCCCACTGTGACCCATCCCCCAACAGCACATGGCCAGTGCTCTGTTCCCTGAGCCCATCCAACACAACACATGCCCAGGCTGTGCTCCGTGTCCCTCTTTGCTGCGTCCGAGTGCAGCCAGCAGGCTCTTCTGCTCTCTCCACTCTCCCGCCTGGAGTCCACTGAGCGGAGAGGAGAAGCAGCATCAGGGCAGGGGTTTGTTTACAGAGCATGAGCAACGCCCCACCCTGGTCGGTGGGAAAGGGCAGCCTGCTCAGTGCTGCCCTGCGTCCCTCTGTGCTGAGTGACAGTACAGCCAGCAGGCTCCTCTGCTCTCTCCGCTCTCCCATCCAGTGTCTGCGAACCAGACCTACTCAGCTCTGACTTTTGCCGGGTATTTGAGAGTGTTGGTTACTCAAATACTGGTTAAACATGAGATTCCTAATACAGTAAACATTATTAAAATTTATCACTTTATGCAGGAAAATGCAAATTGTTTTCATGTCTCCAAGTGAAATAAGAAGTTACTCACCATATCTTTAATTTGTGACAGTGTGATCTGAAGGGTGACATTCAGTGCTTTATCTGTGTCTTCTACTGGCCTCAGAGCATTTGAATAGTCTCCAAACAGTTCACTGAATAGCATTTGAGCATATTTTCCTTGTGCCAATTCCACACCTACACCAAATATATCACATATTGGCTACATCTACACTAGCCAAAAACTTCCAAATGGCCATGTAAATGGCCATTTCAAAGTTTACTAATGAAGCACTCAAATACATATTCAGCACCTCATTTGCATGCAGGAGGCCGCGGTACTTCGAAATTGACGCGGCTCGCCGCTGTGCGGCTCATCCAGACGGGGCTCCTTTTCAAAAGGACCCTGCCTACTTCGAAGTCCCCTTATTCCCATCTGCTCATAGGAATAAGGGGACTTCGAAGTAGGCCCATCTGGACGAGCCGCGCGGCGGTGAGCCACATCAATTTCGAGGTGCCGCGGCTGCCCGCATGCTAATGAGGTGCTGAATATGTATTTCAGCACTTCATTAGTAAACTTCAAAATGGCCATTTACATGGCCATTTCGAAGTTTTTGGCTACTGTAGACACGGCCATTGAGCCATATCAGAAGGCTATGTAGAAAGCTTCAACCATATTTGTTATACTACACACTGCCATCCAGTTGGTCTTAAATGTACTGTAAGAAATCATAGTTAACATAGTAAAACAAATGTAGCAAATCTGATGAGACCTATACACAGGAGATCATTAAGTAATGACCAAATTGATATTATAACATCAACGGTTCATGCCCATTTTATATAAAACTTTGCACTAATATAGCCCCTTTCATCCCTGGATTCCAAAGTCTTTATGGAGGAAGACAAATATCATTATCTCTGTATTACTGATGGTGGAAAATAAGGCCCAGATTTTAATATTTAGGTATAGGCATTACAATGCTGAGCACAGGTAATAGGTTTAAGAGCCTACACCTCATTTTCAAAGAGGATTTAGGCTGATAGATACCTAAATCACATCATTTGGTCAATGGGTTTAGACTCCCAAGTGCTTTTTAAAAATGAGATTTAGCTCCCAGCCAGTTAGGCATTGCAATCCTGAGTGCAGCAATACCTAAATACTTTTAAAAATCTGCACTGAAGTGATCTGTTTAATTACTGAGCTAAGACTGGGGACCAGGTCTGATGTACTGCCCTCTTCCCTAGCCAGTGGCTTCTGCTGTCTTCCGACATATAAATATTGCTGACTATGAGAGACTGCAGAATACTACAGTAGAAGCCTGATCATCTGGTTAAAACTGGACTGATTGATGGTTGGATAACCGGAAATGTCAGATAATGAGGAGCCTGGCAGCAGCCCTGGGGCTAGCTGGCAGAGCAGGGCTGGCTGCAGCAGGACAGGTTGCGGCGTGGTGGAGCGTGTTGGATAAAATTGAATGTTGGATAACTGTGGGTCAGATAATCAAGGCTGTACTGTACTTAGGCAATTTACTCTTATTGTATTCATGTCTGAATAAATAAATTGATGAATTTTGTTCATTATTTGGCCAATGGACAGTGCTGGTTGAATAATTAGCAGATTCATTAAATAACTAATTTCTCCAATTAATTTTTCCAATATTTCACAAAGAATACAGCACAGCAAGGATGTTAACTTGTCTGACCCATGCAAAGTCACATCCACACAAGTACACACCACGTATTTCAGAATACTTGACTTCAGCTGTTTAGCGGTTAGTACTGCAAATCAGGAATAGCTATATTTCAAACACCAGCTTCACTGGAAAAAAAAAGAAATCAAAAACTAATGAAAAATTTTAAACAGTATGTAGATTTAACAGGATGTTATCAGAAAATAGTTAGTTCTGCAGTGCTTGTTCAGCAAATTAGATAAAATAACTTGAAACTTAAGGGGATCAATTGCTGACCAAACTGCATTTTGTGCTCTCAGAACTGCGAAGTCACTGGATACACAAGAAAAATCGGTCGGTTCGTAAGTGTATAAAGTACTCTCACCTCGAAGTATTGTTGCTGCGAAAACCCACCAAAGGGAGAAGCAGCAGAGGGGCAGGCTATTTCTCTTCATTTTGAACCTTGAAGTAACTCTGCTCCTCCAGGAACAAAAAAATTGTTTTCCCCTCCCAAAGTTGGGACGAAGTAGTTGTGCAGCAGCACAAAAGGAATGGAGACATGGATGTGCTGCTTGTAAGAGCTTTTTTCTCGGTAGCCATAAGACTTGTGTTCTCTGCTGGATCCTAGTGCGCGCGTCCCACTCAGCCCTGGTAACCTGAGAGCTCTCTGCTCTGCTACTCAGTGAGAAGTCAGACAGAGGGATATCAAGAGGAAGCACTTCACGAAAAGCTCATTCTTTCCACTACGTTGCTTGTTTCTTTTCTTAATATTAATGCATCCATAGTCAGCATATGAAGAATACTTCATTTGCATTTCCTCACTGCGAGCCAGATGCTGTCATCCTTATGTCAAATAGGCTCAGATGGGTAGCCATGGTTGTCTGTGGCTTCATAAACAAAAAGCAGTGCTGTAGCACCTTAAACGCTAATACATTTATTTATTAGGTAATGACCTTTCAGGGGAAAACCTACTTCCTCAGCAATTGGGTCTGTGCAATAAGATTAAAACACTACTCTCATGAATTCACGCTCACCAATTCTTTCTGGTGAAAACAATCTGATATTTCAGAACAAAAATGCTTTCCTTTTATTAGCAATATTGGCACCTTGCAGGTAGTGTATCTGCTTAGCTGGCTATGTACGCCAGTGAGATTTAATAGCTAAACAAGTAATTTCAGCAAAAGTCCCTGTGATGACATCTCTCCCCATCACATCACCTGAATTCCCAAAAGAGAAAAAAAATTAGTAGTAGTTTAGAAAAGAGAGGATACAGTGGCACTTAGGTCATACGGAACATGTTGCTTTCTCTTTAGAAAAGAATAGCACCCAATATCAAAGATGATAGCTAGAAAAGTTACTGGATGGGGTCAGGTCAATGTGATCTAAGGGGATAACATCAGTCTGTAGTCTATTTGTCATTAGGCTGAGAGTGGACACTATTGGTGTGTCCTTGTCTGTGGAGAGCTTGATTGTGATGAGGAGACTGGAGAGATTGCGGGGTTGTTTAAAGGCCAGTAGAGAGGGTTCAAGAAAGATTTCTTTCAGGATGGGGTCCCCAGTGAGCATGGGCTACAGTAGTTTGTTCATCATACAAGTTCCAGTGTGAGACAGCTGGGGGCCACGGTGTCAGGTATGCCCTGGACTTTTCCTCCGAGTATATTCTGTGGTATACGAGTCACAGATGCAGATTAAAGATTTCTTGGAGTGTTTTGGGATGGCTACTGGATCTATGAATGTAAGTGTAGTGCTCTGTGGATTTCTTGTATGTAGTTGCCTGTAGGATAGTGTTTCCCAAACTTTTTGGCCTCACGGCCCTCTTTTGATTTTTGAGAAACTCTCATACCCACTTCTTCTTTACCATCATCCAAACCCCCTCTTAACAAAAAAATTAAATTTGTAATTTAAAATAACCACAAAAACTTGATATAAAAATGTTATTTAAAATTAAAAATAAACGCAAATAGTTTTTCTGAGCCCCTTGTGGGTGCCCGGTGGAACCCCAGCTGGCCTGAGCCCTGTGCCAGCCACCCACCTGAGACCTGTGCTGCCAGAGCTGCCTGCCCAAGTCCCGCACCACTGGGGCCAGCCAATCGCCCCAGCTGCAGTCCAGCCACCTGAGCCTCCCACCCAAGCCCCACACTGCCTGGGTGAGTCGGCCACCCCCCCAGCCCAAGCCGCCTGAGCCCTGCGATGATGGGGCCAGCTGCCCAAGACCCAAAGGTCCTGCAAGCTGACCAGCCACCCGAGCCCTTCCTCTCCCACAAAGTCAGGCACCACCAGCCCCCCATTTTCACCCCACCCTCATCCCACTTACCTGAGCCCCCCATCTATCCCCATCCTCCTCCTCCTCCCCCTGCAACCCACACTCACTCACCATTGTATGAGGGTCTTCACCAGCTGCCTGCTTTTTATAGCGGCTGAACTGGGTCACCCACGTAAAATGGCAAGGGCTGAAAGCCAGGAGCAAAGGCCAGCTCTTTCTTTGGGTGGGGGGAAATGATGCAGGGCTGCATTCCCTCACACACACACACATGGAATTTCAGCATGCTTCCCTCCGGGGGCACACACCCCAGTTTGGGAAACCACGCTGTAGGGTATCACTTCTAAAGCTGATGTGGTGTCCAGGGAGCAGAGCTGATGTGAGTGTTCCAGAGAAAGTTTGAAGATATTTTCAGTCTCTGAACAGGTGATTTAAACACCCACATAAATGTCAATTTCAACAACTGTTACCAAGGTACCTGAGTTATATCACTGGTTTCATGTGTCCAGAAATGTTCCTTCTAAGTGGGCCATGAAAAGGTTAGCAATATTGGAGAGCCATCCCAGTACCTATGGCTGTTCCCATGGTTTTTAAATGAGTTTGTTGAATGTAAAGTTGCTATAAGTGAAGATAAAAAGAATGAGATGTTCTTGGAGTGGGTATCTGAGGGCTGTCCTTTGTCTTGCAAATATGTGAGGCAGGAAACTAAAATTATTTCAAAATACAGTAAACCCTTGAGTTACACAGGGGTTGCATTCTTACAACCCCTGTGTATCTCAAATTTTCCACACAAGCTGGGGTGCAGATTCATTCCCAGCTCCCCTGGGCTTGCAGGAGGTGGGAAACTGACCAGGCCAACAGGGCTGGTCAGTTTCCTGGCTCTCAGAGTGGCAGGGAGCTGGGAGCTAGGGGGCAGCCTGTTTCCCATCTCCCCATTACTTGTAGGACTCAGGAAACTGACCATGTGCTGGTCAGTTTCCCAGTCTCAAAAGGTGGGGACACCAGAACCAAGCAGCAGCCTAGCTCCCCTCCCCTCGCAGAATCGGGAAACTGACCAGGCTACCAGCTTTGGTCAGTTTCCTGGCTCCAGCCAGGGGATGAGAGTGGAGAGCCAAGGGCAGCCTGGCTCCCAGCTCCCCTCCAGTCCTTGGATACAGGAAACTGACCAGGGCTCTAGAAGTGGAGGGGAGCTGGGAGGCAGGCTGCCACCTGGTTCTCAGCTCCCTGCTACTCCCAGGACTGGAAAACTGCTACTGTCAGGGGTGGCAGCCAAGAGTTAGGCTGCTGCCCCTGATAGGAGTGGTTTCCTGCTCCTATTTGGGGCAGCAGTCACGTTATCCCAAGACACGTGCAACTTGGTTGAGCGTATCTCGAGGGTTTACAGTAGTGCCTGTATAGTCTAGACAATAACAAAGATTATTTTGAGGTAACTGCCTTGATCTCAAAAAACTTTGTAGTGTAGTCATAACCTAAAGGATTTCAGCAGTGAAAAGCAGCTGGATGGTTTTAAAACCAAAACCACTAACCAACCAAAAAAAAAAATCCCTCACACAAACATCACGTACATCATTATATAATGACCTTGGATTACTGATCAAGCTGTAAAACAGGATTTTGAAAGAGGGGTTGTTTAGTTATAGCTTGATCTATGAAAGTTCTATTACAGACAAAATTTTTGAATAAAAATTAAATATGCAATAAAACAGTTTTCCATTCTCACGACAAGAAATAGTGCTATAAGGCTGCCTTCCTATTAATTATACTTACAATGAATCTAAATGGCAATGGGCCTTTAGAAAAGCTTTTAAAAAAAACCACCACCACTTTTCAGGTAAACATATTTATTTCACTTCACTGGTCATCACCTACAGCCCCCAACTCAAACCACTGCAACGAATTATTAAAGACCTACAACCTATCCTGAATCAGAATGCCACGCTCCAGAAGGCCCCGGGTGACTGCTCTGATCCTACTGACAGAGACCAAAAGCGACAAGAACTTTACCAAATATTCATAAACCTGAATTACCCAACAGGAGAAGTAAAAAACCAAATTGACAGGGCCAGACGCACACCCAGAGACCAGCTACTCCAAGATCGGCCCAAAAAAGCCAAGAACAGAACACCACTGGTCATCACCTACAGCCCCCAACTCAGACCACTGCAACGAATTATTAATGACCTACAACCTATTCTTAATCAGGATGCTACACTCCAGAAGGCCCTGGGTGACATGCCTGTTCTCTCCTACAGATAACCTCCCAGCCTCATGAGGATCCTTACTAACAGCCACAGTCTATACCCCAGGAACACCAGTCCTGGAAACTTTCCCTGCAACAAAGCCCGCTGCCAGCTTTGTCCGCATATCTTCTCTGGAAATACCATCACTGGACCTAACCAGGTTACTCACAGAATCACGGGCATTTTCTCATGCTACTCTACTAACATCATATATGCCATCATGTGCCAACAATGCCCAGATGCTTTGTATATTGGACAGACTTCTAACTCCCTTAGACAAAGGGTCAACGGGCACAAAACAGACATCAAAACACTCCAGATCCACAAACCAGTTAGTCAACATTTTAATGGAATGGGGCATTCTGTCAATGACCTCAAGGTATGTGTGTTACTGAAGAGAAATTATCGCTCCGTTTTAGAAAGAGAAGTGGACGAACTGACATTTATATTCAAATTCGGCACATTAACACATGGTTTAAATTGTGATGGGAACTTTCTGAGTCACTATAGGGGCTCGTCTGCATACTTGGCTCAATCTAATTTTTGATCTTCCCCACCACCCCTCCACTCTCTGATTT
Source organism: Carettochelys insculpta (assembly GCF_033958435.1). Classification (NCBI taxonomy): domain Eukaryota; kingdom Metazoa; phylum Chordata; order Testudines; family Carettochelyidae; genus Carettochelys; species Carettochelys insculpta. The sequence goes on along the minus strand of NC_134140.1, from coordinate 43,982,943 downwards.
GCTCACCTTGCTTATCGTTTTCTGATTTGTCCTCCTTGCTTACTGTTTTTGGTTCTCTGTGTCTTAAATATTGAGTCTGTTCTGGTCTGGCTATGTTCTGAAGAAGTGGGTCTGTCCCACGAAAGCTCACCTAATGAACTATTTTGCTAGTCTTTAAAGTGTTACTTGACTGCTTTTTGTTTTTCTAAAGGTATGTGTGTTACTGAAAAAAAACTTTCCCACCGCTATTCAAAGAGAAACAGCCGAGCTGGCTTTTATATTCAAATTCAGCATATTAACACATGGTTTGACCCAGGACGTGAACTTTCTGAGTCACTATAGGGGCTCGTCTGCATACTTGGCTCATTCTAATTCTTGACCTTCCTCCCCTGCCCCTCCACTCTCTGATTTGCTCACCTTGATCTTTTTTTTCTGATTTGTCCTCCTTGCTTACTGTTTTTGGTTCTCTGTGCCTTAAATATTGAGTCTGTTCTGGTTTGGCTATGGTCTGAAGAAGTGGGTCTGTCCCACGAAAGCTTACCTAATAAATTATCTTGCTAGTCTTTAAAGTTTGAAGGCTTTGAGCCAGGCCTGACCAGCTAGCAGCTCTCTCTGTAAGAAGGGAGCTCCCAGCAAACAAGGGGTGAGCAGCGAACAGGGGGCAGCAGCTAACGGAAGGGAGTTTGCCTCTGGGCAAAGTGTCCTAGAGGAGCTTGGGTGAGTGTGGGATTTGGGGGGCTGTGTGGTGAGCTGGTGGGTGAATGTCTGTCTGTCTGTCTGTCTGCAGCTTGATCAGCTGCCTAGGTGCCTGAGCTTGTGCTGTGCAGAGAAGAGCAGTTTGCAAGGTGTGAATTGGGGGAGTTCCCTGCCAGGTGAGCCTTCAAGGGCTGATTAGACTGGAGGCAAGGCTTTGAGCCAGGCCTGACCAGCTAGCAGCTCTCTCTATAAGAAGGGAGCTCCCAGCGAACAGGGGGCAGCAGCTAACAGGGAAGGGAGTTTGCCTCTGGGAGTTCTCTGAGGGAGGAGCCCTGTGTTTGTTGTCCTTTTCGGGTATGGTGTTCCACCTGTGCCCTGCAAGGCAGCACTACCAGGAAAAGGAGTCTCTGAAGAGAAGAGCCTGAAGAGCGATGGGGGAAGGTGGACCTGGGGGCACTGAGAGCAGCTGGGGGGAGAGGGGCCAGTGCAGTGAGGAGGGCGGACATGGGAGCAGATGGGGGTAGTGGGTTGGGGAGGGTCCTATGGTGATGGTAGCTGGGGGGAGGGGCAGTGAAAGGTGGGGAGGAGGGTCCTGGGGATATGAGGTCATTGCTCCACAGGGAGCTATGGTGACTCGTGGTGACAGGGAGGTATGAAGTAGTGGGATCCCTAACCACAGTCTCCACACCCCACTGCATTGTGGGTTATCCTGGGAAGGAGAAAGGCTAAGGGAGTAAACCCTGACAGAAAATCTGGAGTGGAGTCCGAAGGCGGTTCGGTGTCAACTTCTGGCACTGTCCCGGCAACTCCTGCAGCTGAGCTGGTACCAGACGTGGAGGTTATCCTCTCCTTTGGACTATATCAGTAAAGCCGAGAGGGGGACACTGGTGTCTGGGCAGCTGAGAGTCTCCATAATAAGTGCCCAGGCTCGCGCCCGGAGAGGTACTCCGGCATCCCTGAACAGCGTTGCATCAACACAGGAGGCAACAGATACCAGTTATAAGCTGTTGCTCGATTGGCGTAGAGAACGAGCGCCAGGGGTTGCCTTTGATGGTGGGAGAGATCCTCGCATCTCACTGGACAGTCACCACCTGCCTCAAGCTGGACAGCCGCCAGCCAATAGGGTACTGTCCCACCACAGTTCACCTGCCTCGCTGGGTGCGTGAGGCTTAAGGTTCCTGAACCTGACAAGTGACTGAAATTTGGGCACCAGGCAAACCAATAAGAAAATCAACAAGAAATGAGAAACATCAACAATTTAAGCTTGCTTGCTGGAATGTGCGGACCATGCTGACCAGCTTGACTGAAGATCTTCAGGCCATCAGTGACGCCCGCAAGACCGTTGTCATCAACGAGGAACTGAAGAGGCTCAGAGTCGATATCGCTGCACTACAAGAGACGCGCATCGCAGATTCAGGATCTCTAAAGGAAAAGGACTACACCTTTTTCTGGCAGGGTAAAGCCCAAGAAGAACCCAGAGAGCATGGTGTTGGCTTTGCTGTCAGAAACACCCTTCTACAAATGATTGATTTAGTCACGGGCGGATCAGAAAGACTTCTTCGGATCATGCTTCAAACTTGCGCCGGTCCTGTCCACCTGATCAGCGCTTATGCTCCAACCCTGTACGCCACACCAGAAGTAAAAAACAAGTTCTATGACATGCTTAGTGCTGCTGCAGCGCAAATACCTGCTCGTGAACAACTGTACATCTTGGGTGACTTCAATGCAAGAGTTGGAGCTGATTGGGCCTCATGGCCTTCCTGCTTAGGACACTTCAGTGTGGGAAAAATGAATGACAATGGACAGCGTCTCCTTGAACTGTGCACGTACCACAATCTGTGCATCACAAACACATTCTTCCAAATGAAGCCACAGCACCGAGTGTCGTGGAGACACCCACGCTCAAAGCACTGGCATCAACTAGATGTGGTCATCACTAGGTGTAATAACCTCAAAAACGTCCTTCTGACACACAGCTATCATAGTGCTGACTGTGATACAGATCACTCGCTAGTTTGCTCCAAGCTGAAGCTGAGACCCAAGAACCTGTACTGCTCTAAACCTGGCCCTGCATTGACGCCAGAAAGACGGCAAAGTCGGGGAAAGCTGAAAGTTCAGAGAGACCCTCCAGGAAAATCTGCGCAGCGGCCCTGGGGGCGCCGATGTGACATCCAAATGGCAACATCCAAGGGATACAGTTTACAACACGGCCTTGTCGGTGTTTGGAAGAAGAGCTAGAAACACGAACGACTGGTTCGAAGCTAACTCTGATGAGATGATTCCAGTCATTGAAAAGAAGCGCGCTGCACTCCTGAGCTGCGTCTACACGTGCACGCTACTTCGAAGTAGCGGCACCAACTTCAAAATAGCGCCCGTCGCGTCTACACGCGTCGGGCGCTATTTCGAAGTTAACTTCGAAGTTAGGCGGCGAGACGTCAAAGTCGCTAACCTCATGAGGAGATAGGAATAGCGCCCTACTTCGACGTTCAACGTCGAAGTAGGGACCGTGTAGACGATCCGCGTCCCGCAACGTCGAAATTGCTGGGTCCTCCATGGCGGCCATCAGCTGGGGGGTTGAGAGATGCTCTCTCTCCAGCCCCTGCGGGGCTCTATGGTCACCGTGGGCAGCAGCCCTTAGCCCAGGGCTTCTGGCTGCTTCTGCGGCAGCTGGGGATCTATGCTGCAGGCACAGGGTCTGCAACCAGTTGTCAGCTCTGTGTATCTTGTGTTGTTTAGTGCAACTGTGTCTGGGAGGGGCCCTTTAAGGGAGCGGCTTGCTGTTGAGTCCGCCCTGTGACCCTGTCTGCAGCTGTGCCTGGCATCCCTATTTCGATGTGTGCTACTTTGACGTGTAGACATTCCCTCGCTGTGCCTATTTCGATGTTGGGCTGAGCAACGTCGAAGTTGAACATCGACGTTGCTGGCCCTGGAGGACGTGTAGACGTTATTCATCGAAATAAGCTATTTCGATGTTGGCTGCACGTGTAGACGTAGCCCTGGAGTACAAATGCTCACCAAGCCAGAGTACCCAGGAAGCACTTAGAGAGGCCAGAAGAACAGTACAGCAGACAGCCAGGTGCTGTGCCAACAACCACTGGCTCCAGCTATGCAACAGCATCCAGACCTGTGCCGACTTTGGTAATCTCAGAGGGATGTACAAGGCTATGAGGAAGGCATTAGGACCCACCCAGAACAAGATGGCACCTCTGAAATCCAAATCTGGTGAAGTCATTGCTGACAAAGCCAAACAGATGGAGCGCTGGGTTGAGCACTACTCCAAGCTGTACTCACGTGAGAATGTTGTGGTTGACGCAGCCCTCGATGCCGTCGAGCTCCTACCAGTAATGGATGAGCTGGATCAAGAACCGACTGTGGATGAACTGAAGAGAGCCATCGACAGCATTGCAGCAGGAAAGGCCCCTGGTCAGGATGGTATACCACCAAAGGTAATCAAATGTGCCACGGACACACTCCTGGAACCCTTACATGAGCTACTGTGCCTGTGCTGGAAAGAAGGTGAGGCTCCACAGGATATGCGCGACGCTAACATTGTAATGTTGTATAAGAACAAAGGAGACAGAAGTGACTGCAACAACTACCGTGGAATCTCCCTCCTAAGCGTCACTGGTAAACTGTTCGCTCGCGTCATCCTTGGCAGACTCCAGAAGATTGCTGAGAGGGTGTACCCCGAATCGTAGTGCGGATTCCGCGCAGAGAGGTCTACCGTTGACATGGTCTTCTCTCTAAGGCAGCTGCAGGAGAAGTGCAGGGAGCAGAGAAAGCCACTCTACATAGCCTTCATCGACCTGACCAAGGCCTTTGACTTGGTCAGCAGGGATGGTCTGTTCAAACTGCTCCACAAGATAGGCTGTCCTCCACGGTTACTCAAGATGATCCAGTCATTCCACAAAGACATGAGAGGAACCATCCAATATGATGGCGCATTATCAGATGCTTTCAGAATCAGGAGCGGCATCAAACAAGGATGCGTGCTTGCTCCGACATTGTTCGGGATCTTCTTCGCACTCCTCCTGAAGCATGCCTTTGGATCTTCAACAGAGGGCAACTTGCTGCACACAAGATCTGATGGGAAACTGTTTAACCTTGCAAGGCTGAAAGCTAAGTCTAAGGTGCGAGAAGTCCTCATCAGAGACATGCTGTTCGCAGATGATGCTGCTGTAGTGTCTCACACAGAGACCAGCTTCAGAAACTGCTGGATCATTTCTCCAAAGCGTGCAAGGACTTTGGGCTTACCATCAGCCTAAAGAAGACAAACGTACTCGGTCAGGATGTTGCTGAATCCCCATCAATCAGCATTGACAACTATACGTTAGAGGTCGTCCACAAGTTCGTTTACCTCGGGTCCACCATCACTGACACCCTGTCGTTGGACACTGAGCTAAATAGAAGGATCGGAAAAGCGGCTACAACTCTGTCCAGACTCAGCAAGAGAGTGTGGAATAACAATAAGCTGTACACTCACACCAAAATGCAAGTCTACAGAGCCTGCATCCTCAGCACCCTCCTTTATGGCAGCGAGACTTGGACTCTGTATGCCCGCCAGGAAAAGAGGCTGAACGTCTTCCACTTGCGCTGCCTCAGGCACATCCTTAGAATATCATGGAAGGACAGAGTGACCAACACAGCTGTCCTCGAGCAGGCTGGAATCCCAACCATGCACACCCTCCTCAGGCAGCGTCGGCTCCGCTGGCTTGGCCACGTCCACAGGATGAATGATGGAAGGATTCCAAAAGACATCCTGTATAGTGAGCTAACCTCTGGCAAAAGACCTTCCGGACGCCCCCAGTTGCACTACAAAGATGTCTGCAAGAGAGACCTCAGAGAGGTAGACATCGAGCTGGACAACTGGGAAGAACTAGCAGATGACCGCAGCAGATGGAGGCAGGGGTTACACAAGGGCCTTCAGAAGGGCAAGATGAAGATCAGACAGCTAGCAGAGGAGAAGCGAGCGCACGGAAAGCACAATAAGGACTTGCCAGACACCCACTACATCTGCAAGGGATGCAGCAAGGACTGTCACTCTCGTGTGGGTCTTCATAGTCACAATAGATGCTGTAAAATAAGTCCTCAATTGAAACTTTAAAGGGCGCGATCCATAGTCTATGCAGACTGAAGGATGCCTACTAGTCTTTAAAGTGCTATTTGACTGCTTTTTGTTTTGATAGCGTATAGACTAGCACGGCTCTCTCTCTGTTACTATTTCACTTCAGTGTACCAGCCACTAGATGTCCCTGTTAACCATCCCATTTATTTTTCCAGGCATTCAAGAGAACTTTGTTTATCAAGATCATAGATTATTTTTAATCTATGTTGATTAATCCCATGAAAAGATTATTTGCCTAATCTAAATCAAAGCAGGAACAAGAAGTTATTTCAAACAAAAAAAAAAAGAGAGAAAAGGAAGAAACAAATGACTGAACTTGCCTCTTTATCTAAATGTCACTGCAGTTGCAAAATGGTTTCATTGGAAATGTGCATCAGCATTGACAACTGGACAACTTGAGATGCCACTTAAAGTACAATCAGCTTTTGTTCCTATAGTCCAGTGGTTCTTAACCTGTAGTGCATGAACCCCCTGGGAGTGCGTGATGCCTTTTCTGGGGGTTTGAGACATGCCAGATTTTTTGGAAGGTAAATCACCAAAAAACACAAGTTAAACACAGGCTCGTTAAGTACAACTGCTTTGTTTCATCAAACCTATGCATTTATTAACATTATGCATTTAACAATTCCTGTCGTATACAAATAAAAATTTTCAAGTTTTTAAGCTAATTTTAGTGAAATTATCTCTCTACAAAAAAAGCGTGCCACTACACTGAAGGGTATTTTGGACGCATGTGCCAATGATGTGGCAGCACAGCGGCTTTGTTTGAATTCTGTTAGCCACTAACCGTTCGCATGTCGGTTACAGTTTATTTCCACAGCAAAACTCCACAACATCTCTGAGTATTACTTACATATTTTTGTATGCCTACTGTACTATTATTTGTGGTGAGTAACAAAACTATTTTCCATATATTTATATGAATTTAAAAGCGTACAGGCCCCTCCCACCCCATCTCCATTTTTGGTAAGGGGTGTGAGAACATGTTGAGAACCAAAGGGGTGCAGGCCGCAGTAAAGGTTAATAACCACTGCTATAGAAAATTGTCAAGATCTCGAGGCACAAGATCTAACTGCTGGATCTGTCCTCTCAAAGACATACATTTGAATGAAGTGATATGCAGGTGATTCCGCTTATCAGTATGTCCCTTTTGTGACCTTTGAGAATGGTGAATTACCATTGCACAAACCAATGTACTAAGCCTGTTAGGTCACTTACAAGACATTACTATAACCACAGTTCTGCATGCTATTCATCAGCAAGACATGCAAAAAAAAAGTCTCTGGATTGGCACATAATTACCATGTAAATGACATCTGGGTGATCATGCACAGTCAAAGGGATTTAAATATCACCAGAAACATTTTTATGTAAACATGTAATTACGGTGCTCCCAATTTTAGGTGTCTGGCCCTAGGCAAATTATTGCTTTGTATATCAAGAAGTATTTTAATATTGGTGTTTTCTGTTAAAAGTCAATCCTCCTCTTCTCTCTCCCTGCCCCCCCCAAAAAAATCCTGTGCTCTTAGTATTAAGGTATCAGCAAATATGTTCTGCCAGCCTCCTCCACACAGATTTTTGAATATTTTGTAAAAGGCCCCCCCCCTTTTTTTTTTTTTCTTTAATGAGGATTTTAAAGAGAATTTAAAACCCTATTTGGAAACCCTCCAGGTTTTGTACTCAATGTTGTCTGTACAATCGAATACCTTCCACGGGAGAACAGCTGAGAAGACAGATTGGTTTCTAAGCAGTTTATGAAAACTGTCTCACAGTCTGGTCTTGTTTAAGATCATGCCAGTTTTTCCACCCTAGAAGTGTTCACACATGCAGTGTTTTCGCTACAGAATATTCTCCTACAATGAATCAAGCCGCACACAAGTTCTTTAGAGTCACCATTTTTTTTAATCATATTACAATCTTTAATAGGATTGGGAAGCCAGCTATCAGTAACTGTAACATGGCACTACTAGGCCCACTCCTCACAAGTGGAACACAGTACTAAATTTAGATGCTGTGATAGGTGTATGCGTGCGCATGTCATTTTTTCTCACCTAGCTCCTTCCTCCTACTTGCTTCCCTATAAAACCCCCTCCCCCGAAACCAGAACACTCATTCACATTCTATGTTGCTTTCTTTTGCACACACATGAACTATAGGAAAAGTGTCAACCTATATTGATTAATTGGGAATATTGGCCACACTTTCTGAAACAAAGAAAACAAGAGGAACAACTAGAGTTTATTTGAAATATTGGCCCCATTGGGTGAATTATTTTTCTTTTTAGGGAGGCAGACGCACTCCTTTGCTGCCTGCCTTTCATTCAACACCTGAAGCAGGGGACTTTTCGCTCTGAAAGACTTGATACTATTTGTGTAGGACCCTAGTAAATACACACCCATGAAAAATACCATCATGGACTATAAAATCAGGTCTCACCCCCATTAAATCTGCTCTTTTGTGTGTTTTCCCCTTCTACTGTACAGATTTTACAGGGGAAACCAATATTTCTCAAGTTGGAGATCCTGATCCAAAAGGGAGTTGGCAGAGGGGTCACAAAGTTATTTTGGGCAGCAATACTGTGACCTCCCCTTTTCTTCTGCACTGCCTTCAGAAGCGGGTGGCCAAACAGCAGCAGCTCTGAAGGCAGCTCCCCACCAGTAACAGTGGAGAAGTCAGGGTTGGAACACTATCGCATGCCACCTATCCCACTTCTGCTAGCAGTGGCTTTGCGTTCAGAGCCGAACTCCCATCGAGCAGACATTGCTCTTTAGCTGCCCAGCTTGGAAGTCACTGCTAGCAGTGCAGAAATAAGAGTAGTAACCTCCACACATCTCAGTTTTGGGTCAGGACCCTTATAATTACATACACTGTAAAATTTCAGATTCAAATAGCTGGAATTGAGAAATTTACAATTTGTTTTTAAATTCTATGATTATGAATATGACCAAAATGCACTGCTAATTTGGTAGGGCCCCATTTTGGTGATCTAAAATGGTGGTTCCCAACCTTTTCACTAGTACAGACCCCCAGATTTTTGGACCCCAATTAACAACATTAGAAGATATTTAATTTAAAAATAATTGATTGTAACTGCAATTTAAAACCTATTTTCTACAATCATTTTTATTTTTCCTCCACAGACCCCTTGCAATACTTTTGTGGACCCCAAGGGCTACCACTGATCTAAAACGTTCACCTAGGGTGAATTCAAACTAACAATATTTTGTTTCTCATCTTTAGAAATCTTTTGTCCCTGGGAGTGCCAAAGTACAGTCTGTCCAATGCAATCAGAAAGCTTTCTGTATACAGCTCCTTGGTTTTGCCCTGCTTTATACTGCATCTTTGAATTGTTGATCATTAAAATGCTGCTCTTCCCAACCCACCCCCAAAAAAATCTCTAGGCCATACATACTATTACAGAGCGTAGATCTTGTTTTCACAAACACTCCAGTGTTTTAAAACAAACTGGACTACAGAAGTATTTTCCCCATTGCACATGTATAAGTGCCTTTTTCTGTCTGATTACAATACTAACATGGAGGACAAAGGACAGTAGGTTTTATTTGGAAGTAATCTAACCCACAAGCAGGGGGCGCAAGGGAGACAGCCCTCCTATAGCTTGGAATGGGAGACTATAGTAGTTATTCTAGATATAGTTCTCCAAACGTGAGTGCATCTTGGATATTAAAGTGAGAGTCCACTAGATAGTATATAAAGCAAAAGGCAATATTTTAGTTTTATTACTTCAGTAGATCTCAAGAGGGGAAAATAACATCCCTTTAAAAACAGTAACTCTGTCTTCACAGTTACGAAAAATATACCAACAAGAGTTCTGTAGAACATCTTCTGTATAGATAAACTCATTTTTACCCAGCTTCAGGGAACAAAGTTGCATAAGAATTGGAGCTCATCTCTTGGTTCCTGAGATTGCATGAGTTCCTTGCAAATTCAAAGTGAGCTACAACAGAGGCTGAAGCAGCATAGCTAGCAATGTAATGTTAACAATTAAAGGTCAGCCCTTTTTGAAAAGAACGATAAAGTAATTTGACAGTAAAAATTAATACACCCAATGACAAACTCTCATTTAGGTCTGACAATTGTCACTATTGGATGTACCAGGCAGTATTTAGTCCTCCTTTGATGGTCAGATTTTATATATCCAAATTTCTTAGAACTTAAAGGCTGCGTCTACACGTGCATGCTACTTCGAAGTAGCGGCAGTAACTTCGAAATAGTGCCCGTCGCGGCTACACGTGTTGGGCGCTATTTCGAAGTTGAAATCGACGTTAGGCGGCGAGACGTCGAAGTCGCTAACCCCATGAGGGGATGGGAATAGCGCCCTACTTCGACGTTCAACATCGAAGTAGGGACGTGTAGACGATCCGCGTCCCGCAACATCGAAATAGCGGGGTCGTCCATGGCGGCCATCAGCTGGGGGGTTGAGAGATACTCTCTCTCCAGCCCTTGCGGGGCTCTGTGGTCACCGTGTGCAGCAGCCCTTAGCCCAGGGCTTCTGGCTGCTGCTGCTGCAGCTGGGGGTCCGTGCTGCATATACAGGGTCTGCAACTAGTTGTTGGCTCTGTGTATCTTGCACTGTTTAATGAAAGTGTGTCTGGGAGGGGCCCTTTAAGGGAGCGACTTGCTGTTGAGTCCGCCCCGTGACCCTGTCTGCAGCTGTGCCTGGCTCCCTTATTTCGATGTGTGCTACTTTGGTGTGTAGACGTTCCCTTGCTGCGCCTATTTCGATGTTGGGCTGAGCAACGTCGAAGTTGAACATCGACGTTGCCAGCCCTGGAGGACGTGTAGACGTTATTCATCGAAATAGGCTATTTCGATGTCGCTACTTCGAAATTAGCTATTTCGATGTAGCGTGCACGTGTAGACGTAGCCAAATAGGCAATGATATACTTCGGATTCCACCCCAGCTTGAGTCTAAGGCTATGGCTGTTACCGGGCTTCGCCGGCAAAACAGTTGCTGTTGACAAAACTCATGGAGCATCCAGATTGGAACCACATGCAGCAGTAGTGTGCACCACTCAGACCCAGCAGACAGCCCCCCCAGGCTGGCAACAGGATACCACCTGGGCCTCACGGCAAGCCAGATGAGCCCCTGGTGGGGGAGGAGGGCCAATAGGGTTGGAAGTGGGCCAGCCGCAAGTGCACCAGCCTGACCCTAGACACACCTGGGAGTGCAGCACCCACTCCCCACAAGTGGCGCTGCAAGCTGCAGGTATGAGTCAGCCCCAGGGAGGGCCAGGCTGCTCCCAGGTCACACGGCCCCCATAAGAAGACCCCTCTGTGGTCAGACACCCCTGCTTGCCCACTAGCCCATTTCGTGGGGAGAGGGGGAAGGGACCAGCAATCACCAAAGGCCTGGTGGCACCATGGAGCCCTGCACAGAAGGGCCTGTTGTGAAGGCCAAACATGGCTTTGTTCCTGGGACATCCCTGTCCCTTGGCTTGGGGGGTGTTGGCTGATGTTCATGGTAGGGGCAGGGTCTTAAGTGCTGCATGGTATGAAGGACAGCATCTTTCCTCTTCTTCCTAACAGCTGGCCCCATACTGTCCGAGGGCCGAGACAACCCCACCTCAGCACCAGGCCAACCCCACAGCCAGAGGAGCCATTGAAGGGTGTACGAGAACCTCCAGTGGGACCATAACACTGCCCTGTGGGCCATGAAGGGGATGATGGAATACCAGCTCAGTACTGACATGGAGTCTAGGACCAGCATGTCCCTGGCACGACAGGATGGCCATGGCCACCCCACTGCCCCCCCCAGACCACACCCCAGCCCCATTACTCCCCCTAATTACCCTTACCCAGCAACAGCTCCTCCCCTGGTCCCAGCCCCAGCCCACATGGGGGCACCAAACCCATGGCAGGAGAGGATTCCAAGGCTAATGCCACACAGGATTGGGTGCCCCTCCCCCATTTTCTGATACCACTCCCCCCAGCCCCACCCCCTTGCTTAAACAGTTATGCATGTCACCTCTCTGTGAGTAGTTTGGAATGGTATTGTATTTGCACACATTTTGTTTGGTTTGGAGTAAAACCCACATATTTGTTCAGCACACCCGTGCCCATGGTTATTGTGCAGGGCTTGGGGAGGGGTGAAAGGGCAAAGGAAGTGATCATGGCAGGGATGGGTTAGGGCTCTGGGTGCCCTCAGGAGGGTTATGAGGGGATGTGGAAGTACCTCTCCCTCGGGGCCTTGAGGATCCTTAGCCCTCCCTAATGAGCCTGGCAGATGGCAGTTGTGCCTGGCCGCTCTTAAGCATGCCCTGCATAGCAGGTGACCATCCCCCATCCTGGGAAAGCCTCCCCATTCCCTTCCACAATATTGTGCAGGGCACAGCACACCACCACAATTTGGTGAATGGTGTGCTCCCCAACATCCAGGTGGGCAAACAGGCACCTCAAGCATACCTTAAGGCAGCTGAAAGCACACACAGCCTGCTTCTTAGCCTGCTTCTCAGCCTGCTTGAGGTGTGTGTTGAATAGTTCCCAGCTGGGGTCCAGGTGGCCAGTATAGGGTTTCATAAGCCAGGACATGAGGGATTAGGCCACATGCCCTACAATGCAGAGTGGCATCTGAATGTTCCTGACTGCCAGCTCACGGCAGGGGACTCAATGTGCTCATCTCTAGCACAAGCCAGAATTGCAGAACATGCAGGAATCATGTGCCTGACCTGCCCATCCAACAAACATCTGGGAACTATCCACGGTGGTTGACCAGGGTCTGCAGCACCAGCAAGAAGTAGTCCTTGCAGTTCACATTCTTGGCCACATTATGCTGTGGGGTATAGATTGGGACGTGGGTCCCATCAACAATCCCAGTGCAGTTCAGGAACCCCAGGGTGGTAAATCTGGCTATGAGTTCATCAAGGTCTCCCTTCCATATGGATGACCTTCTGTAGCAGGATTACGTTGATGGCCCTCAACATGCAGAGGAAAGCAACTGCACACACATATTGGATATGTATGGAGGGAGTACTGACCCCCTCCCCAAGCACTCCAGGAACTCCCCCAGTGAGGCTGCCTCCCCACCTTCCCCCCCGGAGCAGGGCTGTACAAGGGTGGGACAACAGCATCCCCTGGAGACAGGGCTTCCCTGGCACTCCCATTCTCACTTCCCAAGCATCCTCCTTTGGCAGTCCCACCAAAGGGACTGCAGCCAAAGAGTGATTCACCTCCATGAGGGCCCCCCATGGTGGACCTCCCTACACCAAACTGGTTTCCCAAGGAGCAGTAGCAAGCTCCCAGAGGACAGCTGTGACTGCTTCTCAATGGGGATGGTGGGCTGCAGCTGGTGTCCTGTTTCTCAAGGGTAGAGGCAAGCCAGGTAGTTACTGGAAGGTGATCTTCCGGATTCTAAAGTTCTGGAGCCATTGCTAGTCATCCTACTGCCCCATGACCCACTGGTCCCAGTCAGAAGTGGTACTGCACCTCCACAGCCTCCTGCACATGGGGAGAGGGGTAGCTGCAAATATCCTGCATTCACAGCAACGTCATCAGAGGTGATATGTTCCTCATGGAGGCCGACTCCAAGGAGAACAGCCGTCAGGAAGAAGCTGCAGCTGCTGAACTTGGTGTGGGTCCACTGCAAGCCCAGAGGCAGATCCAGCAGCATGGCACCGAGGGACCAGCTGTGTCAGCACAGGGCTTCATGTCTTGGTGGGTATCTGTGCTGTCCTTTGAAGAGGCACGGGGGGAGGGGGTGTCCCTTTAAAGGCATATCTCACTGGGGCTTCCAGAAGGAACTTGTGACCTGTGAGCCTGTCTGATGGAGTTGCAGGTGGCCATATTAATGATAGAGCAGATGGGCAGTGTGAGTGCTCTGTTGACCCAAGGATGGGCTCCCCCCTGGAAACTAAGTTTTCTTCCTCCAGCCATCTGGTATTTGGTGGGGAGGTAGGCAGAGGGGCTGGCAGTCAGCATCTGTTATTTCCAAAGTCCATTAGATAGAGCGTTTACTGCACTGCTTGCAATCCCCACTGACAAGTAGAGGTACCATTGAGTTTAATAGCGACAAAGCTATAGGACTACTGCTGCTAAGAAAAGGCAAAGGCACAGAGGTTTGAAAGGAGGCTGCACTTCAAGTTTATTGACCATAAAGACTACACTAGACAAGCAGTTCTTGGAAGTTAATCTTGCAAACAGAGCTTAGAAACCAATGCAGAGGGCAACACACTGCAAACTCTAGAAAAGTCAATTAATTAGACCATTCTTTCCAATTGCTCCATTACTTGGATGTTTATGCATTAGAATATTAGATCACACGCACTACATGAAACAGTCTCAGCAAGGCAAACAGACCATAGAATGTGAGATGTTTCTGTCCTGTGTGGATGACTGTTGTCTCCTCTTCAGGTGAATACCTTGCCACCTTCCTAAAAGATGCAGAATGACTTCTCAAGGTGCATAGTGTACAGTTGTCGCAACAGCTCCCAACCAGAAAGAATGTACACCATATTGCTCAGTCTGGACAAAGGCCAAGTAGCCTTAAGACAAAACAGAAGACCCATGAAAAACGTCTCCTCATCAGTGGTGTGCGATCCCAGTGTACAAAAAGAGGCCCATCCCCTCATGGCTTAGCTTCCACATAATTGCACAACGCCACAAAAGGACATACCCATGTCTCTCCATATAAGCCAAGATGCACCAGAAACCTTTCTTGGTCCAAATACAACGTATACAGATGAATACTCACTCGCCCTTCAGTCAGATGGCCATCACTCACGTGCAGGAGCTCTGGCTATATCCAGTTGCACGGCTCTGCTAACATCTATTCCACACAAAGGGGCACAAAAAAAGATACAGTAAACAAGGCACAGAAGAAGAGAGTTACACACAGACTCTACTGTTCCCCAGAAAGACTGCACATCTCCAATGCTAATGTAAGATCTGCAGTATCTGATTAACATCCCTCCTCTGCAGCCCTGCCACCATTTGACAGGTTACAAATCTTGGAGTATCAGGGTGACCTGTGATTTTGGAGATATAGGAGAGTGCTGCCAAGTACTTTTGGTGAAGACAAATCTTTTAATTTCACTGGCACCACAAAACCTTTAATTTGGTCCCCTGGAATTGGCAGGCATTCCCATCTCTTCTCTAAAGAGAAAGATATGCATCAGACCTTCATGGCAGGCTTGCCAAATTCTGGCATCTCCTGCATACTTCAACAAGTCGAAGGCTTTCCAGGGCCAAGGGCCCAACATATGCTGCTCAGAGACAAGACTGTCACTCTTCTGTGGGAGGACTAGAAATACATCTACCTACAATAATCATAATCCATTAACCTGTGGCACAACTCATGAAATGAAGGTTAGAAGTTAATCAGATCACCTTCCCATTGTAGTCTCAGCACTTAGTCATCCAATACCATACATTCTAAGGGAATCTCAACATCCTCCAGATCCATTAGACCTGCAACCAAAATGGCAGTTTCAGTAACTGATCTTACTGGAAATATCAAGTCAGTTAGCCAGCTTACCGTTTCCCGCAAAAAAGTATGATGTTTACCTCTTACAGACTCGCTGCTACCCATATGCGGAGTACAGTTGTAAATCCATCAATTAGCCCTTGCAAAGAGACCAGAAAATACATGTGAAATCAGGAATACCATCCCTGATGTCACCACAGCCAATCGGGTGTCTGATCTCTGTAACTTTGTTCTCACCCACAATTATTTCCGATTTGGGCACAATGTATACCTCCAGATTAGTGGAACTGCTATGGGCACCCGCATGGCCCCACAATATGCTAATATATTTATGGCTGACCTGGAACAATGATTCCTAAGGTCTTGTCCCCTATTACCCCTCCCCTACTTAAGATACATTGATGACATCTTTATGATTTGGACCCAGGGTATAGAGACTCTAGAAGAATTCCACAGAGACTGAAACAATCTGCACCCCACCATCAACTTATGCCTCAATTAGTCCACGCGAGAGATACATTTCCTGGGTGCTACAGTACAAATCAAGGATGGCCTGATCGGTAATAAATGTACCAGAAACCCACTGACTGTATACTTACCTACATGCTTCTAGCTTCCATCCTGCACACATAACTAGATCCATTGTTTACAGTCAAGCCCTTAGGTACAATCACATTTTCTCTGATCCTACTGACAGAGACCAAAAACTACAAGATCCTTACCAAATATTCATAAACCTGAATTACCCAACAGGAGAAATAAAAAAACTCCACAAATCGACAGGGCCAGACGAATACCCAGAGACCAGCTACTCCAAGATAGGCCCCAAAAAAGCCAAGAAACAGAACACTGCTGGTCATTACCTACAGCCCCCAACTCAAACCACTGGAACAATTATTGAAGACCTACAACCTATCCTTAATCAGGATGCCACACTCCAGAAGGCCCTAGGTGACAAGCCTGTTCTCTCCTAGAGACAACCTCCCAACCTTCTGAGGATTCTCACCCACAACCACAGTCTATACCGCAGGAACACCAGTCCTGGAACTTTTCCTTGCAACAAAGCCTGCTGCCAGCTTTGTCCACATATCTATTCTGGAGATACCATCACTGGACCTAACCACGTTACTCACAGAATCACGGGCACATTCTCATATTCCCCAATTAACATCATATATGCCATCACGTGCCAACAATGCCCAGATGCTTTGTATATTGGACAGACTTCAAACTCTCTTAGACAAAGAATTAATGGGCACAAAACAGACATAAAAACACTCCTGATCCACAAACCGGCCAGCCAGCTTTTGAATGGAGTGGGCCATTCTGTTAATGACTTAAAAGTTTGCATCTTACTGAAGAGGAATTTTCACAACACTCTTGAAAGAGTCTGCTGAACCCTTTTATATTCAGATTCAACACATTAACACATGGTTTGAACCAGGATGGGAATTTTCTGGGTTATTATAGGGGCTCGTTTGCATACTTGGCTTAATCTAACTCTTTACTCCTCCCTCGCACCCCCTAGTGTCTGATTTGCTCACCTTGATCATTTTTTTCTGATTTGTCCACTTTGATTACTATTTTTGGTTCTGTGTGCCTTAAATATTGAGTCTGTTCTGGTATGGCTATAGTCTGAAGAAGTGGGTCTGTCCCACAAAAGCTCACCTAATAAATTATTTTGTTAGTCTTTAAAGTACTACTTGACTGCTTTTTTGTTTTGATAGTATATAGACTAGCATGGCTTTGTCTTTGTTACTATTCAACATGTGAAGTAGTGATGATTCCTAGATACCACAACTGGTGAACCACCATAAGTGTGACACCACATTAACAAATTCAGACGAACAAGAAAGCCAGATTGTAGGTGCTGTAGTAAAGCCCGCCTTTCCCCAAAAGCTTACCAATTCATTCAAGGTTTTTGTTTCCCTTGGCTGAATGGGTAAATGGAGATTTATTTTTACATCATACTAAAATGAGATTACATGAATTGTACTTATAGACCAGTAGCAAAATCCAGGCAAGAACAGAAGACTATTAGTTTCAGTGTTTGAAGCTTTGACTCCTTAATAGAAATTCACCCACCTCTTCAATTAAGGCTTCAGCTCCCAATGAAGAGGCCCACAATGTTTGTTTTCACTGCATCTAAGATAAAGTCATAACCACTATTAGAAAACCCTGAACTCTTACACTGCTGTCAGCCAACAGAGTATTGTTCTGAGGCTTTTATATCCTTTGTAGATGTTGCTGTTCAAGTGTAAGTTATTCGCCTTCCTGAACAGCCTCTCCCCGCAGGCCCTATCAAACACTAGACAGGGGCTCCCGGAGGTCATCAATCTGCGGAGAAGGAAACCCAGGTGTCTTTTCAGAAGTTGTTTGCCAACCTGCCAGCTGGTTGGAGCTCGCGTACACCATGAAGAAGCCGCGAAAGAAGACAAGCCCTTCGCCGGAGGAACAGCGCAGGGCACGTCACATCACCGCAGCCCAGGCGTTTCCCAGCACTCCGGCTCCGGATGGAAGCCGCCCATCCACCAAGGCTGTGGGCGGCACATAACGAGAGGCACCCGCACTAGTTCTGCGTGGGGCCAGGGCAGCGTCACACAGCTCTGGCCCACCCATGGGCGCGAGGCAAGGTGCTCCAGCTGTTACCCCAGCCCCCATGTGCCACTTCCTCCAGCCCCTCAGGCCACCCCCGGGACTGCAGCCCCCAAGAGTACCGAGGCCCAGGCTGCAATTCACACTAGGGTTTGGAGCCCCCACCCACGACCCGCAGCCCATCACTCACCATTGGCGGGTCTCCAAACCACTGTTCTGCGGCCAGGGCCAGGACCAGGGCCGCGACTACTCCCCGGCTGCCAGGCAGGTCCACTGCCCTCGCGGGCTCAGCACCTTCGCATGGCCCAAAGGCGCACGAGGAGCCAGGCTAGAGTTGACGCCGCTTTCGCCAGCCCAACAGTCACCACATCTGCAGTGACTCCAGACCCTCGAGGAGGGCAGCCATGCTGCTAGCTCAGAGACCTTCAGCCAGCCAGCCCATGCCGGGCTCCCTGGCCAGGACCCGCCCCCCCCATGGCACAGAATGGTAGCGGCTCCTCCGGACGAGCATCAGTGGCACGACGACAGCAGTCTCCTGGTGCGAGGAGGCAACAGAATTTCCCAATCAGCATCCTACCCCCCAGCCACTTCCCCACCGCCCTTCTGTGTCCGTGCCAGTCTGCTCCGAGCCAGTTGGGCTGCCTCATGGTCTCTTGCACGCTTCTGATGGGTGAATTTGGTACTTCACCAGCCCTATTTGCACCATCCACTATGGAAGGCTCCTAGGTGTAAGGGCTCTCTGTCTTCCCCTATCAGAGAGGTAGCCCTGTTAGTCTATACCTTCGAGAACAACAAGAAGTCTTGTATCAGAGAAGTCTTGGGCACTTTATAGACTAACAGATATTTTGGAGCATAAGCTTTCATGGGCAAAGACCTGCTTCATCTGATGCATGGGGTGGGGTTTCAGAGGGGTATTTAACGAGTGGGGCCCCAGTAAAAGGGAGGGCCAGAGCTGACAAGGTCTATTCAGCAAGGTGGAAATGGCCGAGTATCAACAGTACTTATCAAAGGAGGAAAAGATCTGACAGGGATGTGAGCCTTTGTCAGAGTCTAATGGGGGGATATGAACACCCAGGGCAGAGAAGCTGGTTTTGTAAGCTGCTAGCCACTCCCAGTCTCTGTTTAATCCTTGGTTAATGGAGTCAAATTTGCAAATAAATTGCAGCTCAGAGATTTCACTCTCCATTTGATTTTTGAAATTTCTTTGTTTCAGAACTGTCACCCTTAAATCTGCCACCGAGTGTCCAGGGAGATTGAAGTGTTCACCGACCGGCTTCTGTACATTACTGTTCCTGATGTCTGATTTATGTCCATTTATTCTTTTATGGAGACACTGTCTAGTCTGCCCAATGTAAATTGCAGTGGGGCATTGCTGGCACATGATCGCATATATTATATTAGTAGCTGTGCAGGTAAAGGAGCCCCTGATGGTATGGTAGATGTTAGGTCCTGTGATAATGTCACATCTTCCCCTAGCTACTCTGATGACAGTAATGTGGAGCAAGGCCTCCCCCTACCTTCCGGAGTTCTGTTCTCCCCATAAGTGCTAATGCCATTATACAATCAGGTTAAAATGTTAAACACCCTACCCTCTTGGGACTGATTTCCTTGAAAACACTCTAGAGTCACCAAAGTCCCCAGCCAGTGCCAGCACAGCCTCTACCTGTGGAGGCTATATCAGAGAGAGTTGTTCGGTGAGTCAGACTGGATTATCTCATCAAATAGGTGCTATTGGGCAATGATCTCTGGTATTTTTTTAATCTCTCATCCTTTGTCCAACAAACTGAAACCAGATTTGTCACATTTGCCCAAAATCAGTTTATACTCCCTGATGGCCCCCGCCCCCCCCCCAGGAAAAAGCTAGATCAGGCTGGATGGTCTCACCCAAGATGGAAAGACGGTCTTAATTTTTATATTTGACCATGCCCAGACATATTTGGAGGGCTCCATTTTGTGAGATGAAATGGGAATTGCTAGTCAAATGCATAGTGTGATGGGGAAACTTGTTTATGTGTGATGCTATGTTTTGGGAAAACCTGCTAGCCAGGCTACAGTCGTGGTTGCTGGTCCCATCTGAACAGAGAGACTGAGTTTTGGTAACTGGACTTAGCAACACTTATGCATCAGCCTTAGTTGTAAGCAGGACTTAAGCTAATAAAATATGGATATAAAATCAAATGTGAACACATACCGGCTATGTCTACACTAGCATTCCTCTTTAGAAAGATGCATGCAAATGAAGGAAATTGAAAATGCAAATGAGGCACAGATTTACATATCTGGCACAGCATTTATCTATTTTTCTTTCGAAAGAAGAAAAGCAATGTAGATACAGCTTTTTTGAAAGTAATCCCCATCTTTGAAACAACCCTTCTTCCTATTTTTTTTTTTTTTAGGAAGAAGCATTCTTTTGAAGATGCGGATTACTTTCGAAAGAACTGCATCTACACTGCTTTCAAAAGAATATGCAAAGGAGTTGCCAGATATGTAAATCTGTGATTCATTTGCATTTTTGATTTTCTTCATTTGCACGCCTCTTTCCAAAGAGGAATGCTAATATAGATGTAACCACTATGTTTAATCACTTTTCTACATTGTATTTTCCAAGGTCTTTTCATTTCATTTGGGAAAAATATATATGAATACCACTATGCACTCATCTAATTACTATAGGCTGAACCTCTCTTGGGACCTGAACTGTGCCAAACAAGAGAATTTGCTGGACCACAGGGGATCAATATTCTGTAGTAGCATTACCACCACTTTCTCTGCTTACTGGGCTTTTCGAAGACATTTAGGGGTAAATTACATTTAAATAACAGTACAGAACACTGGCAGCAAGGCTGTAAACAAACTTTATAGGACGGCTGGTGACTTGGCCACACTCAGGATAAGTGGTCAAAATCATGCTGGACTGTGGATGCTGCCAGATGAGAGAGTGCCAAACTAGAGAGGTTCACCTGTAGTCTAAAACTGGCAGTGCATGATCACACGTGAAAAATGCAGTTGAAAAAGCTTCCTTTGACTTAGTAGCAATTATGCTTATGTACCTGGAAATATGAGGCCATAATATATACTTAGTATAAACCAATTTACCAAATTACATACATTACTCTAAACTTTTGTACAGATGGAAGTTTATTTCTGGGCTTTTCTATGTGCAGTTTGAGTGAACCCAGCTTTTCTGGCAGGTGTTTCCGGTGCAGAAAGAAAACATCTCTCTGTGGTTAAGCTGCTTAGTTTACTGTACTTCATCACACTCACTAGTCAGATCAGAGCACAAGAGGCTCAACCGCTTTATTTGAAGCCTGTTGTGAAAAACTCTGGAGTTCATGGGACATACTAACACTGAAACATAACTATTGTACACAAATGTTGAAATTTCACTGTATCCAGAAGAAAATTATTGGATTAAAATAATTTTTCTGTTGTAAGATCTACAATTTCTAAACTAGAGTAACTGTGTTGTCAATGCTCTACTGAATCTTTCAAACTAACACCATACCAACTACCAATGATAGTTTGCATTTCTGTAGTAACTTCCATCTAAGTATCCAATCCATACTAGAAACATTGACTTAGCTTCCTATCACGTCTGATAGGTAGGGAAGTATCACTATCCCCATTTTATAGCTGGGGAAGTTGAGGCACTTTGAGAAAAACAGTTTTTGCTAGATGTTACCAAGCAGACAATGACAGAGCCAGGAATAAAACCCATTACCCTATTTTTTTATCTCAGTTATACCATTTATATTTAGGTATAACTCTAGACTTTAAAGGAATTATGGTGATATATGTACCCCAAGTATAATAATGGTAGTCCATCGATCCAATGATGACAAATCTGTGCGGATCATCTGTTATTGGTCTTATGGTGTGCCCTCTGGTGACTGTATAAGCCAATTCTAGAGGTGCACATTTTGCCCCAGGTGCTGCACGGGAAGTTTGCAATCTGTGGGTTGTGCATTGCTGATGCTCTGTGATGTCGTTCATGTGCCTCTTGTAGATGCCGGCAGCAGTCTTCCTCAAAGGCAATGCAGGTATTTCTGACTGTTGCACGCCATCACTGGTGGCATCCTCAAGGTCCCTAGGTTTGATACTGCTGTACTGCAGATTGGCTTTGATGGTATCCTTGTAGTGTTTCCGTGGACAACCTATACGCCGGATGCCCTGGGACAGTTCACCATAGAGAACCTGGTGAGGGATTCTGTTGGTATCCATGCAGCTGACCTGACCGGTCCAACGTAGTAGACCCCAAGTAGAGTGTATTAAAATACACCTCTAGATTTCCTGATATCTTATTCCATTCTACCTCCTCTAACCTATAGAGTTCTAAAACAATTTTTAATATAGGGGAAATTTTTAAATTAGCACTTGTGTATGTCAGCACAAGGAGACATTAATTTGCTTGTTTCCTAGATGTCTGGCAAAGTGGGTGTGACCCTCTTACCACTAACTCAGAGTGAAGTAATGAATGGCTCCTGGCTCTGCTCTTTGCCAGTTGTGGAATGTGGGATTATTTTCTAAGACCCTGTAAGTTTGTGGCCATCTCCTGCAATGAAAATGTAAGGCTGTTCCCCTGCTTTCCCACACACAGCTCCTTAAGAGAGCAAGCAAAAGATAGGAACTTTCTGTCTATCCATAAATAGAGTCCCAACCCAGCAGTCTTGTCCTGGTTGACTACTGCCATGCCCAATGTTATCCCAATTAATTCTGCCCCAGACATTATCAGGATGGTGCTTATAGCTCCTGCCTCAAATCAGAAGTTATGAATACAGACTGCAAACCAGGAAAAAAATCTAAATATAAATATGTAAAATTATTAAAATAACCTGGGTAATGACTGTTATGTATGTACTACTGAAATGCTATTCCAAGTATACTGTAACCAATGCAAATCACAGTTCATAGTGGCTTTGCCCACCTGTGGTTGGTAAAGATTAAATACCACATTAAAATCTTAGTGTAGACAAGGCAAGTTGTATGATTGAATAAGAGCCTCAGTGGAGTTTGGAGTTCACCTTAACTAGCAAACAAGTGATAAAACTACTAGGATAAAATTACACTGGGATCTTAAAATGTTAGTTGCACATTATACAAACACCTTGAGATAGGTACCCATGTAAACTGTATTTATACAGGGGGTTTACACTAGATATAGCTCACATTGGTGGATAGATCCCAGTACAGTGAAGGCCTTAACGAAGGGTCAGCCCAACCTAGAAAGAATCTAAACCTTTGCTTCCAGAGTGCCTAGATATTTCACATCTGAAACTTCAGATATTATACCGCTTAGTTCTGCTAATGCATCCTAGATTTATGTTTGCCTTTTTTTTTTTTCGAAAACGTTATACTTATGTGATCCACTATGACTCCAGATCTCCTTCTACGGCACGCCTTGCTAGCAGTTATTTCTCTTATTTCTCATATTGTATATGTACAAGTGATTGCACCTTCTTCATTGGAATACTTTGTATTTGTCCTTATTGACCCTCCTATTTATTTCAGAACATTTCTCCAGTTTGTCCAGATAATTTTGAATATTGATCCCATCCTTAAAAGCACTTTCAGGTCATCCCAGTTTAATATTATCTTCAAACTTTATTAGTGTACTCTCTATATTATTACCTAAATATTGAACAGAACCGGATTCAAAACTGGTCCCTGAAGGACTCCACTCAGGGTATTGCCTGTTAGTTACAGTCTCAGGGAACAACATTTAAAATGAATAGCACATTCTGTTAAATAAGCACAATAACTGATGTGGTTGTTGAAATTATAAGCAGGGACCTAAATTAAATTTAAATTGTCACTATAAGCTTTTCAAGTTATAACCCTAGGTGTGTGTCTACACTAGGAATTAACTTCTAAGTAGCCAGCAGAGAGTCTACACACATTTACACTTGCTTCAAAGTTAACTGCAAAGCAGGGAGCCCAACTTTGAAGTCCTTACGCCATTCCTGGGAATGGAGTAGTGCCCTACTTTGACGTTTAACTTCGAAGTAGGGTGTGTATAGACACTCAACTTTGAAGTTGCTCAATTTGAAGTTGTACTTGCAAGTAAGTAACTTTGAAGTTATTTTTGTAGTGTAAGACACAGCCTATTAAGATGAATGAAGGCAGTTCATACTTACTTGAGTTTTTGTTCCAATTGGTTGGAATCTGCCTAATTATACTTCATAGGTATTTTCTGCAACATGCCACGCTAGAAATCATAACTGTGACAGATAACCATTAATGTATGAGGTCTTTTATGGCAATATAAGAGAAGTATCAGATACATAACTTGTTACTTTCTGCAAAAAGTGTCTGGATTCAGATAAACATATGCAAAAGCTGGTCATGAGGCAAGAAAAAGAACAGGGCTTTTGAAATAGAGGGTGTTTATTTAAGATCAGATTGGCTAAACGACAGCTGTTATGTGAGATACTTTTAGGAAAAGACTCTTTAGATGACACACACAAAAAGAAATAACAGCAACCACAAGCAGTTTGCCAAAGCAAGGGATATTTCATAGCAGACTGTCATAGCGTTCTCAAAGTGTATATTTGTGGATGAGAACATGGGGTGCAGATCAAGTAACTGGAGCTGTAAAAAGTTCAAGAGGAGGCAGAAGAGAAGGTCATGACACAACTGACAGTGAGGGCTTAACCACACCAGAAAGTTGCATCAGTTTTACCTATAGTATATTACTCTGACATGACTATTCCACTATAAATTCGCCCCCTATCTTATTCTGATTTAACTTTCATGTGTAGACAAGTTCTTCAACTGCTGCAAACCCTGCATGGCTGCAGATTGCACTTCAAAGTGTCCTATTTTGGTTTAAAGTCAATACCGGCTTTTAGTTAAACTTATGCAACTTCTCAGAGGTGTAGGCATGTTAGTGTATAGCTTCATAATTAACAAGCAGGCCTGTAAAATCTTAAAGACTAACAAATGTATTAGGTAATGAGCTTTTGTGGGTAAGACCCAGTTCCTCAGAGGCAACTTCTGTTTCTAACAAGGTCTTTTGGGGTTTCAGCCAATACAGATACAACAAAAGATGTGTCTAGTATGGAGTTTAGGCCCAGATGCTATAAACCATGACTGCACCTATGCAGCTTAACTCAGCTCAAAGTCAGTATGAACTGCAACTCCAAGCGTACAGTAACCAATGCCTATCTTCAAAAGGAACAAGGTGTGTTTTTAGCTAGTAGTACATGTTAAATAACATACACTAAAATGCTATTGCAGACAGACAAGGCATGTTGTGTGGTTTAATTAAAGCAGTGTGGGAATTTGGAGTTCACCTTGACCAGCAACCAAGTGTTAAAACTACAACTGGCCATACCTAGACTGAAATTTTAATGCATTTGTTAACAGATGTTAATAAGTTCACCTTCTTTTCCCAGTTTAGACATGGTCTAAGCCTAAGAATTAAAATAATTCAGACTAAATTTTCAATATATTGCAGTGACTTAGGAACTTACAATGTACAGCAAATTCACGGGGGATTACTTAGTAGGTCACAGAGTATACTTCACATACAGTAAATATGGCAATATCTCTTTCAGAGAATGGAAATTATTAATCTATACACAATCCTAATGAGCTGTTGCGTGGAAATTCAGAACCATTCTGACTCATATACTCTGAAAACAACTTCATTAGACTGCAGTTTCACTTTTTGATGTGGCTTCATTATAAAAGCTGAAGCTAATTGACTTACTATGATGAAATAATAATCCTTCCATTTGACTAAATGCTTTATAATTTTACTACAGTTTATGGGGAATAGAAAGACCAAGCTGCTAAACTGATTTTTGAACCCATACTTTGTAAAGGAACTCAATCCTTTGCATAAATAGGAAGGAAACAAATATCTTCGTATTACCTATGGGAGAAGGAAATAACTTTATTTTGGCCTTTGAGATGCATGCATAAAAGGAAGTAGATCTGTGATGCTCAGACTGAGACATGGGTGCTGCAAGTGGCTTTTATGCCAACATAACTCGCATCCACACAAATTTGCAGTTTGGTCTTGGCCTTAGTCTTTACTCATCCAAAACTTTCATTTACTTCATCTGACGAATTGGGTCTTTGGACGTGAAAGCTTATGCTCCAATAAATCTGTTAGTCTGTAAAGTGCCACAGGACTTGTCACTGTATTTACTTCTTAAGGCATTTTCCTTAGGGGAAGATTTCAGGGATTAATCCAATCCTTTTTTTAGTATTTTTAATTTTAGATGGTCTCCTGGGATTCTTGATAGCGTGCAGTTCATATTAGCTTAATTATGCTTGCCATCCAGTTTGTATAGCAATCAAAATTATTCAGACCTTGTGAAATCTGCAGATTAAAGGCCCATGGGACTGGAAATTGGTCGGATGCTACTGAGGTCAAGGTAACATTTTCCTACCACGTCACGCACAAACTGAACCAAGGTTCTTAACAAATGGGCTATAGCTTCCTTCCAACCCACCCCAAAATTCTGTTTGCATTGTATACATCTTCACAATCTCAGAGGATTGTCAAAAGATGACACTGCTCAGACAGCACAAAAGTCCATGCTGCAGTTTGATTCTACTTGAGTCAATCAGTTGCCAGTTAACAAAGGGTGATTATCACATTTTCAGAGTCTCACCTGGATAGTCCCCAGCTATTCCAAGATACTGGAGTTTGTGTTTTTCCTTAGGGCTCAAAGATCTCTAATATAGGCAAACTCAGGCCCAGAGTTCAATAGAACTCCTGTGGTCCTTTTCTTCAAGGTGACCTATGTCACTAGCAAAAAATGTTGTGAGGTGAAATATGAATAAAGGGGATGAATGGGATTTGAACCCAGGGTGAGCTACACAAATAAATATCACAGTTTACACCATTGAAATGTATCTGTATTAGGGGATTCCACCAGTGTAGATACTGTAGTGGACAAGGCCTAAGGGTGTCCTTGGAAATGGAATCGCTGAAGTGAACTGTGCTTGGGTAATGGAGTACAATCTCTCCAAACTCTGCAGCTCTTGGAACTAATAAGCACCTGAACTGTTTGGCTGCTTTTATACGCATAAGAGAGACTAGACCTTACTGATAATATTTTGGCAGCAAGACACCTTGTTAAGACATATTCGCAGCAAGCTACTTTGGAAAATGTCTTGTTAAAAGCTGGTAATTTGTATGGGGGTGGTGAGGGAATATACATAAAGGAAAATATACATTCTTGATGTAACAGAGAGAAAGCTGTGCTAGTCTATATACGATCAAAACAAAAAAGCAGTCAAGTAGCACTTTAAAGACTAACAGAATAATTTATTAGGTGAGCTTTCGTGGGACAGACCCACTTCTTCAGACCATAGCCATACCAGAACAGACTCAATATTTAAGGCACACAGAACTAAAAATAGTAATCAAGGTTGACAAATCAGAAAAAAAATTATCAAGGTGATCAAATCAGAGAGGAGAGGGGCAGGCGGGGGCAGAAGTTAAGAATTAGATTAAGCCAAGTATGCAAAAGAGCCCCTATAATGACCCAGAAAATTCTCATCCCAGTTCAAACCACGTGTTAATGTGTCGAATTTGAATATAAAAGAGAGTTCAGCAGCCTCTCTTTCCAAAGTAGTGTGAAAATTCCTCTTCAGTAAGACGCAAACTCTTAAGTCATTAACGGAATGGCCCACTCCATTAAAATGTCGACTAACAGATTTGTGGATCAGGAGTGTTTTTATGTCTATTTTGTGCCCGTTAACTCTTTGTCTAAGAGAGTTTGAAGTCTGTCCGATATACAAAGCATCTGGGCATTATTGGCACATGATGGCGTATATGCTGTTAGCTGAGGAACATGAGAATGTGCCCATGATTCTGTGACTAACCTGGTTAGGACCACCACTGCACCTAATCAGGTTAGTCACAAAATCACAATTTGCTGGGTCATTAGGGGCTCTCTTGCATACTTGGCTTAATCTAATTCTTTACTCCCCCCACCCTCCTGCCCCTCTCCTCCCCTCTCCTCTCTGATTTGCTCACCTTGATTTTTTTTTCTGATTTGTCATCCTTGATACTATTTCTGGTTCTCTATGCCTTAAATATTGAGCCTGTCCTGGTATGGCTATGGTCTGAAGAAGTGGATCTGTCCTGCGAAAGCTCACCTAATAAATTATTTTGTTAGTCTTTAAAGTGCTGCTTTACTGCTTTTTTATTCTTTATGTAAATCATTGCTCTGGGGTAGGGCTGGGGTTGAGGGGTTCAGTATGCAGTCTGCACTGTGGAGAGAGGACTAACTGAGCCCTTTCTCACCCCAGCATCTTGGGGCTAGGTGAAAAGCACCTCTCCATGACCATGACAGCTCCAGCAGGCACAGCCCAGGGAGAGGTGCACATGCCCTGGCTAGGGCAGGTCTAGATTCATCTCCTCCCTGCATTCCCCTTCCAGAGTGAGGAATGCAGCAAACTGTGCACTTTCCCCTGGCTCCCTGATACAGGTCAATAGCCTGCCTCCCCCACCCCACCCCAGACCTCCCTAGGGCATCTGGGTGGTAGGAGGCTCAGTGCTCAGAAAGTTTTTTAAAATAGACTTGTCTGCCTGCTTTAGTTACCTCACTTTAAAAATGCATCTTTTTTGGCAGTGACATGATCCACTTAGAAAGCTCCACACTTTGTCTGTTGCAATTAACCAATTTCTGGCATTGATATTATGAGCTGGATTGCCTGATTATAGAGTCAAACCCCTTCCCTGAGGCTGTGATGTGATCGTCTTGGTGTACTAATCCAACCCCAAAACCAGATCAAGATTCTGAATAGAGAAGTCAGTTCCTAGCTTTTATGGGAAGGAAGGAAGGAATCTTGCCCATGCAACAGAGGTGGGGACCATCCAGCCCATGAGTCTCAGGGATTGTCCTGCAGAGTGCTAGTCAGCGCTGGTACTCCAGCCATGTAGGGGGACACCAGAACTCCAGCAGTGGCCAGGTCATACTGCTGTTGGTGGGGGAGGGGAGCTCAAGTCTCGTGGGCCTGATCCAGGCAAGCCATGGCCAGATCCATTCTGCGGGTCCTCCTTGGGATGCTCTCTATTCAGACACCACTCCTTCCCTGTTGCTGTCATTGGCCGAATCGCAGCCAATGGGAGAAGTGGGTGGTGTTGCAAGTAGAAGTGGAGTTGCTTCTCTGAAGCATGCAGAGTTCCAGGTAGTCACCCCTGCCTCATCCCCTGCTTTCTCCCATCCAGACCCTGCACGCAACTCCCACTTTTGCGCCCCGTTTCCTTCCAGACCCCACATCCTGAAGCCTCTCCTGCACTCACCCTCCCACACAGGTCCCCATCCTGGCCCTTCTAGACCTCTTACACCCCACCCCAGAGCCTAAGGCCCCCCACAAAATCTACTGATTTTTCTGTAGGTCAGTTTCCCCACCTCTGCTCTACAAAGAGAAAACCACTCTAAGCCAATACCCATTGAGATGAATAGAAAGAGTCTCACTGATTTGAACAGATATTTTATATGGCTCTAACTGAGGTGTGACATGCCCCATTCATCTCAAAGGGTGCTCATTATAAAACCTAATTAAGACAGTTTAGGCCAATATTTTCAAAGGGGGATAAGTCCCCAGAGACCCATGCCAGACCATGGGATTTGTATTTCTAGCTGCTTTAGGTCACTTTGAAAATTTTATCCTTAACTATCAATGTTAGCTGTTAGCATAATTTTAACAAAAGACTCTAGTTGAGTCTCCTACCCTCATTAAAATCCTTGCATTGAAGTCAAAATCCACTGCATCTGACTTCACTGCAAAGAATGTCAGGAAGATTCCCACACCTGAACCATTCTTTTTAGGTGAGAAGTCTAAGAAAGTGTCTCAGACTCAGGTGTCAGTAGAGGAGGCTTTGGAACAGATTGATAAAATAATCAGATGCACTGATAAACTAGATATCTATTGTAAAGGAAAAATCACACGTCACTAATCTATTAGAATTCATTGAAGGTGTCAAACATATGGATGATTGGAATAAAGGTGACCTAACATACATATATCAGCCAGGTAGCCGTGTTAGTCTGTATCTGCAAAAATAATGAGAAGTCCTGCAGCTCCTTGCAGACTAACAGATTTTTTGGAGCATAAACTTTCATGGGCAAGGACGCATGGAAGTCAATGGATGTGAGATACCTTGACTTTACCAAAGCTTTTGATACAGTCTCCCACAACATTTTTGCCCATAAATTAAGGAAGTATGGATTGGATACATGGACTGGAAGGTGGACAGAAACCTGGCTTGACAGATGGGCCCAAAGGGTAGTGGTCAATGGCTCAATGTCTGGTTGGCAGCTGGTTTCAAGTGGTGTGCCCCAAGGGTCTGTTCTGGGGCCAGTATTGTTCAATATATTTATTAATGACCTGGACAAGGGGATGGATTGCACCCTCAGCAAATTTGCAGATGACACTAAGCTAGGGAGTCGAGTGCATACACTGGACAGTAGAGATTGGGTCCAGCATGACCTAGAGAAATTGGAGGACTGGGCCAAAAGAAAGCTGATGAGGTTCAACAGGGAGAAGTGCAGAGTCCTGCACTGGAGATGGAAGAATCCCAAGCATTGTTACAGGTTGGGTACTGACTAGCTAAGAAGCAGTGCAGCAGAAAAGGGATTACAGTGAATGAGAGGCTGGATATGACTCAACAGTGTGCCCTTCTAGCCAAGAAGGCTAACGGCATATTGGGATGCATTAAGAGAAGCATTTCCAGCAAATCTAGAAGTTATTTTCCCCCTCCACTCGGCACTAGAGTATTGCATCCAGTTCTGGACCTCCCAGTATAGCAATGACATGGACACATTGGAGTGGGTTCACTGAAGGGCAACAAAAATGAGAAAGGGGCTGGAGCACATGTTGTATGATGAGAGGCTGAGGGATTGGGGCTTATTTAGTTTGCAGAAGAGAAGACTGAAGGGCAATTTGTTAGCAGCCTCAACTTCCTAAAAGGGAGCTCTAAAGAGGATGGAGAGAGACTGTTCACAGTGGTGACAGATGGCAGAACAATGAACAATGGTCTGAAGTTACAGAGCAAGAGGTGTAGGCTGGATATTAGGAAAAACTATTTCACCAGCTGTGAGGCGAAGCACTGAAACGCATTACCGAGAAAGGTGGTGGAATCTCCATCCCTAGAGGTTTTTAAATCCCAGCTTGACATGGGCCTGGCTGGGATGATTTAGTTGGGGTTGATCCTACTTTAGGCAGGGGGCTGGACTAGATGAGCTTCTGAGTTCCCATCCAGCCCTGGAATTCTATGACCCACTTCCTCAGATGCATGCAAAAATCTGTTAGCCCCTAAGGTGCTACAGGACTTCTCATAGTTTTTGTTCCAATAGATCAGGAATGTCCAACACATGGCCCAGGGGCCAGAATCCAGCCTGCAAAGCCTTCTAATCTGGCCCACGGAGCCAGCAGCGGCGCCATTTTTAAAAGGCAGTCGCATGGCTTTCGGGGCTCTGGTGGCACGGCTCTGGCAGCAGCTCTAGTGAGTCACCAGGTGTGGAGTGTAGGGTACCTGGCTGCTGGGAGTGGGGAGTTAAGTCTGGAGGAAGCGTGCGGCTTCTATGGTGGGGGTTAAGCCTGGCGATGATGGGGGCAGGTTTGGGGCTATTTTGTGTTTGGCCCTGGAACCTGTAAACATTGCCGTGTGGCCCCCCCAATGAAAAAATTTTGGATACCCCTGCAGTAGACATAGTGTACCTTGACTTTCAGAAAGCTTTTGACAAGGGCCATCTTCAAAGGCTCTGAAGCCGAGTAAGCAGTCATGGAACCCCCCTTCAGGTAGTTGAACGCTGGTATCAAATCACCCCTTACTTTTCTCTTCTGCAGACTAAATAAGTCCAGTTCCCTCACTTCTGCTCATAAGACATGTACCCCAATGCTCTAATAGTTTTTGTTGCCCCCTGCTGGACTCTCTCCACTATATAGACTTGGGGGGAGGGAATCACTCAGTAGTTAGAGCATTGGTCTTGTAAACCAGGCTTGTGAGCTCTTTCCTTGTGGGGGCCTTTCAAGAGTCTGGGGTAGGTTAGATTTTTTTTTTTAAATCTGTCAGGGATGCTGATAGGTCCTGTGCAGGGGACTGCACTCAATGACGTCTCAGTGTCCCTTCCAGTTCTATGATACGATATATCCTGTTTGGGGGCAAAGGGGCAGGCTCAAACCTGGATACAATACTGTAGATGTGGCCTCATCACTGCTGAACAGTGAGGACAAAATTACCTCCCTTGATGTGAAGGCAACACTCCTACTAAATGCAGCCCAATATGCCATTAGGCTTCTTGGAGACAAAGGTACACTGTTGTGTGTGAACAGGGATGAAGCAAACAGAAAACTTGGAGACATTCTTCATGTTAACTCACTACTAAGGACAAGGCTACAGCTGTCTTTTTGGTCAAAGAATCTGTTTTTTGGTTTTGTGTGAGACAAGGTAGATGAGGTGAACCAACTTTTGTCAGTGAAAAACGAATTTTTGAGCAACACACAGATGTTCTTCAGATTAAGTGTTTACTGCTCTGAGAACTGTGGGAGGCATCAGAATAAACTGTAACACCTTTAAAACTATTGCTTTCTCTCCTTCCATTGCTCTTGCTAAATACCACAGGGAGCAGAACGTCATCAAAAACCAGGTACAAGAAGCTCAGTAGAAGTCTCTCTCAGTCATCTTGTTTCTTCTGTATCTGTTTTTTCAGCCTTTTTCACTTGTTTCAGTCTCGGCCATTTCCTTTTCTTATGTTATAACTTTTTTTCTACCTGTATTAGATTAGCCAACTCTCTTTTCTGTCCACCCACCCTTTCATGTCCTTCTGTAGACTAAACCACATCCTTTTTAGCTCACTGTTAAGAGCCTCTGTTGTGCTTTGGTCTAATGGTCTAGCAATGCTCTAACTCTTGCCAGCCCTTCAGACTACAGAAGCTTAGAACACCCCCCCATAAAATATATTGTACACATACACATAAACTACACTTTATATACCCTTGTATATATCTCATTTGGTTATATAGAATATGAAAGAGAGAAGCCATCTTAAAATCTTGTATTCCAGGATAATCTGGTGAAAAAAATATTATGCCAGACTAATAGGATATAGAAACGTCTAGGAGATGATAAAGATGGACCAGTATTATGCTATTTTGAAGGGTTACTCTTCAGATTTCCATCATACTTTAAAGCTCAGTTTAACCAAATTTTCTATATACTAGAGAAATACTCTCCAGCTAGAGTAGCTGAAAAACATTTTGATATTAGGAAACAGCTGAAAAATTAGCTGAAAAACAGATTGATATTAGGAAACAATTATTTCTGCCTATATGTTAATATTTGTTAAGGACTACTTAATGTAAATGGTACAGTAAATAGCAGAGACATGTATGGTCACTGTGCCAAAGAGTTTAAATTACAGGTCTTGTGTGCACTGGTAAATTACAGGGCTGGTATTAATTGATCATCAATTAACTTAAGGTTATAACAGTATGTGCCCTTATGGACATTCCCCACATGTGACCAAATGTTTAATCTTCAACCAGGCTAATCCTGAGATAAAGTTTTATATAGCTAGTTTCATTGGTAGATCTCAAATCACTTTACAAAGCATGCCAGGATCATTATCCTCATTTTTACTGTGGGGAAACTGAAGCACAGAAAGGGAACGTGACCTGCCAAAGTCACCAAGGAGGGCAGTGGCAGAGCTAGGGAAGAACCAGGTCCTCTGAGTTCTAGTCCCATGCTTTATGCCATAGGGCCTTACATCTTGGAAACACAGTTCAACCATTCATTAGTGAGCCACAGCACTAAATGGGCATGCAAGTGCAGTGTCCTTTTTGCTGGTGAGGATGAATAACCAATCTAAGCCAAATAAATCCATGATGGAACCCCAATTACATCACTGGAATGATACCAGCAACACTTGGTCACAATCACTTGGGGCCTGATCCTAAGCCTATTGAAGTCACTGGAAAAAATTTCCACTGACTTCAATAGGCTTTGGGTGGGATCCATAGCAAGTCAATGGCAGAAATGGGATCTGATCTCACAACTTCCTAGTTCAGTCCCATGCCCAGTTCACTAGACAGTTCTCACTCTCTGCATTGTGCAATTATTAATAATTTAGCAGTTCTGGTATCAGTGCAAAATGCAGACAGTATAGAATAATTTTTTAAATATTTTAATGCCACTTATTGGAAGTTTATAGTTGAAAGGGAAGAACTGTGTTTCCTACTAGATCACTGGGTGGAGTTGCAAAACACAAGGACCTGACTCAAAGGCATGCTGCATTTGTCACTGTGTCACTCATAAGGGCATGGGCTCTGATACTGGGATGTGGGAGTGCAAGCTGACCTCATGGTGCCAAAAGAACTAGTGGGGTTATGTGAAGCGTTATCACAAAATTCACGCAAATTTTGTAAAGAAGAACAAAGCCTTCTGATAAGGAGGAACTCACCCATTGATGTAAATTGTGACTAAAACCCTTAAATCTGCTTTGAGTTACTACAATTGAACTGGGCATGGGACTGAATTAGGAAGTCCTGAGATCAGACCCCATCCCTGCCATTGACTTGCTATGGATCCCACCGAAAGCCCATCGAAGTCAGTGGAAATTTTTCAAGCCCACAATAAAATCCAATATATTCACCAAAATATTTGTTGCTTTAAACTCACCAACACCTTATCTTTCACAATCCAATCTCCTTCCCTGTCTCTCGCCAAATCATTAGCCCAAGTAAACAAGCTGTTTGCTGTGAACACATGTGATAGCCAACACAGGCATTCTTCCCCATTCAGATTGTGGAATAGCGACAAAATTTCTCCACAGCCACTAATGCAATCAGAGTTGCTACAAAATCCTCAGCTGTTGTTTCTTCCTGCCAGGGAGGTAGGTAGTAGGCCAGGTTTACAAGTGCTCAGCAACCACATTTGGAGCCATATTTTTCAAAAGCCTTCAGCTCATCAATTATTCTGGTGCTTAAATGAGAGCAGAGTTCTTCTGAAAGCCAGCTCCACAAGTGGAATTTGGCATTCAGCCTGAAAAATACACTGGGCCCTTCTATGTGATCTCCCTTATGGGCACACAAAGGGAGCTGGCACTCTCTGTAAAACTGACAAAACAAAAAGCAGTCAAGTAGCACTTTAAAGACTAGCAAAATAGTTTATTAGGTGAGCAGCTTTCGTGGGACAGACCCACTTCTAAAACTGTAAAACTGTAAAACAGACCCACTGTAAAACTGAAAGACACAAGGCTCAGAATGTGCAAACCTGCAGCCACAAACCTCATTCTCTGCTGAATGATAACCGCAGTCAGGGTCTTCTGCTGCTTTAGCATTTATAACTCCCAACTTGGAAATGCTGCATTCCTTCACACCACAGCAAGCTCCTTGTGGCAGACTTTTTAGTACAAAAACTTCATCCCCCTTCCCTTCCTTTTTTCCCCCCCACAAGCACACCTGTCTCCTGACCCATAATGTTCCCTACTCATCCCCTTATGAATTACACTGACTCTGGAGAGAAAAGTAAACAACTCCTTTATCCTCTATATGGCTAATCAGTCATTTATTAAATTAGATATAGGACTCATTCCAATGTTTCTTAACTATAGCCAGACAAACAACAATCAATAGCTGATTGACAAGTGCGCTGACAGCAGGGCAAAGGGGACAGTTGCCCAGAGCCCTGGCATTTCAAAGAAACCCAGAGCTCTAGCCACCACTGCTGCCAAAATAACTGAAAATGGCTGTGCTGATGCTCTGTGTGTGGCTTGGAGGAGGGCTAAGCCCCACTCCTTCTGGGGGAAGAGGGATGGCTACGCCCTCTCCACTTTGTTCCCGGTAGCTGTTGGCCCCCCTGCTGACTGATAATAAACACCTTGCCGCTGCTCCTTAAATTGACTTACACAGAGCCAATAAATGTAAAACTGGGAGCTAATTTCATTGCAATGAATAGAGCTTCACAGGAGTTAAATGAGGTCAGAATTTGGCCCAATAGTTTGGGAAACCAATAGAAGTGTAATATGTGGAACAGGTTAAGTTCAATCACAGATTAAAACAAGACCTACTCATCAGCAGGTGGCTACCAGCATTACGACTTTCCCAGAAACCATGCTTGATTTGTTAAATACCTGGTATCTGTATCAGTTTCGATATACAGTTCCAACTTATGGGTAACATTTAAAAAGTAACTAAGCAAGTTTGAGTCTAGGGCCTAGCCAGCACCTAAAAAGTATATCTATAGCTACATTGCTAAGAGTTGCAAGAAATTTGAACTCCAAGCATTGTATTTAGGTCAGTTTCACCCCTTGTGTAGGCACAGTAAGGTGGATGGAAGGATACTTCTGTTGACCTAGCTACCACTTTTTGGAAAGGTGGATTACCCATGTTGATGTAAGTGCCCCTTCTGTTGATGTAGGAAGCATTTATACTTCCGCCCTACAGTTGTGCTGCTGTAACAAGTACAGTGGCTTAAACTGACCAACACAAGAAAGCGTCTCTACTTTATACTGCAGAAGTGTAAAGATCAGTTAGATCAGTCTGATTCTGGTGTAAGTGTGGTTTTCATTCAGTGCTTAAACCCTTCCCAATACAGTAAGAAACCAGAATGAGAGTGGCCACATGTTGGACTATACTAATAGAATTATATTGTTTTAAATTTGCACCTGGGCTTATCCTGAAAAAAAAAAATGTCCTGTGTAGACAAGGCCCGAGTACCATGGACTTTGACTACAGCTTAGGGCTGGTCTACACTTACAATTCAGATAGGCCTAGCTAAAAATTTCACACCCTGAGCACAGTAGTTAGTTAAAGCCTATTATGCCCGCTGGCGTGTAGGGCAACAACTAAAGTCCTCCACTTCTTTCTGTCTTTGTCCATTTTCTCCAGTGTCCCAGTTGTAGTTCATTCTCTTCATGTCTGCCTCAACAGTACACCGCCATGTTGTCTTGGGCCTCCCACATTTCAGTTGTCAGACAGGGATGCATCATGTCTGCACTACTCTTCAACATGGTGATTGACTGGGTGATGCGGAGAACAACAGCAGATGGATCAAGGGGTATCAGATGGACATCCTTTTCCACACTGGAAGACCTTGACTTTGCGGACAACCTTGCATTGCTTTCCCACATCCATCAACACTTGCAGGAAAAGACACAATGCCTATGAACTTTTGGATGCCAGGTTGGACTAAGTTAAACAAAAGCAAAAACACAACACAAACTACACCACCACCACCCCCAGATTATGACTCTCCACATATCTTCACCAGCACCGATCAAGACAGATGATGCAGAGGTACTCAGCACAGACAGCTTTATGTACTTAGGCAGCATCATCCGCCATGATGGAGGCACCAAGAATGACATTCAGAGCAGACTAAGCAAGGCCAGAAATGTCCTCAGAAGTATGAGCCGTGTATGGAGATCTACACAGTACAGTGTCCACACCAAGCTTAAGCTGCACCAAAGCTGTGTCATATCAACACTACTATATGGCTCAGAGTGCTGGCAGATGACAGAGGGTGACCCTACCAAGCTCTCATCCTTTCACACCACTAGCCTTCACAAGATGCTTCACATCTTTTGGCCAAAGACAGTCTCCAACCACGACCTGCTCCTGCAATGCCACCAGGAGGACATAATCACTATCATCATGAGAAGAGGCTGGAGGTGTATAGGGCACATGTTGAGAAGGGAGGCAGATACCATTATAAAGATAGCACTTCAATGGATGCCTGAAGGATGACAGGCACAGTAGTTAGACTGACCTAATACCTAGTGTAGATGCAGCAGCACTGATGGGAGAATTCTCCCAGAGACCTAGCTGCTTCCTCTCAAAGAGGTGGGATAACTATAGGCACATCTATACTTAAAATACTGCAGCAACAAAGGAGGAAAGGACTCCTGTCAGCACATGAAATCACCTCCTTGAGGGGTGGTAGCTAGGTGGACAGAAGAATTTTTCTATCAGCCCTGTGCTAGTCTGTAGTGGGGATTAGGTCAACACAGCTACATCTCCTGGCGGGGGCGGGGGTACAGATTGTGCCACATCACAAGAGATAGAACTGTACTCAAATAAATTCCTTGGATAGACCAGCCCTACCTCAGAAATTCACCTTCTGAGGCTGTAGGAAGCAACTTGTCAATCACCCAGGATGACAGCGGTCAGCACTTGCAATAGGCCTAGCAAAGGGAGCAGGCACCAGGCCCTAGTGGCTGGAGTCAGAATCATAATTCAGTTATCAGGAATCAGAGTTGAGTTGGAGTCCATAATCAGGAGCCAGAGGTCAAACCAGAGAGTAGGAACTGGAGGAAGGCCGAAGCAGCAGGAGGAAGGCAATGCAGAAGTAAGCATAATGGTGAGCACAGAGAAGCCAGTGAACTGCTGCTGATTTAACAGACAACTGCTGGCATTTGTAGCCAATCAGGTCTTGTGACTACTCAGGCAGCTTGCTGCAGGCCAGCTGTACAGATGAGACAGCCTGTAGACTAGCTTTGCTGCAGGCCCTGCTTCCTGACATAGCCACACTTCAGTGCTATAGCAGCACAGAGGAGTGGCTGTCGGGTAAACATGGTGTTATGCGTTGTCTACTCAAGAAAGTTATACTGGCATAAGGTAATGCATGTAGTTATACTTACATAAGCCCCTCTTCAATCACTCTTATTCCCATGTAAGGGACCTAACTTGATTTAGTTTGTTATTTGGAGATTAAGATAAACTATACTGGAAAAAGGCATTCTTATTCCAAAATTGGGCCTGTTCTACAATTACAAATTATATTGACTGCATTATATCACTCAGCCCTACACAGGCACAGCTGCAGGATTTTAAGTGTAAATAAGCCCATACAATAACATAATTAGTGAGTACTGTGACACTCTGTATCTTGGAGGATCACAACCCCCATATTTCTGATTTTGTTTATAACTATGATCTTGCATATAAAGCATGCCACGTGAGGTATCAATGACATGTTTATGAAACCCACTGTTGTATTAAAATATGTATCTTTTTCATGCATATGAGGTTGTGTTGTATGGTTATCACTAAACATACTGTAAATTGGGGAATCAGATATTTGCTTCCCAGAGACAACAGCAATGAGAATAATCACCTCCGGGCTGGGGTATCAAACAGCCATGTCTAGCAAAAGGAGCTACAAGTCAGTGTACTCACCTGTGTAAGTGTCTGAGGGGTACTGACTCACCTGAATAAGGCCATAGTAGAGGTGGGAAGGGATTGCTTAGCCTTGTCTGGGGACTCAGCAACGCCCACCAGACGTGCCTGGACTTGTATTCTCCAACCATATAGGAGTGAGAGTATAAATAAGATCACAGCTTTGCCTCTTTTCCGGACCCCATTAATGCTGTAAAATACAAGGACACTGAAAAATCCAACAGAGGAGACTGGCACAAGTTTAAGGGACAAACCTCTATATTCAAGACTGCAATATTGAGTGGGGGAGGAAAAACTGCTTAATCTAGTTGCTGCCTAATCTAACGGGGTTGAAAGTTTAGGCTCCATAGTTATATTTTGTTTCTTTTTTGTAACAAACTGACTTTTTGTTTGTCATTTAAAACCTAGCTTTTTGTGGTCAATAAACTTGTTTAAATTTTTATTTTTACCAATGAGTTTACCTGAAGTGTTTGGTAAGAGTGCTCGCTCACTCTTGCAAAGGGCTGGTGTATACCCCCTTTCTACTGATGAAGGGCAGAAAAATTTTAAACTTGCACAGCTCATCTCAGGCAGTGCAAGAGGGTGTATTTTCTGAAGTATGAGTCTGCGGGGGGATTCAGCTGGGTTGGGGTGTTTCCCTATGTGAGTCCTGAATGGCTCTAGAAGCATTCATACAATGAAGAGGGGTGTAGGCTCTACATGCCAGTGGTTGCTGATTATTACTAGCAGAACATTATGGCAGACAGCTCAGGCTGAAGAGTGAAATGGGGGCACAGTGGCTGCACAGCCCTAAGCTTCACCCCAGGGATCCTGTCACAAGCACATCAGGTCAAATTTTCAAAAGTCCTTGAGGGCCCTAAATCCCGTGTTAATTGCGCAAGTGGGGCAGGCTGACCAAATAGCAAGTATGAAAAATTGAGACAGGGTGTGGGATGTGGTAGGTACCAATATAAGATACAGCCCAAATAGCAAGACTGTCCCTGTAAAATCAGGATATCTGGTCATGAAGAAGTGAATTAGGCCCTTTTGACCCTTAGTCAATATGACTCTGTTCAAAAAAGTACTTAAGCATGTGCTGAAGTATCCTTCTGAATCAAGGCCCGTATTTGTACCTATGCTTATGGTTGTTTTTGGTTTTGTTTTATTTTTATTTAAAGAATTCTACTTGTATCGCTTTTCTCTACAGTTCCTACAAACTAAATTGCCAAGGGACATGACTATGAACTAATGTTGACAATAATTTAATTTCCTCTGTGTTACAATTAAAATATGACCACAATAACAAAATATGCAAAACAACACCCACAAATAGCTAATAACTATTAGTTAAACATGATTAACTTTGTTCTGTCAGGCCTGGGTTACAGGACTCCTACCTAGCTATTTCTAGTTGATTACAACTATTTATTCAGATAACAATAATTTATATTCTTATTTTCATTAAGACACCCAGATCTATATACTACAGTTAGAGGAAATATGGAAAAATGCTGAATCTTTATATTAAAAAGTGAGAAAAAATGTTTATCTTGCTGAAAGACAGATTTGGGTGTTAGTGTGATTTGAATATTAAAGTCAGTTCCTCATGAAGGAGGTGGTAGCTGAGGAATAAGGTGACCAGCCATCCCGTTTTTGGTGGGACAGCCCTGTCTTTTGGGTGCCAGCATGGTGTTCTGACATATTTTAATGAAGGGGCTAATTGCCCTGGATTCAGCCCCCTGCTGGCATGCAGGTGCAGCTGCTGGCCACACCAGATGGAGCCAGCAGGGATT
This sequence comes from Carettochelys insculpta, assembly GCF_033958435.1. Taxonomy (NCBI): domain Eukaryota; kingdom Metazoa; phylum Chordata; order Testudines; family Carettochelyidae; genus Carettochelys; species Carettochelys insculpta. The sequence continues at coordinate 43,942,187 of NC_134140.1, read as the reverse complement.
CCTGCCCCACTATGGCTGGGGCAGCCACCCCACTGCGTGCTGTGGCCCTGCCCTTCCAGCCCACCGCACTAGTTTAAGAACCAGGTCCCAGAGGAAGGGGCTGCAGGGTTGAGTCCCCACCCACAGTGGGCTCTAACCCAGCCAGCCTGGTGGGCCCAGCCCCCCTCAGGGCTGGGGCCTTGGGGTGGGTGGGGCTGCTTGGAGTGCAGGGCTCTTGGCTGGCTGGCCAGCCAGTGGGTAGGGGGGGCGCACTGCAGAGTCCTGACTGGTGTCCCTGCTCCTCCCCCTACCCTCTGGGCAGCTCTCCAACCTGGAGGCACAGTAATAGCAGCTCCCGGCAGACTCAGGATGCAGCCATGGCAGGCTGGGGCCAAGTGAGTGTGGCTGGGCTTCCTGATGCCCCCCTCGCCCTGCTGGGCCTGAGCAGTGGGGCCTGGCCAGGCCGGGGGGTCTCCTGGCCTGGGGGGGGTTGGTGCAGAGGAACTGGCAATGAGCTGAGGGGCATGGAGGCTGTGGCTGGGGGACTGGCAGTGAGCTGGGGGACGGGAGGCTGTGGTCTTACAGGGCTGGTAGTTAGCTGGGGGATGGGGAGGCTGTGGTTGGTGGGGGTTGGTAGTGAGTGGGACCCCTTGCCTGGCCAGGGTCCCTCAGCTTCTCCTGGCCCTTGAGGAGCAGCTGCTCACAGGCCCTTCACTGCTGTGCTCTGGCCACCCTGCACATCAGCATCCTGCCTGCCCCGCGCATCCGTGGCTCAGGCTGGTCAGACAGCTGGGGATCCCCCCCGTACCTCCCTGTCCCATATTTGGGAAAGGGATATATGGTCACCTTGCTAAGGAATCCCTTAAGAACTAAGCAACTCCAGCAAGGGGGACACAATGAAATTAAAAGATGATCAAAGGAAATGCTTTTTCACACAACTCTTAATTAGATATAGAATGTTGCTGAGGCAAAGAATTTAGGAAAGGCCTGGACACGTATGTGAATAATAAGAATAGCCAGAATTGTTGATATTCAGTGATAACAAAAAAATTTGGAGGGTTTAAGCAATCTCTGACTTTTTCAGCTAGCTATCTAAGCAATAGCTGGGAGTGTGTTTCCCAGTCCTAGACAGACATTCACTATCACTGCGCAAGCTAGTACGTTAAAATGATTAGAATGGCTGCAGCTGCCCAGATGCCATCTCTGGTTTGTCACCCAAGCTGCAGACAGCTCAGGGGGTACACACGTATGGCTAACCTAAACCACTGCCTCTGCTGCCACAGCTACCCTGGCATTTTTAGCATGCTAGTCTGAGCAGGGCTCATGCATGCCTCTCTGCCTGAGCTGAGAGGCACTCTCACAGCTGCTGTGTACGCACCCTTAGAGACAAGGATTAGACCTGTTCTATGAGACAGATTATCCCACATCTGCTTGATGTAAGGTTTTTACACCTTCTGAAGCGGCTGCTGTTGGGCAGTGGATTAGATGGATCTCAGATCTGAGTTCCAAAGTTCCCTTTTAAAGCACATTAGAAACTTTTGGAGTCTCTGGGTGATATCCTGGCCACAGTGAAACCAATAGGTGTTTCACCAGTGTTTAACCCTGTGTATGTGGGAGTCTCACACTGTGATAGCACTATTTCCCACTTTAGGCTCAGAGAGAACAACATAATTAAACATAATAAATTAATAGACTTACACAGTTTATTCATGATGACAAATGCTTCTTAGCTTTGATGCTGTCAGTTGTTGAGCTGAGAAGAAGTTTCCCTCTAAGTATCAAGCCAAAATACCTTTGTCTTTATCATTCCTCTGTCTGATTTGATTTGGAACATCAATATACTCATACTCATCAGGGTAGTTTTTATGATGAACTGGCCAGGATTAGAGGAGGCAATTAAGGGGTCCCTTTATATTTAGGGTGTGGGACATGCCCAAATCCTCTTGCCTCAGTACTATGCTGTATGCTAGTGATGTCCATAATGTTGGGAAGAAGATAGCACTCTCCCTTCCAAGTCAGTAAGGATATGTCTACGCTGCAGTTAGCTGCCAGTGCCTGGCATATGGCAGCTGACTCAGGCTGAGTGGCTTTTTAACTGTAATATAGACATTCTGCTCAGGCTGCAGCTCAAGCTCAGGGACCTTCCCATCAACTCCAAGAATCTTGAAGCCTGATGGATGCCTATATCATAATAAAATAACTCCATATCCTGAACCCCACAAGCCCAAGTCAACTGGCACAGGTCAGCCATGAATTTTTAATTTCAGTGTAGACATCCCGTGTGGCATCAGCACAACCTTACAGGCATGTTGGGAGCCATGAGGCTTCACTCTCATCAATCCAGTGTTAATCCGACTGAGTCATCTAGGCACAAAACGCATCCACAAACATGTAGTGCACAGCCAGTATGCTATGTTCTGTGTTTGCTTCTTCTTCTTCGGCTGATGTTCATGAAAGGCGTTCCATGGCCTTTCCCTCATAGAGTGTAAAACACCATATAAAAACCTGCTGAGTGATTAATTTACACTAATGCTGTATCTTTCTAATGGTGTGTTTTCGAAGCACATTTTCATTTGACTTTGTTCAATATAAAGCTAATTATTTGTTCGCATCTTTCTAACTAGCAATCATAGCATCATATGGCCAATAGCCATCACAAGAGCTCTTGGCATAATGCTTATTTTGCAATGCATAAAAGCAGCACTATAAAGACACTTTTTGATCACACTGAACCCAAGAAGATGAGAGAATTCGTTAGCACCTTTAAAAGAAATATTTTAAAAGCACCTTTTAAAAGCACATTTAAAAGAAATATCTAGAAACAAGACTGGTTAGAAAAGTCAGGTTGGAAATCGCTTATTCTGGTGATAAGCTCCATTGTAATGTCTATAAATAAACAGAGTGAGAAGATTGACAGTATGACCCATACCTTTTGCACTCATGTTTTAATGTTCATGACATTAACAATTGTTACTCTTTATTTAGGGTTACAGAAAACAGTTTTCAGTAAAGAAAGAATATAAGATTTGATAAACAGAAAAAAACATGGTGATTCCCAAGGCTAAAAGATTTTTCAGCAGGGACCTCATTCTACAAACATCTGTGCCTCTCTTATGATGTTACTTATGTAAAGAGTCCCACTAAGTTCAAATTCATTTACTAATAGACTAGTTTTTAGTGTTTCTGTGGGCAGCTGGTTTCTAGGCAGAGTAGGTGGAGCTTATGAGAGGAATACATATAAGCTAGGAAATGAGTGGAGCCAATGTGCTGCAATAGTGGGTGCAGAGTTTGAAAGGATTTTTTAAAAGAATAAATGAACCCAATACTTGTTTGTAATGAAAGGTCTCCCTTGGGAGAACACTGGAAAGTTTAAAGTAGAAATATGTATTTCCCAGCCTGGGACTTTGCCGGTGTAATAAACACTCTGGCTACATCTACACTACAGGTATCTATCAAAAGAAGCTTTTGAAAGAGTGCATCCACACTCAAAAAAGCAGACCGAAAATATGATCTACTCTTTCAAAAGAGAGAGTCCATACTGAGCCCACTCTTTCAAAAGACCGGGCCAGGAGTCGAAAAATCAGAGGCCATGAGGACTGCTCTTTCAAAAGAAGGGCCCTGTGGAATGTCTACACTCATTTTCTTTTGAAAGAAGCTGTTGTTCCTTAAATGGGAAAGGAGGAGTGATTTCAAAAGGAGCGCCGCATTCTTTCAATTTACTTTTGAAAGAACAATTTTTGTGTGTAGATGCTCTGTGGGATCTTTTGAAAGAGCCCCCTTCTTCCAAAAAATCTTTCAAAAGAACTTGCTAGTATAGATGTAGACTTCACATGCTTTGCTCACAGTAGTAATTTTATTCATAGGAATCATCCCTTTGAACAGTTTAAACCACAGTGTATGACTGCCTATTGCTCCTTAGTTCATTTATATATTACATGATATCGAACGTATGTAACCATGGGATCTCCTCATGTAACCCTTCCTCCTTCAGTTCCTGGTCTGTTGTTTGCCACTCACTGTGTTACGTCTTCAAGTATTCTAGAGGGCATCTAGTATGCTTCTGAGCACCATATAAATCGTACCCTTAATTATTTTGTCATATGTGAGTGCATGTCTAGACTTGCTAGGAAGAGAAGGACTTAATTTGCCAAGTTCTCTTTAGAAAAGGCCTGATACCCAGTAAGACCACTGCAAATCTCAATCCATGGGTTGTGTGTGTTGAACAACAGCCATCCTGAAATGGGAGGCAAAACCCACCCTCACCCAAACAGAATTATCCCATGCAACCAGATATGCAAGTTCTCTGTTCAGGGAAATAATCTGGCCCTGAGGATTTGACCTTAACAGTGAAGGAAACAGCCAACCTGGCGCAAGAGAGAAACTCAGTAGCCCCCAGAAGGGCAGGGTCTCAGGCGGAAGGAGTGGGGCTGGGACTAGCTTCCCCCAGATAGCCCTCAGTTCTGCCCTGAGTGCCTACATGTGGCTCCAGTGGCAATTTAAAGTAGCAGCAGCCAGGAGCATCAGGCCCTTCCGAATTACTAGGCCCAGGGCAGTTGTCCTGCTGCCCCTCCCCGCCCAGCCCCATCAGTAGGCCTGGACCCTAAATGTTATTAATTTCCTCCAGTAAGCAAAGGGCATTTGATTAGATCTTGTAAAATCCAAAGTAATTACACTTAGCAAAACCGCTCCAGAGATTGTTACTGATTGAAATTATATCAATTCAGTGTCACTGTGTATTCAATTATCCTTAGGATATGAGATTACTTGTTTCAACAAAACCTCTGGTCAGAAAAATGTTCATTTAAAAAGAGTATGGGAGAATTTTAGTGCTCATGAAAATGTCTTATCTTCCCTGGAGACTGAAATCTGCCAACAGAACAGCGGGGGCACGATGCATGACAGTGTGATCTTCTCTGCACTCTCACCCATGAACCTAAAAGTTCTGTCTGACAGCAGCATCATTAGGGATGAGGGAGCACATCAGCCTCCTCTGGCTCATTCAGTCTTTGGCCTCTTTGCTGAGACTCACACCAAATGCCAAGTATGGCAGGTTTTCTGATGTAGTCACTGTTCTGCCGAGCCCTGGGCTGAGACCATAAAATACATGTTACGTAAGACACAGATCAACTATCAATTTTTCATCGTTTCCAGACCGTGCAAACTGGTTTTGAACCAGCAAAGGTGAACAGTTTTGTTCTATTAATGGTCCTCTGTGTGTTCCTGCCCTCCCCCACCACTAAAATATTCCACTGGGGGTTCTGCTTGAATAAAAACTGCAAAGGTTTAACCCTAGGAAACTATTTCACTGATATGGCAGCTTGCCTTTGTGGTTAGCTAAAGGAAGAACTTCCGAAATATGAAAACAAACTGTAATAGAGGAGTTTAAAACAACATGTACAAATATCTTTTTAAATTACTTATACAATGACTAGATTCTATATACAAAGTTCTTAGAGTCAAAAACTCAGCATGGGAAGTTATGTCAGAAGGGATTTCAGCCAAAGCAGAGGCTTTCTATCATTAAATAAATGCAGACAAATAAACCAACAACAGAAATGAAAACTTAAAAAACATGGATATTTTCCATAAGTCTCCAGTTCAGGCTCTTTCCAGTCCTTTATGACCTGGTAGCCTAGAGTAAAATAGGTCATTTATAGTTTTGTGGGGAAAGGAGAGTTAACTGCATTTTTTCATGTTCAAAGGCATTAGTCATAGAAAGGAAAAAGCCAGGTCAGGTAGAAAGGACATTTGGCCCATCAGGAGCACTAGCATGATGATCCCGTCAGAGGCCTTTTCATGGCTTCCCTTCCATTTTCTATGCTGCTGTGCCTCTGTGCAAGGGAAGAAGTAAGGCAATGAATAGCATAATAAAGGGACTTCAAAAGATCCTGCAGTCATCAACAGAGAAGAGTTTCCTCCTCTTCTGTTTTCGGGCTTGGTTGACGGCAGTTCGGACAGCATACTCAAACACCTGCTGCACTCCCCTGTTGCTGAGAGCAGAGCACTCCAAGTAACCTTTAGCACGGACCTCACGGGCAAGCCGCTTCCCATCAACTGAGCTGATGCAGGACAAGTGATGGGGTCCTGTTTCCCGCTGGTCAGTCTGAGTGGCCACCACTAAAACAGGGACTCGAGGCAAATGGCTTCTGATCTCACCAATCCATTTATTCCTCAGGTTTAAAAAGGAGTTGTGGTTGACCACTGAATAGCACATTAACACCACATCAGCCTGTTGGTATGAGATGGGACGGATGCCTTTGAAGGCATCACTGCCTGCTGTGTCCCAAAGTCCTAGGCTAATCTGGACACCATCCATGAAGACATCCACCCCTGTGTTTTCATACACTGTGGGCTTGTAGGTGTCTGGAAAAGTCTCAGAGGTGAAACGTACCAAGAGTGATGTTTTTCCCACAGCAGCATCTCCCACCAGCACGCATTTGATTGAATCCAGCATTTTCTCAACTTCCACCTCACAATGCAGTTTCAACTCAGCAAAAACAGGAATTGGGGGGGGGAGAGTGTTCTCAGGGAACTTTTGAAATAATCTCCATTCAATAGGAATTCATCCACATTCTTTAATTTCTCAAGACCCAAGAATTTCACTTAAGTACAAAATCCCCTTGTCTCCCACACAAGGGTGTGATGCTGTCACTTGAATGCTTCAGTGAGTAAAACAAGCTTCCTGAAAGGGAAAAACATAAAATGTAACATTTATACAACAGCTTTGCTAATAATTCAGTGAAAATGCCTCACTTATTGTAAATTTCTCTGGACATCTATTTGGACAGTTCCCAGTACTTTTCTACTGCAATTAGCATCATTCCCTCCCGCCACATAGGTAGCACCAATTGATGGAAAAAAACCCAAATCTAGGGTAAAAATTCAATAATCATCTTTCTCCAGTGCAACCATTTGTTGTACTTGATACCACTCAGGTTTCTCACTCACCAAATGGGTAAGATTTTCAAAAATGACCTGACTTTCAAAGAGACTAGGGTTCCGAATAGCCAAATCACTTTTGAAAACTCTACTTAGGCTTTTTAGGCACCTTTGAAAATGTATGCACCCTCTGCACCAATGCTCCTCAAATGCAGCACATGAGGGGAAAAAAGCACACATTATCTGATTTGATTATTTAAATAATTCAACAATCAAAGACAACAGGCAACTTCTCAGGTAACAACGAGGAGGTAGGGAGTCTTTAGATATAAATCTATATTACAGGAACACTTTTGGTTTTACAGATGGTGCAGCAGCTACTGCTTAAAACACTGCTTAAAATCTCTTTGTTTCAAATCTCTTTTAAATAATACAACAGAAGAGCAAATCATATACATATATTCCCCTTCCCAATGGCTATATTTTGCTAATGGTACACAGTCAATTCAAAATATAGTTACTTTTTTTTAAAATGAGTTACAGACATTTCAGGTGTTGCATCTGCTTGACAGCCTTGCTATTGTTTAAGATATTATGATCACATTTTCCTATGTTTGTAAATGGGTTTTCTCCTCCCCAGTTGCTCTGAAAAAAGATTCACGCAAACAGGAGAAACTGACCGATCACGCAAGAGAAACACTGAAACTGAATATACACTAAATGTTGTCAAATGAAAAACAAAGGGAAAATAACTTCCCTTTCTTCTCTTTTGAGTCTTACATGTTCTGAATAATAATAGTAGCCTAAAATAAGTGTTTAAATTGCTAAATTTCCAGGGTTCTTCTAACGAACATTTTTCACTTAAATAATTTATTTCCATCCTCTTCCTTTGTTAAGAGGGGAGACAGTTCTGGGGTTTATTTGTACAGAAAAGAATTATCCCTTCACGCTAAAGTGTAGAAGACTGCTCTGTAGTTTACCAACTCTAGTTTTATTATCCCAGCATTCTGCTCGCCTGGTCCTACCTATACATTTATAGTATATTTAGTGCTTCAACTAATTTCACAAAGGAAAAAAAAATGCTTCAGTTGGAGTTGCAATGCATTTGACTAGCACTGACAGTGCAATTTACTGCTTCTATTTTATAATCTGGCAGCGCCAAACCTCTTATGGGTTGCCGGCTCTACTGCATGGACACCCTTCACATCTTCTCCCACATGAGCCAATCAAAAGAAGATCCAAAATGTACAAACAATCTGACTTATACCCAGTATTTTATTTTATAATTAGCTATTTCAAATTCTCATGGCAGTTTTCATACAGGTTTCTTCCTCTGGTATTCAGAAGACTCATTGCAACAGACTGTAGTTCCCGGTTTGCAAAGGCAATACGCATTTCCAACCATTACACGATGGGTTCTGAGAATTCTGATACAGACTGAATCACATCCAGGTACCTTGCTGGGTGTCAGGAAATGAACAAGACCATGAATGAAGAAATCCTTTCACTTTTGTTTGAGGTCCCAGAATGTCTGGTGTAAAATTTACGTTTAAAACTGTGAATAGTAGTAACCTGTAAAATTTTAAGTCCCCTGGAACAAGGGTCTCATGAAATAGTCTTTATTCAGAAGAGAAAATTCCAAGTATATCAAATTAGATTTTTTTAAAATATAAATAAAAGAGCTGAAAAGCATACAATGGGGGTGCCATCCAATATTTAAGCATGTTCATCAGAATGCTGCTATACTTGACAATTGTGTCAATATTATTAAGACAAACTCTTGTATTCTTGTGGCTTATAACTCAGACATAACCATTTGCACTCCATTTACAATTCAGCATAAAATAACTCTTCCCTTGAGCACAAATTTCTTAGTCTGGCTATTTTTAATGTATTTGGGGGAGGGGAAGGAAATAAACGTTACTAATTCAAGGTGCTTTTTGGCTTTCTCTAAAGTGAAAAATGAGACAGACACATGGAGTCATACAATTTGCTTAATTTGATTCTGTTGTTTTGGATATTTTGAAAATAAAATAGAATGATGGCTAATACAGTAAAAACAGACTAAGGAACCTGTTAGTACATGGACTAGTATTGACGGATACTGATACTGCCACATACTTACCAGTACTGACAATCCCATCACAAAAGCATATGGCTGTTTTTAAAGTAAAGTGGATCGAACTATAATCCATAGAAAAATGAAACACAAAGGTGCCCAACAAGGGCCATTTTCTGATTCCCCTTAGTTGGGTATGCCCAGAGCCCAGCCCCTGGGAACTCTACCCTGATCAACATCTGGCTTTATTTTTATTCTCAACTGCAGTATATATTATACTCACAACATAAATACATATTAGATTTAAAATTTTAATTACACAAAATGTCAGATGTAAAATTCTCACACAACTTTCACTGTTATTTGCCAACTACCTGTGCAAAACAGTAGGGTCTTGACTGACATGATTGCACAACATACATGTAACAGTGCAAATTCTATTTACATCCATGAAAGTCTACAAGAAAAGATGCAATTTACCATCCACCTCACTCCTTCAGCCTTACCGTACAAAGAATACTAAAATTTAAAATTCAGTACAGGCAGTAAAAAAAAAAACAAAAACCCTACACAAGGAAAGCTATCTATACAAAAGTACTCAGTTCAAGCTTAAATGAAGAATACATACATGATGTCTTTTAAAGAGTCTTTCTGGAGGGTTGTTTTACGAGTATAAGTGGCAATGCAGAACACTTCTTAAGCACCTGCAAGGTTAGAAGAAAATACTGCAGTTCCTTTCCATGGAATTGTATTTTGGCCAATAAATATATCAGAATGCTCAGTTCTATGTGATCACCCAGTAAAGAAGCCTATTAGAAGTAGCTGGTGAGAAGGGTAGAGTGAAGGCAGATAAGGGAAATTTAACTATGAATATTCTAACTTCCGTGTGATCAGCCTTAATGCAGAAGTAGCAGGGTTTTGCATAAAATTTTAAAGAAAAAGACAAAACATGAGTAATGGTTGAGCCTCTCTAGTCCAGAACTCTCTCATCTGGCAATATTTATAATCCAGCATGATATTAGTTAGCTGGATGACTACTTCTGGATGTGGCCAAGTTTTCTGTGGCCCATAAAGTTTGTCTCCAGCCACCAGTCCTGGCTCTCAGTCTTCTGTGCTTTCCTCACATCAGTTCTCCCATTGTGGGACCACTTGATGCAGTGATTTTTTTGTGTGATTGCAGGGTCAGGCTTTCTAGCTACTAATTCTATCCCTTATGCAGAACAGTTTATAATCTGTAACAATTACTCTAAAAATAAATAAAAAGACTAATGCATAAAAGACTTCTGGAAAAAATATTTAAATGCTGCCTAATGTAACTTGAAAATAGTACAGGAAAGTCACCAAAGCCCCAGTCCCGCTGTGGACTCCATATGGGAGTAGTGGCCTGTTGACAGTGCACACATTGCAAGATCAGGGCCTGGTGAGTATGTTAAACTGTAGCCAGACTGAGGTTCAAGAGCCACAAGTGGCTATTTAATATGCGTCCTACAGCTCCTGGCATCACATGATATTCAAAGACCATGTAATTTAATTATTATAAATTATTAACCATTCAGGATGCTTTTACCATATTAGTAACCAGTTGTAGTTGATAAATAATAGTGCTTGTTCAGTTATTTTGTTGATTACATATAGACACACACAGTAAATATTTTCCCATCTTTCTGTTTAAATGTGAATATACAGTACTATAGTAAATTAAACAATACATGTACGCTACCATGGTTCTTTTGGGCAATGTCGATCATTAATTTAGCTCCTGAGCCAGTGGTGTCTGCATGTGACAGAGTTAAACCACTGTTCTATTAACTGCACTAACTGCATATTAGTTTATAGTTTGATTTTAAGGTGTTGCTTTTGATCTGTAAAACCCTAAATGACCTACATATCATTGGCTTCAAATGCACTGCAGTTGGCAAGTGTAATTTCCAGCACACAGGTAACAGATTCACCGTAGCTCAGCTTGTGCTAGCACCTAAACATAGCAGTGGGGACATTGCAGTGCTAGTTAAGGGTTGACTGGCCACCACAGTCTAAGCGCACCCAACCGCCTGAGTCTGAGCTCAGGCGGCTAGAACAAGATGCTGCCAGAGCTGCAGTGTCCGCTCTGCTATTTTAGGTGCTACTTTAAACTGAGCCAGTGCGAGTCTGTTTATCTATGCCAGGAATCACATTTTCCAACTGTGGTGTAGACATAAGAGACAACCTCTCTCCTTTCATAAGACAACACCACAGTTGCAGTCTGTGGAAGCCATTGAGCTATGGCACCATTGATATGAAAGAGAAAGTGGGGGTGAAGGGAATGCTGCCTGAGTGTTTTCCATTAGGGCCCCACATCTTTGCAACTCTCTGCCTCACTTGGTTCATAACAGAGAGGTAGCCAAGTTAGTCTGTCTCTTGAAAAACAACAAAAAGTCCTGCGGGGCCTTACAGACTAACAGATATTTTGAAGCATAAGCTGTCATGGACAAAGACCTGCTTCATCATCTGATAATGTGGGTCTTTGTCCATGACAGCTTATGCTCCAAAATATCTGTCAGTCTACCAGGTGCCCCAGGATTTCATGTTGTTTTTGGTTCATAACACTGGAGGCAGGGAGAAGGGTATGGCTGGTAGACTATGGTAATTTAATTGGTGAGGTTTTTTTTTTAATGCCTGTTATTTTATGTAACTGCCAGAACTACAACTGAATTGCTAGTTTATGATGAACTGTAGTTTTAAGCATTTGTAAAAGTGCACTCTTTTATTATTATTATTATACATTAAAATAAATAAATGCAAAAATACAATTTTCATGTCTTTCTGACATGGAAGCTGTATTTATAAAAATTGCATAATAAACCATGCATGCTAAATCTTTACTTTCAAACCTTGAGAGCTTCATCTCAAAACTAAATTTCTGCAAAGGAGACAAAGACACCAGTCCTACTTTAACAAAGATTTTCAGTCTTTTAAATAAGAAAAATGGAAGGTAAAGACTTGTTTCTTTTTAAAAAGAAATAGAAAGCTGTCTTTTTATCACCTTCATGCAACTGAAAAACCGCTAAATGTCTTGCTGTTAAACTTTCCTGGAATTAATTTATGTCTGAGCTGAGACAAGGCATGAACATTTTGAATGCCCAAAATGCTTCTGAAAAGCATGTTAGGGGTTCTGAATGAAACTAAAAACAAGAAATAAAGGCCAAATATTCAGACATTTGTAATTATATTATAATTAAAGAAGGTTTTGGAATTGAACTAATTGCTGAGAATGGGGATTTCTACTTCAGAGTGAATAGCATGATATAACTCAGCAGTATTAAGAAGTAAAAATAAGAGATGCAATCCCATATTCTGATTGTTGTGTCTGATCACACTTTTGATACGATATGCAAATTAAAAATGCATACCTTTGAATTACAACAACCTTAAAAAGAGAAAAATATCTGATTAAAGGACTGAAATTTAGAGTTCCTGAATTTGAGAAGTCCATGGGAACTGAGAGTGCTACATATTTCTGATAATCAAGGGACAGATCAGGAGGATCCTTTAACCATCTCATTCTCACTTTGCTTAAGTATGGGATATGGTATGTAATGTCACAGAATTCACTATTTGGATGCCCAAGGCACAACAGTGCATGTAAGTGACTGATTTTCAACACTAACCCCTTTGTCCTGCCCAAATTCATATGTGGTTACTTCCTGGAGGTGATATTCACCTTTACCAGGGGAGGGCAGGTAATACAGATCCCTGATCCAACATCCTTGGCAGCCAATGGAAAGAGAACACTGGATCGTATGATCCAGTAAGAGAGTAATGCATAGGCCTTTCAATAGTTATCTGAACAGGTGTGAACTTCATCCATTCTACCTTGTAAAATTGTTCTGGTACACTGTATACAGCATTGCATAAAATAGCCTTTGTTTCCCATCTTCAGCCACTCCTTTGTTCTATGCTTTTAAACAGTTCACTAGTTTTACTTGTGAATTGTTTTAGTGCAGATGTAGCTGCATTTCAGAGGTAGATATGCGAACTATATTGGGGGATTGGTATTCTACACACATACACCCATAGTTATTAGGATACATAGCCCCCATTACTGTATTTGTATCCACCACTGAATTACAGCTACTTATCTGTGGCTACATCTACACTAGGTAGTTTTTTCTAAAACACCAGGGATGTTTTGAAAAATCCCGCAGAGCATCTACAAACAAAATGCATTCTTTCTGTATTAAATTGGAAAACCACAGCACTTTTTCTGGCAGCCCTCTTCCACTCCCAGATGAGGAAGAATGAGTTTTTTCTGAAAGATTCTTTTGGGGAAAAAATGTGTGTAGACACCCCAGGGGCTCTTTTTTCAAAAGAGCAGTGCTCCATGGAGCCAGATTTTTTGATCCCTGGCATTTCCAGGCCCATTCTTTTGAAAGAGCAGCTGGGGTTTGGACTCTCTCTATCGAAAGAGCGGATCAGTTTTTCAATATGCTTTTTTGTGTGTGTAGTTGCGATATTTTAAAAGAAGTTTTTTCAGACGAGTGCTTCGAAGGACCACTGTCGTGTAGCCCTTCCCTGTGTGTACCTAGGTATACCTGTATATGCAAACAACACACTTCTCCCTATATAAGCACACTCACTTTACATCCCCGTTATATATACACATTGTGACGAGACATATCTTTCCATAATTAAAAGTGAACTGGGTTCCAGGCATATGGTCATGCTTAGCTTCAGTGTAACCAAACCAAAGGTCTGATCTTATAAACATTTAGGCATCCAAATAGTATCTGTAAATTCAGAGGGCACTATTTGTGTGAAGTTAGTCACATATAAAAGTATGCAGCACTGGGCCACAAAACGCTTTACATTTCTCATCCTACTTTAACACTGAACTTTTTTCCTGAAGCATGAAGTAAATCAGAAAAGACATAGCTATGGTAACATATTATGTAAATATTTGTATAGTATTTGGTAAAACATTTTTAGTGTTTTAACTTTTGAAAAATCTTTCTTGTTTTGTTTTGTTTTACTGAATTTCAGGTGTTGATTTCTCTACAGCTATGTCTGATCTTATGATGAAGTCCGGTGCCTTTCACTGATTTTGTTAATTTCTTGGATGTCTAAAGACAGAGTAACACCCATTAGTGAGTACAATACATGGAGAGCATCCATACTACATGCACACAAAATGGATACAAATCTGTGTACAAAATTAATACATACCTTTATTCAGCATATGGTGCTATTTGCTAACCTAGGTAGGTAAATAGCTGTATGCAGAAATCAATCAGCATGTGTTTCTTACAGAGCGAACATGGCAGGTTTTAAAAATGGTGGGATCCCGAAATGTAGCCCTGCTTCTTTTGACTTCAGCAATAAGAGCAAACACTCTGTGTTCAATATGTTGCATAAGATTTCCTCAGGGAGAGGAAAATTAATAGTGCAACCACAGAATTGGAATGTTTCATGGGGGTGTTGGGTATGGTGTGTGTGTGTCTTTTTGGCTGCTTTGGTGCTGTTGTTCAAAGTATGGAGAGGTGTAGGTATACAATATTCTATATTGAATTTGTAACTTTTGTGTAACAAATAATGTATGTTGTATTTCACAGTGAACAATTCAAGATATTGTGTTTTTACTACATTATGGTGAACAGTTTGAAAGAAAATATTTTCCTTTAGTTCTATCTGAAATCATGTGTTGATTTTTAATGGAGCAAGGTCAAAACTGAATGAGCTATAGACATTTGGGTGAGGTGGTGATGAATGATCACTTATGTCATGGTAGTAAGGAATAGCCTATATACTTTAACTATGTATTTCCAGACCTGCCAATATCCAGTTTCTGTCCTATGCATATTGTAGGAAGGTATAAAATATTTAGTTAGATATGAGCTGTTTTAAGTGGTATCCTGCTTTCAAACCTAATTATCAGTTACAATGTAGGAAGATATCTGTACCTAGTTACCAAATCACTTTATAAATCACTTTGTGGAGGGAAGGTATTATTATTATTATTATTATTTCACCTGCATTTGTTGATTTAACGTATTTTACTCTTAAATTTGTTTGACACATTTTTGTATTTAATTTATATGTTGTTACCTTGCAAGCTCTATACCATAATCTAGCCTTCATGTGCTTGATATCAGGCAGTTGTAAAATGGATGTAAAAGTGTCTTTCCAGATACACTGGAAAGCCTCCTTGCTCACATTTATGGCTTCCTTAAGAATGTTTTATTTTAACAAAAAAAATCATAAACAAAGAATATGCATAAGTGGTATTGAAGTCCCTTTTCCCGCTCACAGAGTCACAATGAAGTCATTGGTTCTCCACAGGGGTGTGGGAGACTGTGGGCACAAATCTTATTTTGGGGTCAGACCTGTAATTCTGACAGAAAGAAAGAAAGAAAGAAAAAGAAAAGCTGTCGCACTTTTATTTATTTAATTTATTTTTGAAATAGCAAATGTTGCACACACAGAGTCAGATTTGTATTGGCTTATACACTGTGCACTCCCTGTTGTAATTCTTTATGGAATTTGGCCTCGGAGCACCTGCTTTATTCGCTTTCTCATTTCACATGCATCTGAAGAAGTGGGTCTTCTTCACTTCCATGAAAGTTTATGCTCTAAAAAAATCTGTCAGTCTATAAAGTGCCACAGGACTTCTTGTTGTTTCTGATTCCTATGCACCCTTATCCTTCTATAACTTGTGTTTAAAATGTAGTATTACAAGCAGCCTTGGGCCATATGCAATAGTTTCAGAAGGAAAAAACCGTCAAGAGTGGATTTTCCAACTTCACTACCAAAAATATTGACCTCTCTTTTGCTCATTCCCCTGTTATCAGACCTAATTTCAGATGCATTTTTTTCCATATACTGAATGGACAATACATGTTGCCATGCTGATGTACACTTTATCAGTGTTTCTGTTCTCTGAGGGTGGTAGGGAACTTTTTAAAGTTTTTCTTTACTGACAAAGAAGTCATAGCATATTTTGCATGAAATCAACCACCTAGATGAAAGAAAGACGTGTAATGGCAATATGGCTGAATGCCACATTTTGGACTTGAATACCAACATTTGTGAAATTTGATATATTTGACTCAGGGGGCTTGGTCCAAGCCCAATTGGAAGTTTTATAACCACTTCCCATTCAGCATTAAAATCTTTTTGAAATGTACTTGACTTTTGATAATAATGATATGTTCCACGTTGAAAGCTTTTGTTTAATTTATTGTAAACACTTCTTTTTAAAAAAGAAGAAGCAAAATACAAGTGTGATTAAATGAAGACACTATAAATTATTCCATATACTACATACCAATAAAATAATTTGATATAATGGCCACACTTACAAGTTTTCAACTTTTGACAAATTTTTAAGCATAACTATTGTGAATAGAAAAAGCCAACGTTCTATTTATCGCTATTCTTCTTATCTCCAAACTGACTTTCATCAGAGGGAAAACATTTGCCTTTCCTTTTAGAGCAAAAGACTTCAGGACTTTTCAGAGCCCATGGATACGAAGACAAGAAAAAATCCTTAAGTAACTACAGCCCTGATTGCATGAAGAGAATTGGCCTTATTGGTAACTTTTTTAAGAAAACAAGGGTAATCTTCACAATAAAAATGAATATTATTTGGAAGGAATAAAAAAATCAGAAAATGTTACCACTAATTCCAATTGGGTGAATTTCACCAATTTTGTATAATTTTCAACTTTGCAGGTGTCTGCGTACTGAAAAAAGTATCTTGCACTACCATTAACCACAAAATTCATTCTTGCCTCTGCTGGAAGAAGTTCTTTCCTTTCCCATGTATGTCGGGTCTTTCCCACACAGCATGTCATCAGTGGTGCCCCTTTGGGAAACCCCAAAAACCATCCACAGCATGATTTTTTTTGTTTGTTTTAAATGTTTGATCAGCCTGTTTTACTGACCCATGAGGATAAAAGCATGTATCTTGAGATTAACTCCACTCTCATCACATATGAATTTACAACTGCCATTGACTCTTGTGGGGGTTGGACAGAAGTATCCAAAGACAAAATAAGATCCCTTGCATAAAAGGCATGCTTGCCTCCATGAAGACATGGTACTTGAGAAAGGTAACCTTATGTGTGATATCTAGAGAACTAGGAACAAACAATTTTTCTTGATAAGCAGAGGTGTACCCCCTTTTCTTTCGACATACAAACAGATAAAATCTTTGGTCCAATTCTGCTCTTAATTCCATTGTTGTGGTCCCTTCAATATCAATAGGAGTATCCTGATATAACTGAGAGCAGAATCTCTCAGATGTCTGCATTTTCTCTGGAGAGAGAAATTTTAGATCTCATTATGCAGCCATTTTGTACAAGGGGTTCTCATTGCTCATATTTAGCAGCCACATAACCAGACTTTTGGCTCCATATTATTTCCCTCTCACACAAGACCGTAGCTCATTCGTGTGTTGGGAAGTCTGTTGGTTAACATTAGAAATTAAGCACAATTAGATTATGCTAACTATATAGGAACATGTTTAATTTTATGTGAAAGGGGTGATGGCAAGTCATGGGACTCAGGTTCATTACATGTTTCCAATACATAGAGGCAATGGTGCAATCTTATAGTGTGTTCTCAATGGTGGATTTGGCAGTGGATTTACCAATTACGTTCCCTTTCTTCATAGTTGGGTGGGAGAGGGGGTCCATGACCATCTTCTGGCTTTTTTTTTTTATGCGGACATGGTAATGTTTTATGATGTTTGAGAATCACCATTTTGAAAGCTCCAGCTGGAGCTAAAAAAAATTAAAACTGATGCATGTGAAAAACTCTGAAATGTCACAGTTGTTTTCCTTCATATGTGTCTGAAACAGACCTATTTTCAATATTTTAGAAATTGTTCATGATTTTCATTACTTTTGCTGTACAAATTCTTTTTAACTAAAACATTACTGAAAAGGTTATTGGAGGTTTTCATTTAATGGTAAGTGAAATATTGCAACAACTTTTCACATTAAAAAAATACAGGAATTTTTTGCAACAAAAGAAATGTATAATTTCCGCTAACCACATTTTCAGGGAAAAATTTCAAAGAGGTCTTGATCCACGAAGTGAGACTAAGCTGAGAGATAGGCTAACACCGCAGTCTCTGATGCCTTTGTGATCTTTAGATTGGCTACCACATTGCACACACTACACTGGCATATCCAGAAAGACCAGTCCGATACTCTGGCCAGTGCAGAAGCTATAAATCTTTTACTTTGCAAGATTGGCCATAGGGAGCTCTTTACACCTCTAGTTCTATTGGTTTCTGAGTGTAATGCAAAGTGTTCAATTAGGCCTGGGTTTAGCAATATCTACCCAAAAGACTGACTCTCTCTGTTGTTCACCACTATTGTAGCTGAGCTCAGTTGATACTTTCACAATTGCAGTCCCAAGGTTTGCATAACTGGGGTCAGGGGGAGGGGTTCTGCAAGTGTGTTTTCATTGAAGGTTATTTTGCCCAAGAACTCACTTCCCACATTAGGAAGACAGAGCCAGAACTTGTTGAACTTCAGCACATGGTGTCAGACTCATCTCTCAGGATTTATATGAGCAGATTGGTCAGATTCTTAAGAATGTCTCTTGGAAGGCCTTGTCTACACTATAGCAGCTACAGCAGCACAAGCAAGCACTGCAGTGGTGCCTAGGTGGCTTGATGCTTCCTAGGTGGATGGAAGCGGGTTTTCCATCCAGGTAGTTAAACCCTCTCTATGAGAGGTGGTAGCTAGACCTAAGAAAGAATTCTTCCATTGACCTAGCTACGTCAACACTGGGTGTTAGCGCGATCTAACTATGTTTTTTAAACAGCCCTGAGCAACTACATCAATCTAATTTTTAAATTTAAACCAGGTCTAGTGGTAAATGGCCGGCACAGTAGATTTAAATTTATGCTCTTACTCTTTCATACAGACACGTGAGATGTGTCCTCTGATGTAACTAATCATTAGCAGAAAACAGATAAATATTTGAGGCCCGAGTCTCACTTATACTCGGACCACTTTACAGTGTACAGGGTGAAGAAGCCTTAAAGTGGACATAAATTAGTTTTATACAGGTTGAACATATGTAATCTGGCACTCTCTTGTCCAGCAACATCTGTAATCCAGCATGATTTTAGTTAGCTGGACGACCACTTATCGTGGGAGTGGCCAAGTTTCCTGTGATCCCATAAAGTTTGTTTACAGCCACCAGTCCTGGCTCTCGGTGTTCTGTGATGTTATTTAGCTGTAATTTACCCCCAAATGTCTTCTAAAAGCCTAGTAAGCAGCAGAAGTGTTGGTCATGTGCTAGACAATATTGACCTCCCGTGGCCTGGCAAATTCTCTCGTCCAGCACCAGTCAGGTTCTTAGGGTGCCAGATGAGAGAGGTTCAACCTGTACTAAATTTAAGGCAACGTGCTATTAGCACAACCATGTCTTAGTATAAATGGGACTCAGATCCATACATTACAATTTAATGGTTAGTGAGATCAGAGGCTTAGACAGAAACACATAGATGGCTAATTTTAGAGCATCTAGTCCAGGGGTGTGCACAGTGGGGAGCAGGTTCCCCTTGGGTGGGTGTATGTGAAATTTCCTAGCGGGGTGCAGCACGATCAGCTGCTGTGTCTTGGGGTCATCCATCTAATTAAAAATGCTAAAATATGGGACTGTTTTTATGTATGTGTATTCACATTTATATACCGATTAATAAAGTTTTTGCATTCTACAGATGTCTTTTCTTACACGTGGCTGAAGGACATTTTTCATATGAACATAACCAAAATTTTCATTGGTTTGGATTACCTTAGACAGTTTGGGATAAATGCTAATTCAGGGATGAAAAGTGGGGCCTGACATAAAACGCTTAATTAGCCTGATCTCTGAGTGTAAAACCATATAATAAATTCATCCATTTCCTCCTTTGAAGAATACTTCTTGCTGTAGGAAGTAAACTCATGTTAAGCCTTTCTATAACTTTAATTCTGCCCATCATCTAAACAGTATGTATATGTCACATCCCTGCCTCTTCAATTAGATTGGATTCAATTCTGTAATACTTATGAGCTGCGTCTACACGTGCACGCTACTTCGAAGTAGCGGCACCAACTTCGACGTTAGGCGGCGAGACGTCGAAGTCGCTAACCTCATGAGGAGATAGGAATAGCGCCCTACTTCGACGTTCAACGTCGAAGTAGGGACCGTGTAGACGATCCGCGTCCCGCAATGTCGAAATTGCTGGGTCCTCCATGGCGGCCATCAGCTGGGGGGTTGAGAGATGCTCTCTCCCCAGCCCCTGCGGGGCTCTATGGTCACCGTGGGCAGCAGCCCTTAGCCCAGGGCTTCTGGCTGCTTCTGCGGCAGCTGGGGATCTATGCTGCAGGCACAGGGTCTGCAACCAGTTGTCAGCCCTGTGTATCTTGTGTTGTTTAGTGCAACTGTGTCTGGGAGGGACCCTTTAAGGGAGCGGCTGGCTGTTGAGTCCGCCCTGTGACCCTGTCTGCAGCTGTGCCTGGCATCCCTATTTCGATGTGTGCTACTTTGACGTGTAGACGTTTCCTCGCTGCGCCTATTTCGATGTTGGGCTGAGCAACGTCGAAGTTGAACATCGACGTTGCCGGCCCTGGAGGACATGTAGATGTTATTCTTCGATGTCGCAACATCAAAATAAGCTATTTCGATGTTGGCTGCACGTGTAGACGTAGCCATGATGGAAGAGATTAAACTACCACTATATTTATGGTCACTTCAAAAGTTAAATTAACTTATTTTTATAAACATTCTCTTAGGTTCATTATAAATGTAAACTAGTATACAATCCCATGCAAAGTTCCACCTCATTTCAACTGCAGTAGAAGACAGGCATCCACTAGGTACAGTAAAAAAGCAGGCTTATCGCCACAAGGATCATCCAGGCCTTTTTTATCCTACCTTTCGACTCTGAAAATATTTTCCTTAGGAGAAATCTGTGTTAAAGATGGTCTCTTCCAGGTGGCCACAGCCTCGCTCCTATGCCGTACACTAATTGAAAGAGCACCAAAAAGAAAGGATAGGAAAATTTAGAATTATATGCAGATTCGTTACAGATACCTGAGGGAAATCTAGAACTGCCTGTGACTAATGGATATTATATGACCCAGCACCCTTACAACTCTGTCCTTATCCACTTCAGATGTTAGCTATCTTTTAACTGTCCAGGTGACCATTATCTGATTGTTTATACATTTGTAGGTGCAACCCTTGAAAAGAGAAGTATGAAATGAGTGCATCTGTTTAGGTCTACCTATACACACAACACAATATATGTAATCAGACCATGTGTCATGAAAATAACGTGCTTGTCCTACATAAAAGAGGAGTACCATTGAGATGGAAGAAGAGAAGAGAAGAAAGAACAAGGTGTGTTAAAGACTTAATTATCAAAGTGAATAAGTGAAAAATATTAGCTGGACCAGGGTTCAACTGAAACTAGGAATGTACATGAATAAACCAGCAAATTAAAAACTTTTTAATACTAACTTCACTACATAAAATGTTACTTTTTTGCCTCTTCGAAAAAGAATAATGTAAAACAACTTTCATTCTAAATTAAAACAATACAGATTTTTCCATCGGTGACAGCGTATTTCATAAACCCGGATGGGATCCACCTTTCGCTTGCACCAATTTTACGCACGTATAACTCCTTTGACTTCAGTGGCCTTATTAACAATCTATACTACTAACAATGAGATCAAAATCAATCACAGAATTTTTAGATTCATTTGTTCTCTATCTTTTTTACCTGCATTAATTAACATATAAAATTACTGGTACATTCAACCTCACTTATGTCTTCCTTTTTATAATAGGTTGTTTTAGGCTGATGTACCAAAAATATTGAAACACAACAAAAATCCACAGGAAGTGGCACATTCTTTTTATGTTGAAAATAAGCATAAAAATTATAATAAAAACTCTGAAAGAAGTGCCCAAGGGGGGGAACTAGGTTGTCTTTTAATGTGATATCCCAATAAAGAATGTTCTGTTTTGTATTAAAAGAGAAAGTATCTATAGTTTTCAACTCAAGTTTTGTAAGATAACTGTAACAGCTAAAAAAGGCTAATCTTGATTTAAAATACACAGTTACATGAAGATGTTTAAGGAGGGAAAAAAGCCCCAGAATTGAGACACAGGATGTTGAAGAAGGCTCTTGAAAACAAATGTTACGGAAATCAAATACTCTAGTGTAAGTGGAGGATAAAGAAGAAAACTGGATCTCTATGGGGGGGTTGGGTTTTTTTCCCAGATGGATTTTTTTCCTCGGTGGATTAGCAATACATTTTCTTTTTTTCTTGAACGAGGTGGGGAGAGGAAGACAAAAAGAAAAGAGGACTACATACCTTCCAAATAAGCCTGGGGGTAGGATAAGTTTAGTTCATCTGGTGATAGGGACAGCAGAGACAAACGTAACGTGATGAAAAATAAGCCAGCGGTTTAGTTCAAGTCAGCTTCCTGAAGAGCTCTTAGCTCTGCCTGTGTGGGTTTTGCTGTGGGTTTGTGTGTTCTCTTCTCTTTGTGATGACTCCACGAAGTTATATGTAAAACCGACTCAGAGAGGGGGAGGGGACAGAGCAAGGCCCTGATGCATAAAGATTTCTCTCTGCAGCTTGCTGTTGCCACAGCTATCTCACTTCTGTTGCTGCTGCTAACCCCGCTCACTAGCAGCCTTTTAAAGGAAGAGCAGTTCAACAACTGCCCACAAGTCTGGTCTATCATTCAAACTTCCATCTGTTTAACAAAGAATTTATTTCTTTACAGATGGGCCAAAATAACTACATTGATTTTAAATCACACCATTGAACACTGGTGAGGAGACCAACCCTAGACACGAACTAAGCTACGATTGATGAATTTCCATGAGGCTCGCCAATATGGAAAAAGGGGGTAATTTCTCCAGGGCCCAGTAATACCAAAGGGCTGGAGCTCTTGGGTGCAGAGCTTCTGAAGCAGCCGTGGTGGCTGAAGCTCCAAGCCCTTTAAATTGCTGCCAGAGCAACACACATGGCACGTTCCAGGCAGGGCTGTGTTAGTTCAGTTGAATTAGCTTAACGTGATGGGAAAAGCCTAGTTAGGACTCAGGCCTCGTCTATGTGGGAAAGGATTTTTGGTACACCCTGAAACAGGGTTTCTCACAACAAATTTTGGCGGTCTCAGAGAGTGGCCACCAACACTTGCTGTTAGTCACTGAAAATTTTCTTAAAACACATAATTAACTTTAGGAAAATAAATGTGGATATATATATATATATATATATATATAAATCACGGTAATTAATACTTATGTAGGTTTTTTTTGTTTTGCAAACTCAATAACAAACAATATAAACAGTTGTATTTTGCTGTCCCTAGTCCCCCAGCCCCTGACAGATCCCTCCCAGCCCTTGCTGCCTCCCCTAGATCCCATGGATTGCTCCCTTCCCACAATCAGTCTGAGGGGAACAGTGGAGGGCTCCCAGGACTCCCCTGCTCCACCCCACCCATTGCCCAGAGAGCCTTTCCACAGCTTCATAACCCAGGTTCACACTAGCTCTTGCCTCTTGAGCACAGCGCCTGGTAAAGCTGGCTCTGCTGAAGCCCCGCAACCCCTGGCTGAAGTCCAGCAGCAGAGCCCCACAGCTAGAATCAAGGGACAAGTTGAAGCTCAGAGCCCTGCCAACCTGGAGTCCTGAAGCCCAAAATCCATGGTCAGAGCCCAAAGGCTGAACAGAGGAAGGAGGGGGTTGAAGCTGGAGTTGAGGGGGAGAACCAAACCTGCTGCCAGACCCTTCAGGTGGATCAGGAGACAGGGTCTGAAGCCCACCCCCAGAATCCTACAGCTGAAGCCAGGTTGGGGGGAGACTGGAGCCCTCTCCTGGGGCTACAGGGAGGAGCTGCTGCTTTGCCCCTCTTTTCCTCCTCTGCCCAAGAAGCTGTCATGGCTGCAGACAAACTCTTGGTGTCTACATGCACACTTTAGGGTAGCGTTTCTCAGATGTGGCCACCATGGGAAATGCTACCCTAAAGTGTGAATTTAACTGGCTATTGTTATCTATAAGGTAGTGCCCCATGCAAACATTCTTTGGTCTGGTCTACACTTTAAATTTAGACTGACACACACCCTGAGTGTGGTAGCTATCTAAGCTAATTCCCCATGTAAACCAGCTGTATCAATAGAAGAATGTTTCAGTCAACCTACCTGCTGCCACTTGGAGAGGTGGCTTAGCTACGTCAATGACAAAGTTGTCAATGTGGGACGCATCTACTTTGTGTCAGTGTAGTCAGTGGAATAGCAACAAGACTGTTGTTGTATCATTGTAGTGCAGACAAGCTCTTTTTCTGGTATAATAAGGTCTTTTCAGGTTAGCTTATGTTGTATGGGAAGGAATTTAAGCACAAAAAAACCCGTTTGTATCAGAATGAGGGTGTGTAGACAGACCGGGTTACCTCGTCTAACTATATTTTGTAAATAGTAAAATTTTCTGTTATATTCACAGCATAGGAAAAAAGAGGTTAGTGTATTTATTATTTTTATCTTTCTGGAAGGCTGAAATATAACATTATTTTGTTTCTTGAAAATCGAGAACCTTAACATACAAATGATGAAATGAAAAATAGACAGAAAACATACTGCTCTTTAAGGCTCAGCTGACTATCCTCTTGGGCTGCTGAATGTCCCAGAACATGCATTTCCCTACAGACCCTCTTACCTGCAAGCAAGACCAATAAAACCCACAAGAATTTTCAGTGATTGTATTTAAAATTATTATGAGGAATACATCACATATTCCCATGTAAACAAAGGTTCAGGTTAATATGTTTAAACCCATGTTAGCTGGTTGGCTGTGCTGTTACCACAGCTCTCTTTTAGTCTACATCGCAAACAGACAAAATGCTTTAAACATCTTAGGTGTGGTCTGCGTAGGCTTTTTTTGTTTGTTTCTTTGTTTGGTACATTGGGATTATTCACTGATTTAACAAAGGTGTAATTTTCTATCTAAATAATTACATCAGCACAACCCTTTGTGTGAACACAGTTATATTGTGATAAAGATACCTTCCGTATAACTGTGTTTGTAGAGAAGTGGGGTTGTTGTACCACTTAGTGTGTAAAGGTTTAGTTGAAGCAATATGCTTTTTGTGGGTAGAAAAGCCCTTAAATAGAACTGAAGGGGTATCTCAATTGTGTTAAGCTAAGCTGAGCAAACATGAGTTAAAACCATCCCCCTTTTGCATGTCCAGGTGGCATCTCAGACCTTGACTACACAGAGATGTTTTCTCAGCGTAGTTATTTTGTTATAATGATACAGCTATAACACCAAAAGACTGTGTCCACTATGCTTTGTCTAAAATTACTTCCTTTCTGACTCATGCAGCACTGTGCCTTTTAAAATAAGTTTACAGTTACCCCTGGGGCAATGTTTACTGCTAGGAATAGGTGCTATTAATGATTAGTTGTTTTTTCCACAGTGGACTGTAGGATTGCTGGCACAACCCACTGAAGTTCTAGGATTGGTGTCTCATGATTCCTTGTACAGCATCCTATGATTTTGCTAATATTTGTTTGCCCCTCAGGACAAGGAAGTCCAGGGTCTGTGACAAGACCAAGGACAATCACAGGATGTGGTTGTATGCTGATGGTCCTAATCACCACATTAGTTTGTCACCTCCTTCTGGGCTCTGTTCATTATCTTTACAAAGAAAGAAAGAAAAATGTGTAAAAAGGAACACAATCAATCTGGTTTAAGGTTTTCAGACCGTGTTGCCCGGGAAGGCCTTCCCTCACCTTGGTAGTGTGGGGGGCAGAAGCCCCAGGGGCCACTTGCCTCCTGTCTCCTGCTTTGATTACAATACAATATAGGCCTTATTTTTCTCCTAACAGCACATTGTTGTATAATCTCAAAAAGGGAATGAGGGTGACAAACCTGCAGTGGGCCCAGAAGTGTCCTCACCAGGGCATTTTTAGGATGTACAATAGTTCCTCCATTTACATGAGGGTTCTGTTCCCACTCACTTGCACGTAACACATAACTCAAATTTTGCATGTCAGGGGCAGCTTTTTTCCCTGGCAGAATGCATGTTCTACAGCCAGCAAAGCCACAGGAGCACCTGCAGCTCCTTTGGGAAAGGTAAGTGCTGGAGCTTGGGGGGCAGCTAGGGAGGGTTAAGCCTGGGGTAGATTAGGGATGCAGGGCAGGCGGGCCGTGGAGCTGAGCCAGAGCTACAGGCAGGGGGTTTGAACTGGGGTAGGGGGATTGAACCGGAACCATGCACTGGGGAGGTCAAGCCAGAGCCAGGTGTGGTTGAGCTGGAGCTGGGCTTGGGTGGTAAACTGGCAGTGGGGTTGAACTGGTGCCAGTGCAGGGGGGCTGCGGGGTTGAACCGGAGCCATGCTTGGGCTGTGAGCCAGCAGGGGTTTTGAACCAGGACTGGGTGGGCAGGGTTGAACTGGAGCCACGCATGAGGGGTGGTGAGCTGGAGCCAGAGCTGGGTGCAGGGGTGGAGGGGATGAGCAGGAGCCATGTGCAGGTGGTAAGCAGGGCTGGGCAGGGTTGCAACAGGGCCACATGCAGCCTGGGGCCAGGGGGGAGGCGGATTTTGAACCAGGAACCAAATGGGAAGAAGGAGCTTTCAAAACTGGGGGGGGGACCCTTCGAAAGGCCCCTATCTACATGGGTGGCGTGCGTTTCAAAAGCAGCACTTTCAAAACACGTGTGACTGCCATTATGCTAATGAGGCACTGCATATTCATGGAAGCACCTCATTAGCATCTGCTGAAGTGGCTCATTAGCATGCCCCTTCTGAAAGACAGGCTAGTGTAGCCATGGCCACAGTATAGCTGTCATGGCTTCCTTCCTTGTTTGTCTTTTTTGCTTCTTTTCCTCCCTCTGTGCCATGCAACGGAGGGGGAACATCTGGCTGTGAAAGAGTATTGTCACATGAGCACATACAAAAATACATTGGTTCTTCTTTTTTGAAATTCAGTATGAGTCATAATACTGGGGCTTTGCAGAAACCACTTATTACTTGTGGAAGACTGATGGGGGAGGTGCAGAGGGTTGCATTTTGGTTTGCACTGAAAATCAGTCAACAATGGTTTCAAAACTACAGAGAAGCATTCAGGTAAATAGCTTATGTCAAAGTACATAATATCACATTTTTGTATATTTGGTCACCATTGTGTGATGCAACTTTTTGGTCACCATTGTGGATGCAACATGACTTCTGTACAAGTTTGTGCCTGTCTTTTAATGGTTTCTGTGATAAAAATCATTGCGCTTGATCTTGCAATCCTCACTTTTTAAAGTAGCACCCACTATTACAACACTGAGATGCACCATGCTGCTACTACTATATAGACCACTCAAGTCAATAAAGATTGTGAGAGTGAGCTATGCATTTTCTTTTGTGTAACCACTGTCGTATTTCTTTTTCATTCCCAGCTTCTCTTCGCTATGATTTGGGCAACTCTAAAATGATGGAAAACACTACTGTTTCCTCCTTAGTATTCTACACAGATGCTAACAAAGAAAAAAAGTGAGCTACTCACAATGATTTGGAGGAAGAATCACCACTGAGGTATCTGTTTATAATGATGCCTGCAAGCCTGTGTCCTAGGATGTCTTAACATTGTACAAACTAATTTAATTTTTAATTTTTTATATAACACTCATGATTAAATGTTTGGGCACTATGCAAAATATTTTAATCAATAATAAAACTAAAAGCTATGCCCGATTTTACATATAATTGATTAACACTATGTTCTTAACTTCAACAAGGAAGGAAGGAAGGAAGGATGGCTCTGTGGTTGGGTTGCTTGTCTAGGATACGGTAGCTAGAATTTATTTTTGTGCTCTGCTGCAGGGTTTTTGTGTGACATTGGACAAGTCATTATGGGTGTACGTGAATCAAGAGTCCCTTAATGCCATCTGGTAAGGAGGTTATGGAAACTCTGGATTCTGATGTAGGTTCTGGTGCACCAAAGAATGTCATATGAAAGTCATTGACAATGGTCATTAGTATCAGTGGGAAACATATGTACAAAGGCTATGTATATATTTTGGAAATGCATTCAGCTATTTCCATAAAGGAAGCTAAGGGAAAAATATATTGTTTCTCAGTGTTAACAAAGTCTTTGAAGCTTTTTATGTGGAAAGCTCTACCACTTCCTTGACTAGGAGCAGAGACTTAAAATTCAGGACATGGGGCTGGTCTTGGTGTCCAGGATGTGACTTTTGCTTTCCCGGGTAATATCCAGCCTAATTTGGCTAAATTATAGGCCTTTGAAATATCACATTAGAACAGAAGAACAGCCATACTGGATCATACCATAGGTCAGTCAAGCCCAGTAGCCTGTCTTCTGACAGTCACCAGTGCCAGGTGCCCCACAAGGAACGAACAGAACAGGTAATCATCAAGTGATCAATTTCCTGTCGCCCATTTCCAGCATCTGGCAAACAGAGGCTAGGGACACACTCCATACCCATCCTGGCTAATAGCCATTGATGGACCTATCCTCCATGAATTTATCTGGTTCTTTTTTAAACTCTACTATAGTCTTGGGCTTCACAACATCCTCCGGCAAGGAGTTCCACAGGTTAACTGTGCATTATGTGAAAAAAATATTTCCTATTGTTTGTTTTAAACCTGCTGCATGTTAATTTCATTTGGTGACCCCTAGTTCTTGTGTTGTGAGAAGGAGTAAATAACATTTCCTTATTTACTTTCTGCGCACCAGTCATGATTTTATATACCTCTATCATATCCCCCCTTAATTGTTTTTTTTTCCATGCTGAAAAGTCCCAGTTTTATTAATCTCTCCTCATATGTCCAACATTCCATACCCTGAATCATTTTGTTGCCCTTTTCTGAACCTTTTCCAATTCCAATATATCTTTTTTAAATGGGGTGACCACATTTGCACACAGTAGTCCAGATGTGGAAGTACCATGGATTTATATAGATGTAATATGACATTTTCTATCTTATCTATTCCTTTCTTAATGATTCCCAACATTTTGTTAGCTTTTTTGTCTGCTGCTGCATGTTCAGTGGATGTGTTGAGAGAACTGTCCCCAGTGACTCCAAGATCTCTTTCTTGCATGATGTCAGCTAAGTCAGACCCCATCATTTTATATGTATAGCTGGGATTATATTTTCCCATGTGCATTACTTTGCATTTATCAACACTGAATTTCATCTGCCATTTTATTGGCCAGTCACCCAATCTATTAAGGTCTTTTGTAGCTCTTCACAGTCTCCTTGGGACTTAACTATTTGAAGTAGTTTGTGTCATCTGCAAATTTTGCCACCTCACTGTTTATCCCTTTTTCCAGATCATTTATAAATAGGTTGAATAGGACTGGTCCAAGTACAGACCCCTGAAAATCAGTATCTCACGTGCTCAGTAAAGATTTGCTATGTCTTAACAGCTAACATCTCCACAGTCCATCCTCACCGAACATGCTCCAGAACTTCCTTGCTGTTAGTACAGACAACTTGTTTATGCCCCTTCCCCAGAAAGTAACTGAGAATACTCTCCGCCCCTCATTGGCACTGAGGCAGAGCAGAGAAGGATGCAAATGAGTCAAATGCAAAGGGGGTGAAAGCAGAACCTAAGGTGTTAGGAGGGGGAGGGTATGTGCAGTAGATTGATCAAAGATGCTGGAAATGGAAAGTGGGACTGCCATGCAAGAAGACTAGGTCTGGGAGATGGAGAGAGAAATGGTGGAGCCAGAGGTTAGGGGTACACAGGCATTGCTGAGGAGCTGGCGGAGTGGGAGACAGGAAATGACAGGACAAGGCGGTGTGACTGGAAACAGTCTGGTGGGGGAAAGAAGGTGTGTCGGGGGAGAAGAGACATCTTTGGCAAGAACCTGTGGGACTGGCTGAGTAAAGAGATTGGCCAGGGAAAGCACTGAGATTGGATAAAGGACCTGGGGAAGGAGACTTGTCTGCATTTAAACCATTACAGTAACACAACTATGTATGAGCTGCTGGGGCACCTCAGTACAGACACTACCAATACAAAAAAGCAGTCAAGTAGCACTTTAAAGACTAACAAAATATTTTATAAGGTGAGCGTTCGTGGGACAGACCGAATAAAGCTCACCTAATAAAATATTTTGTTAGTCTTTAAAGTGCTACTTGACTGCTTTTTTGTTTTGATAGTATATAGACTAGCACAGCTCCCTCTCGGCTACTACCAATACAAAAGGGCTACGTCTACACTAGAAGGATCTGGCTACAGAAGTTACTGTCGGAAAAGGTGTTCCCACAAAACTTCTGTCAGTCATGTCTACACATAAAAGCAGATCAATCTTTTGACCACTCTGTCAACAAAAGGGCCCCTGGAGCATCTACACAACTTTTTTGTTGACAGTTTCTGTCAACAAAACACATTCTGTGTGTAGACGCTCTGTGAGGTTTGTCAACAAAACCCCAGTTTTGTCATCAAAACTCTTTAGCGTAGGCATACCCAAGGAGGGGGGTTCTTCAATTGGCATAGAAGCAGCTAATTGAATAAGAGAATTCTTCTGTCAGTCTAGCACTGTCTGCCACACAAGTTAGGTCAATATAGCTATGTCACTGAAGGGTTCTGATTTTTCACACACTTGAAAGATGTGGTTATTCCAATGTGAGTTCCCAGTGTAGACCTGTCCTACGACTATGAGCCACTGAAGACAAGCAAGGTGGGGTGGCAGCGCTGACGGTTGGAAAGGAGAGAGAGACAGTTGCTTTAGGTTTGTTTCTGATTTCAGGCTAGGAATTTACACATAAAACTGCTATTAAGGTTGAAAAGTTAAGCACTCAAAAGTTAGGAAATACCAGAATTAAAGTTGTCTGTGTGATCTTAGTTCAGCCCTATGTTTGTCTGCATCATGCTACCTATCTTTAACCCCGCCCTCGCCCTTCCGTGCCAGTCATTTAAACTATACTTTTCATACATGTTCCTCATTTTCTGGGGGACTGATTTGAGATCCAGGGATCTGATTTGCAGACATGTGGAATGCCCAGAGCTGCAACCAAAGACAATGGGAGCTGAGCTTTGTACATATGTAAAGCGCTATTTAATGACTAATCAGTCAGGTCCTAGGTTTCCCAAATTGGGCATCCAGAATCAGTGGGGAGATTTAAATCTTATTTTCTCTGTCTCTCTCTTTGCCAGTTGTAAAACGGAGGTAGTGTCATCTCAGCTTGTGAAGAGTTCACAAAAATAATTAACTTTTGTAAAGCACTAACATATCGTAGTGCTAAATGCCAAAGAGTGACCCAGAGAGAAATTAATTCTGTCTTCATAGTAAGAAGTGAACAGTATGCAATAAATAAAGTCAGGGTTACACACTGAACTATCAGGAGAAAACAACTTATTGGCAAGTACTTTATTAAGGGAGCATAATAGAGACTGCAAATATGCAGGATCTTTGGGACACCATATTATGTCATCACTGTGGCCCAGGAACTGTGGGTGTGAATGCGCTCTGCTCCAGGATGGAAGGTTCCCACAGCACCACCAGAAACAAAAAAGAGTGGGGTATGTAAGCAGAGGGGAGGGGCACAGCCTTGTGCTTGTGGTTAGCGTTAAGGTGGTGATAGGTCCTTCTAGTAATTACAGTCTTCAGGATGGTGATTCTGTATAGAGGGCACAAGTCATATGGCAGCCATCCTGCCTAGTGAGCATACTGCGAGTGGGAGGTAATGGGACCCAGGCCCTCCTATTTCACTGAGCTCTGACCTAGGGCCCTGTGAGGTTGGGTTGGACCATCACCTGTACCCATGTGGTGTCAGCTTCCTTGGGTCATGTCCTACTCCATCCCATGGCCCATCCCCCTGATGCCCATCTCTGGAGAACATTGCCTTCTAGCCCACATCCCAAAGTGGCCTAGCATTATGGATCCTCTGTTCACCAGCAGACTCAGCTCCAGTCCTCCTTTAGCTCACAGGGCATGTCTTGCTCCATGGTTTGCCAAACACCTGACTGAGCTGCATGGCTGCCTTTTAAACCCTGCCTCCAACCCAAGCGTGATCAGCAAGGGAGGAGGGGCAGGACCTTTTAAGGCCATAGCTGTTCCTCAATCCTCTCCTGTCCCTGGAGACATTTATATACCACATCACAGGGAAATTAAGGTGAATCACAGATCTTAAACACATCCAGAGAGGAACAAGTTCTGGAGAGGATGACGTGTACTTGATCAGTCTTAAAATCCTATCAGGAAGTAGAAAGATGCAGGTCTCTGCCCAAAGTGGTGACTGCTGGGAACTGAAAACCTTAGCTACCCTGTGACTGTGAGCACCGTCCATCCTATGCACTGCATGAGGGAGGGATGGCATGGAAAAAAATGTGATTATATAACCCCACTAGTTAATAGTGCATCCACACCGGGGGTGCGAATTAAGATTGCCCAGGTAACTTTAGTTCTGGCATTGCCCAAGTGCTTGACAGTGAAATGTTCTTAATGATTGTTCTTTTCATCTAGATAACCTCAGAGGGTGGTTGTTTCCCTATGTTTTGAATTGTCGATAGCCTGAAAATAGGAGACGTGGCTGGAAGTATAGAATTGTTTTGTTACCATTTTTAAATAGTTTTTCCTACTTCATGGTTACTAATAAAGATCAATATCCTTCAGGATCAAATACTGAGGACTGTATGTGTGCTATGCTATGTGACCAGTCTAATATTTATGCCTTTTGCTTTTGAGATTTGTGTGCAGAAAAACATGTCATAACATTTTACTGGAATTTCTTTCATGACAGGAATGAAGAAGTGGCCTGTGCAGCATGGAAGAAGCTATTTTTCACGAGCGTTCCTCTTTGGTACAGTGAAATTCTACTTCTTGTTTCTTTTAAATGGTTTCAACGTGGAATTGAGATCAGCTGTCACTTTAACAGTTCTTTAATTCCCTCCCCTCCCAGTTTATAGATTTCCACTGATGTTCTACCATGAAAAATATAAGACCCTTGAAAACATGTTAAATTCCCCTTTCCAAAGATAGAAGTGTGTGAAAAGATGCACTAATTCCAACATACATATACATGTTACTGTGCACATGTGTGTGCGCAACTTGATCTCTTTGTGACTCTATTCCCCAGCTGTAAAAGGGTGAAAACACTTGATTTCTCTCACCCTTGTCTGTCTCGGCTATTTAAAGGCCCAAGTAGCTATTTCAGCAACAAGAGATCATCAGAGAACAACAGAGCCAGGGCCATTCTTGGGGTGGGCCCAGGACAAGCCTCCCCTCCAACCCTGCCCCATGTCTTCCTGCCCATGCTCCACCTGCTCCCCAGCCCTATTCCACCCTTTCTCCCAAGCACCCTCCCCGAGCAGCATGGCCCAAGGGACTAGCAACGGGCCCAGCACTGGCTACAGGGGTTGGACGTCCCCCTACTCACATCAGGAAATGGAGTGATCCAGCCCCAGCCCACTACACTCTGCCAGCTCCCAGGCATGTTGATCCACTTCCTGCCACTACAAGTGAGTGCAGGGATGGGCCTGACCACTCCTGCCATCACCAAGCCCACCGTTAGTCCTCAGGACTGCTTTCAGCCCTGCAAGACTCCCCCCACAGATGGGATGGCTCTGCCCATAGCGACACCTGTAGTGCCCAGCTGGCATGGGTGGCAGGTATTGTAGGCACAGGAAGTTCTGCCTTTCCAAATGGCATGCTGTGTCCTTGCCTATGGCCCACCTCCACACCTGCAGTTCCCATGCCCCTGGGCAGGCAAACTGGGGGGCTGCACTGCCCATGCTACCCATCCTCCCAGCACTAGGACCACTCTAGCTGTGCCACCCATCCAGCACCTGGGCTGGTAGTTTGGTGGGGAGGGGCATGCCAGATGGAGGTCAGGTTGGGCTGAGCAGCATGGCCCAGTGAGGCTGGGACTACACCTCAAATAGCGGGGGATGTGGTCCAGTGGGAACAGAAGGGGTGTCACCTCCATTGATGTAGTGGGACTGGGTGGCTGTCCTCCCACCATCCAAGCCAAAAAGCAAATAGGTAATATAACTGAGGCAGTCTCCTACCTCACCTGAAGATCTTCTTGCAGTGGGGACTTCCTCCTACAGCTTGAACAGTCAGACGTGAAGCAGCGTAAATCTGCCCAAATGCAGGGCAGCATCTGGTTCAACACATTAGACAGTTTATGAATATATTTCAACGCAAATACTAACAATTCTATTTCATAATCCAACAAACATGCTATTTTCCTCTTCAGTTTAGTCACGCCACTAGCTCTCTGCATCTCAGTTCCCCGTTGCTTTCACACAGGGGTATAGTGAGAGTAAATGCATTAAAGACTGAAGTGCTTTGAGCTCTACCGATGAAAAGCACAATATTGGAGCTGAGTATACTGTTATATCACATTTGCAGTGAACATGTAAATGACCCTGGACTAAAACTATAGAGGAACTTCTGAATATTTTCTTTAGGGCTGCGTCTGCACTAGCAAGTTCTTTCAAAAGATTTTTGGAAATAAGGGAGCTCTTTCGAAAGATCACACGGTGCATCTGCACACAAAAAGCATTCTTTTGAAAGTAAATCAAAAAGATGCAGCGATCCTTTCAAAAGCGCTCTTCCACTAGCATTTCAGGAAGAGTGCCTTCTTTTCAAAGCTTCTTTCGAAGGAAAATGGGTGCAGATGCTCCTTGACGCTCGTCTTGTGAAAGAGCAGTCTTCATGGCACCTGATTTTTTTGATCCCTGTCCCATTCTTTCGAAAGAGCAGGGGCTGTGTGGACGCTCTCTTTTGAAAGAGCAGATCTCACTTTCTATCCTCTTTTTTGTATGTGGATGCACACGTTCAAAAGCCATTCTTTCGAAAGATCTCTGCTGTGTAGATATAGCCTAGGATAGTCCTATCTCCTGTGAAAATTATACTGTAACAATCATGAAAGATAAACATTCCACAAGGTTAGCTCCTAGATTTTTGGGCTGGTAAAGATAGTTGTGCAGCATTTCCCTTTTCTGTTGCTGGAGTTTGGATGGGTGCATGTGTGTGTGAGGGGGAAAATAATAAAAGAAAAATTGTGAAAAAGAGAAAAAGAAAAAGCTGACCCCAAACCTTGATTTTTGCAGGGAGAAGAGACAGCCTAATTTGGGGGTTTGGCTCAGTTTTGTTTTGGGGGGTATTTTTGGGGAGGGAGGAAGAAGGGACTGTAGGGAATAAAACTTTCCCTTTTTTTGGATGGGTGAGATAAGTGGGGGGAGCCCACCAGCTTTTGCCTATAGTTCAAGCACAGGTGCCTGAGAAGTTTAACTGACAGCTGTATTTACTTCAGCAACAGAGTACAAGGCAGGCTGCTGTTGGTTGCATTAGCAGGTGCTGTGGCTGTTATGTAGCTTCAGAAAACTGTTGCTGATCCACCAGGCCCTGGTCTGCCCTGCTCACAGGAGCTGGAGTAGCGGAAAGGAAATGGGGCCTGCTCTTGGGGCACCATCATCCTTCCTCTCAGAAAATACTTTCTCTTTTATAGGCAGGGTGTCATGATCAGAACACACATACATAAAATCCACTGACCCTAAGATCCTTCGGTACCCACCCACCTACCTTTCCTGTCTCTCAGTGACTGACAAGTACAAAACTGCACTACCCACCCAAGAAAACCACAACCTTTTCGTAATGGGCAGCTGAACTCCCGACCCTCCCACGCACTCACGTACACTAGGCAAGACACCTAGTAAGCGGAGAACAGCAGCACAAAATCAGTATGGAATAATTATAACGACCATAAGGGGCAAAAGTACCTTGTACTTTCCTTAAAGACAACAGAGCGTGTACTGATTGTAACCTTATGCAAGTTGAGCACTTTAAAAAAAAAATTCCTAGTAGAGATTTGAATATAAAAATTCCACATCAGAAACTCTGGCTCTGACAAAGCCCAAAGTCACAAGAGCCTCTGATCTGGGGGAACCAAATATAAAAAAAAGATACAGTAGGCTCTCGACATTTGTGATGGTTCTGTGTTGAGAACCCTTGCGAATGTTGAATTTCGCAAAAGTGGCAGCCGCTGGCGCTCTCTGCCCAGAGCCCCCAGTGAGGCTGCCAGTGTCCTGCCCAAAGCCCTGGGAAGTGGCAGCTGTTGGCACTCCTGCCTGGAGCCCTGGGGAAGCAGCCGCTTGCGAATAATTGAATTTGTGAACCTTAAGTTGGCAAATGTGGGGACCCCACTGTACTCAGTTTTTGTTTAGTTTTGTTGAGTTTCTCTCTCTTCTGGAAAAAGCATTTTGTAAACAAAAGCTGAATCTGTTCTAAAGAGCTTGTCTTGACATAGCCCCCTAGCATAGACACAGCCTAAATCAATGGAAAGAGTTTGGTGGCGGGCAGGAAAACCACCTTGAATGACATTAGTTAGGTTGACAGAAGCAATCATCTCTTCGCATAGCCACCCCTACAATGGGAATTTTGTCATCACATTCCTGACAGAGCTATGCTGATGTAAGTTATAAATACAGACATACTGATCTACGCTGAAAAATGACATCAGCATAGCTATGTCCACACTCTATGGCTAGGTCTATACTAGAGGATTTTTGACAAAACACCTGTTTTGTTGACAACAACACCTGAGTTGCATCCATACTTAAAATGTGTTTGGTCAACATACTGTGGAACAAGCAGCTGGACTGTACTATCTTAGTAGGAAATACCAGGCTAGAGTCAAGAGACATAAATATTCTCCTTCCACTATGTATACAGACAATATTATTGTTATTCAATAGCACCTACAGGCCCCAGCCAATAATGGGGCCCCATTGTGGCAGCTGCTGCACAAATGCATAAGGAAAAATTACCAACACCAAGGAGCAGAGAGTATCTGAAAAGACCAGAGAATGAAGGTTGGAAGGAAATATTATTAATGTACAGAGAACGTCTTGCCAAGGACACACACAAAGTTTTTGGTGGAGAGAGCATGAGTATCACCCAGCTGTTAATATCAGACAATCCTCCTTTCGTCTATGTAAAAGGAAGCATTTAAGTCTGGGGTGTGTCCAAAAGATTCATTTTACTCACACTCCCAGATTCTTCAGGCTGGTGCTGTGCATTTAAGTGCAGCAGTGGGAGCACTGTTTCTTGGGTCTGTGTAAAAATGCTAAGGCTGACTCCATTTTCTTTCATCGTTGTAGGAGAAAGAAGAAAGAAATCTCACACCCAAAATATTACTGTGAAACCAAAAGGCTACATCAATCTGCTGATTTTCATGTGATGGGATAATATTTTTGTGTTGAATATTTTATATATTTTTCTATTATTTTCTTGTGCCCAAAAGTGTGCCAGGCAACTGAGAGTATAAATAAGCAAACATAATCCCTACCGCAAAGGACCTTGCAATATAATTTTAAATTTAACACAATGAAAGAGATAACAAAACAGCACCACAGCACTGAGAGGACAGACAGGGTATGGAACAATATGATAGATTTTTTTTTCTCTTTTTTGAAAGTAGAAATAAAGCAAATACAACTTCAAAAAATCCGAGGGCCAGAACCTTTGTTATTTCAACTGTGACCTCTAGTGGTGGTAAAGATGCACTGCTGTTTTGCCAAATTCCTTGTTAAAAGTGTTCTGCATTTTCGGTGACTTTGAAGTCACAAAATCCGCCTGCTGCATAACTTGGTACCAAAGCTCCCATTCTTCTTGAACATGCTGCCAAAACTTCCAGTCCCTCTTTCAACTTTTACCGTTAAAGTAATGTCAGCGAAATGAATATCCATAGCATGCAAAAATATGA
The DNA here is from genome assembly GCF_033958435.1 of Carettochelys insculpta. Lineage (NCBI taxonomy): Eukaryota > Metazoa > Chordata > Testudines > Carettochelyidae > Carettochelys > Carettochelys insculpta. The sequence goes on along the minus strand of NC_134140.1, from coordinate 43,904,539 downwards.
GCACTACATAGAATCATAGAATAGTAGGACTGGAAGGGACCTTGAGATGCCATCGAGTCCAGCCCCCTGCCCCCACGGCAGGACCAAGCACTTTCTAGACCATCCCTGAAAGCCATCTATCTAACCTCTTCTTAAATATCTCCAGTGATGGAGATTCTACCACCTCCCTTGACAATTCGTTCCAGTGTTTGATCACCCTGACAGTTAGGAACTTTTTCCTAATGTCCAACCTGAACCTCCCCTGCTGCAATTTAAGTCCATTGCCTCTTGTTCTATCCTCAGGGGCAAGGAAGAACAAGTTCCCTCCCTCTGCCTTATGACACCCTTTTAGATACCTACATACATTACATTTAATAAAATAAAAGGAAAAAAATACTGGCTCATTTGCATTATTTCCTGTTTGCTCTCATAAATCCTCAGTTTTCAAACATGCTCGTCTAGGTGGGGGAGTCTGGTTTGAAGGCACAGTCTACATCCTAGGAAAGCTGGATTTGATAGACAACTAGAGCTGCGTCTACACTATGAGCTAAAATAGATTTTCTTAACATTGATTTATTAACACTGGGTTTTATCAATTCAATTTTGAGCATCTTCACATTTCCACATGCTCCTCACAAAATCGACTTATTTCTGCCATACTAAAGTAGCTTAAATCGAGTGCTGTAGCAGTGTATTGTGAGAATCTATCCCACAGTTCCCTGAGCCCCCTACCTTTCTGGCTATTTTCACTGGTGCAGCGTGGGGAAAAAAATTCCATGCAAGTAGATGTGGGTATCTGTCAACATTTTCGCACATTTCATTCCCCTCTTTCCCCTGACATGTTAAACTAATGTCCCTTTTTCCAGGCGGGGTCAGGCTTGCCTGGATAAGAGATGTGCTTTTTATAATTAAGGGGAGGGGAGGGGTAGTGAAGCACTTAGAAATGGTTAGAAGAAAAGATTTTGGGTTTCCCAACTGACGGGTGTTTGAAAACAGGATGTAAAAGCACTGGATCTTTGCATGCTTGGATCTGGATTTAGACCTGGCAAAGAAGACACTCAGAAGAATATTTTAAGCAGACATGGGTGTTACACAATTATGGTTCAGGCAGCTAAAAGAACCCAGACTACTGCCAGCTCCAAAAATCGTGTCCGCCATGGGAAACTTCCCCCGGGCAGCTAAAAGACCCCACACTCCAGACAGGTTTGGACCTGCCAAAAAAGACCCTCAGAACAAGAATATTCCTTGCTGCAAGCCTTACTTCCAGAACTGTGGAGATTGTATAGCTACTACGGCCAGCACCTGAAAATCATGATACCCAAGAAAAACTTTTCCCTTGTGGCTAAAAGACCCCCTACTACAGCCAGCCCTGAAAATTGTGACCGCCGCAGGAGACTTCCCCCAGATGGATAAAAGACCCCTGGCTACTGCCAGCCCTGAAAATTATGACTGCTGAGGGAGACTTCCCCCAGGTGGCTAAAAGATCCCCGACTACAGCCAGCTCCTTGTCCTTTGGCTAAAGCCCATCCAAAAATTTCCTGAGAGGACAGCCATGCTAGTGACAAAGTATTTTCTTCTCTTGATCAAAAATTTTCACCAACCAGGGAAACCTCCCCTGGCCAGCTAAAGGACCCTTACCACGTTCAAGCTGCCTGGCACCCTGTGTAGCACATCCTTCTATTGGTTTGGGCGCAGGAAAGTTCCAGACTGTGTAGTGCCTCCAGGGGGAGGGAAGGGACGAGATGTAGGGGTCAGGACAAAATGTAAGCTGCTGAAAAGAAGTTGCGCATCCTATCAGACAAGCACAACGCCGACCCACAGCCTAGCTGACACATGGTGTCGGAAGGCAGCGGCTGGCACTTGGCAGTGCGGGAAAAAAAAAAGGCAGCTAGCAGGGGTGTACGCAGAACCACCGTGCTACTAGCAAACAAAAAGAAGATTTTTCAGTCTCTCATGACCCCACAGCCAGGGGATTCCAGGTGCCGAATTCAAACGGGCTTCCTGTTGCCTAATTCCTCTGCACCTGAGGGCAGTGGAGATGGAAGAAGCCAGAGCAGAGAACTGTGGAGCATTGTGGGGCACATACGGGACATGGCTGGAGGCTAATGAATTTGATTTAAAGACATGGTGCTTCCTCACTACCCTTCATTCAGAATTTTAAATTCAAATTGAACACTACGCCCATCAGGCTACTACAATATTATATCGATATTATGTCCATTTTAGTGCACCATAAATTGAGCTAATGGAATTTACAGTGAAGACAGACACTTGGAAAAATAAAGCTAAATAACTTAAAATCATATTATCTTCTAGTGTAGACATACCTTGAGATTGTATCACATTGCCAATTTACACAGAAATGGGCAGCGTTTCTTGCTTCCTTTTATATTTATTCCTGGCAGGATCAGGTTATTCAGACCTATGGGCGGCCAGGAAAGTCAAGGTATCTCAGATTTTCTTAAGTTTGTAGAATCTGAGGGCAGTAGCTCTCCACCGACAAACATTCCTTGCCTATTTTTTCGTTCTTCTTCGAGTGGTCCCCGTGGGTGCTCCACAATAGGTGTCGGGCTCGCCCGGCGCCGCAGATCGGAAATCTTCCAGCAGTTTCTCCTGGATCGCACATGCGCCGGCGCGCGCCGCTCCCCCGCGTGCCCCCGGCCACGTGCGCGATCCGGTCCCCGCCAGTTCCTTCTCAGCCACCATCGGCTGCAGACGGAATCCGCTCAGGCTAAGGCCAGAGTCAGATTAGATAGTTTTTTTCTACGTGTAATTTGTTGTTTTTGGTTACTAAAAAAAAAAAAAAAGAGAGAGAGAGAAAGCAAGGACAAAGAGAATATCAGCAAAAAAAAAAAAAGAGAGGAGCAGAGAAGAGAAGAGCGGACGTGAAGGCCACTTAGGCCGCCCGCTGCCCCGCAGGCCGGTGATCGCTATTTAGGGTGGAAAGGCACGGATTAAGTGACAAGTACCCTATTAACAGTAAAGGACTCACCGCAATGGCCTCTTCAGGTTTTAAAAAGTGTGAGTCATGCCGCGAAGCTATGCCGGCCTCCGATGTGCATAGCGGATGCATCCACTGCCTGGGGGAATCACACGTTACCCAGAAGTGTTCTCACTGTGCTAAGCTCACAGCCAGGGCCAGGAAGGACAGAGAGATGAGTCTTAAAATGCTCTTGTTCGATAAGGCTCTCCAGCCGGACTTGCCGGAGAAGCCTCACCCAGAAGGGCCCTCTGGGTTGCATAAGAGGAAGGCAGCTTCTCTGACCCCCTCGGTGCAGAAACGGAGGAAACTCTCCCCGGCTCGATCCTTGCCGGCGAGTTCAGCGAGCAGGACGAGCGGAGCACACAGCCCCCAGCCGCATACTCAGGCGAGCGGCAGCGCACGTGGCAGAGGCTGAGCCTCCGGTTACACAACAGCCGGCACGCGCGACGCCCAGAGTGTCAGCGAGGCAAGCGCTGGACCTGGCGGCACTGCCGCAGGCGGCACCAGCCCCTGCAGCACCAAAGGTGCAGGGGCACCAGGCACGGAGCCTGCAGGCACTGGAGGAGGATACCCGCCCGGCACTGCAGCTGATTGTGCCGAGTGCGGCGCCGACAGCGGGGCCAAGATCCCCAGCACAGGAGGGGGAGGTGCCAGCCCCACAGGGGAGGGGCAAGGCAAAATCAAAAACCTGGCACCGCAGCCCATCTCTGGACAGGTCTGCGTTGCTGTCACCACCAAGCCCTCCCCCTGTGATACACACGCCGCACCGAAGGCCTGTGTCTCCACCAGCTTATCCAGAACCTCCTTCTCCGTTCCTCCAACCAATGTCACCATGGTTTGGGCCACCTTCACCATTTCTGGGAGTGGATCCCCTGGAGTACTATCACAAGCCAGTTTCACCTCTATCTGTGTCATCACGGAGGTCTCGCTCTCCCAGACATCGGGAGTACACACTCCGTGGGTGGTCCAGGTCCCCATCCCCGGACCTTTGCCCATGCTGCTATGGTCGTCCTCATCATGCTGGACACAGACACTTCAGGCCTACGTCCAGGGGCAGGTCCCCCCCGGCCGCTCAATACCCCCATGGACACTCTCGATCAGGGATGGAAACACAGCTGTCTCAAGGGGAGTTAGTTTTAGAACCCCGAGACTTTCCTTCACAATCCTCTAGGGAGCAAGTGTATCATCGACCGCAGGAGCCTGAGGGTTCGAGGGAGGTTTACCCCAGTGGTTCCCCCTCATCCTCCCCAGATGAGGCCATGGCCCCCAGGGATGTCTCCCCCCCAGATGACCTTAAACAATTTCAGGAGCTATTTAAAAGGGTAGCTTTCACGCAAGGCATTCAAATGGCAGAGGTGCAGGAGAAAAATCAAAAACTCCTGAAAAATTTGAGACCCCCCGCTCCATCCAAAATTGCTATTCCGCTGGACGAAGCCATTATGGAGTCAGCCACTACCATATGGCAGACTCCGGCCTCTATCCCGCCTATGAACAAGAGAGCGGATAAGAAGTACTTCGTCCGGGCAAAGAGCATGGAGTTCCTCTTCAGTCACCCACAACCAAATTCTTTGGTGGTCGAGTCGTCCCAGCAGAGGTCGAAGGCTTCTCAGTACAAATCGGGGGATCGGACAAAGATGCTAAGAAGCTAGAGCTGTTTGGCAGGAAGCTATATTCCTCTTCTACCCTGCTATTGAGAATGGCAAATTATGCGGCACACCTAGCAAACCATAATTTTGATAATTACTCCAGACTTACTGCCCTCATGGATTCACTTCCAGAAGACAAAAAGCCGGTGTTAAAGGCAATTGTTCAAGAGGGCTACGCAGCATAGTGGACGGGAGTCCAGACTGCCCTGGACATGGTGGACACAGCGGCACATTCAACAGCTACAGCAGTGGTCATGCGTAGAGAATCCTGGCTCCAGACATCTGGTATCCCTAGGGACCTACAGGCGAAGATCGTGGACCTTCCCTTTGATACACAAAAGCTGTTTGCAGACTCAACCGACTCGGTCCTCCACTCCAGTAAGGACTCGAGAGCTACACTTAGAACCTTGGGCATTTATACTCCTCCATACAGGAAGAAAAAATTTTATCCTCAGCAAAGATGCTACGCTTACCAACCACAGCGTGCTCAATATCAACAGGGTTACGACCAAGGGCGCCATCAACAGCAGCAACAGTACGGAACTCCCAGGCGACGTTCTCAACAAAGTCGTATGCCCTCGGGACAGGCCCAAAGGCAACAAGTTTGACGGGTATGTCGGGGGCTGCACTATCAATACCATCGCTCAATGCCACTCTCATCTCATGTTCCATCATCGCCTCAGACCATTCCACTCCCAATGGCAAAAGATCACCACAGACAAACGGGTGTTGGAGATCATAGCCACGGGTTACACGATCCCCTTCCAGTTGCTCCCACCGACAAAGCCTCCTGCCAGGCCTCACCTCAGGGACGCTGCCCATGAGGCAAGGCTTAAGCAGGAGGTGGATCACCTTATGTTCATAGGGGCAGTGGAAAGAGTGCCGGAAGAATTCCAGGGGAAAGGTTTTTATTCACGCTACTTCCTAACAGAGAAGAAAACAGGAGGCTGGAGGCCCATCTTAGATCTTCGGGGCCTCAACAGTTACTTGCGCAAGCAACGTTTTCGGATGATCACAGTTGCCTTGATACTCACGGCACTGGACGATGGAGACTGGTTTGCAGCCCTCGACTTACAAGATGCTTACTTTCATATAACAATCCACCCGGCACACAGACGCTTCCTCCGCTTCACGGTCGGCAAGGAGCACTTCCAGTACAGGGTTCTTCCGTTCGGCCTCTCCTCGGCCACCAGAGTCTTTACCAAAACCCTGGCAGTGGTGTCAGCCTACCTGCACAGACAGGGGGTGTTTATTTTCCCATATCTGGACGACTGCCTGCTGAAAGGGGCCTCGAAGGCAGAGGTCTTACGCATGATACGCGTCATAGCGGACACGTTTTCTTCGCTGGGCCTAGTTATCAACCTCGCAAAGTCAAAGTCCGAACCCACACAAGATATAGAGTTCATAGGGGCACGCATAAACTCTATCACAGCAAGGGTGTACCTACCCGACGCCCGCTTCCGCGCCATCAGTTCGCTGGTGCAAGTCATCACATACAGCCCCGCAGTGCCGGTCTTAACGTGCTTACAGCTGCTGGGCCACATGGCGGCAGTGACGTTTGTGGTACAGAATGCCAGGCTACACATGCGAAGCCTGCAGCATTGGCTGGTGAGCATTTACAAACCGGCAGCCCACACTGTCCACAGGGTGGTGTCACCCACAACAGAGGTGCGCAGATCCCTGGCGTGGGGGGAAAACCCCAAGAATCTGCTAGTGGGGGTGCCCTTTCACCAACCACAAATTTCTATTTTTCTTACTACCGACGCCTCCCACATAGGATGGGGAGCGCACATCGGCGACAAGGTGACGCAAGGGCTATGGTCCCCTGCGGAACAGACACTGCACATAAACATACTGGAGCTCAGAGCAGTGTTCAACGCCTGCAAACATTTTTGAGATTACCTACATGGCAAAGTAGTCGGGGTCAATACCGACAATACCTCCACTATGTTTTACGTCAATCGACAAGGAGGAGCACGATCCCGTGCCCTGTGTGCGGAAGCAGTCCGATTGTGGAACTGGTGCATCGCCAACACAATGTTGAAAGCCTCATACTTGCCGGGCGCTCACAACGTGAGAGCAGATCAGCTGAGCAGGCGCTTCGCACTCACGCACGAATTGCAGATCCGCTCCGATCTGCTACGGTGCATTTTTCATACATGGGGGTTTCCCCAGATCGATCTGTTTGCCACCCAGTACAACAAGAAGTGTCCCCAGTACTGCTCCAGGGCAGGAGTGGGGCGGGGGACCCTGGGGGACGCATTCATGATTTCATGGAGGGGCCCCCTACTTTACGTGTTTCCCCCCACAGCGCTTATCCACAAGGTTCTGCAGAAAGCCAGAAGGGAGAGAGCTCACATGATACTCATAGTCCCAACTTGGGATCGGCAGCAATGGTTTCCCTTGCTTCTGCGCATGTCGGACCGCCCACCGCTTCCTCTACCGGTGGTGCCGGACTTACTCACGCAGACTCAGGGGTCCATAGTGCACCTGCACCCTCAGGGTCTGCGTCTACAAGCATGGCTAATCCATGGCTCAGCTCCTTAGAGAGCATGTGTACGGAGGGAGTACAACAAGTCCTGGAATGTAGCCAAAGGACCTCCACCAGGAGGACTTACAAGCAGAAATGGACTCGATTTACAGCCTGGTGTTCCGCCAAGCAGTTAGCTCCCCTTGACGTTCCTATACCTGTAATACTAGAATACTTATTGGACCTCAAAAGAGGCGGGCTTTCTCTATCCTCACTAAAGGTCCACCTCGCTGCTATATCAGCCTTTCGGCATACAGAGGAAGGGCCCACTGTATTCGCCCATCCTATCGTTACCAGGTTCTTGAAGGGGCTGGTAAACCTGTACCCTCCTCGGAAACCGCTTCCACCATCGTGGAATTTGGACTTGGTGCTCAGCACGCTATCGGGGCCACCTTTCGAACCATTAGCCAGAGTTCCCCTATGTCTCCTTACGATGAAAACAACCTTCCTCCTTGCAATTACGTCAGCCTGCAGGGTGAGTGAGCTTACAGCAGTGATGGCAACGCCGCCCTACACAGTATTCTCAAAGGAGGCGGTAACCTTAAGGCTGCACCCAGCCTTTGTTCCAAAAGTTTCTTTGGAGTTCCATCTTAACGAACCAATAGTTTTACCCTTGTTTTACCCGAAGCCTCACAGCTCCAGCAAGGAGGCACGCCTGCATTTCCTGGATGTGAGGAGGGCGTTGGCCTTCTACATAGACAGAACTAAGTCCTTCCGGAAAACGGACAGGCTTCTAGTTTCTCTCGCTCCCAGGTCAAAAGGAGAAGGTCTCTCTTCACAGAGAATCTCAAAGCACATTGTGTCCTGTATAAACATGTGCTACGAGCTTCGCAAGACTCCTTTGCTGGCCCCGCCCAGGGCTCACTCCACCAGCGGGGTGGCGGCGTCAACAGCCTTCTTCAAGGGCATCGCGTTAAAAGACATCTGTAGAGCGGTGACCTGGTCATCCTATGACACCTTCGCCAAGCATTATGCCCTACATCGGGTATTCGAAGAGGATACCCATCTGTCGACAGCAGTCCTCTCGGGGGCAAGCTGCACATAAACCGATTACCCAACTCCTTACTTGGGTTACTGCTGGGTAGTCACCTATTGTGGAGCACCCCCGGTGACCACTCGAAGAAGAAAGAGAAGTTACTCACCTGTAGTAACAATGGTTCTTCGAGATGTGTCCCCGTGGGTGCTCCACCACCCGCCCATCCTCCCCACTTCAGATATGTCTAGTGTTTTTCAGGAGCATTCGAGGCAGTTGGTCAAGGAACTGGCGGGGACCAGATCGTGCACGTGGCTGGGGGTGCGCGGGGGAGCGGCGCGCGCCGGCGCATGCGCGATCCAGGAGAAACTGCTGGAAGACTTCTGATTTGCAGCACTAGGCGAGCCCGACACCTATTGTGGAGCACCACGGGGACACATCTCGAAGAACCATCGTTACTACAGGTGAGTAACTTCTCCTTCTCTGTTCATCTGCCTTTTATGCCAGGATTCAGGATTCTGCCACACTTTCTTTTGGCAGAGCAAAATTTTTGGCAACAGGCTTTTGGCAGAGCAGCAATTACTGAGAGCAACAGAAAGATCCAGAGGAAAAAGTCAAGATTTAAAAAAAAATTGCTGCATTAAATTATTTCAGTTAAAGAATCAGTATTAAATTATTTGCAAAGCTTCCAACAGGGGATAAAAGGCTCTCCCTCTTTGTACACAACTTTAATGCTGAAACCTTTTAAAAAAGGGTCAGATTGAGACTTGTGTGTGTGTAATTACACAGTCATCACAATAAAATGACAATTGAAAATAAATAAGCCTTTTAAAATATTTTCCTATAAATACAAATTTCAATAGTTGAACTGCAAATTGAGTGTTTTAATATTGCCTATTCCTATTTATTATTAGGTCTCATGCCATCCCTGTGTTTTATCCCAATTTCACAGATGGGGAACTAAGGATCAACAAGGCCTAGTGTCTTACCCAAGTCAAAGGAAGTCTACTGCAGTGCAGAGAACTGTGCCAGGTCTCCCACGGCCTAAGCCAGTGCCCTAATCACTGGACCACTCACCCCCACAATTTCAGTGATGTACAGTGGCAGATGTCAATTCCAGATCTCCTTCCTGCCTCACAACACAATCAAAACCTCCACTGCAGGTTAATCACCCCGTGCAGATCCAAAACTGCGGAACAAACTTGTACATGAACTAAGAACATCACCAACCTGACAATCTTCCTCTCCAAGTGCCAGGTACAAGAAAGAGTGGGCCTATGCTGTAACTTAGGATCCAAGCCTCATAGGCTGCCTATTTACCAACTGAAGTCTCCTGATCAATTTAGTTTTATGGTCTTGTAAAGTACTGAGTGACATTCAGTCAACTACAGGTGAAGACAAAATCAGTAGAACTGTTCAGGGACTGCTCAGGCTCTTGATACTCTTCTTTCTCCCCTGGGAGATAAGGAATAATTCTTGTCCTAAACGGCTGGATCTAAATATGTGTAAAGATGAGGCTGTCACCTGTTACCAGAGCCATCTTACCTCTACAGAACAGAATGGCTCAGGCCAAGCCAAGGGAACGATGCCAACCCTAGCATGTGCTTCGTCCTCACATTAGCATATGTACATTGCCACCAGCTGCATCTCCTTATACTCTGGAGTTTGTAGAGTGGCAATAACTATGGTAACTGGACTGTTCCTAGCATTCCCTTGGCACAGGGTTGCAGTCCCTCTTACCCTGCAGCTACAGAACTACATTGGGGTGGGTAAAAACTGGCTCCCTCCGCCCCTCTCTCTTGTTCACCTGTGCCAAACAGAAGGATCTAGTCTTATTTGGTTTCCCTTCTGTTACTGAAAAAACAAAGAAATATTGAACCAATAACCTGATTTTCAGAGATGCTGAGCACTCACTTCTCATTCCCATCACTGAAGAATCAGGCCATGAATCTGTTACAATGTATCCCACAGGACTCTTTCCTTCTTGAAGTCAAAACAAGCTCTCTTACAAAACTCCAGAGGTACATTTTTATTTTGTTTCAAACGCTGACAAATGTTCGTCTTCCAAGGAGAGACTAAAGATAATGCTTGTGGTAAAATTCCTTTATTAAACTAGATTTCATTTGTAAATGCTCTCTGACATAAGAAACCCTAAATGCAAATTACAAAACTGTATTCCAGTAAAAATGAAAATAATAGTTAATAGTAAATATACAACTTTATACAAAGATTTTTTCACATTCTGATTTAAAAAATAGAAGTGTATATCCTTTATTATACAGGGCCTAATAACTTACAGCAGATAGCCACAACATTGTAATTTTATTATGTGCAGTTTCATAGGTATCAGCCACTTAAACCTCATCACAGTTTGCTCATTAGTAGAGAAAGCAACATCTTCATTTTTCTTTTTAAAGACAATACGCTTGCTGCCACAGAACTGTGAAAAGTCAAAGAACTCTGCTTTTTCAGTGTGTTCTACTCTCTTCAATTTTGTGAAGAGGTCTTATTATCAAACATAAATTACACTGAAAGATATAAGCACTGGTAATGTAAATTCTCTGTATGATACATCTTAACACATTTATAATGACATTAGTTTAATAATACAATACTGGGACTAATTTCTTATCTACACATGTTCTGCACATGTTTGATGAACAGATTAGATCTCAATGTGGTTAAATTGCACCTCTTCTCAGTAAAACAATGAGAATACAAGTTCTGTAAGGCATGAGCAATGAATATCACTTACACACAGTGCATGATTATTACAATAGTTTCCGTAAAAGGTAGTATGGAGCATCTGTAATGCTAAGAATGGGGGCTCCTGAGTTAAAGGTTTCCACTTTCTCAACATCAAAATGTACCGTTATGACTCTGTTTAAGATGATCTAAGCCTAGAAAATATCTGAAGTTTAAAAGAAATTGAACCACAAACTACAAAAATCCCAAAAGTATTAATAAAAGAACCAAAGTATATTAAAAGTATTCTAAACATCAGTTTTGCCTTATTATTTTTATATTTCCAGAATATGAAAGATGATCTTTACATTTAGGAACTTTAGGAAAAAGTTCTGAAGAATTTTTTTAATTTAATAAACTGAGTTAACTTTTAGATTAAGTATTTCTAATAGAAAGGAGTCACATTTTTGGCATACTAATCTCTACAGTGTCCTGCTAAGAGAAAGGAAAGAAGACACCTATTTTAACAGTCTGTTATTTGAGAGTGCTGGTGATAATATTTTAAGATGTGAAATTTTTATACTAAAAATTATGTCATGATTTCTTCTTAAAAGGACACTCTAAAGGCTGGAAGTTCCAAAAACTTTACGTACTTCAAAATATTTTAAAACACGGTTATTGTAACCCATTATAAAAATTATTGGGCTCTTAAAACAAAGAATATAAAAAATGAAAAAAAGTTTCAGTATTTCTTCTGGACAAGCACATAAATAATCCAGGATAGAGATGGTTTTTTTTGTATCTCCACCACTTTTCCACTCTGCTTCCCAGTTCCCAGTTCAGCAAAGCCAAATACTTAAGTTCCACTGCTTTAAACAGCGCTAATCCCATGTTTAAAATGCATTGCTTAATTGTTACCTCAGTGGTATTGATCATACACAATGCAATGGAAGTCTGGCTATTGATTTCCATCGAGAAGGATCTGTTCGTCTTGTGGCATAACACTACTGCCCATTACCATATTCATGCCTTTTGTTCATAGAGCAGTGTGCAGAAGCATAAAAAGATCTCTGCTCGTAAGCACCTGAAAAGCAGTGTTCTTTCATATTTGAACACTTTGCCTAGAGGAACATGGCAACAAGCTAAAGTGGAGAGACAAAATATGTATGTAAGTACCGACACACCAAAACACAGTTATGAGAAAGCAGTGTGCATTGCTGCTGGGAGGCACGCTTGCATGGGCAGACAGACATAGGCTAACTCAGCTAGCACGCTACACTTTATAGCACAGACCTTGCCGCACTGGTGGCAGCTCAGGATAGCTGAAAACAAGCCTGCCGGACTCCCACGGCCTCAATGGCACACACAAATGGGGTGATGCACAAGTTCTATCATTTGTGCATATATAACTGTGTGTGAGCACAGAGGGTAAAATCTGCCTCCCGCCCCCATTGAAGTTAAGATTGAAATATATCTCACATTTACCTACTAACATTATTTCCAGTATGTAACTCAATTGTTATGGAAAGCAAAGCTTTATTGCAAAGCTTTAAAAACTACTATTTTAGAGGAAATTTATGTCTCATTTTTCAACTGTTGCATACCATATAAAAGCATATTTTAAGATGTACCAGCTTGTTCTCAAAATAAATGCTCTTTTTACTGAAAAGTATCTTCTAAGTATGGGGCAGAAGAATTTTAAGCACATTTTCTGGATTCTGAGGAGCTGATAATGTCAAAGGAATTTTTCTCTAATCTGATCTATCCAGTTTAGCAACTATACTACTGTAATCTGTTTTGCTCCTAGAAAATGTGCTTGAAATGCATTGCAGTTAAACATAATATTCACTACTGAAGAAGTAACTATTTATTTACTATACACAGACAAAACTCTAGGAAGAAATGATACTATGATGTTTTTATGTTTTTCTACTTAAAGAACTATAGTGTATTAATAAAATTTCCTAACAAACTTTAATTCCCAATCCAGAGAGTCCCTGTAATATACAGCCTCCTTTGGCTTCAAAAAGAGTTAAGGAACAATATTAAGGACAGCGAAAGTAGTCCATATTTTCAAGAAATCACTACGCAATGATTTTGACTCAGATTTTCAAAGATGGTCTATAAGTGTTAGGCACCCAGCTGCCACTGGATTTCAAATTTCCATGGAAGTTGAACATCCTGCTCCCTTACACTCCTTTGAATATCTCAACTCAAAATTTTAAAACACACTAACTACATTTATCTTATCTTTAGTAAGCTCGTTTTTACTGTGTATATTTTGAAGTTACAAAGGCCACAAGTATTAAAATGGGTTGGCCCAGAGATAACCTTAGGCCCTCTCAGCACCAAGAAGGAAGCAGTGTTTCAAAATCGGATCTTAATTTCTCTTTAAAAACATTATACATTGTTCAGCAGTATTGTAGGTCTACACTTGTCGTATTACAATTGCTGTAAGAGGATCTTCCCTTGGGAGTTGAGATAAAAATACCATTCACTCTTATCATTCTCTTGGAAACACATGCTTACAAAAATAACTGCGTATGAATTAAGAGAAAAAAATTCTAATAAATACTATTCTTAAAAAAGTACATTACTGATGACATTTACAGTTTCTAGTTTCGCACTCCCTTTCTTCACATTCTTTTACTTCAGCATGACTTTCAGGCAGCCTGGTTTTATTTCTGTGAACCTGTTAAATAAGAGATTAAGATTCAAAATTTATATTATGCCCACACATACCTTCTAATTAAACATACAGTAAGTAAATAAGGTTGGCATCCAGAAATAGGATAGCAAGATTTCTAAAATGAAGAAATCAGGACATCTTCTGTACATGCTAGGCTTAACATGGTCTGATCAGAGAGCTGTGAACAGGATGGTTTTGGCAACTGGAATGGGAGACAGAAGAAAAAATTGTCCAATTCTCTTTATTTTTGTTAGGCTTTTATCTTTCCCATCTTCTCCTATTCTTCTGAAGAAAAGCAAATGTGGTACTGATCTTCAGAAAGTGAAGAGGATCTCAGTAACTGCCAACTTATAAATCTAACATCAAGTCTTAATAAGATAATGAAACAAATATTGATGATAAAATTTACAAAAATGCTCAGTGCTGACCAAACTTTGTGTCATGAATTTATAAAGTACAAATTTTTATTGATTTTACATTTCACATTTATCGGAAACAGGTCTCTACCAGAAAACTGCAGGGTTAATGTTAAACTGACTGTATTTTTTTAAACAGATTATAGTTAGTGAAGGTGTTTTACAAACTATACATGTACTGAATTGGAGGAACTAGTCAGGACACAGCAATAAAAAGGGATCTAAACAGATCAGAAATACTGTCATAAAATATTAGATTTATTTTAGTAAAATGCAAAGTAGTAAAATGCAAAGTAGTAAACCTAAGGAAATGTAAGACAAACATTTTCAATGAGAACTTTTGGAGTGACGATAAAAGATGAATCAGACATGCACTTCTATTATGATATGATAACAAAACAGGCCAATGCAATTTTGACACACTAGTGAGGGTCTAAAAGAGGTGTTTGGTGTAATTTGCTCCAGTAACCTCAACAATAACACTGACTGAAAATAGGTAACTATGATGAACTGGGAAATACCTGTATTTTATATGAAAATGTGTAAGCCTCTGTGTTCTTATTACAGGTTATTTGCTATGAGTTAACAATATCAAATATAACCATATCAAATATAAAACAGCTTCAGAAACACTTTTAAAACAGTCAAAATAACAATGATAGAATAACAGAGAAGACAGAATAGAGACTCCAAACAGGCTAAAATGTTTTACTCTTCAGGAGCCTAAGCCTTGGATCAAAGGGGATCTAAAACCACAAAACACTAGAAAAAAGGAGAGGGGGTACTAGGTGATCTGAGAGAGGCTCCCAATGTGTGTCAGTAAAAAGCTGACATGTGGGCAAACTCACACCCATGGAGGCTGGTAAAACTTCCAGAAGTACAATCTCCTTCTCCTCAGTCAGAGACAGAATCAAACAAGCTGAAGGCAAAAAAACCTTAAAATGATCAAAGTAATATCGACACAAGGGCTTCATTATTTTTCTTCTTTGCTCTAGATGCTTTGTATCATTTGGGAATGAATACATAAGGTGTTGTTTTGACAATGCTGGTTCTATGGTACTGCAAATGCAAATGATGAGCTGTCACAGGCTCCAAAAGAAAACTTGTGCAGGTGTCAAAAATGCGTTGGACTTGTGTCATTAACTCAGTTGGGGACCAGTTCTGCAGCCCAGAGATGTAACCTAAGAGTGAAGGGACTGTGGGGTTTACCACAAGGTAAGGTGCAGAAATTTAGGCTTGTCTCTTGAATGACACACTAGTGAGGGTCTAAGAGAGGTGTTTGGTGTAATTTGCTCCAGTAACCTCAACAGTAACTTAATTAGGCACACAAAACTAAACTCAGAGCTTGTTTTCATCCATCTGCCAAAGTAAACATGGACAGAAAAAAATTCTATAAAACCTCCCTTATGGGACAGTTTTGTGTCATGAAATTTTAATTCCACTGTAATTGTTAGGAGAGTTGATTTGCCTGAACTATTTTCGTACTCAAATGTACAGAATTCTAAAATACATGTCAACATTTAGTTAACTAAATGTAGTTTTGAAATATCAGTAACTGAAATCTAAGCTCACCTGAAGTTGTGGCTTGTGAGGTATTTAATGGCTGCTGGTTTGATGCGAGCAACTCCTCCCTGGCTATGGTTTCCTCTTCCCGTGATCACACAAAGATATGGTTTACCACCAGTCTGCTTGTACTCTGTTACAGCAGGAATCATAACGGTTAAAAAGTTCTCTCTGCACAGATTCAGCATTTAACATAACGTTTTATCCACACATCTGGTAATTTTCACCACAGTGATTTAAAATTCTGTTTTCCTACATTAGCTTTAACTTAGGCATCCAATGCTATCATCCATTTTTCCTCTGTCGTAAAAAGTAAATTACATGTGCCATTAAAGAAATGTATGATTGAACTATTCAAATCTGGAATAGATCTCGAAACCTATACAGTGTGTTCTGTCACAGAAACTAAGGATTTTATCACGACATCATTCGTCAGACCTGTATTTGAAATTACGTCCATTTAGAACACAAGATAGATAGAAGAGCATAATAATAAAACAGATCTTTCAGTGCAGAACATGTTTACAAGAATGAGCTCATCACAAACATGAAGTAAAATTCTTCAATCTAAACTAATCATGTCACTTTTGCACCAGGACATTTTTTTACCTGAAATTATTTTCATAAGACGCAAAGATGGGAGGATCTTACAGTACTTTTAACCTCTGAATCAAAAATCACACTAGCAGGACAGTACCTTCTGAAACACCAGAGCAGGTTCTTGAGAACATCCCAAGGATCAATATATTGTTTACATACACCAGCATCATCTCTATTAAGGCTTTTCTCTCGGTCAGGGGTCTCAAAGTCCAGGCCTGCAGACCACCCCCAGCTGAAGCAGTTTTGCAATCTGGCCTGGGAGTACTGGCTGGCTGGGTGTGGGGTTTGTCTGTTCCTGTTGCCCAAGCCCTGATCCATTCTGCCATCAACTCCCGCACACCACCCCCAAAGGCACCCCATCCCCTCAGAGAAATGGCCTTCAGAGACAGTGTACCATGAGTGGGAGAGGGGTAGGGTAGTGGTTGGCAGGGGTGGGGTGATGAGAATTGACAGCCCCCCACCCTTGGCATTCCTGAGCCAGACTGAGAAACTGCTCTGGCCAGGTATGACCTGCTAGCCTGGAATCAGACCCCTGACTTAGGTCTTCACTATTAGTCCTGAATGATCTGCCCCTAGAAAAGGATGTAGTAATCTACTGTTACCGGCTATATCCTCTGTATGTGGCATATGGGGGGAGGGAGAAAGAGTTATATTAATCTGGATTGTACAACTAAATTACGTAAGGTGCTAGCTTCTTCTAAACCTACGGCCCTTTATTTATTTATTTTACTGAAGGGAGCACTTACAGATGGCACTTTGGGTAGGACCTATCCTAACCTCCCTCTCCCCCCTTAATCTATTTTTATATTATCTGTGATCTTTGACAACTTTTGAAGAATCTCAAGCCAAGAATGGTCTTTTTCCATGGAACTGAAACAAACAAATATTTCAGAATCAGGAGGCTACTGAAAAAGGACCATTCTGCCACAGTTCCAGAGTACTGGGCTGTAGGAAATTAAAACTCTATGAATTCATGGAAGAATATACAGTATTTTAATGAGCAGACATTACAGCTTATTGTTTAGGAGTTTCATTTTATGACTAGCATGAATGAGCAAACCTATGGCATGCACAGAGCAAGTGAGAGGCACCATTTAACACACAGTTTCTAAAAAGAGCAGATAAACGTGTTTTCTGCTCACGTGGTTGTGCCTTATATGGCACGTCTTTCTTATAAAACATTCCAAGTGTTTTATAAGTAATTCATGCCATGTAAATGTAAGGTTTAATTCATAAAGGAAATATTCTGTATTTTAATGACATGTTTTGATTTGATTGCTTCACTGGGAGGAAAATTAAGAGCTCCTACATGCACAACTGCAGAGAACAACATTTAGGAAACTTACAATGTTTTCTGAACTTGAGAGTATACACTATACAAGTGACAATTTTATACTAAAGGCCACTGACAGACAATTTAATAATCTGAACACTTGTACAAACCTTGTATTAGGACATTACTGAATAATGTTGGTATGCAAACATAATATTTTCAGATTAAAAAAACTAAAATACTAAGAGAAGGGGGGTGAAAAGATGATTCAAAAAGGGAAAGAAAAATGCGATTAACTACAACCGAAAAAACAAAGAAATGAAAAAATTGAGAATAGTGTAGTAAAAAGACAAAATATTTACATTTCCATGACATAGCATATCACCATTCACTGGGAATCACGAAATCTGCAATAAAACCACATTGTTTTCAGGTGTTACTAAGTTGCCCTTATTATTAATATTCACCTCCTTCTATTTCCCTGTATATCAAATGTGTTCTTTTTACTTTGGCATCCTGAGCACAGCATCAAAGAAATGAATGCTTGAATGGATTACTAGGTTATTCCTACCTTGACTTTTCTCCTGTAGTACTCTGGACAAATGATTAATGGATTCATCGACATGAAGACCATGAAGATCCAAAATATTCTCAGGCAGCCGGGATGCATTTACTTTCTCAAAGATATGCACAGCAGCATCTTGATTTGCTTCTTTCATCTTCTGCTCATGAAGTCGACCCTTTATTCATAAACACATCACTAGTTAAATTCTAAGCTCCTTACTGGCTATCTGGATTCAAGATGACAGCTCAAGGGCCGCGTCTACACGTGCACGCTACTTCGAAGTAGCGGCGCCAACTTCGAAATAGCGCCTGTCATGGCTACACGTGTTGGGAGCTATTTCAAAGTTGAAATTGACGTTAGGCGGCGAGACGTCGAAGTCGCTAACCCCATGAGGGGATGGGAATAGCGCCCTACTTCGAAGTTGAACGTCAAAGTAGGGCACGTGTAGCCGATCCACGTCCCGCAACATCGAAATAGCGGGGTCCTCCATGGCGGCCATCAGCTGAGGGGTTGAGAGACGCTCTCTCTCCAGCCCCTGCAGGGCTGTATGGTCACCGTGTGCAGCAGCCCTTAACCCAGGGCTTCTGGCTGCTGCTGCGGCAGCTGGGGATCCATGCTGCATGCACAGGGTCTGCAACCAGTTGTCAGCTCTGTGGCTCTTGTGTTGTTTAGTGCAACTGTGTCTGGGGGGGCCCTTTAAGGGAGCGGCTTGCTGTTGAGTCTGCCCTGTGACCCTGTCTGCAGCTGCTCCTGGCTGCTTATTTCGATGTGTGCTACTTTGGTGTGTAGACGTTCCCTCGCAGTGCCTATTTCAATGTGGTGCTGCCCAACGTCAAAGTTGAATGTCGACGTTGCCAGCCCTGGAGGACGTGTAGATGTTATTCATCGAAATAGCCTATTTCGATGTCACTACATCAAAATAAGCTATTTCGAAGTAGCGTGCACATGTAGACGTAGCCAAGGAGGGTGCTTTTAAATATCATTGAATCAAACTGTTAAACTAAAATCACGACTGAAATTCTGAAAGTGTCTCAGTAAAACCTACGATTAAACCTCACAAGACACTGGTCAAAGCTTGCACAGAGTACAGAAGAGAATGCAAGACAGATAAGAAAACAAAGGACAGTGAGAGCTCCAGGAAGGTCTGCTTGCTCATACAGAAATTCCGGAGCCATCTGGTGTTGTCTCACTCCCCCATGATGAGCTGGTCCCATCAGTCTGAGGTGCTGTGGTGGCTTCAGAGGGGCTGGGGCACTGGGAGGGGTGCTGGCAGGGTCCCGGAAAGAGGGGGCTCCATGCTACCAGTGGGAGAGCTCACCCACAGAGGAGGTGGAGGGCAGCCATGACCACCGTGAACAGCAGCTGAACCACAGCATTCAAGATGGCCATTCCTGGGTGCTTCTGGAGGTCCATCTGGAGGTGCGTTGGCCATGTGGTCACTGCACTGGCTCTGCTTCCCTTTGATCTGCTCAGCAGGCCTCAGTGTGTGCAGTGCCGGGGTGTCTGGGAGTGGCCCTTTAAGGGGGCAACCGGCCAGGCTCCCAGAGGGCTTGGTAGCCATATGACCCAGGGTCCATGGTGTTTCCTGCTCTGCTCTTTCAAAAAAGTGGCCTGGGCTGTGTGGCTGCTCTCTTTCAAAAGAGCAGATCACAAGATTAATCCTCTTTTTCTGTGTGGACACATTCTTTCAAAAGATGATCTCTTCCAGAGGATATCTTCTGTTAGATCTTCTTTTGGAAGAGTGCTGTAGTGTAGACATAGCTTGTCTAATGGTAAAGTAGCTAGTGTTAACCCTTCACTTGTAGTAATTAGTCAACAAATATATGTAGCCACATGCTCTGTGTTACATCATACACACCTGAAGAGCAAGAGAGGGCAGAGGACTCAAACTTACAGTTTTTCTGGCTACTGTCCATCTCTGGAAAGGTCACTAGCAAACAGTTCATAGAGCACATTCTGACAGGAAATTTTGTCAGTCCAAAAATTTAGATGGGTTCTAATCACTGAAGCAGCAGAAGCATTTATAAGGCTACACTGTCCTTCATAATAAAGCCCCATTATACCACTCTGGCAACATAAAGGAGCTTTACAATTTTTAGCCCTGTTTTATACTCCTGGAAGAATTTTCTAGGAACAATGGGAACAACTCACTAAACACACAAGCTTCTCCTCCTGAAAGGACAGAGCCTGCCCCTTTGCCTACCTCCTCAGAAACCCCAAAGTCTGACCCCTCCATGCCACAAGATGGACAGAGTGTTTCTCTCTCACACATACATGCCTGCATAGTCCTCCCTTTGCTCCCCTCCTAGGTGATTTAGGTCTCTACTGACTGCTCTGCATGCCTCAACCAATCCGCCTGCACTCCTGAAAATGGGCACATGACCACTCTTGTAGCTTGCCTCTGCTTCCCTATTAGAAGTCATTTTTCTGAATGGAAACAAAAAAATCTGTAAGAGCCATACATTATGTATGCGCGCAATAATGAAGAATTAACCCAAGAGTAATCAGAAGGATAGTGCAGCCTGCTATGGAGTACAGGGTTAAAGGAAAGCACAAGGACTGGACTTGTCAACATAACCTGGAGCAGCTGAACAGAAACAATCTTAAAAAAATTTAAAAAAAAAAATTAAAAATAAAAATAGAAACAAAAACAAAACAAAAAAAACAGCAAAACATTTCAAATAAGAGAGATCTGCAGAGGAGACCCAGACCCATGCACACCCAGGTGTAGTCTTACAAGTATGTATTACCTGTCCTGTAATTAGTGCAAGGAGTAGCCTGAGTAACAAGAGCTTATCATGAGCCAGGTATGTGGAACAACCCCAAACCAAGAACCCAATTCCATAAACAATTACCACTCACTAAGCATTATAGCTGGCATCATGTTTTCAATACTGGGCTCTTGGTTTAGAGTTGCCCCACATTTCTGATCCATGACAAGCTAAGTATTTTCTGTAACTGATGTATATTCACTTCCATTTCAGTCAGGACAATCTCTTCCTCTAAATCCCTCAGGTATCATCACTACAGAGAATGTAGCAGCAAATAGTACTCTTGAAGGTCTGTCAGCCCAGTTTTATAACTGTGGAAATAGTCATAGGATATTAACCCGAAGGTTCAATAAATATATGAGGAGACTGCAAATGGAATTTTGCTAAAG
The DNA here is from genome assembly GCF_033958435.1 of Carettochelys insculpta. Taxonomy (NCBI): domain Eukaryota; kingdom Metazoa; phylum Chordata; order Testudines; family Carettochelyidae; genus Carettochelys; species Carettochelys insculpta. The sequence continues at coordinate 43,883,477 of NC_134140.1, read as the reverse complement.
TGGCTGACCAGTATTAGTGGAGGATTCAAACATAACAACTCTGCAACTCTCACTTGTTGGGGGCTAAAAAAGCAGACAAAGACCACAAATGCTCAAGTCTCAAACGCAGGCTCAAAAGCAAAATCTAGGGTTTTTTTATTAGTTTTTTATAATTCTGCCTCAAATTGAAAGTACAAAGAAGAACAATTAAAAACCAAGTGTTTCACAAGAATGAGGGTGTTATCCTTTTCCTAAAAGCCCTAGAATAAGGTTTTTTTTTTTTGCAAATTTATATTGTAACTTGTGTCCATGACGAAAAAGACTGGCTGGTGGTTGAAATTATATTTCTGTCCAACAATCCGCATATTTCTGTCCATCCAATCACCCTGAACAAGCCATAACAGTATCTGGTTTAGAAATATCACAAAGCCACTTTAAAAAAAAATCAGATACTAAATATTGCAGTAAGATTTCTCAACTCACTGATATGAAAGACAGGTAATAAAATTCAACACAATTATGTACAAAACACTATATTTTATATTAGAAAAGGGTTTTATATTAACATTTCTATATCACTGTATGACAAAGTGATGAGTATTTCTTAGTTTTAAAACTTTCAACAGAAATTTGTATTACAAATATTAGTTTACACAAGGTTTCAGATCAGTGTAAAACTACAATCTACTTTCTAATCACTTGTGATAGACAAATGACTTCCCAAGATTTGCATATTTTCGGAGGTTTAATAATAAAGGAAATCCAAACAAGTACAATAGATGAATTCATGATAAATCACATCCAATTGGGTATTAACTGCACATCCTCAAATCAAAAACACAAATTAATCAACTTTCTCTTTTCTATTTTTACCTGTTGTGCATAAAATGTTGCCACAGGCTTCATACCCATGCGATAGGCCTCCTCTGCCTTTTTCAAGCATTCCTGTTTCTTTTGCTGGTGAAGAAAAGCCTCTGCTCTAAAGTCATTGTACCCAGGGTACTCAATATCTTGGAACATCATCTCATTCAGAACATCTTCAGCCTCCTTGGATTTTCTTCCCTGCAACAGGTAATGTTTGCACTATAAGCCTGAGAGAAACTCCATCGAGGAGCACTACAAAGCTCTCAGTGGACCAGTACCAACCCTTAAGTGAGATTACCTCGTGTCTGAAACATGGACTATGTGAGATTTATTCATTTTAGCACAAGTAAATATCAAATTTATGACAGGAAAACAAACTTCAGAGAAAATATCAGCACAAATAAAACAGGAATTGATAAATCTGTGACTAGTGAAAATACCTTGCATGGCGTCTCTGTTTGTCAGGATAAAGCGTACAAACAGAAGTGAGTGTCCAGTTTACTTTCATTACTGCGGGGTAGGGTGGGAGCTGATCAAATGCAAGGTTTCCAATCCTACACTGGAGTAGTTTTCTGATCAGTTCAGGGCATTCTAAGCACCTTTTCTTCTCCCTGCCCAGTCTTAGCTTTCACTCCGTGAAGTAAGGGAATGCGCATATATAACTGAGGAAATTAGGCAAAATACTGCTAAACTTCAGGAGACTAGAGCTTATGGTTCTACCGTGTTAGATAGTAAAGACAGGCTAGTACGCTGTCCTAAAAACTCTCAGCAGAAAGAAAGGTTACTCACCGTAGTAACGGTGGTTCTTCGAGATGTGTCCCCATGGGTGCTCCACATTAGGTGTTGGGCTTGCCCGGCGCCGCAGATCGGATCTTCCAAGCAGTTTCTGCCGGACCGCGCATGCGCCGGTGCGCGCCGCTCCCCTGCGCGCTCCTGGCCATGTGCGCGATCCGGTCCCCGCCAGTTCCTTGACCAACCGCCTCGGATGCTCCTGCAAAACACTAAACAGAGATCCAAAGCGGGGAGGATGGGCGGGTAGTGGAGCACCCACGGGGACACATCTCGAAGAACCACCGTTACTATGGTGAGTAACCTTTCTTTCTTCTTCGAGTGTCCCCGTGGGTGCTCCACATTAGGTGACTACCCAGCAGTAACCCAAGATAGGAAGTGGGTAATCGGATTATGTGCAGCTTGTCCCCGAGAGGACCGCTGTCGAGAGACGGGTATCCTCTTGGAATACCCTGTGAAGGGCGTAATGTTTGGCGAAGGTGTCACAGGATGACCAGGTTGCCGCTCTGCAAATGTCTTTTAGGGCAACACCCTTGAAAAAGGCTGTTGATGCCGCCACCGCCCTAGTGGAATGAGCCCTGGGCATGGCCAGTAAAGGAGTCTTTTTGAGTTTGTAGCACATTTTTATGCAGGATATGATGTGCTTCGAGATTCTCTGCGAAGAGAGACCTTCTCCTTTCGATTTGGGAGCGAGAGAGACTAGGAGTCTATCCGTTTTCCGGAAGGACTTGGTCCTGTCTATATAGAAGGCTAGCGCCCTCCTTATGTCCAGGAGGTGTAGGCGCGCCTCTTTGTTAGAGTTATGAGGCTTTGGATAAAACGAGGGTAAAACAATAGGTTCGTTAATGTGAAACTCAGAAGAAACTTTAGGAACAAAGGCTGGATGCAGCCGTATGGTTACCGCCTCCTTGGAAAAAACAGTGCAGGGTGGCATTGCCATAACTGCCTGCCGCAAGCTCGCTCACCCTGCGAGCTGACGTGATTGCGAGAAGAAAGGTCGTCTTTATCGTAAGGAGGCGGAGGGAAACCGTGGCCAAAGGCTCGAACGGTGGTCCCGTTAGCGCATTAAGCACCAGGTCCACGTTCCACGAAGGTGGAAGCGGTGTCCGAGGGGGGTATAGGTTTACCAACCCTTTGAGGAACCTGGTAACCATGGGATGGGCGAACACCATGTGCCCTTCCTCTTCGTGTCTGAACGCCGAAATGGCGGCAAGGTGGACCTTTAACGAGGATAGTGAGAGTCCTCCTCTCTTGAGGTCCAGTAGATATTCTAATATTACAGGTATAGGCACCGAAAGGGGGGCTAGCTGTTTGGTAGAACACCATGCCATGAAACGAGTCCATTTCTGCTTGTAGGTCTTCCTGGTGGAAGTCCTCCTGCTACTTTCTAGGACTTGTTGCACTTCCTCCATACATGTGCTCTCTAGGGAGCTGAGCCATGGATTAACCAAGCTTGTAGTCGCAGGCCTTGGGGGTGCGGATGCACTATGGACCCCTGGGCTTGCGTGAGCAGATCCGGCGCCACCGGAAGGGGCATCGGTGGACGGTCCGACATGCACAGGAGTAGGGGGAACCATTGTTGTCGATCCCACGTTGGGACTATCAGGATCATTCGGGCTCCTTCCCTCCTGGCTTTCTGCAAGACTTTGTGGATCAGCACTGTGGGAGGAAAAGTGTAAAGCAGGGGGCCCCTCCAGGAGATCGAGAATGCGTCCCCCAGGGACCCGCGTCCCAGTCCTGCCCTGGAGCAGAATCGTGGGCACTTCTTGTTGTGTTGAGTGGCAAACAGGTCTATCTGGGGAAAACCCCATGCGTGAAAAATCGGTCGTAGCAGATCGGGACGGATCTGCCACTCGTGCGTGAGTGCGAAACGCCTGCTCAGCCGGTCTGCCTTCACATTGTGAGCGCCTGGTAAGTACGAGGCTTTCAAGATTATATTGTTGGCGATGCACCAGTTCCATAACCGGACTGCTTCCGCACATAAGGCACGGGACCGAGCTCCTCCTTGCCGATTTATATAAAACATGGTGGAGGTATTGTCTGTACTGATCTCGACTACTTTGCCTTGTATATGGTCTCGAAAGTGTCTGCAGGCGTTGAAAACTGCTCTGAGCTCCAGTATATTTATGTGCAGTGACTGCTCCGTGGAGGACCACAGCCCTTGTGTCACCTCTTCACCCATGTGTGCTCCCCACCCTATGAGGGAGGCATCTGTAGTAAGAAAAACCGATATTTGTGGTTGGTGGAAGGGTACCCCTGTTAGCAAGTTCTTGGGGTTTACCCACCATTGCAGGGATTTGCGCACCTCTGTTGTGGGCGACACCACCCTCTGAACGGTGTGTGCTGCCAGTTTGTATACGCTCGCCAGCCAGTGCTGCATGCTGCGCATGTGTAACCTGGCGTTCTGTACTACGAACGTCGCTGCTGCCATGTGGCCCAGCAGCTGTAAGCACGTCAGAACCGGCACCGTAGGGCTGAAGGTGATGACTTGCACGAGGGAGCCGATGGCCCGAAAGCGTCTCTGGTAGATACACTCTCGCTGTAATAGAATTTATGAGTGCCCCTATGAACTCTATGTCCTGTGTGGGGTCTATCTTTGATTTTGCCAGATTGATAACCAGGCCAGGCGAAGAGAACGTGCCTGCTGTGACGCGTATCATGCGTAGTACCTCCTCCTTCGAGGCCCCTTTGAGTAGGCAGTCATCCAGATACGGGAATATAAATAACCCCTGTCTGTGCAGGTAGGCTGACACCACTGCCAAGATCTTGGTGAAGACTCTGGGGGCCGAGGAGAGGCCAAATGGTAGGACCTTGTATTGAAAATGTTCTTTGCCTACCATGAACCTGAGGAATCGTCGGTGAGCCGGATGGATAGTTATGTGAAAATACGCGTCTTGTAAGTCGAGGGCTGCGAACCAATCTCCATCGTCTAGTGCCGTAAGGATGGAGGCGATTGTGATCATCCGAAAGCGTTGCTTGCGCAGGTACCGGTTGAGGCCTCGAAGATCTAAGATGGGCCTCCAGCCTCCTGTCTTTTTCTCCGTGAGGAAGTACCTCGAGTAGAACCCTTTCCCTTGCAGTTGCTCCGGCACTCTTTCCACTGCCCCTATGAGCATGAGATGGTCTACCTCCTGCTTGAGCCTCGCTACGTGGGAGGCCTCCTGGAGGTGGGGCCTGGGTGGAGGTCGTGGCGGTGGGAGCAACTGGAAGGGGATGGCGTACCCCGTGGCTATGATCTCCAGCACCCATTTGTCTGTGGTGATCCTTTGCCACTGGTCGTAGAATGGTCGGAGGCGATGGTGGAATAACCGCTTCGGATGACCTTGTGCGATGGTAGTGATGGCGCAGCCCTGGATCTGTGTGTCAAACTTGTGGCCTTTGGCCCTGCCCCGAGGACGCACGGCTCTGTTGGGAACGTCGCCTGGGAGTTCTGTACTGCTGGTGCTGTTGATGTCGCCCTTGCTCGTAACCCCTGTGGTACTGGGGACGCTGTGGCTGGTACTGGTACCGTCTTTGTTGAGGGTAGTACTTTTTCTTTCTGTATGGAGGAGTGTAAATCTCCAGGGTTCTAAGTGTGGCTCTTGAATCTTTACTGGAATGAAGGACCGAGTCAGTTGATTCAGCAAACAGCTTCTGCAAGTCGAAGGAAAGATCGACTATCTTTGCCTGCAGGTCCCTCGGTATACCCGAAGTCTGGAGCCAGGACTCCCTTTGCATCACCACTGCCGTAGCTGTGGAGCGTGCTGCTGTGTCCGCAACATCCAGGGCGATCTGAACTCCCGTCCTCGAGGCCGCGTATCCTTCTTGCACGATGGCCTTGAGCACCGGTTTCTTGTCCTCTGGAAGCGAGTCCATGAGGGAGGTTAACCTAGTGTAGTTGTTGAAATTGTGGTTCACTAGATGCGCTGCGTAATTTGCCATTCACAACAGTAGTGTGGAGGAGGAGTAGACCTTTCTGCTGAACAGCTCTAGTTTCTTGGCATCTTTGTCCATTCCCCCTGTCTTGAATTGAGATGTCTTTGATCTTTGTTGTGACGACTCTACCACCAAGGAATTTGGTTGTGGGTGGCTGAACAGGAACTCCATGCCCTTCGCCGGCACGAAGTATTTCTTGTCCGCTCTCTTGAGGACAGGCAGAATAGTCGCAGGGGTCTGCCATATCATACTGGTGGACTCCAAGATTGCTTCGTCAAGCGGTATTGCTATTTTGGAGGAGGCCGGAGGTCTCAGATTTTTGAGGAGCTTATGGTGTTTCTCTTGCACCTCTGCTGTCTGGATGCCTTGCGTGAAGGCCACCCTTTTAAACAGCTCTTGAAACTGTTTGAGATCGTCCGGAGGATGGACGTCCCCCGGGGCCGTAGCCTCGTCCGGGGAGGAGAGCGAGGAACCACTAGGATACGCCTCTCTGGACCCTTCCGGTTCCTGTTGGGAATGGTACATCCGCTCGCTGGAAGCTTGCAAGGGAAAATCTCAGGATTCCATAACCAGTTCCCCCTGAGATACTTGAGTCTCTGTCCCCGTTCGTGATTGCCCTCGGGGATACGGGACCGTCTGTGGGGATCTTTCCCTGGTAGACTGCCAGTGGTGTCTATGCCCCGCGTGATAGGGATGACCATGGCAGCATGGGCACTGTTCTTGGGAAGGTGACCTGGACCACTCCCTTGGTGCATACCCCCTGCGTCTGGGGGAGCGAGATTGTCGAGAGACCTGGGACACTGGAGAGAGCGATTTGTGATAGTACTCCAGCGGCTCAAACCCCAAGAAGGGTGAAGGTGGTCCCAGCCAGGGTGAGGCTGGTTGTAAAAATGGAGACGGGGGCTACGGGTAGGTTAGGGGGGACCCCTGCCTTCTAGTTGGAGTCTGCAGCATGAGCGGAGGGCTGAGAGAAAGCAACTCTGCAGCCCTGTCTGGAGAGGGGCTGCGGTGCCTTGTTTTCTGTGCATCCTTCCCCCTCCCTTGAGGGGGTGGCTCCGCCCCGACGTGCAGGGGATCTCGGCCCCGTCTGCGCCGCGCTCGGCACGCTCATGGGTGGTGCCACACGGGCGGTGTCCTCCGGTGCCTGCAGGCTGCGTGCCTGCGCGCTCTGTACCGCCGGTTCCCCGGGGGTCGGTGCCGCTGCCTGTGGTGCCGCCGGTACCGGCGCTTGTTTAGCTGCCGCCCTGCCTGCGGTGCGGGGCGGCTGTTTGATTATCGGAGGCTGAGCCGCCTCCACGTGGCCCTCCGTGCCGCCGCCAATCAGCTGTTGCTGCGGCTGGGGGCTGTGCGCTCCTCCCGTCCCGCTTCCTGTTGCTGCCGGCAGGGATCGGGTTGGGGAGACTTTCCTCCGTTTTTGCGCTGATGGGGTGAGGGAGGCGGCTTTCCTTTTATGGGCCCCGGAGGGTCCCTCCTGCTGCGGCTGCTCCGGCACGTCTGGCTGGAGGGCCTTGTCGAATAGCAGCATTTTAAGCCGCATCTCCCTATCCTTCCTTGCTCTGGCTGTTAATTTTGCACAGAAGGAACATTTCTGCGTGACATGGGACTCCCCCAGGCACCTTATACAGTGACTGTGCCCATCAGACGCTGGCATTGCCTCTCGGCAAGACTCACATTTCTTGAATCCTGAAAAGGACATTGTCGGTGAGTCTTTTAGTTGTTAATGGGGTACTTCGCACCTTCTCTGTGCTGTTTTCCCCCTCTCGGATAGCCTGCCGCGGCAGGAGGGCTAATGGCCCTAGGCTCCTGGCCTCCGGTGCTCCGCTTGTTACTAGGACCGGACTGAATTCCGTCCCGCTTGTTGTTTCTCGTTTTTTTTTTTGAAATAACAACTGGCTAACTTAACAATAGACTAAAGAACTTGAAAACTTTAAAGAAAAACAGCTAAAACCATTGAATATGCTAACTTGGCCATAGCCTAGTCGGATTCTGTCTGCAGCCGACGGCAGTTAAGAGGAACTGGCGGGGACCGGATCGCGCACGTGGCCAGGAGCACGCAGGGGAGCGGCGCACACCAGCGCATGCGCGGTCCGGCAGAAACTGCTTGGAAGATCCGATCTGCGGCACCGGGCGAGCCCGACACCTAATGTGGAGCACCCACAGGGACACTCGAAGAAGAACTAAGTGCTTTTTATTCAGTGATCCATATTCTAGGAAGATGCTAAATGTCAACAATATCCACCGTCACTGTGACAAAAATATAAACCACCGATGCTGCAGCTAAATGTGCACTATAACACTGACGGACTTCACTGGACATATTTGTTATTATGAAAAAACCTGACCCTTACCTTTTTCTCTCGGTTTTTCACAGCGCTACAGGAAGGGATGGTCTCACTTTGCTGAGCAATATCTTGAGCTACAACTGTTTTTACAGGGTCTGCTTCCAAAACACAGTTCAGAAATTGCTGGGTTTGTCCTAAGCAGTAGCTGTTGAGAGAGATATTAAAATCAAGTATCAGTAACTTTGTATATATATTGTCCCAATGCACATTAACAGCTCTTTCACTTCTTAAAACATATGGGCTGGGTCTACACTTGCCCCCAGCTTCGAAGGGGACATGTAGATCAGGGTGATGGGAGACTATTAATGAAGTGCTGCGGCGAATACACAGCACTTCATTAGGCTAATTCTCCCCTGCAGCAACTTCAAGTGGCATGGGAACTTCAAAGTACCCGCAGCTACACGCATGCCAGCACTTCCAAATTTAACACTTACAAGTTGCCACGGGGGAGAATTAGCCTAATGAAGTGCTGCATATGTATCGCACATTTCATTAGTAATCTCACGTCACCCTGATTAACACGCCCCCTTCGAAGTTGCGGGCAAGTGTAGACCCAGCCCATGGGGTAGACCTTCACACAGCAGTTAAATGATGGGGGAGGGGGAGTTCATGGGGAAAGAGGTGGGGTGACACCCAGGAGCGCAGCCCAATGGCTGCAGGGCTCAGTGCACCCCAGCAGACTGCACTCCTGGCCCCTGGATTCCACATCCACCATGCCAAGAGTCACCCCCATCCTCAATCAATCAATGCTAGCCTCTCTGCTGCTGAAATGAAGTCCCATAGCTGGGGGGCAGCGGGGGGGGGCAGAGCTTTGACCTTCGTTGGTCTGGCAGATTCCTTAGTTTGCTACCAGTCAGATCCTCAGGGTGCTGGACCAGAGAGGGAAAGTGAGGGAATGAGAGATGAGTCTTCTCAAAGTAGTAAAGACTAAAACAAGTGTGTAAATATGAAGAAAAAAATTTACTGTTAAGGACCTTGAAATTTTGCCTTTAATTAAAGCTAAATTTGTTTTTGTTAGCTTGGATAGAACCATTCTTTTGCAAAGTATTAATTTTTTGGAACACTTGATGACAGAATAACTATGTTGTTATTCTCTATGTATGTTTCATGTATGTTATTACTAGGCAGTATTTTACAAAGGAAACATTTAAAGATTGCTCACTTGTTGTCCTTGAAGATGTCCATTAAGAAGCTTTGGTTTATGGATGGGAACATTGCAAAGAGTTGCTTCTCCTTCAATCTGGCAGCACAGTCTTTTGTAGGCACCGAAGGATCACATTTCTAATCCAGAAAGTAAAGTAAGTAAAATGATAAAATCATTAGAGGAATCTACATAAAACTGATCCAATAATAGAATTCATATGTTATGGCCAAAAATGTTTTCCATACCTAGACACATATCACTGAAAGCAGGGATCTCAAACTCACGGCCCACAGGCCATCTACATTCCAAGCAATTTCACAATATGTCCTGAAGTCCCTTCGGGCAGGGTCATGTGTGCATGTATACTCATCCCCCAAGTCCTGCCCCCTTCTCATTCCCTTTGCACCTCTTTCCCAAAGCTCCTCCCTCTTGATGGACGCAGCCTCAGGGATTTGGAGGCGGGATGGCCTGGCATGGGGTGGTAGAAGGGCCACCAGCACTCCCTGTGGCAGTGGGAGCCATGGGGAAGAGCAGCAAGTTTGAGATGCCTGTGCTGAAGATTTTATTACCTATAAGTACTGACCACACAGAAAACTGGTATGGGCATATGCCATGTGCTGCTGCCACAATCTGCAATAGCTGGAAGTGGCTAAATTAGAGTTTCGTCAATTTAAACTGAGAGTAGGCAGATGGCAAGGTATTTTTTGAGATAGGCCTTCCCTTGTAATTTGTACTTTGCAACCCTGCTGATCTATACACATCCAGATTCCTGAGCATTCCAGACAAGGTGCAAATTCCATCTTTTATTCCTCAGGAAGTTGGCAAGGAATATACTGAGTGTTTGGGCTTGAGCTATGGTTGCTTTACAGATAATGGAAACTGTGGGTTTTGTTTTGAAATGGGTATCAGTTGTTTCAATGTCTTAGGCATTCAAATTTTGAAAGTCACCCAGAGCAGATTCTCAGGGATTGGTTTGTGGACTGATGCTAGCCCTTCATATCTCCCCGACATAGTTTAGGAAGGCAGCAAGCCTGTTCCTGGTATCAAAAAGGTTGTGAAACACTTAGAGGATGTGACAGATATTTAATTATAAGCTGAAATATAGCTGGCAATTCCAGTGTTCCTACAAAAAAAATGATCAAAGCAAAACTGAGACAAATATCACAAAGTGGAAATCAATATGTGAGCATCATAGTTATCAGTAAGCCACGTATAAGCATAAGGGCTATGTCTGCACTACATAGTTTTGTCAACAGAAGTTACTGTCAGGACATATTTCCTGACAGAACCGATGTCGACAGAACACATCCATACCAAATAGAGGCTCATTCTGTTGACAAATAATGTCAACAGAGAGCGTCCACACACCCAGGCCCTTCTGTGGGCAGAGAGGGCCATGGTGACCCAGAAGTCAGGGTCACATGGACACCATGCCCTTCCTGGAGCAACAGCCCTGCTCGCCCATAAAGGACACTCCTTGGACCATGTTCCCTGACCACGACAAGGCTCACATACCTCTTGGAGGGACAGCAAAGCTAGTGCAAGGCTCCCAAGATTCCTGTCAGAGTTTGACCTTTCCAGTGAGCCAGGCTGCCAAAGCAGCCCCAGGGCTTGTGCTGTCTGCACACACTGCTACTGCAGCTTCTGCTGCATGTCATCCCAGCATTTCTTCTCCTCCTCCTTTGGGGGGACGAGACCGACACCTCCCATGAGGAAGACACCCTTCTCACTGCTGCACTGTCACCAGCATCCACGCCCACAGCTCATCAGGCACATCTGGCACTATACCAGCAGCTCAGACTAGAGAGACCATCTGGTGATGGGTGAGTGGGACAACCAGCACTGGCACCAGAATTTCCGCATACGGAAGAACACCTTTCTGGAGCTATGTGCCTGGCTTGCCCCGGCCCTCCACAAAGAGGATGCCCATCTGCGACCTATCATGCCCCTCTGGAAGCTGGCTACCCCTGAAACAGCTACCAATCCGTCTGGAACCAGTTTGGCATGGAGAACTCCACCGTCAGTGCCATCCTCATGCAGGTAAGACACCACCTGGCCACAGGCCCTGCCCAGGCGAGGGAGGGGTGCCAGCCAATGGGGATCCAGAAGCACAGGTAGAGGTGCAAGGCAGGGAATGTGAAAGGGAGAAGCCCCGTCCCTAGGGGACTGTACTGCCCCACCCTCACACAACTCTGCTGTATTGGGGTTGACCTCCTGGGAGGGGGCCTCGCCCTGGAGGAGAGGTGGGGGCTGATTGGCCCTCCAAAGGTCCAGCTGGAAGGGAGGCAAGGAGGAGAGACAGTGAATCTTTCCCTCCACACAGCCCTCCCACCCATGCAGCTCAAGGCGCTGTCCATGGTGCAAGTGCTGCCTGTGTCCTGCAGGCATGCCTGCGAGTGGAGGGTCGCAGTCCCCAGCGGTGTGTCTGAGGTCAGGCCCTTGCCCGTGTAGCTGCCCCAACCCCAGCCATGTTAGGGACAGGCAGCCCCCCACCCCACCCCCAGGGTCCTGTTGGCTTCTGGTGGGCTGGCAGTGGGCCAGTGCCTGTGCCCCACAGTTGCAATGGTCAAACCAGGTGGAAGACAGCGCCTTGTGCACAGCCGCAGGTGCCAGGTTCGTGGGGTGGCATTCTGGCCAAGCTGTCTCAGTGGGGATTGCAGCATGCCCCACCCTTGCCTGCCCCCCCATATCCCAGGGTGTGTGCCCTGCGGATACTCAGCAGCGGGTACCTTGAAAAGGTCCATCAAGGCCCTGGAGGTGCCAGGCTGATAAGGCTCCCCTCACTGGCCATGGACGCAGTGTCACCCTTGTCTTTGGGCTCCTGCTCCCCTGGGTGGGAGCCTCCCCAGATGCGTCCATAGGGCTGGGGGCGGGGAGGGTGTCTTCCACCCCTAGGAGCTCATGTAGCTCCCAGTAGTAGGGACAGCTTGGCCATCGTGCCCCAGAGCAGTGGCCTTAGTCCGGGGCCTGGGCATATCCCTGCTGCACTTTAATTTTCACCTGGACCTGCTTCATGGTCCAAGTGGGATGTCCTCAGGCTGACTAGGCTGTTGTGACCTGACTGTAGCCTGGTGCATTCCTCCTTTTAGAGACCAAGCCGAGCGGCACAGTTTCTTCAGCCCAGAAGCTGAGCAGGTCCCAGACTTCGGGGTCTGTCCAGGAAGGGGCATATCTCCTCCTGGCTGGGTGTATGTCCTGGGGCTGCCCCTGGTGGAGCAAAAGGCCACTATTTGACTGTGCTGGCCACAGGTGGTGGCTGGCAACAGGCTGCAGGCACATGTTGACTGGGCTGATTGCACACTTGTCCTGGTAGAGGGTTTCCAGGGCTCCTGTACCTTTAAGGCTGGCTGTAGGGACAGACCCTAGAGCTCTGTTTGCAGTAGACAGAGCATCTCCCAGCTCCAAGGTGGCTGGTGCCATGGAGGACTCCTCTGTTGACAGAGGGCCCCCACCGAGTGTCTACACTATTCTTTTGTCGAAAGAATCTGTCGACAGAAGTGTTATGCCTTGAATGGGAGAAACAGAACTCTGCCAAGGAAACTGCTGCATTCTGTCAACAGTTTCTCGACAGAAGATGTTTGTAGTGTGGCTGTTCTCTGAGTTTTGTTGACAGAAGGCCACTTATGTCGATAGAACTCCGTAGTGTAGACACGGCCAAAGATGAGAAACCACAGCATTTTGCTTCAGAAATATAGGCTTATAGTATTTGAACTTCAATGTCAACAAAAACAAGGATTCTATTTTTAGGACAAGTGGGTAACACAATTCCCCCACCTCAAAAAAGAGAGAAAAAAAAAAAAAAGACATAATTGTACCAGTCTGTCATTCTATCCATTAAAGAAGATACCCATCAGTTAGATCATTACAAGCTCTAACCTGAAAACAGGAGAAAACTAAATGGAAACTAAGAAAATGGAAAGAACAAAATTTTAGGGAATAATAAGAGTGTGCAAAATTGAGGGAGAATTATATATTGAATACCTGTTAAAGGTGCCTGATGTCTGCAATGTTGTGGGTTCCTAGTATCAGAAGCAATTAAGTCTCTTTCTGAACATGCATGGGATGGTACTAATTACAATTTTTATAATTTTTCTTGTTTTTTCCTCTTTTGATAAGTGCTGTTGATACTGAGCCATTTCCACCTTGCTGAATAGACCTTGTCAGCTCTGGCCCTCCCTCTCACTGGGACCCCACTCTTTAAATACCCCGCTGAAACCACACTCCCACCATTCATGCATCTGATGAAGCGGGTCTTTGCCCATGAAAGCTTATGCTCCAAAACATCTGTTAGTCTATAAGGTGCCACAAGACTTCTTGTTGTTCTCGAAGCTACAGACTAACACAGCTACCTCTCTGATAATTTTATAGGTCTTTCTCACAAAAAAGGATCAAAACCAATTTGATCTTTTTTTAAAGTTCAAGTAAATGTCATTGCTAACTTGTATACTGAGATATAAAGTGATCTGTTTGTGAAAAGTGAAGATATTAAGTTTTCAAATTATAGATTTTGAAACAGAAACATCCCCTGGCTTTTATCTAGCATCTTAAGTAAACTCTAGCTATCAAAAAAACAATAAATAAATTAATTAACATCTATCTCAGAAGCTCAGAAGTAGTCAGTTTGTGCAAACACATGACTATAGAGGCAAAATATAGCTTCTAATTATTCCAAACCAGTATGTGATGTGAAATCAGTGATATCTAATAGACACCATAAAAATTAGCAATATTCATACCAGGTCCTGTTTCTCCTGTAAGGCTATTTCTTCAGACATTATTTCTCTGAGTGAAACTCGTTGAGTTTGTGCATTCCAGTGATCCATAAAAGGGAAAATTTCTGATGCTGCTAGATTTTCACTGTATGTCTCTGTTGATAATTGCGAGGGCCCGGTCATTTTCTTCTTCTCCAGTTTACTGGCTGCACTCTGAGATAAGACTGTGTGGGAGTCATCCAGATCTAATTGGTCAAACAGTGCAAAAGTCAAAAATTTCAAGGTGACAAAATGAAAAAAATTCAATGCATTTAAGTAAAGCCAGAGGTAATAAAAATAAAATTTCACCTTACTATATTTTAATTAATTTACCGATAATCTAATTTTATTTAAGCAATTTATACTTTCACCAAAAATAACATTACATTGCTTACATTCACCTCTTCCTCCATCCCCCAAAGTCTATCAAGCTTCATTTTTCTTCTAACTAGTAAAAAAAGGTGACAATCTGAATGTTTATATGCTGTAACCTAACCTATGTCTGCAAATAAATAACTGCACGTGAACATGCATGGAATTTTTATCTGTGCGTGGGCATATGTATTTTGCAACCACAACTTATGAACAGACATTTAACTATTTGGTCATCTTTTTCTTGAGAAGTTAATGGCACAGTTTAGCTATTAGGTAGGCATTTTTTAATTCTATGGATCACACTGTGGCTTAAAGTCACAGCATAAGTGATGAGTGAGTGGAGAGCGTGTTTGCTGCAAAGGAAGAATTCATTATGGGGAGCTGAGGGACTGAATGCTTGATTAGCAGCTCATCACTATTTCAAAGAGGGTCATACACATTACCTCTGTGTTGGACCAGTTCTGGTGATCAAAATGAAAGGATGGGAAGCTCAGAGGCCATGCCCCCTTCCTCTCTTTTCTAACAGGAGAGCCCACTTGGAGCATTAGCTTGAATTAATGCCTCTAAATTATGGAGAGTGTACCAGGACTTTGAACAACCAAGCAGAGTCAGGCACTCTCTCACCCTACACATTTTGATCCCAGTTAGAAAGGAGAAAACCCAGTCATCACGGAGTGCTTTAATACTACTGTTAAAGTCACTGGCTTGCCTATTTTTCATTACCACTGCTTCTGTTGTAAGATAATGATGATCAACATTCCAAATCTACTAAATACAAGTTGAGCTTAACAAATGAAGCAGTAAATTTTCAATAATTTGCAGTATTTTAACCTTACTAGTTTTATTTTTTGAGAAATGAGCAGTTTAAATTAATTTGAGGGAAGAAGATACTGTACCTGCCATAAACTGCTTGAAAGATTCCTCTTCTTTCCTTCGTCTCTTCTAAAGACAAATATTTAAAAAATTTTGCACATTAGCAAGCCATATAGTTTCTTCCAATAAAGCATTACTTTTCAGAAAAAACAGGTTTCAAATTACATTACAATTTTTAAACTATTTTTATTTGGAAAATATGTGTATATATCTAACATAAGAAATACATTAAGATATAAAGCTTTCACGTTGCCAACTAAAATAGTGCTAAAATATCAGATTAGATCCCATAATTAAATTAAAAATTAGACAAACTCAGAGGAGATTGTACCAAAAAATAAGTTTGAATCAGTTTTTCTTCTTACTCTGGTTGAACTTATAATGACATGAGACTCTAAGAAAGAGAACCTTTCTCGGTTGATATAAATAAATCTCTTTTGTACATAATAGGAAACATGAAATGACACTTCCTTTTAAAGAACAAAAATCAAAGCTTTTTCAGATAAAATGTCATTGTTGATGGATGGTTTAAAATTCCCATTTAAACAATGGGCAATACATAATAATAGATTAGACATCAACCAACTGGAATTTTTGTGAAAACGTGTAATTTTTTTTCCAGAGCAGATCTCATTTTTGCTATGGTGTGCCTGAAAATGAAGACTGTATTCTTCCCTGAAACCTTCTCATCTTATCCCCTCTGCAAATCACTAAAATGTGAGAATTCCAATTCCTCCCCTGCCCTCCAAAAAGGCGTTTTAGAAACATCACAGTGGAGGGTGATGCACATTTTGAATTTAGACACCATAGTTTGTTTTTCTGTTTCAATTCTAAGAGATTGTTTCTATACTGGGTTTTCTTTGTTGTAGACACAGGAGACACTATAGCTACGTCTACACGTGAAGCCTACATCGAAGTAGCTTATTTCGATGTAGCGACATCAAAATAGGCTATTTCGATGAATAACGTCTACACGTCCTCCAGGGCTGGCAACGTCGACGTTCAACATCGACGTTGCGCAGCACCACATCGAAATAGGCTCTGCGAGGGAATGTCTACACGCTAAAGTAGCACACATCGAAATTAGGGTGCCAGGCACACCTGCAGACAGGGTCGCAGGGTGGACTCAACAGTAAGCCACTTCCTTAAAAGGCCCCTCCCAGACACAGTTGCACTAAACAACACAAGACCTACAGAGCTGACAACTGGTTGCAGACCCTGTGCATGCAGCATGGATCCCCAGCTGCAGCAGCAGCAGCCAGAAGCCCTGGGCTAAGGGCTGCTGCACATGATGACCATAGAGCCCCGCAGGGGCTGGAGAGAGCGTCTCTCAACCCCTCAGCTGATGGCCACCATGGCAGACCCCGCTATTTCGATGTTGCGGGACGCGGATCATCTACACGTGCCCTACTTCGACATTCAACGTCGAAGTAGGGCGCTATTCCCATCCCCTCATGGGGTTAGCGGCTTCGACGTCTCGCCGCCTAACGTCGATGTTAACATCGAAATAGCGCCCAACACGTGTAGCCGTGACGGGCGCTATTTCGAAGTTAGTGCCGCTACTTCGAAGTAGCGTGCATGTGTAGACACGGCTTATATAACTAAAATATTTATTTCCTCGATGCTGTATGTCCACTTACTCTATGTATTTCATATGGTATAGCTAATATTCTATCACTACTCCAAAATATATACATAAGTTACTTTATACAAATATTTTGACAAATGCATCAAGAGAAACAAATAGACTGAAAAAGCCCACGTATAACTTCTTATAAGAAAGAAGTCTACCAACCATAATAGATTCTTTCCATTTCTCATGAATCACTTTGGCCAGATTCAGATCTATGTGAACCACATAATCCTCAACAGTTAGAGATCCTAATGGAAGAAAGAAAATATACTTATTAAAGCACTGTACAAAAATTAATCACCTCAAGTATAGAGCTGTGAATTAAGGCTACTTAATTTGTACTTAGGGAGTTTTGCATACTGCAGAATTTTGAAAACTGCAGTTACTGCCCTATTAAGTCACCCAATAGGATTCATAAAGCAACTCTCAATCTTGAAGAGGCAAGAAAGAAGTTAATATTAATTGTAACTTGTTTAAACTTGACTATGGGAATGACTGGCCCTTTTACACCCTTATACTTTTAATGCATGTTGTTCTTTTATATGTCCATTCTTGCATTTAAATTCTCTGCAGTTGACTTTGAACCTTTTGACCAACTGTGATGTTCCATTCTTCCCTTATTTAATTACTCCCCAGGAGTAATCATCCCTGAAGAATACATAAGGCATCAGTGTCCACATTTCCTGCATCAGACCCAATTTAGAGAAGCATCTTCCCTAAGAATGATAAAAGCCAAGAATTCTTTTCTACACAAGTCAGACAGCAAGAGTGACCATGGTGGCAGCATAACATAACCTTTCTCTGGCACACTTACCTGATACTGTTTTACCCATGTGTTTTTTCAAAAAGAAAGTGAGGGTGTTCTAGATCATATAAAGAAAGAGGGACAGGTCTGAGAAATAGTAACACTCTCCATTCTGACCCAAAGTCAAGAAGATGCGTTTGCTTTTTTCTTTTCATTACAGCCAAACCCATCAAAAAATCATATATTCAAATTTTTATAATCAGACAAATTTTATGAAACAATTTCAAAGATTACCATACCTCCTTTGTTTGTTAAAAGCTCGAGATCAAATGAACACGTGTACTATCTATATTACTGTACACGTCAGAAACCTGGACCCTCCTATAGACATACTTGGAGAGCCTAAATGCATTTCATATGCACAGCCAACACCAAATCCTGAGCACGAAAAGTGGTTTGATATTGCACCAAATGCAACCCCAAAGATCTGGGCTTCCTTCACTCCCTGCTTACATTCAAAAATGGTGTTGCATGCTTTCCAGCCATGTTGCTCAGATGAACATATCCTCAAACACACCGTTAACTCATGAAGTGATGAAGACCCTAATCCTACTGTTGAACCACCCTAGAGATTTGCGATTTGCAGGACGGGGCCAGATCTCGCAACTTACTAAACTGTGCCTGGTGTGATACCACCAACCGTGGTCACTCTAGGGCTACGTCTACACGTGCACCCAACTTCGAAATAGCTTATTTCGATGTTGCGACATCGAAATAGGCTATTTCGATGAATAACGTCTACACGTCCTCCAGGGCTGGCAACGTCGATGTTCAACTTCGACGTTGCTCAGCCCAACATCGAAATAGGCACAGCGAGGGAACGTCTACACGCCAAAGTAGCACACATCGAAATAAGGGAGCCAGGCACAGCTGCAGACAGGGTCACGGGGCGGACTCAACAGCAAGTCGTTCCCTTAAAGGGCCCCTCCCAGACACACTTTCATTAAACAGTGCAAGATACACAGAGCCAACAACTAGTTGCAGACCCTGTATATGCAGCACGGACCCCCAGCTGCAGCAGCAGCAGCCAGAAGCCCTGGGCTAAGGGCTGCTGCCCACGGTGACCACAGAGCCCCGCAAGGGCTGGAGAGAGAGTATCTCTCAACCCCCCAGCTGATGGCCGCCATGGAGGACCCCGCTATTTCGATGTTGCGGGACGCGGATCGTCTACACGTCCCTACTTCGATGTTGAACGTCGAAGTAGGGCGCTATTCCCATCCCCTCATGGGGTTAGCGACTTCGACGTCTCGCCGCCTAACGTCGATTTCAACTTCGAAATAGCGCCCAACACGTGTAGACGTGACGGGCGCTATTTCGAAGTTACTGCCGCTACTTCGAAGTAGCGTGCACGTGTAGACGCAGCTTAGATGGCACAACAGTGTTCAGTGGACTCTGTGTGTTGTATGATTTGGGTTTTGTTTTTTCTTTTCTTTTCTTTTTCTTTCCATTTTCTCTTAAGCTCTCTGCTTTTAATTCTATGTCTTCATGTGTCTTCCGGTGTTTTCAATCTGTATTTTCTCTAGACTAATTTTTAATTTTAAAAATGTTTTGTAACATTCTCTCTCTCTCTCTCAAAAACTCTAATTTGGCATCTCCCTTCCCCATTTACTTTTATCTTCATAGGTCCTGTGTCTTCCTCTCTTTCCCCAACCACTCAAAATTCTTCCTGATCATGACCTACCTTTCCAACCTGGGGAGACAGAAAGCAGGTTTGCTCCAAACCAGACAAGTGGAAATATCTTCTTGCAATACTCCTCAAAATATATATGGGTGGAGAAAGAATTTAGAAGTAATGATAGATGTCTTCATTGCTATCTTTGTGTCATGTTCTAGTTTGCTTCAGTTTTTAAATGAATGCTGTGCTTTTGCATAGCACCACAGTACCATGAAGAAGTCCATGAATGCATTTTCACAAAATAAAGCATAAGTCTTAAAAAAAACCCCCCAAATTACATAGATATTTTTATTAATAATTTTTCAGGCCCTTACCTGAGTCAATGCCAACTGGCCCAAATATTTCTTTTAGTTGAAGGGCTAGTTCAGGAGGCAATGCCAATTCTAAGCAACTTATATTCATGGATACTGGTGTAGGGTCCAGTGTCTTGATTTTATCTTCGTCTTTATTAGGAGTCTTGCTTTCTTCCCTACTACCTCCAAGTGATATCACAGAATTTTTCTGAGTTTCTTTACAGCTCTCCAGTTCTCCTTTGTCACTTCTATAGCTCTTCAAAAATGCCTGATCCATTTGCAATAAAGGAATAATCATATTATTTTCTTGGGAATTCTCTTGATATGTTTCTGAAAGTTTATTGTCCATCTCCTTATTTAATATGGGGTTTGAAATGGTTGGAGAAGCACTAAACACAGGAGATAAAGGAGATAAACCCACATCAAGCTGCGACACCACTCTTTTTTCTTCTTTTTCATTAACAAGGCTTATAGCCTTTAAGTCT
The DNA here is from genome assembly GCF_033958435.1 of Carettochelys insculpta. Lineage (NCBI taxonomy): Eukaryota > Metazoa > Chordata > Testudines > Carettochelyidae > Carettochelys > Carettochelys insculpta. Next base: position 43,863,554 of record NC_134140.1, on the reverse strand, counting down.
GTTTTCTGTGCCTCTAAAACAGATTGCTCAATGATGTCTGTTCCTGAAACAACTTCTTCAGTTCTGGGAGCAATGTCATTGGTGTTTTTGAGTTTTACTGATGCACGCAATGGAAGTCTTGTTAGTGAGTCAGATATTTTAGCATCTGTCTCAAGTATGTCTGTTGTTTCAATCTCCGTATAACACACTGACAATTTGTTGTCTGAAGACTGAATGATACCATCAATCCCAATTATTTGGCTGTTTTGTTCAGAATTTTTAAGATTCTCTTCATAGTTTATATTTGCCTTGAAATCAAGGGACATGGCAGCAGGCTCAGTTCCTGCTTCCTGCAAGCATTTAACATCTTTGCCTTTGCACAACTTTTCATCAGAATCCAATAGCAGGCCTGTAGTCCAGACAATGTCCTTGTTACATCTCTCATATAAATCTTTCAGTGCATCAAATGAAAAGGACCCAAACAACTTACAAAGAATATTCAGATTTTCAGATTCATCAGTCCTGATAAGTTCACTTTCTTCCACATATGTGCTTTTATCATACATAACTCTATAGGGTATTTTTTCTTGAGAACTTGAAGCAGTAGCCATGTCTTTTGGTCTGAATGCATCTATTCTGCCATGTAATACTTTGGTATTCTCAGAAATAAAAATTTTCCTTTCTAATCTCCATAAGAGTGCAAAATCTTGTGGCTCAGTCTGTGAATACACGCTTGTCTGTTTACAGATGTGGTTTTCAGGTTTATCTTCCAGCAAATTATGTGTAGACAACTGTTCCTCTGGTTTAGAGAGGACCACACTACTGTTGCTAAACGTGAGTGCTAATTTATGATGCTTTCGTGTTCTTTTACTTTGTTGGGTTTTTTTCTCACTGACATTTTCACTAGCTACCTTTTCAGATTCTTGAAAATTTGATTTCTCTGTGTCCTGTAGTTCTTCAATGCTTACAGATGTTTCATGAAGCATATCCACTTTGTCAAGGACATTTTTGTGAACATCACATTTCCTATTTCCAGCTTCATCATAGTCACTTAGACTTCTCTTTGATATTCTCCTTGATCTGGGTTGCCTCTGCTGCAAAGAGCTCATAACTGGCCAGTCTCCCATCATTTGCAATTCTGGGGCAATTTTATCTGTACCAACACCACAGAAAGAAGCAGAGGCTAAATTTTCCTCCCCCTGTCTTTGTTCACCAGGTAGTACTTCCTGCTGAATATCTGCCAAGCTCACTTGTGCTTTGTGTGAATCGTGAAGATGCTGGCTGATTGCTTTGTCCTCTTTATCACTCTTCATAGAAGATTTTTCTGTTTTTCTAGTTCTTTTGGTTCTCTGCCCCATTGTTTGTTCTACTGGCCAATCACCCAGAAAGTTGAATAATTCTGGCTTCACTGGTACATCCAAAGTGGACTCATTTTGTTTCATATCGTTCCTTTCATGTGTTAATACTGGTTCTACTGCATTTTTATTGCATTGGTATTTTTCAGTTTGAACTTCCAGAATTTTGTCACTGCGTTCTTGAACACATTCACAAGAACAGCTGTGCAAGTGTGTGGTTCCTTCAGATTGGACCACCTCAGCTTTGCTAGTTTCTGTCTCCATAATTCTATGTATTTCTTCTCTCTTTAGAGTTTTTTCCCCCAAAGGCACTTCTTTTTCTTCAGAATTTGATAAACTGATATCAACACCACCTTGAAGAATGCCACTCTCAGAAATGTGTTCTTCTACATGATTTTCAGTTTGCTTCTCTTCTTTTTGAAAATATTTATCTGCCTGGCTATTACTTTCTAGTACTGAAGATGCAGCAGAGGTGCGTTTCTCTTCTACAGCTACTTCAGGAGGCTTGGAAGCTGAAACAAAAAGTCTTTCTTCCTTCGAATTAGTATGTACTTCTTTTTGCCTGTAAGACAAACAATTAAACAGAAGACAGTTAAAAAAAAGCCCTAACCAACCAACCACACTTCCAAAACTGCTTCTATTGTGGTTTGGCTACTAATAAAATTTAAATTACAACTTACAAGCTCTTTAAACCCTGGTCTCATATTTATTTATTATTTAAATTATTTTTACCCTGACTCTCTATTTCAAATATTTGGGGCAGCTTACAAAATTTTTAAAAAACATATATAAAACTCCAAAAGGTCATAAAATCTACTAAAACATCTCAAAAGAAGGATCACACACAAACACCAATAAAAGGCAGAGTAAAAAGGGTGGCTTTAACCTGGCACCGAAACAATGTTACTGTTGGTGCCATGCAAATATGCCGGGGAAGAGAATACCACAGACTGGGAGCAAAGGCTGAGAAGGCACCACTCCATGCTGATGTTAATCTTCTCCCTTTAAGTGGGGCAACAGAGAGCAGAGACTCCCCAGCTGACCTCAGTCCCCAGACAGCAAAAGAGTTCCCTTTAAATATTGTGGACCCAACCCATTTAGAGCTTTATAAATAATGACCAATACTTTAAATTGTGCCTGGAAATATAAGGGAAGCCAGTGAAGCTGCTGAAGTGCTAGCATAATATGCTCTGCATAACGAGTGTTAGTTAAAACTCAGGAAGCTGCATTCTGGACAAGCGGAAGTCTCCAAAGACTCTTCAAAGTCTAGAATTCTATACAATCATCTAACTTAGACACACATTAAATATTCACACTCCCAATCAATGAAATATAGGAAGAAGAAAATAGGTTTAAAAAAAGATCTCTCTCAAACCTGAATATTCTCCACTAAAATAACCCACAGTTTTTTACTTGATAAGGGATTATTCTTGAGTCTAAATAATGATTACATTTTCCTCTTTCCATTAGTCTATCTCCTTCTACTCCAACTTGCAATTTCAAACAGGAGCCCTAGCAAGGATGTTTTTGCAATATTGGCAACAGATCCACTGTAATGCCACTTATATATTCTTCCCCCACCAAATGTAATAGTACCCCCTACATTTACAAAAAAAGAGGAAACAAAAAGTCAAACTAATAAATAACTGGATTAAAATGAAATCCTGCTTATCATCTCTCAACAAAATTAATGTAACAAGGTGGCCAGAAGACAAACCAAAACTTAGAAATTACAAGGTTAAACGATATTTAGATAAGGTAGATGTATTCAAATTGGCAATGCCTGATTAAATTCATATTGAGCACTTAAGGAATTAGCTGATACACTCTCCAAATCGTTATCTTCATAAAGGGCAGATGGGGTCCCAGGCAACTGGGGAAGAGCAAACATAATACCTATCTTTAAAAGTGGAACAAACAGGACTGAAGGAATTCTAGACCAGTCAGCTTAACTTCAACTCCCGGAAAGAAATTGGAACAAATTATTCAGCAATCAGTTGGTTAGGCACCAAGAGGATAACAGGATTATAAGGAGTAACCAGCACAGATATGTCAAAAAGAAACCATGTCTACTGCTTCCTTCTTTTCGCTAGACCAGTAATCCTGTCAAGGAAGGAAACAGGTAGTGTTTGGAATGATTTGTTTTTGACAAATCTATGCCAAACACTACCTAATTCCTTCTTTGACAGGGCTACGGGCTTAATGAAAAGAAGGAAGCAGTAGACTTGATATATCTTATTTTAGTAAAGCCTTAGAGACAGTTCCTCATGACATTCTCATAAGCATGGATGCAAGTTTTTCATGATATTTAAAAAAAAATTCTGTGATTAAAATAAATAAAAAAATTAAGTTTTTCTGTAATTAAAATTAAATGCTGCACTTCAGTTTCCTTAGCCATAATATATATCGGTAACAGTTGAACACCATGCTTTATGGATATATATTGGAACTTCTCTATCCAATCTAACTGGGACCAGGGCCAGACTGGATAATGAAAAATTTGGATAATCTAGAAAGCAGCATGGTTGCTGCTGACAGACAGGGGTTTCACTATCTAGGGCTCAGGATGTCAGCCCTGGTTAAGATGGAGAGCTGAATAATGGCAGTTCAGGTAAAGAATATATATGTTCTTAGTATATGATATTAGTTTTTGCATTTTGTGAAAAATAATAAAGATTCTCTGTAAAAATGCTAATTCCATGTTTTTACATGGCAAATGGATTTCTAGGATCACTGCTCACAAACAAACTAGAAAAATGTTGTCTAGCTGGAATTACTATAACATGGGTGTATAATTTGGTGAATGCCCCTACTCATTCAATGAGTAGAAGCCAATGGTTTGTTGTTAAAATGAGAGTGAATACATAGTGGGATCCTGCAAAGCTCAATCCTGTGTCCAGTACTAGTCCACATTTTAATCAATGGTTTAAATGACAGAGTGGAGAAATACACTTATAAAATTAGCTGATTACACCAAGCTGGGAGGGAAGGCAAGCACTTAGATGACAGAACTACAATTCAAAATGTCTTACACAAATTTAAAAATTCTTCTGAATTCAGTAACATGAAATTCAATAAAGATAAATACAAAATACACAGTACACTTAAGAAGGAAAAATCAAATGCAAAAACAAAAAAACTGAGCAATAACTGCTAGATAACAGTACTGCTGAAAAGGACCTGGGAGTTACACAGGGTCATAAATTGAACATGTCAATGATGTAATGCAGGTTAAAATAAGGCTTGTGTAATTCCAGATTGTATGAACAAGTGTGTCATATGTAAGACACAGGAGATAACTGTCCTGGCTCTATGCAGATCTCATGACGTGTCAGAGCACTATGTTCAGTTTTGGACGCCACACTGTATAGACTGACATGGACAAATTGGAGAGAGTCCAGAAGACAACAAAAATTATAAAACATTTGGAAAACTTGTCCTATGAGGAAAGGTTAAATTATATGGGCATGCTTAGTTTTAACTAAAGACAACTAAGGATGGACCTGACAACAGCCTTCCAACATGTTACGGTCAATGAGAACAGTGATCAATTGTTTTCTACGTCCACTGAAGGTAATATAAGAAGTAATAGACATAATCTGCAGCAAGCTTAAATATTAGTTTAGTACCCAGAGGCACTAAGACCTCATCTGGGGTGAGTGAAGTCTGTGCTCCACAGCCTCAGCTGAAAGGCAGCTGGCCTTTTGCTCATGTGGCAGAGTGCAGGGCTTTAGACCCTATACTCACAGGTTCTACCCCTGGGGCCAGCAACCCAGGTCTGTCAGCGTTACTTTAGGAAAAAAATTCAGCTATAAGGGTAGATAAGCTCCGGAAGAGGCTTCCAAGGAAGGTTGTAGATTCCCCGTCATCAGAGGTTTTTAAGAACAGGTTGGACAAACACCTGTCCAGGATGGTCTATGTTTACTTGGTCCTGCCTCAGCACAAGTGGGCTGGACTTGTTCAAATCTCAAAGCTCCTTTCAACACTACATTTCTACTATTCTGTTTAAGGGATCCATTTTTCCTCTTAAAAAACTTCATTACACATTTAACAGCTAGTATATAAAAAGAAAAACAAAAACCTATTTTGTATGCCGGGATGTTCCCTCTAATTTTTTCCACCCATAGGCAGAATAAATTTTGTTATGAACATCAAGGCACATGTAGACCTGCACCATCAGTAGAAACACATGCTGCCCAAAGTGGGTGGCTGTGGGCACTCTGCTAATCAGGTGGGCGGCACCTGAATCTCTGCTAGACAACTGCCAAAACAGTCAGTTTACAGAAAACACTGCTCTATGCCCAACAGCGTGTTTCCAGTACAGGAGAAAACAAAGGGAAAAAGTTATGGTTGGTGGACAGTAATAATCTAATGGATTAATAGTGTATGTACCATACAAAAATGGATAAAAGGCCCTTACCTGTTCACTTCTAAAATTCTTAACCTTGTAAAAATAAAAAATAATGAATTTTCACCAAACTGTTTGTACAGCCCTGCATGGATGCAAAACTGGTGTCCACATACACAAAATGATCTGTGGATATCCACATCCATGGATGCAAAAACCCACAGCTATAAAGTAGATATCAGCTGATATGAAGGGTTCTAATTGTTTGGTTTTTCTGGGTTAGGAGGAATTACACAGCTCTGTACCAAAGCTTTTTTATTTAGGAATATTTAGGAATATAAAGCAAGTCAGTCTTACCCATAACATTCTCCCTGACAAGTGTCTTCATTCCAATAAGAATTTTCTGATTCGCCTGGGACAGTAGAATTCAAGATTAAGTTAACAGTAAGGCAACGTTCATATCGCTCCAACATTCGTTTGATCCTTTCTTTAGATATACCATGAATGTTTCGCCTAGAGATTAAAAAAAGATGAAAAAAGGATCATTCCAAATTTTAAAACAAACAAAACATGGAATTATTTCACTTTATGCTGTTATGTTTCTCGTTTTGCCTAATATTATACCTAAGAATTAGGCTAAAATATATGCATCTTAAAACTGCTTTCTGGGATGTAAACCAGATGCTTAGTGTTTCACCTTCTGTTAGACAGGCAAGGATCCAAACTGCATAAGGAGATTCTGGCACCCAGTCCTGTAGGCTATGATCAGTTGAGAACTTCTCAGAGTGGGAAGAAAACATACTTCCTACTCTGATCTCACTGCTTCTGGACATTTGTCTGTGGGTCTTATGCCTCTGAGCAGGATTTTCCACTGATACCGTTATATCTCAGAAAGCAATTTGCTTGGCAACAGCCTAAAAGCATATGTAAATATTGGGCAGTATGACAAGCAGAGGGGAATTGGGGTTGAGGGGAAGGAGTAAGACCCCAAGTAAGTCCTGGCAGCAGGAGATGCTGGTGCCCAACCTCCTCATGGAAGGAAAGAGCTCACAGCTGCTTCTGAAGGATCCACATAAGCACCCATCATCCGAGGGCTGCATCACTTATGTGGTCAAACATGGAAATGCCAAGGAAAAGGTGTAACCAAGCTTCCACTGGTGGTTCAACAGAGCTTGTCTTGCTCACATGAAGTAGTGACTGCTGCTCCAGTGCATAAGGTAGGCAGGACTCTTGGAATCAGGGAGGCCAACAACAGAATAGATAACCTTGGTACAAGGACAGATCTAGTAAAACAAGATAAACCCTGGTTGCTTTCCAGGGGTCATACCGGATCTATCCTTGTGCCTGGATTTCCAAGGGATAATTTAGGGAGGAGTAAACATTTGCACAGCTTTCTGAAGATTTAAAATATCATAAATGCTAACAGTGACTTGCAGGCTGCTAGCTAATTTTTTAAAACTGGATATAAGAACAAATGAAATGAGGAATTTTTCAAACTCTTCATACAGAGTTGTAAGCAGAACAACCAAAATAAAAAGTTAATCAGATGTTTGTTTAATTATTAACAAGGGGATCAATGACATTTTGGAGCCTCAATGACCATTGTCAAGCAAAGAAATATTATTTTACAAAGATAAATGAAAAGTGAAGCAGCCTACTACGGTATTTTCTAGTACAGTATTTTTACCTTTCAAGTTCTTTTGGTTTAAACTTCCACCAAGTATCAGGCTCTCGAAACATGACTTTGTATTTGTACTTCTGAGACTGAATAAATACACAAGTAGAACATAAAATACATCAGTGATGTCATATTTCCATGAAAGAGCATACAATGTTCAAAACAAACATATCAGGTTCACATTTTACAAAACAAGTTAAATACTTAAAAAATACATTACCCATGTACCATGCTTCATTTATGATAATAAAGACAGGGATTTTTAAAAGCAGTCTAGGTTATTTAGATACATAACTTTCCATACAATTAACAAAACATGCCTCATCATCTCAACCAGTCTCTTCATTGCAGAGCTAATTTAGTTTTGTCTAAAACTAAACCTTCTAAAAAAACCTCTCAATATTTTATACCATTTATTTCCTTTTATTAACCCTTTTTTTTTTACTTCAGTTAGCTACACGTGTGGAGCACTCTCTTTTCTAGAATACTATGTGATATCTTCCAAAGGCAAAAAGAAACCTGCTTTCAATCTAACTAAGAGAAATTACTTAGGAGGGGAGTGTCTCTCTCCCCCACCCTGCCCTCTGCAATCTTCCAGACAATTCCTTTTGTCCTGGAGACATACCAAAACACTTCAATGGAAATGGGACTTGAACTCTTTTTCTTGTACTTTCCTGTAACATGCGTTACAGGTTGAAGCTCTCTCATCCTGCACCCTCAGGACCTAACCAGGGCTGAACAAAAAAGAATCTGCCACACCATAGGAGACCAATATTGTCTAGCACATTTCCAAACACTTCCACTGCTTAGGGGCTCTTAGAAAACACTGAGGGGTAAATTAGAACCTTATAATAGCACAGAACATTGAGAGCCCAGGAATGGTAGCAGTTTATTGTTTACACAGGGACTAATGTTGGCTTAATGTTGGTGGTCTAATGTTGGCTCAATGTTAAGTGGTCATACTAATGTTGGCTCAATACAGTGGTCATACTAATGTTGGCTCAATGTTAAGTGGTCATACAGCTAACTAAAAACATGCCAGATTATGGATGTTGTTAGATGAGAGAGTTCCACTCTGTACTATCAGGTAGATAGCCATGAAATAATGGTATTTCAAAAATAGCTTTTTAACACTGTAGCTATGACCAGGTAAAAAATTAGACCCCATTCATCCAAATAATTTTGGAAAGTCCCCTTTTTCACTTGCTTAGCACACCTGGGCTACGTCTACACGTGCCCCAAACTTCGAAATGGCCATGCAAATGGCCATTTCGAAGTTTACTAATGAAGCGCTGAAATGCATATTCAGCGCGTCATTAGCATGCGGGCGGCAGCAGCGCTTCGAAATTGACGCGCCTTGCCGCCGCGCGGCGCATCCAGACGGGGCTCCTTTTCGAAAGGGCCCCGCCTACTTCGAAGTCCCCTTATTCCCATGAGCTCCCATGGGAATAAGGGGACTTCGAAGTAGGCGGGGCCCTTTCGAAAAGGAGCCCCGTCTGGACGCGCTGCGCGGCGGCAGGGCGCGTCAATTTCGAAGCGCTGCTGCCGCCCGCATGCTAATGAAGCGCTGAATATGCATTTCAGCGCTTCATTAGTAAACTTCGAAATGGCCATTTGCATGGCCATTTCGAAGTTTGGGGCACGTGTAGACACGGCCCTGGTGAGGAGGACTGGACTTGAGGACCCCTCAAGGTCCCCTCCAGCTCTACATTTGTATGATTCTGTGCAATAAAGTTAGAATATTTTTTCATTAACCACTTCAATACTGTGTTCAACTAATTTGAGCAAAGAAGTGTTTTATACCTATAAGGGCATTTATGCATAGATAAATCCTGAGGAGACCTTCTTATTTTTTAAGTTATGATGCTGAGAAGTACCAGCCTCACAGTACTGCTCATGTAAGTCCTCTATTTAATCAACAAAACCAGTTACAATACAGGAAGTGGCAGCAGAAGGTTCTAACACTTTCCCACTGACGTGCCCTACACCAAGATCAGCATGAAAACTTCTTGGGGTAAGAAAGTTCATCAATTCTCATCCAACTCTTGGCTGAGTCTGCCAAAGAATTTGACAATTACTCTAATTTGAGGTTTGGTTTGATCACAATACCGACATGGGCAAACTTTAAAACTAGGTTTCAATACCGTATCACAAGTGGAAGACTGCACTTTCAGACTGCAGTTTGCCCCTGAGGTAAGGGGCTAGATGACGACTGGCAAGGGTCTGCTGAGGCCAGGTGGCTATCCTGGTTCAGGGTTCCCTAAGAGGGGAGGACTCCAGAGAGTGGGGGTACTGCAGCAGGGCATTAGCCTGAAGGAAGGGCCCCACGGTTTGGGAGGAACACAGGTGCTGACATAAGTGAGTGGAGAACAGACAAGAAAGTAACAGCAGGTGAGACACTGTCCAGAATAGGGCGTTCCAGCAGCTGATGAGCTAAAATCCCTGAGCAAGCAGCAGGATACAGCAACACCACGAGTCTCGCCTGGTTACAGGCTCCAAATACAGAAGAACCAGAAGAATGCTGTGAATTTCTTCCATTCCAAAGTCCCGGTCTTCTCTAGCAAATTAGGTCTGCCTAATTATGTAGCTCAGGAAAAATCCACAGTTCTGACTAGAGTAGTTAAGCCCACATTCGTCCCTACGTAAACAGTGCTAGTTCAATAGAAGAATTCTTCCATTAATCCAGGTAGCTACAGTCTCTTGGGAACATAGATTATCAATACCAAAGGGAGTATCACTCCCATCACTATAGGTGGTGTCTACACAAAAGTGCTACAGCAGTGCAAGTACAGTGTTTTAAGTGCAGGCAAGCCCTAAGACACCACTGCCACAAAGGACTGAGATCCCTAAACTTACACTGAGGTCAATGGAATAGCTCCTCAGATGACATATATTTCACAGCTTCACAGGGGAACTATGACAACCAGCATTACAGCAATCAGCATTATTGGCACTAAGGACTTCATAGAATTGCGAGCTAAATGATCAGAAGATGAAGATAAGACAATGACAGGAGCACAAGTTACAACATTATTGTTACCATTACAGCAGCATTATTTTGACCAAATATCAACCATATTTGACCAAGTATCAACTCAGTAGCAAGGCTGATTCATCTTGCCTGCCTTCAAGTGTGCTAGCAGTGTTTCATAACTGCTTATTAAGCTATGAAAAGCTTTATAAATAGCCTCATCTATATCCTAATAAAATCCTGTAATATTGCTACTTAAACACTTCATTAAGATTTCCAGTTGTATATTTCTTCCAATATTTAAGTTAAATAAAAGACCACAGACCAATTTAATCTTTAAATCACCATTTAAGACACAATTCCTATGTGAAATGTATGAACGGTAATCCAGCAAATAAGCATATAAGAAAGGCCATACTGGATAAGACCAAAGTTTCATCTAGCCCAGTATCCTGTCTTCCAACAGTGGCCACTTCCAGGTACCCGAGAGGGAATGAACAGAACAGGTAACCTTCAAGTGATCCATTACCTTTTGCTCCCTCTCAGCTTCTGACAAACACAAGGTAGGGATACCAACCCTGCCTATCCTGACTATTTAATAGCCATTCACGGACCTAGCCTCAACGAAGTTATCTAGTTCTTTTTTGAACCCTGTTAGTCTGGCCTTCACAACATCCTCTGGCAGGGAGCTCCACAGACTGACTGTGAACTGTATGAAGAAATACTTCCTTTTATTTGTTTTAAACCTGCTGCCTATTAATTTCATATGGTGATCCCTAGCTCTTGTGTGTGAAAAGGAGTAAATAGCACCTCCTTTTCTCTTTTCTCTAAACCAGTCACGATTTTGTAAGATCTGTCATATCCCTCCTTAGTCGTCTCTTTTCCAAGCTGAAAAGTCCCAGTCTTAATGTCTCCTCATACAGAAGCCACTCCATACTCCTTATCATTTTGACGTACTTTTCTAATTCCAATATATCTTTTTGAGATGAGGCAACTACATATTCACCTAGTATTCAAGATGTGGGAACATCATGGATTTATACAGAGGCAATATGGTATTCTCTGTCCTATTACCTATCCCGTTCTTAATGATTCCCAACATTGTTAACTTTTCTGTCACTGCACATTGAGTGGATGTTTTCAGAGGACTATCCACAATAACTCCAAGATCCCTTTCTTGAGTGGTAACAGCTAATTTAGACCTTATAATTTTATACGTATAGTTATCCAGGTTTCAGGAAAATATAGGAGAAAGCTACGCTGCCACTTGTCACTTGGCCCTTTTGTCACTGAACTACACTGGATGTCAAATTTAGGAAGAGTCAGAGACTGTATTCTTTTCATGTTGTAGAGCACCACCAACCTCATTGTTGGTAGTCAGCTAATACGAGCAGTAAGAAAAACTAATGGTTTTTGATCATATATGGTGAAAAACAGAATCCAGCTTATTCTGCAAAATGTGTATTTGCAGTAAAAAACATTTGAAGTTGACAGATGCTACTCTCAGACCTACACATTTAATTATATGTTACCAGTTTTGCATACTTTTTTGATTGTGCGCTTCAACCAATTCTTGTTGAACCTGCACAAAAGCTGCATTGAGCCCTATAATGTCACTTTAAAATGTTCTCAGGTTGGTTACCAATCTCTTTCCACATCTCTCAAATCATCATACTAACCAAAGCAACATAAGGCTTCATCTCCCATGCCTGTATGTTTGTGTTGTCTATTATTATAGGAGAGATTCTCTTTTCAAATGCTTCTTTGGCTGAAAGACACACACGTAAAAAAGTGAGCTATGGTTAATTTCTTGATAATAAAATGGACATCAAATGTTGTATTTTAAAAAATTTAAATACACCATATTTAACCAGCTATCAAAATAACTATTTTTGGAGTCTAATCTCTGCCACCCAAGCACATTTTTTATTTAAACTCCCAAGCCTCCCAACATAAAAACTATAATTTTATTACACACTTAAATAACATATGTATGATAATAAAGGAATGGAAATACAGACGCATAATGCACCAATATGACTAATCAGTAAATTTTACTAAAAACTACATGATCACCTTCAAGTGGACTTTGTTGCATACAAAATTCTTGGATTTATAACAGTCTTAAGTCCACTCTGTGCAAACTGTATAAAATATGAAAAAAAATAGTGTAGTTTTTTTACACATACTAAAATTATCATCAGTTGCTTTAAAAAAAAAACAAAAAGGCAGTATTAAAGTAGCCAGAACAAGCAGTTCCAGTTAAGTATGTGCTTAACTATAAACCCATTTTTGAATAGGTTTAGAATATGGCTACAAAAAACTTCCTGTTTAAAATTTAACATGTAAAAGCTTTAAAAATAATTACTTAATGAAGAATTTTAGGAGGATAAACAAAAAAAAACCTTTTAGTTGATGAAATTGTGGTTTATTGGTTTCCTCTATTTTTGGTTGCTTCCTAATTTTTGTCAGCAATGTAGTACTCTATAAAGAACATTAGTTCACAGGCAGAGAAAAGATCTGGATAGATTCCACATGTATAAAGCACCTGTGTTCATAGATAGCATTTGAGTTCAAATAATGATTATTGACCTTAATCTTGGAAGGAAATCCTCTTGGCTGCATCTAAACTATCAAGTCCTTTTGGAAAATCAGGCCCTCTTCTGAAAGAGCAAGCTGAGCTTCCACACACAGAATGCACTTTCAAATTCCTTCATCCGGAGGCCCTCATCCTCTCTCAAATGAGGGAGAGCACATTTTTCCAAAAGAGTCTTTCAGAAAAAAAAGTGTGTGCAGATGCTTTGGGGGCCCTTTGTTCAAAAAGGTGGCCCTCATGGTGCCGGATTTTTCAGTCCTGGCCCGTTCTTTTGAAAGGGGGGGACTGTGTGGATGCTCTTTTTCGAAAGAGCAGATTGCTCTTTTGATCCACTTTTTTGCATGTAGGTGTGCTCTTTCAAAAGATCTTCTGGAAGAGAGCTTGCAGAAGATTATCTTTCAACAGATCACTGTAGTGTAGATGCGGCCCTTGAGAGCTAGCACAGATTACCAGTTGACAAATAAAACCTAATGTATATATATCCCACTATAATTTCAAGAGAAAACAATCCTTCAGTGCAGAAGACATTTGTTAGCCAACAGCACATTAGGCAAACTCCATCTGCACTGCAGATTCACTACCTGATGCTTCTTTGGCTGAAAGACACACACGTAAAAGATAACAAAAGGGACATCAAATGTTGTATTTTAAAAAGTACATCTGATGAAGTGTTTTTTATCCACAATGCCCAAAAAATCTGTTAGTCTTTATGGTGCCATAGAATTCCTTGCTGCTTTTGCAAACAGAGACTAATACGACTACCTCTCTGTGACTTACTTAGCACATTAGATAGGCCATTCTGGAATCTAGGGGTTTATTTTTATTGATATTATTTAAAATTTGTACCTCCAAAAGGGATTACAGTTGATCCTATCGTAAAACTACAGAAAAGTCTGTTTTTATAATAGCTTTCAGCAATCTGCAAAGCATTTAAGTAATCGCCTATATAATTCTTACCACGTTTCCTGTTCCACTCATGTGCTTCTCCTAAACAATTTGCATCATACTGATATTGCCCATTTTTGTAAAAGTAATCATCAGTACTAAGAACAATTCCACTTGGGTTATCCTCAAGCAAAGTCCTGTGAAATATCACAAAGACAAAACAGTATATTTTTTCAGTTTTTGTCCCCTTCTATCAACAATATATGCAAACCAAATATTAACTCCTTTTAGGCTCACTTAAGATATACAACAGAAAATGGCTTAGTGATCTAAGCTTCAGGTTCTAAAAATCAGATTTCATTCTTAGCAAGACTGCTTCACCTCTACCTTCTTCCACTACAGAAAAATTATGTTTCATGGAGTACACTGTTTACAGATTTTTTTAAATAAGACCTTCTAAACAGAAGACTTGTCTTCTCTTAATAGATACTAAAGATCCTATAGCAGTTTCTGGAAGGGTGCTTTGGTGCCTTCAGAATTTCTCTTTATATCACAGAGCGCTACATGGGCTTGTATATGACCTGGCTGGTGCTGGATGAGAGAATTTGCAGACAGAAGGTCAATATTTTCTAGCACACTATCAATACTTCCACTGTTTACTGAGCTCTTAGAAGACCTTTAGAGGGTAAATTACGGCTCAGTAACAGTACATAACACCAAGAGCCAGGACTAGTGGCTATAAACAAACTTTATGGGACCACAGGAAACTCAGCACACATCCATGATAAATGGTCATCCAGCTAACGAAAATCCTACCAGATTATGTATGTTGCCAGATGAGAGAGTTCTGGATTAGAGAGGATCAGCCTGTAGTAGATGTGTCACAGTGACAAGAGTTACTAACTCCTGCACACAGGAGTTCATTCCTGGGGCACAGGAAGCAAATCCACCTGATGGAAGGTTCAGCCCCAGGGAGATGGTAAGCAACAACTGTCACACTTTAATGGGCCCGTTATAGGCATGTGGTCACTTATGAAAACAGCTGCTGGAAAACATCCTATATATGTAGCTCATCCTGTTCCTACCACCAAAGTGGAAAAGAGAGGTTTTGGAGAGAAGAACAAAAGAGGGTAGAGAAGGACAAAGCCTCTGTGTTGGTCATTGTAGGCCTTTCCAAATCTTGGAACTCTCTCGTTTTGGAGGCAGAATTCCCTTATTTTTTCAAGGCAGCTGTGGATGGGAGGAACATCATGCCCTGCTGGAAGAATGAGCAGACATACTATGTATCCCAAGTAGTCTATGCAGGAGAAGCTTGTGCTGGGAATGACAGGACCCTCAAATGTTTCTAATGGATGGGGACAGTTTAAGCAATTGAAAAAAATAGAAAATACAGAGAAAAGTAGTTTTGCGTATAAACATATCTAAGGGGAGGGTGAGGATGACATCTGAAGAATTCATACTGTAGAGTAAGAGAAAAGAAATTAAAGGACTGACTTCACAGAAAAAATGCAAGTGAAAGAAAAATAATCCTAAAGGAGTAAAATATTTTTAAAAAAAAAATCTAACAACAGAAAAATAAGTATCTGTATTTAGTTATATAATTCTGCCTCAAGTCCCACACAAAGTTTTGTTTGCATAATTAGCAGTATGTCATATCTGTAGAGGTCTGAAACAGAGTACTATACATATATTAAAGGTCTAATTGTCAAAAACCTTTATAGAGGTTGCACAGGAAACAAGGAGCTGGATTCTCAAGTCCACTATGCATTACTTATTTGGTATTAAACAAACAGGCCAGAGATTTCCACAAAATACTGCCCAGAGAAATATCAGCAATTGTAAACTTATCAGACCTGACATACTCCCAGCTAACCCTAACTTTGATACTATGCAGAAGTGGGGGCATGTCAGAGATGACCAAGGAACAAGAGGAACAGGGTGGAGCTGAGTGCTATCAAAACTGATCCTCTGCTAGCATAAACTTTATTATGGAGCTTTCACCAGTGACAGACAGAGTAGGCCCCCAAATACTTTAACCTCCACCAGCAACCACTGGCCAAGGATCAAGGAGATACAACCAGTTCAACTCCCTGCAGTCACAAATGTCCACTAGGTCTAAGTGCAGCTTGCATATAATCATGAACTGGGGCTTAAATAGAACCATTTGCAAACACCAGAAAACTATTTTTTATTATTGTTTTCTCTTGTTAATAAATCCTACAGATACAGTCAGGAACCAAGGCTAGGCTGTGGTTGGAGCCAGGGTCAGGAGTGGGACTGGTGCTGCAGCTGAGGCCTCAGATGGGAACGTGGACCCTGTCGGGGCAGGGACATGGTTGGGGCTGTAAGCCAGGAGGTGCAGTTGGAAGCATGTCCACAGCTGGCAGCCGCAGCCAAGAGTAGCGCTGCAGCTGAAGACCATGGTTGTACTTGTTGGTTGTGTTGGAACCAGAGTGGAGCTGGGGGTAGAACAGATCAGGCTGGTACTCCCTTCCCACCCCCCGTGAAGACTGACCTGGGAACTACTGTGCTAAGTGATTTCTCTTATAAACACATAACATAAATGTTCTACCTTGCCAAAAAAGATTTTCCTGATCCTGGGACCCCTCTGAGAAGAACAAGTATTTGACCTACAAGATGTGTCTTTTTTCTCATCGCTGGACAAACAGCTGGTTGGTGTACTTGAGAGAGGTTCATTTCCGGGATTCCATCTCGACTTCCCCATACCTTCAGTGAAGTGCTGCTATCCCAGACATGGGAAACCCCTTTGCCATATGTCCTGTACTCTGAAACAGGTCTCCATTGTCCAGGACTGAGAGCTACTGGAGTTACAAAGCTGTGATTTTCACCTGATGGATAAAATACAGGAGTCTCTGGATTCCAAGGAGGTTGAGAAGGTTGCTGTGGTCGTGGAGAAAAAAGCAAATTCCATCCCTGATGGACATCTGCATGTTGGGGTAATTTAAAAGTGTATCCTTTAGCAGACGTGAACTCTTCAGGGAGAGGAATGCTTTTGTGGCCACTACAAACAGCCATAACACGTTGCTGGTGCTGAAGGTATTTTGAGCTGGAATTTCCGCTAGCAGTGGCACCAGCTTCTTCAAGTCCCTGGAAGAAATTACCAGAAGCATCATTCAAACTTTCATTGTCTGAAACAACATTCTGTGATTGACCCAGATTTCTACAAGCCAGTTCCAAGTTTGTTGGTTTAATGACTTCTGGAGCATTGTCTGTGTCAACGTTTGGCAAACTGGAGCTTACCGATACGTGTATAAAAATGTCATTTTCGGCTGATGAACTATCCTGTGTTGGAATGCTAGATATATTTATAGGTGGTTGGGAAGATGCAGGACATTCTGAGTTTAACACAGAGAAGTTTTCTAATTTCTCATTCTCTGTCTCTGCTTGCTGCAGAGAAAGCATGACATTAAACCCTAAACTGGATTTTTCCCTCTCAGGAAATTCATTAATGCCATAAGAATTATTCTGGTCCAGTGTCATAGGCTGCTTTCGTGTGATTTCGTCATTTGTGGAATTATAAAATTTCTCTCTTAGACTGAATTTCTCAAAAGCAGTTTGTATCAAGGAATCAAGCTCTCCAGTCAGATGAATATCAGATGATGGGATCTTTTCTGGTTCCTTAACGTTCACAATATTGTCTTTTGTAAAACTTTCTTCCACTATTTCCTTTGCAACAGAGCTTTGCTGACTAAGAAGAGACAGAGATGATGCTACTGAATCAAAACCTGAGACTTTTGAAGCTGTGACTCCCTTAGCAGCTGTGGAAAGTTCTAGCAGACAATCCATAGCACTTTCAACTGTTAAGTAAAATAAAGAAAAGAAATCAAAGAAAATAGTAAGCAACACAGCCTGAATTATAAATTATTTTAATTGGATTAAATTTAAGAAACATTACAACAAACCCTGAATTTCAAAGAGAGAAAACATAAAATGTACCCATTAATTTTCTAACACACTTTCCCATCACTTTTATAACAAACATTGCTCACTAGAAAACAAGACCCAATTTAATCTGCAAACAATACAATACAACAGCAATATGCAAAAAAGTACATGAAATGTGAAGCTAAATTTAACTCTGAGTATAAAGGAAAAGATTACAAAACAGATTAAATGGAATACCTGTTTCTGTTATCTAACAGGTGAAATAGAATGCAAGAAATTGAAATTGTCACTAAAAAGAGAACTGTAGAGATAAAAAGAAAAAGGGATATTGACACAGAAACCTTTTTAGCTATACCCAAGAGTACTGAAAAGCATCAATGACATAAATAAATAAATGGGCAGGGAAAAGCACAGGAATATCCAGGTGACAAAAATTACCTGGAACTTTTCCATTTATTCCAAAAGGCAAGGTAGAAAGAAACTGTACACTATAGGAAGAAAAACCCTCTCTTTCAGCACAGGTGGGTAGATACTCCTTTTTATTTAGCGACTATGTCTAGTTTTTCCTCCTTGGTTATTGCTCTAACTACCACTCCATAAAGGAAGTGATAATAAGTTTCCCTTTTTGAATCTGTCTGCAGGAGAAGGATAATAAAATACAGCCAAACCCCACTCCTCCATGTCAAAGATGACAGAATAAATCTAGCAAGAAAACAATCAAACTTTTTCTTTTGCTCCCTTTCTTCTTACTTGATCCCTCAGAATAGTTGAACAGATGTATCTGAAAAGTACACCAGCCAAAAATGTATAGAAAAACAAAACAAGGAATATACTAAAAAGGACAAGAAAGACTGGAGATGTTTAAAAATACACCCCAACACACAGATACACTCTTGCATGTGCATAACCCCAAACAAATAGAAAAAAGTTAAAGCTAAACAAAGAGAAGTCTTAATGCTTCAAATAATTTGTTTAAAACCCAGTTTCTTTGCTAACATATTGTTTATGAAGTCTGCTTCTTTTAGCAGGTCACACAAATAGTCTGTGTGGGTGGGTGTCACTGTTTTTTATTCTGGAAGCATTATCTTTGTAGATAGATTATTTTGCATAAAACGCGTCACTGTTACACTTTACTTATCTACCAAAATTAATGCAAATGACAATTCCCTTAGTGGCAGTGTTCCCTGTAAGCTGTGCACTTGTGCGTCCATTCTGGACAGATTCAATACCACCCGACTGAAAAGCACAGGGCCCATGGTTAGATTTTTTGTTTCTACTGGTGGTGCAAATTTGCATGTCTTGGTGCACATAAAACAATTTATTCTGCACATGAATAGAAAAGATTAAAGGAAACATTGCTTTGTGGGTACATTAATACTTCATGTGTACCCTACAGTCAACTTCAAGATAAATATTATTTTATAACACATTTTTAAAAAACAAAAAAAAAAAAGTAACATGTGATAATCAGTTTAATTTTATAAGGAATAAGAATTATACAACAAAAGGGTGCGAAATGTTTAAATTTATCTAAGTGTCTACACTTAACATTCAAGGCAGCATTTAGGTTAGATAACAATAACAAGTGACGAGCTTTCAGATATTTCAAGACATTTCATTCTTTACCTTTCTTGGAAATATGTCAGGTAAAATCCAGCTTAATTGTGTATTATTTATTATATACAGCTAAAATATTTTCGTTTGCCATCCCCACCAGAAAATAACTCCTCCTGAACTTAACTCTGCATCTTCCCCATTACCTGTTTGTCAAAGTCCAGTGAACTTCCACTTAGAATCACCAAGGAAACAGAAAATTGATCACACAAAAACAGAAGGGATCCACCAGAAAGAGTGAAGGAAGGTAAGGAATTTGAGATAGGGGAACCCGCAAAAGAATGTGAGGGAAGGAAAGCAGTCCAGTGGAGCCTGCAAAACAGATAACATGCATCCTGCATGAACTGGGCCCCAAGGAAGCAAATCTCAGTGATGCTGGAACAAAATGGGAGTGTAAAAACCCCCACAAAACTCTGTTATGAGTGTACTCCAGTTAGTTAAATTCACACTAGTGTTAGGTAACATACACTCATACAGAATGTGGGACAGTCTTATGTACTGGCTAAAGCTCAGTAATGGCAATCAGGAAAGCAGGGTTCTCTTCTCTCCCCAATTATGCCAGTCTTGCTGTGTGGTCCAAGACAAGCTACTTAACTTCATTACATAAAACATATTATCACTTACCAGAATTATCAAAATGCTATGAATCTGAGAATCCTATATGGCTGCCATGTTACAAAACCCCCACCTGCTTCTGCCCAGGTGAACTTTATCCCCAGTTAAGCCTCATCTACAGTGTAGCTCCTCTTCAAATGGCTAACTGATCTCTCTAGCCTATATTAATGCCTGATGGGTGAGTGTGGAGGGTGAGCATTCCATCACGTTCATGTATTCATTAAAAGTTAAATTCTAACCTCTACCAAAATTGCTGAAATCTGTGGGAGCTGCCCTACCTATCAGAGCAGAATTTTGCCTATGTAATCCAATGGTTAAACATTTTATTTACCTTTAAAATCACATTCCGACAGCACCATATAAACCACACCAGGATCCAGGTCAGAAAACATTTCTGACATGTTGTTGAAGAGCTCCTCCTTACTGACACGGTCAATTGCTTGTGAAAAAGCTATATCTCCTGGAGGTGGTACCAGTCCATCACCAGAAGCAGCCATTCTCTCAGAATCCATGATCCTCCTGGAGGGACTCACACCCAGATTTCTCCTTTTCTTTGGCATGCTATTATTCAGAACAAGTTTCCTTTCTGTTTTAATTTTTCCCACATGATGTTGATTTTCATCAAGTTCAGAGAAAACAAGACAAGGTGCCTTTCATATCTCCAGTGGATATGTTACCAATAACAGGCCTAGAAAGAGAATTTGAGAAGTCCTTAAATATAGACAACTGAATTTCCACTGCATTAGCTCTTAGATAACTAGAAATCTAAAAAGCATTTTATTTTATTGGGAGGGGCAGTGCTTTTCTTTCTCTCTGTCCCCAGTGAGTGTGAAGGAAAACCTCCTATGCTTATTGTTTTTACACTAGACATTCAGGTCCTGCTTAAGCAGAAGACCTAGTGACATGACATAACATGATCAGTGGAAGTTAAGCACGCAAAAGGGGAAGAACTATTTAATCAGTTTAAAACCATTTTTTACCAACACTCATTGACTTTCCATAACTAATTACCATTTCGGGAAAATGTAGCTTTTACTAAAAATGTAGCACCATCATCCCCCTCTATTAAGGTGATAGAGGTCGCAATAAGTAGCCCCAAGATCTTCCACAGGCTTCCAACAAAATCAGGAAAGATTAAACTTAATATTCCTGATATTTCTAAAGATAAAAACAAGAAGAAAGGAGTCTGATTAAAAGTCTTTCAGGTCCTTACAAAATTTAGTGGAAAAAGTACAGAAGCCTTTTCGAAAAAAACCTTTGATTTTCAGTTAGCAAAATTAAATAGCACCTTTTGTCCCACTACTTATACCAAGACAGTATGGAAAGCAATTAGGTTACCTATATTTATTACCCCTGGGGGAATTCTGTGACACTGCACAATTTTGTAGAAATTAATGTTGCACCTGTAGATAGGCTGCGGTTCTGCTAGTCGCCAGTAAGAGCTACTGGACTGCCAGAGCTCAGCCTGCATACACTACATGCTGCTGGGGTGAGGGGGAAGAGAGCTAAAGCATTCCTGGCAACTGCAGCTCCCAGCATGCCCTGTGGGAAGGAGAAGCAGAGGGCAGAAAACTCTCACTGGGTCTGACAGCCTAGGCTCTAACCCATATCAAATCTAAACATTGAACCCTAGTCAGCTGAATCACACTCTGAGACTTACTGCTGCAGGGGTATTGGGAGTTTTTACTTGTTGTTTAGATATACCCTCTGAGACTAGTGATGAATGGACAGGGAGTGGGAGGGGAAAAAGGACTTTTTGTACTCATCTCTTCCACGTGACAATCTTGTGGGTACATCATCATATCGCCAAATGTGAGAGTAAAGAGATAATACTACATGAGTTTGATAGAACATTAAAATGTCCAATTACTGAGGAAGGGAACACAAACTCCTTGAGAATGACGTTTTTCTTGGTGGGTTTTAACAAACCCCAGGAAAGAATAATATGTTAATTATAAATGCTCCACAGGATTTCTCTCTCACATACACACACCACTTCCTTCAAAAGGGTCCCTTCTCAACTTGAGAACTTGCACTTGTGTTTTTCACTCCAGCAGAGGGCTGGTGGTGCGCATGTATGAATGTGCACACGTGTGTGCACGTAGGCATTTGCATGGACAGAACTTTTTTCCTACTCTAAATATGGCCTAGAAAATTGTTATTACTTATTCTTATTTTCCAACAATTATCAAACAATAGTATAGACAAGAATAGTGCAGTTTAGCTTTTCATTACAGTGTTAAAAATACCTGATACTTTGCTACATTAGCGGTTGCACTGTGTTTAGAAAATTAATATGTAATTTAGTGGAAAGACCTCCTCAGATATCTCAATGTCCATTTACATCTTGATGTCACATTTTAATGACATTTTTAGTCATCATGTAGGCTAGAAACTTCATTTTTAATCATAAACTACAATCCTTAAGCACGGCAATTGAACAATGTGTAGCTACAAAGATCACATTACACAAAAGAGCCCAATAAAGAAGAAAAGTGAAAAATGTAGAGTTAAGATAATGAAGGGATGTCTAGTAAAAGCAAGAAAGATGTAATTAGCTACATTTTTAAAATGTATTAAATAGAAAGCTGATTATTATAAATATGAAATAAGCAGTACATGAACCTTTCATTATTTAAAATTACAGAGAACACCGCATCAAGGGAAGAGTGCAAGTACAGGTAATCTTTCAAAGCTTGTAGTTACCTTCATACTTACTCATGTCTGGTAAGCTTCTTGAGCACTGCATGAATTAATGATTAGAAGTGGTCCCAATTTGGTTTTATGCATCATACAAAAAAGTGGACCAAGTGTAGCTAATAAGCCCTCACAAAATAAGTGTGAATCACTCAAAAAATTGAAAAGAAACCCGAAGAAATAATCAGCGATGGGGATTTACAACAAAACATCATGATGTTGGGCAGATATTGAAGTAAACAAACATTTGTATGTTTTCACCATCAAGGCTTCCAGTATGTTTACAGAAACAGCCTTTAAACCAGCCTGGCTTTTAACATACAATCTCGGGTGGTATTGACTACAATGTTAATTTTAAATTGCTGAGAAAAATTTAAGAAGAATATTTAACTAGATTTAAAAGAATATTTCATTTTGACATTCTATTTTTCAAACTACATATAATCAAAACATTTCAATGTTCTTTTTGTTTTTTAAAAGGAAAACAAAAAAAGAAAGAGAAACATTTATAGAAAGAAAAACATTTACAGTCAAATAAAATAGCAATTCTAAAGGAACTTACATTTTGAGCTTTCCTGACTATGCCATATTAGGTTACCTAATGTTGAGCCCCTTCACATCTTGCAAAAACCAGGACCAAAGTTTACATTCATTAAAGAGTTTGTAGACATTTGATATGTTGCCCTCTTGCAGTCAGGAAACCATACTGCTGAACACACGAATCAGGCATCAGATGGTGTGGAAGCACTTTCTTTATAAAGAGAAATGAAATGATCAAAATAAAATCAGATACCATTTTCCAGACATAGTAACATTGAGCAAGTTTAGAGATCAGCTATTATAACTTCTTTTACAGATAGATATTCTTACATTTACCGTAAATTACCCTGGCTTCTGTGCAATCAGCTCAGTCAGATTCAACTCAGTTGCCTAAAGTACAAAAATAATTTTGAATTGAACTAAGGATTTCTAGCTCCTAATTTAGAAAAAAACTGAATTGCATCAAACATAGACATAGCTCAGCAATCATAACTGTAAAAACAAGTGTACAGTTCAGACTAGGAGTAGATTCTCTCATTTGATTCTCATGTCCTCATTGTCATTCTTACACTGTCATGAAAGTGTTCTCTACTATATTTGGACTGACAGGAAGAGGTTCAGATCACCATGTGGGAAGTGGTGGGAAACTGTGATGCACATAAATCAGAACATATCTCTTAAAGCCAGAGTGATCAAGTTTCGTTAGGCTTTGTCTAGGCTAGGAAAACGGTGCATTTTTCAGTCAAATTAGCTCAACGGACCTAATATGTCCATACTGGCATAAGTGGGATTTTCAGTCCAGTTAAATTAACTCAACAGAACTAACAACATATGTGAAAACTTCAATTAACACCGATGCAGACATTTGGGCCCAGGGTTAAAACCTGACTTGCTAGACTGAGCTCAAGGTGTTAACTTATGGTACTATGAAGAGTAAAACTGAGGAACTTTTTCTTATTGGGGCCACTAACCAATATTCCCTGTAAGCCCAGTGCTTGGTCAGCTGCCCAAGAGAGATTTAGGGGCACATGTTTCTATTGGTGGTAAACACCAGCATGTGTCTTGGTACACATAAATTTATTCCTCCCAGGGAAGGAAGAACTTAGAGGGAACACTGCCATTGACCCCAAGAAAAAAAATCACAGGCCACACACAGTCCCCATAGAGTGGAAAGTTCAGAGGCTCAAGGCTTCTCTTAGGTTCTGGCCTGGGGCCAAAAAATAAGGGATTCAGGATGTGGGAAGGAGCTCCAGACTGGGGCAGAGGATTGGGGGCCAAAGAGGGTGAGGGCTCTGACCAGGGGTGCATGCGCTAGGACCAGGCTGGGGCCAAGAGGTTCGGAGTGCAAGGGAGGACATGCAATCAAAGGAGGACTGAAGCCATGGGCAAGGGGCCAAGAAAATAAGGCCCAACTGCACAATAACAACAAATGCTACAAGACCCTGTTAATATATTACCATTACCCAGTGATTCAATTACAACATGGTTGAATTTCATAAAACAATTCACTCTCTCTCTCTCAGACATCACTTGATAACAAGTAGGACACCTTCATGTGACCCTCTTATTTGTTAGTCTGTTGATGGCTGCTCAGCTCAATTCTGGAGCTGCAGGATCTTATTACAGAAGAGGCAGGTGTTGGTAGCTGTTGGAGAGGCACAGGGCAGTTCTGGAGTCTCTTCTTCTCTGCCTAGTCTCATCAGCACTGCAGTGGGAACTCTCAAATTGCACCACCACCTCATGGATTACTGTTCTCCACTGGGTACAGTCTTGGGCAAGGTTCTCCCAAGCACTGACAACGATGCTGCACTTTTCCATGGTGCCTTCAGCATGTCCTTATATCACTTCTGCTGTCCCCAGTGCTCCTCCATCCTTCCTCCAACTTGGAAAACAGAATTTGTTTTGGGAGATGCTGATCAGACATCTGAACCACCTGACCAGTCCAGCGAAGTTGTTCATGAATGATAATGGCTTCAATGCTGTTCATGTTTGACTCTTCCAGGACACGAGTGTTGGTGCACCTACCCTCCCAAGAGATATTTAGGACTCTCCTAAAGCAGTGTTGATATTATTCATGTGCCTTCAAATGAAGCTTGTACAATGTCCAGGTTTCACATACATACAGTAGCACTGGAACAACCTTGCTCGGTATACAAGGAGCTTTGTCTTTAGACAGATGTCCTGATTTTCAAAGACCTTTTGTCTTAGGCAGGCGAAAGCAGAGATTACACTGCTCAGATGACGTTGGATTTCTGCATCAATGTCAACTTTAGAGGAAAGATGACTTCTAAGGTATAGGAAGCATTCCACATTTTTCAGCAGTTCTCCATTGACTTCAATAGAAGGTACGTGAGATTGTCCCATCGGCGAGTGTTGGTGGAAACACCTTCGTCTTTTTGACATTCAGTGTGAGGCCGAGATTCTCATATGCTTCAGTGAAGGCACTTAAGATGGTATGAAGGGCTAAAGGAGAAAGAGCAGCAACCATGTTGTCCTACACATCTTGGACCTCCGTGATCAAAGTCATGGAGGCCTTCCTTTTAACCTTCAGTCTAAGATTGAAAAGCTTCCCATTCATTCTATAGACAGACAATCATCATGCCATCTGGAAGCTTGCCATCAATGAGGTGAAGGGTCATGGCAATTAAGACGCAGAACGGTGATGGGGCAATGACGCAAGCCTTGCTTGGGATCAGGGGTCATTTTGGGATCCATTGTTGTTCAATACTGCAGTAGTCATGTTGGCATGAAGCAGCCCCAAGAGGCTAATGAAATTTTTGGGGCAGAGGATCTTTGAGAGGGTCGTCC
Source organism: Carettochelys insculpta (assembly GCF_033958435.1). Taxonomy (NCBI): domain Eukaryota; kingdom Metazoa; phylum Chordata; order Testudines; family Carettochelyidae; genus Carettochelys; species Carettochelys insculpta. The sequence continues at coordinate 43,837,562 of NC_134140.1, read as the reverse complement.
ACAGGGTGCTATGACTACCTGAGTCAAATGCTTCGGTCAGGTTGATGAAACTCATGTATAAGGCTTGGTTTTGTTCACAACATTTTTCTTGCATGGTGACAAGTATCAGAGAGGTAGCTATGTTAGTCTGTAGCGTCGAGAACAAGAAGTAGTCTTGTGGCACCTTATAGACTAACAGATATTTTGGAGCATAAGCATTCGTGGGCAAAGACCTGCTTCCCACGAAAGCTTATTCTCCAAAATATCTGTTAGTTTATAAGGTGCCACAAGACTTCCTGTTGTTCTCGAAACATTCTTCTTGCAGTTGTTGGGTGGTGAAGATCATACCTGCTGTTCCTCGAATAGTCAGTTTGCAAGGATTTGGGCTATGATTTTCCCTGCCATTTCCAGAAGGGAGATGCCAAAATAATTGCCACAGTCTGACTTGTTGCCCTTCATGAAGTGACTGATGATCAGTGTGTCTGAAATCTCACAGCACCTGCTCTCTCTCCCAGATCTTGAGAATCAGGAGGTGGAGTTGTTTGTGGAGTTCTGGCCTGCCTTCTTTGAAGACTTTGGTGGGAATTCCATCTAGTCAAGTTGCCCTGTTGTACTTCATCGCTTTGATGGCAGCTTGGACCTCACTCAGGGTAGGAAGAGTTCCAAGATCGTCCCTACGTGGTTGCTGAGGGATTTGCTCAAGGGATTCTAGGATCACAGTGGAGGGGTGGTTCAAGAGCTCACTACAATGCTCCCTCTAGTAAGAAGCAATGGCTTTATTGACTCTCAAGAGTTGGGTACCATCCTGTGATCTCAGGGGATTGAGTCCACGGTTTCTTGATCCAGAAGCAGCTTTGGCCCTTCCACGTCCCCACCATCATCCCTCCCTCCCTCCATGCCAACTCCTAACCCGCACCTAAAAAGAAGCACATGGGTATGATCTTAAAACACTCTCCTTTACAACAGAAACTTAAACCTTCTGCCAAACAATAAATAAATGTGAATAAATTAAACCAACTACATGTACAAAAATAAAGAACCCTGAATGAACTATGTACATCTGTGAACTATTTACATAACTATGGGGTGGAGAGTGGAACAGGGGCTTCTGAACTGGGTGGGAGGCATTATTCTAAGAAAGGAATGGACGGCCTTGAGCCATCCCAGCCACAGGTTCCCCGTCCACCCTGAGTTCGCCTCGGGGCTGGGTTGGGACCAGGAGCACGGGGAGGTATGGGTGTGGGGCAGCTGCAGGGTTGAGCTCTGCAGGGGAGCCAGGAAGAGCCTGGGGGCATGGGCACCAGCTACCTCTGCTGCCCACTGCAGGGCCTACAATTACACCTGGGCCATGGGCTCAGGGGTAGCGGGGGTAGGAGGGGAGATGGCAGCAGGAAGAAGGGAAGTGGCAGGCCCCCAGGGCACTGCATCCTGGGCCAGTCAGGCCTCAATCAGGTCAGGGCACAATCTACCCAAAGGTCCGAGTACCACACCCAGTCCTGGTGTCATTTCCAGCCCGCCTGCAGCCACTCCCAAGCAATGGATTCTGCTCCAGGATGGCGGCTGCCAACTCCTGGAAGCTGTTGTCTGCCGGGCAGTGACAGACCCTTGGGTGTGTAGCAGGGTCAGTGGTGTGTTCTCACTGGCTGGCAGGGGTCCTGGTCCTGCTGGCTCAGGCTCCTTGGTGGGGCTGCTCTGGCCCTCAGATGGTGCAGCTTTGGGGTGGGAAGGGGGAGCAGCTCTGAATTCATCCCACAGCACAGCCCCTGTGGCCCTTCCCCCTGCCCCATGAGTGGCAGCCCCCCTTCCTGCGGATTGTGGGATGGGTTCATCTGGTGTGTGTGCGTTCAAGCCCCCTGGACAGTGGGCCCTGTTAGAAGAAGACACTGTGGTGTCATGGGCATCGGTCTGACCATAGGACCCCACCCCATCGAGCTGGTGCCCCAGAGGGGGAAACTGGCCATGAAGCAGTCCCTGCCTGAGTGGCAGGCATGCCAGATGCATCCAGGGCCTCTTCCTGCATGCATGAAACTCATAGCAATGTCCAGGAGGGTGGATACTGCCTGTCAGCAGGGCCATGGCCGGTACAAGAGGGCCACACCCTGAAGTGGGATACGTAGGGTGTGTCTGTCACTCGAGTAGCTGGCATGCTCCCAAGCATGGCAGGGGTGGGTGGATTCTGCCCCCCCCAGGGCCCTGGGGGTCATGCAGCTCGTCATGGGGCTGCCCGGCTGTGAGCAACCCAGCAGCTGTGTCTGGGGGCTGCCCATGGGTTCTGGCTGGGACATCCCAGTGGGTATATGGTACATACCAGGCCTGGGACGTGGGTTCCTGGTGGGGTTGTCCCATCGGGGACCATGGCATAACCTGTCTTCTTCCCTGCCCCCAACTGGGTGTATGCTGCCTGTCGGAGACTCACCAGAGGGTGTCAGGAACAGGTTCAGGGATGCCCATGCCAACACTATGGCACTGGAGGGGACAGAGGACAGGGCGATGGCCAGTGTTCCCTGGCTGTAGTCAGGGTCAGACAGCGAGTCATCATGTGGCTCTGGGGAGGATCCTGGGTCTGAGGTGACAGCCTTGGGGCTGGGGGTGGAACCTCCTTACCAGTGTCCACCGTCTTCCAACCTGGAGCCCCTTCATTGCCTCCGCCCCAGCAGCCAGTGCAGGGCTTCATAGTAGGGGCAGGAGGGCACCCCAGCTCCCAAGCGGCTCTGGGCGTCCCTGGGTCACATGTAGCCCTGGCACAGTTCCTTCACATTTGCACACACCTGTTTGAGGGTGTATGCAGGGTGGCCGTGCTGTGCCAGGGCTGCTGGAACACACCTGTAGCCAGTGACGTTGGGGTCCAGCACCAGAGGTTCATCAGCCCAGAGGGCCAGGAGGTCCAGGACCTTGGTGCAGGTTCCTGGGATGACTCCAAGGGTTCTTGGGAGGGGCCAGGGTGATCCCAGGCAACCTCAGCAATTTTTTTCTGTTGGGGGAGTGACTGATAGGGTGTGTGACTGAGCATGGGCAGTCAGCACACACACTAGCCCCCAGCTTCCTGCACGGGGCTTCCCGGAGCCCAGTTGCTTTAAGGGCTTTAAGCAGTAAGCATAGAGCCCCACTAGCTGAGGGCAGGGCACCTCCTGGCTCTGGCTTCCAGCTGCCATGGAGGACCTGCTCTGTCAACAAAACTATCTACATGGGCACTCTGTCAACAAAACAGTGTTGCCAGAGGCCCTGCACCTAAACAGGGAGCGTGCAACTCTGCCAGGTGAAAAGCTTACGTCTGTCGACAAACTCTCGACAGAGCACCTTAGCTATGTAGAGGCTCCGCGAGTTTTGCGACAAAAGCCCTGTTCTATCAACAGAGGGTGCCTATGTAGACATGGCCTTGGTGTTTTTAATTTGACACCATTTTCCACATCTTCAGGGTGTACTGTCAGTAGCTTCCTACGGAGCACTATCGGGAAGTCACTTCATCCGATGGGGTCCTTCAAGTCTTGTACGTAGATCTTCCATTGGATCTGTTTCCTCTGACTTCTCTTCCTCTGAATTCTAATTGCCATTTTGGATCAAATAAGGTGGTGGTTGGTTCAGCAGTCATCAGCGCCAATCACTGCACTTGTGAGGACATCATGCCGATCTGGAGTGCGGATGATGACGTAGTCTGTGACGTGCCAGTACTTCAATCTTAAATTTTTTCCCTGGTAGAAGACAACTAACATCCCACCAACAGCATAAAACAGAACTGTGTTGGGATTGGGTTCCCAGAGCTTTTTAAAAAGTGGCACTGATGGACTCTAAAACCTTTTATTTTTGTTAAAATCTTCTACCAATGTATTTTACACTAGTGCTGCAACTGTGAGACTGTCCTCCAGCCTATACTAGTGCTTACATTATTGCACCATAGGCTGTTATGTATCACTGTCAATGCAGCAATGGGAAATATTATCAAAAATGCAAATGCTTGCAAGGCCATCCAAATAAAAATGTGTGTGAAAATAAATACATTCTACAAGGGAAGAACATAGTATGAAGTGGAGGAGATCATAAAGGATATTGTAAGGGTTTTTTATGTTCTTTGCTCTTAGCTGAGTTTGTTTCTCAAGCATGGACTACACTTAAAATTAGGTCAACACCGCTAAAGCACTCACAGATGTAAGAAATTCTCAACCCTGAATGCCATAGGCATGCCAACCTAACCCCAAGCACAAATGAGGCGAGGAACAATGAAGGAATGCTTCCAGTGACCTAGCTACTGCTGCTTAGGAGGTGTATACCTTAAAGAAACAGAAAAACCCCTTCTGTCTCTGGAGGAAGCATCTACATTACTATGCTACAGCAGCACAGCTACAGCCAGCAGTGTAGACAAACCCTCAGACTGTCATGTAACATGTCAGAGTGATAAAATATATGGAGAAGGAGTCAACTGACTTCTTTATTACTAATATTCTGTTTAGATGGAGGCATCTATAGCTAACTGCCAGTAGGATTTGTATTTAGGTTATTTTATTTTTAGCAGGGTTATAGCCCAGCACTTCAGCAAATGGGAGCACAAGTCAACCACAAGTCTTAAGGAGCATGCTGAAAATACATCATGAGGGGGAAATGTAAAACGTTTAAAAAGTTAGCATTCAAATTGCTACTCAGAACAAGTTTAAAGAAGGGGAAGGAAGGAGCCCAAAGGAAAAAATATGAGGAACATTGAAAACAAGAGTGCTATATGCTTGTACAATATTTCAAGTCACATCTTCTCTATTAAAATCTACCATGTTGGTTACATTTTCGTTATACCTCTATGTTGGCAACCTAGATGAAAATAATGTTTTAAATGGATAGAACATAAAAATCACATTGTAAACATGTAGGATTATGAAAACAAAATATCTAAAAATACTATTTTCTTTCAAATAAATTAGTATCATTTGGTATACTGTGATTTTCACTTTAAGGTTCTAAATTATTCACTTTTTGAACTGAGAACTGAGAACATGTGGCTTAAACCGGGATGGGAATTTTCTGAGCCAGTATAGGGGCTTGTTTGCATACTTGCTTAATCTAATTCTTGACCTCCCCCCCCACCACCCCTCCACTCTCTGATTTGCTCACCTCCATCAATTTTTTTCTGATTTGTCCACCTTGATTACTGTTTTTGGTTCTCTGTGCCTTAAATAATGAGTCTGTTCTGGTATGGCTATGATTTGAATAAGTGGGTCTGTCCCACGAAAGCTCACCTAATAATTATCTTGCTAGTCTTTAAAGTGCTATCTGACTGCTTTTTTGTTTTGATAGTATATAGACTAGCTCAGCTCCCTCTCCGATACTACCTCATGACCATAAGTGATTGGAAAGATGCACAAGTACTTTAAGTTCCAGGTGTGCAAGTATTTCCAACTTCACTGTAATATCTAGATTTGCTTGAAGGCTCATATATGGAATCCTACCACTTACTGTTGTTTTTTGACTGCTGGTTTGTGTAACCCCAAAGGAAGCGAGTATAGAACTGTAAACTTGAAGGCCATTTTTGCAATGAAAGGAGCAAAGTACGCCTTCTTGCACTGGTTTCATTACAGTAGAAGTGGGATGCATATGTCCACAATGTTCATAAATCAATTTAACTCCCTTGGATACAGTTGGAGTGCTGAACTAGAGTAAGTTCTATTAATCTAAAACAAAAGAGATTGTACCCATTCACGTCTGGCAACAAGACAATAACCAGTTAAGGAAGGTCCTGTGCCTGTTTGAGTACCTGTCAGCCAAGGACTCTGTAGCCCACAAAGCATCCTTCTCCCCACTCCAGTGCTATCTTCAAATGAAAGTGCAAGTGGCGCAGTTGCTGTGCTGCAAGCGCTTTTATTCCAGAAGAGTTGCAATGCTTTAGAAGTGCACTAAGTCCACCACACAGCTCAGAGAGCCGATCCAGAGTCCCAGCCCATTGTCCAGTGTAAGCAAACGCTTAATCCAGCGTTTCCCCAAGCATGGCACGAATACCACCACTGGCACACGACAGGATTTCAAGCGGTAGGCGGCAGAAAAGGGGAGAGAAGCACTGGGACTGCACTGGTAAAGGGCCAACGCCACTAAGGCCAAAGTACCGAGGGGGAACGTGCGGGCTTTGGGAAATGCTGCCTTAACCAAGGAGCCTGCAGAGCCCTGCCCCCCTCCCCACCAACTCCTGCCCAGCACGTCCCAGTGCTACTAAAGGATGGGAACTCGCCCAGCAGGCGCAAAACGCTGCGTGGGCGACACTCCCGCCTGTGGGCAGGGACCTCGCGGCGCTCGATGACTACAGAGGGCTGGCCGCTCGGTCGCTGCTGCGCAGCCGCGGCCGGTGAGCCCCCGGGGAGGAGGTGCAAGGCCAGAGGCGAACCCCGCCGCCGGGTCAGCTCTAAGAGGGCCGATACGCACCAACCAGTGTGGGTAGGACGCGGCCTCGCTCTGCCGCAGAGCCCGCGTCGGCCGGCCCCGGAAGCCAAGCAGCCCTCCTGCGGGGAGGAGGAACAGCCGCCTCAGGCTCCTCCCCGGCTGCCGCGGCCCTGTCCCCCTCCACCGCCCCGCGCTCCCAGCCCTGTCCCCGGCCGGGGCCGCCCTTACCTCACGCGGCTCCGGGAACCCGCAGCCACGAGCGGTCTCTGGCTGCCGGCTTCGCGGTGCTGCGGCAGCTCCTGTCCTGGCCAGAGGTGAGGGGAGGAGGCTGCTCGGCGGCGGCTCCTGCGAGGGCAGAGGTAGGGGGAGGAGGCTCAGGCGGAGCGTGCGCCGCGGGGACACAGTGCCGCTCTCCGGCCGGCCGGGGAAGAACAGCCCTGGAGGAGGCTCCGCGCTCCTCTTCCCCCACCCGGGGCCTGGCCCGGCGCCGGCCGCGGGGCGTTGGCATTCCAGCCCGCGGGCGGCTCGTCCGCCGAGAGGACGTAGGGCACCAGGGCTCGCTGCTGCGGGGCAACCCGCGGTCCCAACCCCCGACCGGCAGGATCCAGGCCGGCGCCTCTCCATGTGGTGCGTGGGCAACGAGCCAAGTCCCTCCCACCCAGGCGGTGTGTATGACTGACCCTCACCGTCACTCACTTCGTCTCCCGTGCCAGCCGCGCACAGCCCAACGCTGTGGAGCCTTGGCGTTTGTCCGGCTTTCGCCTTCTAGTAGTGAGTCTGAAGTGCAGTGTGGGAAATCCCCTTCTGTCACAGGGAAGGGAGTGAGGGGAAGGAAACGCAGTGTTGATGACAGTGTTCCCTCTCAGTTCTTCCATCCGTGGGCAGGAAACCTTATGTGCACCAAGGCATCTGCAGATGTGCGTGGACAATAGAAACACATGCTGCCCAGTGTGGATGGCTGTGGGTACTCTGCTAAAACATCAAGAAGTTCTGTGGCACCTTATAGACTAATAGATATTTTGGAGCATAAGCTTTTGTGGGCAAAGACCCGGTTCATCAGATGCATGAGTGGGGGGGGGGGGGGGGGGGGTTCAGAGGAGAATTTAAAGAGGGAGTCTCGATCAAGGGGAGGGCCAGAGCTAACAAGGTCAACTCAGTCAGGGTGGATGTGGCCCATTATAGGGAGTTAATGTGGAATATCAAGAGAGGAGAAATCAAGTCAGTTCAGTCAGGGGGGATGTGGCCTATTATCAGTAGCTAATGTAGAGGCCTGAACATCAAGAGTGGAGGCACTGCTGTTGTAATAGGCCAACCACTCCCAGTCTCTGTGCAGTCCTTGGCTGATGGAGTCAAATTTGCAAATTAATTGCCGCTCTGAAAACTCTCTTTGCAGTTTTTGTTGTTGTAGTTGTAGGACTGCTACTTTTAAATCTGTCACTGAGTGTCCAGGGAGATTGAAGTGTTCTCCTACAGCTTTTTGTATGTTTTCATTCCTGATGTCTGAATTATGTCTATGTATTCTTTTATGTAGAGACTATCCAGTTTGACCAATGTAAATTGCAGTTGGACATTGCTGGCACATGATGGCATATGTTATCTTAGTAGATGTGGAGGTGAAAGAGCCCCTGATGGTGTGGTTGATGTTAGGTCCTGTGATGATCTCACTGGTGTAGATATGTCAGCAGAGTTGGCAGCGAGGTTTGTTGCAGGGATTGGTTCCACGTTTAGAGTTGCTGTGTTGTGGTCTATAGTTGCTGGTGAGAATTTGCTTAAGGGTGGCAGGCTGTCTGTAGGCGAGGACAGGCCTGCCTCCCAAGGTCTGTGAGAGTGAAGGATCATTGTCCAGGATGGGTTGCAGGTCAGTGATGATACGCTGGAGAGGCTTTAGCTGGGAGCTGTATGTGATGGCCAGTGGTATTCTCTAGCTTTTCTTGTTGGGCCTGTCCTTGTAGGAGGTGGCTTCTGGGTACATGTCTGGCTCTGTCAATCTGTTTCTTCACTTCCTTAGGTGGGTATTGTAGTTTCAGGAAAGCTTGATAAAGGTCTTGTAGATATTTGCTTCTGTCTGAGGGATTGGAACAAATGCAATCGTACCCTAGTGCCTGTCTGTACACAATGGATCGTGTGGTATGCCCAGGATGGAAGCTGGAGGCATGTAGTAAGCATAGCAGTCTGTGGGTTTTCGGTATAGTGTGGTATTTATGTGACCATCACTTATTTACATAGTAGTGTCCAGGAAGTGGATCTCTTGTGTGGACTGGTCCAGGCTGAGGTTGATGGTGGGGTGGAAACTGTTGAAATCACAGTGGAACTCTTCAAGATCCTCTTTCCCATGGATCCAGATGATGAAGATGTCATCAATGTAGCGCAAGTAGAGGAGGGGTGCTAGGAGATGAGAGCTGAGGTGCTCTGCTAAGCAGCTGGGTGGTAACTGAATCTCTGCTTGGTGGCAGACCAAGCCTTCAACTTACTGAGATTACACTTGGACCTTACTATCATAGAGTCTCACAAATAACAAGCAGTCCTGTGGCACCTTATAGACTAACACATTTATTAGATTATGAGCTTTTTTGGGTAAAACCCACTTCCACAGATAAATGGAGCAGAAAAATAGAATCCAGGGTTTATATGGGGTTAAGAAAGGAGAAAAAAGAAAGTGGAGGGGAACCTGTCTTTCATCAGACCAGTTGATGAAGCACAATAAGCAAATTTTCCAGATCTGAAGATGTGGCTCTGTCCCATGAAAGCTCATCACCTAATTAATTATTTTGTTAGTCCTTAAAGTGCTACAGGACTGCTCTTTTTCTTTTAAAGAAGGATGTGTTCCATTCTTGGTAATTTCAAAGGCAGAGATATTGCCCTAGTAATATATAAGAGAATTAAGATCTCTGTTCAAAATAATGTTATGTGTCAAATTCCAGCTTCAATCCTGAAGTCTGCAATTCTGTGTGTCAGCCCCTGGAAGGTCCGTTGCACTTACTTAGGAGAAAAAAGTCCATTAGCACATTATGGTATACGCTGAAAAACAGAAATGACAGAAGAATACTGTTGATGCTTTGTAGCTGAGGAAGAGTTAAGGCTGAGGTAGAAGCCTTCTGTGTTTCCTGTTTTGTTTGTTTTTTTTTAATAACCTAAGTTTGTTTATACTGTAGTGGTGCCTGAAGACCCCAATCAAGACAAAGGCTGCATTGTTCTAGGTGCTGTAAAATAAATATGAAGTAGTGCTTGCCCTGAGAACAAAGCTTCAAATTAATGTTTTTCATCTAGTTAGTAATAACTCTTAACAGTTGGATTAGAGTTGCCACCTGTTCAAGCTTTCCCTGGCTCACCCCTTTTTTGACTTATCTGTCCTGGGAAATCTTTGTAAGGGTGTTCAGTACACACTGCCAGCTGTCCCTTTTTCTGAAGTGGCTGTCTCAGGAAATCTGTTAGGGTTTTCAGTGAACATTGCCAGCTGTTTCTTTCTTGAGGTAGCAGTCACCAGAAATGTGAAAGGGTGCTCAGTGCATAGGTCCAGCTGTACACAGTTTTATGGGTTCAGTCATTGTGGGTGCCTCAGATTTTTGTTCCTCAAAGAGGCAACCCAAACTTAATTAGTAATTCACATTTTTAAAATCCTGTACAATCCTGCTTTAGGAAGGAGATGAATGAGGTGTTGCTTGGATTATAGCAGCACCCTGTGTTGTGTTGGGCTGAGTGAAGACAATCCTTTTGGGTACATGAATGCTATAACTGGGTGGGGTGAGTGCAACAGGTATAGGCTTACCAAAGCTAGTTTTGTAAAAATAGCAGTGAAGCTGTGGCAGCAGGGCAGCTGTCCAGCCACAAGCCTGGTTACATACAGGAGCAGCTAGCCCATATTGCTGTGACTTCACTGCTATTTTTAGTGAGCTACCTTCTGTCAAAGCTAGCTTGGGTGTGCCTGCATGTGCTGTAGTAACAGCACATAATTGCAGAGCAGACATGCCCACACAGATTACACTAATGGTTGTAGCAAAACAATTGGTGAGAAAAAAATAAAAGGGTGGACATAACAGAGAATGGACCTGTAATTAAATATTTTAGCTATGTAACTACTAATTTTTTTCAAATAAAAAGGTTTTTAAATATAAATAAACTGGGCATATTGATATCAATAGTTCTTAATAGCCAACTGTCTAATCCTTATCAGTTAGCAATAGATATCACAGAAGAAGTGGGTTTGGAGAATGACCTTGAATGATAGTTGTGGAAGCATTCACTGCACAAGGAAACTCTCAGAATTACATGTGAGGAAAAGTATATCAGGGTATGATCGGGGTGCTAGAACAATTTTTATACTAGGGGTGCTGAAAGCCATGGACCCAAAGTGGAAACCTTGTGAAAGCCACTGTTGTTTATGTGTACTTGAAATGGAGTGTTTCTTTGTCATAAGTTCTGTTCCCTTAATTAATAAAATTTTAAATGTTTTTAGTTGCCTGATACATGTTAGACTACTTCTACATGACAGCCTAAATGCAAAATAAGCAACACAATTTGAACTCCACAAATTGCATAGCTTCTTTCTAGTGTAGTTTGAAATAGGCTATTTCAGCATTTGGCGCTGTCTAAACAGCGCCAGATGTCAAAATACTGCGCTATTTCAAAACATCCCTTACTCCTCCTGCAACAAGGAGTGCAGGGTTGCCGAAATAGCACGCCTGTTATTTTGAAAACTTTCAAAATGATGGGCACGTGTCAAAGATGTGCTGTAGCTATTTCGGGATACTGCTGGTATCTCAAAATAACTCTGCCATGTAGACTCAGCCTTACAGGATAAAATTCTATTTTTGGAACAAACTTCATCTTCATTAGCTTACACATATGCTAATTGTGCTGAACAAATCCTACAGCAATCAATTTCCTGTCACTTCACTGTGTCTCAGAATCCATAGCAATTGTTCACAGACATTATTAATAGGTGCGTTGATTCTATTCCTACATACAGAGCAATCACTACAAAATTCATAACAGCATGTAAAACAGGAAGGCTAGATAGACCACGTTACAACAACACACGCTGAGCTCTTCTAATAGCCCTTGTTTCCAACACTGCAAATTCAGCAGGCAGTGGCTCTACCTCTGTCCTCCAGGTCAGCAAAAACTTTTCCACTTTTTCTCTACAAATATGCAAGATACAGCAGGCAGCTATAACCACTGGGTTATTTTTCTTACTGAAATCCTGTCTTGTAAGTAAACAGCTCCAGTGGCCCTTCAGTTAACGAAAGGCATGTTTCACTATCATTCTGCACCTTCTTAGCGTGTTGTTCACGCAATCCTTGGTGCTGTTGAGGTGATCAGTATATGGCTTCATGAGCCGTGGGAGCCAAGTGGTAGACTGGCAGGATCATTATTGGTGTTTCAGCAATGCCAGTGGTAAGACACTGGTCAGGAAATAAAGTCCTTGCATGTAGCTTTCAGTTTTGTGTTCCTAAAGCTCTGCATAACATGCGCCTTCCCTGATCAGCCCACGCTGGTGTCAGTAAGGCATAGAATTGTAGGAGGTCATCTAGTCCAGTCCCCTGCAGTCTTGGCAGGACCAACACCATCTAGCCCAGGTGTGTCCAACACATGACCTGCAGACCAGAATCCAGCCCATGCAGCCTTTACATTTGGGCTGCGGAGTTGGCAGCAACGCCATTTTGAAAGCCAGCTGGCCAGCTCTGAGCCACAAGTGGCTGTTTAAGGAGCCATTTGCGGCTCCTGCTGCTGCCACAGCTCACTCCTCCTCCAGCTAGCTGCCCTGCTGTGCTGAAAGAGTAAAACTCAATTTAATTGATTTAATGGTTGGCAGGAGGGATATCCAACTGAGTCCCATTATTTCAGCACACGAGGGCAGAGAGCCACACGCGCTGCAGGTGTGGGAGGGAACAGGAGAGCTGAGGGGAGCCACCCAGCAGCGCTGAGGAGGAGATGGCAGCCCAGTGAAGGTGCAACAGGGGGCAGCAGCAGCTGGAGCTCCTGTGTAAAGTAAGTTAATCCTGGATTTGGGGCTGTGAGGGGTAAGTCTGGGTGGTGGGGGGCATGGTTTGGAGCTGCAAGACATTTAAACTCGGGGGTGGGAAGGTGGCAGTTTGGGGCTGCAAGGGGTTTAAGCCTGGGGTGGGAGGGTGGTGGTTTGGGGCTGCAAGGCGTTTAAGCCTGGGAATGGTTTAGGGGCTGAGAGGGGTTAAGCCTGGGGGGGGAGTTTGGGACTGAGAGGGGTTAACCCTAGGGATGGGGGGGCAGGTTTTGGGGGGTATATTGTGTTCAGCCCCTGGAACATGTGAAAAATTGCCATGTGGCCCACGATGAAAAAAGGTTGGACGCCTGTGATCTAGACCATCCCTGACAGGTGTTTCTCTAACCTGCTCATAAATATCTCGAATGCTGGAGATTCTCCTACCTCCTTGAGCAATTTATTCCAATACTTAGCTGCTCTGACAGTGTGTATCATCAGAAATTAGGGAGAATACATTTCTTCCTCTTTTTTGTCATAGGTGGTGTGTGGGAGTGTATAGCGGGGCCACATGCATCCTCCCAGCGTTGGGCAGGGAGAGTCCCACACTCACCATCAGCACCTCTTGTGGGGACTAGGGGAGCAGTCCTGCCCTTCTTCTGGCAGCAGTTCTCGGGCCGTAATATTCCAAGAGGGTGGAGGGATGCCCTGCGTTCCCTGGAAGAAGTGCAGTGCTTCCTCAGTAAGAGGTAGGCAGGGGCAGAGAGAGGGCAGGACATGAGCAGAGCATGGATGGGAGGAGCAGGACCACTGATGGGGAGGGGCAGGGGAACATGGCTAGTGCCTCCTCCTCCCCCTGGGAATCCCCGCACCAGTCACAATATTTTAGGTATTTGAAAACTGTTATCATATCCCATCTCAGACCAGTTTCTTTTTTCCACTCAAAAAAAGAACAGTTCTTTCAATCTTCCCTCATATATCATTCTTTCTAGATCCATACAATGCTCCAGTTGAGGCCTAATCAGTGTGGACTATAGCAGAAGACCCCAGTGAGATCCATCCATATTTGCAGTACCACAGAAAAATAACTCTGTTATGTACTCTGTGGCAAGGTGATCTGGAGCTAAAATAGGAATTATATATATTTATGCCACTTGTCACCCCATTGCAATTTGGGAAACCCATTGCTACAAAATTATTGACTATAGCCACGTCTACACTAGCGGGCTATTTCGAAGTAGCCGTGCCAACTTCAAAATAGCGCCCGCCGCGTCTACACGCACTGAGCGCTATTTCGAAGTTGAAATCGACATAAGGCGGTGAGACGTCAAAGTCGCTATCCTCATGAGGAGATGGGAATAGCACCCTACTTCGACGTTGAACGTTGAAGTAGGGCATGTGTAGACGATCCACGTCCCGCAACATTGAAATAGCGGGGTCCTCCATGGCGGCCATCAGCTGAGGGGTTGAGAGATGCTCTCTCCAGCCCCTGAGCTCTATGGTCGCCGTGTGCAGCAGCCCCTTAAAGCTCCCTGCCCCCTTATTTCCTGTGCAGGAAGCTGAGAGCTTGTGCAGGCAGCAGCACTGCCACGTGCCCAGCCTGCACGTCCCTCGGCAGCCCCAAGCCACCACCCTGCACCCCATGGCATCCAGCCAACCCCCCAAGTGCCCACAGGGCACCCCTCCCAAGGGGACCCAGGGCTCCCAGCCTGCCAGCCAGGGGGGAAGAGGCAGTGGGGCCCCTCCTGGATGGAGGCCAAGATCCGGGACCTGCTGGGGCTCTGGGACAAGGAGGAGGTGCTCCAGGTAATGGGGAGCAAGAGGCGGAACGCAGATGCGTTCGCTCGGCTGGCCGAGGGCCTGGCTGCCCGGGGTCACCCTGCCCGCACTCCTGACCACGTCAGGAGTAAGGTAAAGGTGCTGCGGCAGCATTATGCCCGGGACACGGCCAGCTGATCTGGGGCTGCCCCCGCCACTTACCCCTTTTACAGGGAGCTCAGGGCCATCCTGGGCCCCCGGTACACCTCCTCCCCCCGGCCACCCTTGACACATCGGCTGACGAGCCCCAGCAGGCCCCAGAGACGGAGTCCGCCCCGGAGGCCAGCCCTGCACCCCAGGGGCCCCCCAGGAGCCCACCCCGGGACACCAGAGGAGGAGGAGGGGGCCTCCAGCGATGGGGTGCTCCAGATTGCCCTCCCCTCCCGCAGGTCCAGCAAGGCATCCGCCCGATGGGTGTCCCCCGACCGTGGGAGTGGAGCGTCAGGTATGTACCCCCCTCGTGCTCACTCCCGGGGTTAAGGGGCGGGGACAAGAGACATGACCAGGGCCCTCCACACACCCAGGTGACCATGGCCCCGAGGACAGCAGTGGCATGTCCCTCAGAAGAGTCCATCAGCCCCTGCCCCCCAGCAGGACAGCGCCATGCCCTATCCCTGGGGATGGGGGGAGCAGAACCTAGGGTCCCCCGGGGGGGTGGGGCTTGGACACCCATCAGCAGCAGCAGCAGCAGCATCTCCGGGGGACGGGGATGGGGAACCAGCAGCAGAGGGGTGGGGGGACAAGGGCCACGGGTCAGGGCCCACACTAACGGCTGTCTCCACTCTTCTTTCCCCCTCTGTTCTGCAGCTGCACCATTGGAGGGCCCGGAGAGCACCGGCGCGCCGTCTGTGGTCCCGGAGAGCCCACCGGGGCCATCCCACCAGGCCAGCCCTCAGCGGAGCACGGACCAGCCCCAGGACAAGCCCGACAGCGGCGGAGCTGGCTGCGGGCATCCACGGACCCCCAGCTGCTTGCCACCCTCCAGCGTCAGCTGGAGGTGTCCGAGTGGTGCCTGCAGGTGGAGGAGCAGTGGCTCCATCTCCAGGAGCGAGCGCTGGCCTGGTGCCAGGAGGCTTTGGGGGGGCCTTCATGCGCACATTCGATGCCATCGCACGGCACTTGGCCCCACCTGCCGCTCCGCCTGCCGTCCCTCCACCATTGTCCATCCTGGGGCCTGCCACCGAGGGGGACCATGGGCCTCCGGACTCCGCCCGGCCCTATCTGCCGGTTCTCCCAGCCCCCATGCAGCCTCGACCGGGCCTCCGGCTGAGATGTGGGTCGCACCCCCCAACACCAGGCGCAGGACAATAGGGATGCATGGCTGAGGACGTTGCCCCCCAAGGCCCCCTCCTTTGGACTTATTCCTCCCATCTTTGTAAATAGTTTTTGTTCTACCCCTGTTTTGTACCTGCCCCCCCATGTACATAGTTCCCCCCTTCTTCTTCTGTTTTAATAATTAATAATACAAGGTTGCAGGGTTTTGTTTAAAAAAAATTCCATTTTATTGCACAGAAGCGTGTGGGGGGTGTGCTCTTGGGTTCTCTGTGGTGTGGGCATGGGGGCAGGGAGTGTTGTGGAGGATGCGGGGGTGCAGTGGGTGGCTCACCCACAGCTGGCCCTGCCAGCGTTCAGCCCGCAGCCTGGTCAAAATGGGCCCACAGGGCCTCCCGGACCCAGATCCCCTCAGGGTTGACCTGGGAACTGGGGGCAGCAGGTGGCTGGACATCGGCCCTGCCAGCCTCCACAGCCCAGCCCTGGAAGAAGGCCTCTCCCTTGCTCTCCACCAGGTTGTGGAGTGCACTGCATGCGCCCACAACCTGAGGGATGTTGGTGAGGCCTGCATCCAGGCGGGTGAGGAGACACTTCCAGTGCCCTTTGAGGCAGATGAAAGTGCGCTCGACCACCTGGCGTGCATGGTTCAAGTGCGTGTTGAACCGCTTGTGGCTGGCTGTGAGATGGCCCATGTAAGGGTGCATGAGCCAGGGCCGGAGGGGGTACGCCGCATGTGCGACAACACAGAGGGGCATGGTGGTGTCCCCCACAGGGATCTCCCCCTGGGGGATGTAGGTCCCCGCCTCCAGCCGGCGGCACAGGCCCGAATTTCTGAACACCCGGGCATTATGGGTGCTGCCAGGCCAGCCAACATAAATGTCCAAGAGGCGGCCCCGGCTGTCCACCACGGCGTGGAGGACCACAGAATGGTATCCCTTCCTATTGAGGAAGCATCCTCCGCTGTGCTCCGGGGCACGGATGGAGATATGGGTCCCATCCAGAGCCCCAAAGCAATTTGGGAAGCCCAGGCTGGCAAACCCCGCAATGGCAGCATCCAGGTCCCCAAGTCACACGAGCCTCTGGAGGAGCAGGGCGTTGATTGTGCGGACAACCTGCAGGGGAAGGACATGAGAGAGCACCTGTGAGGGGTGTGCAGGGTGTGTCTGGCCCTCCCTCCCAGGCTCCTCCCCTCCCCCCCGGGCTCCCCTCTGGGGTCCCCCCTCCCCCTGGGTCCTCTTACTTCCATGAGGACAGCCCCGCCGGTGGCCTTGCCCATGCCGAACTGCTGCCCTACAGATCAGTAGCTGTCTGGAGTGGCCAGCTTCCAGACAGCGATGCCAACCCATTTCTCTACAGTGAGGGCACGTCTCATGGGGGTTTCCTGGTACCATAAGGCAGGGGTGAGCCACTGGTAGAGCTCCAGGAATGTCTGCCAGCTCATTCGGAAGTTCTGGAGCCAGTGGTCATTGTCCCACTCGCCGAGCACCAGCCACTCCCACCAGTCCATGCTCGTGGGGTGTCTCCACAGCCAGCGGCGTGTGCGGCGGGGGGGAGGGGTGCTGGGAGGGCAGCAAGGTCTGGGGCTGCTTCCTCATCCCCCGAGGACAGCTCATCTTCCTCAAATAAAAGATGGTCAGCTGCCTCCTGCATGGCACTGAGCACAGCAACCACTGCTCCTCCAGGGGCAGGTGTGTGGGCCTCTGGCTGCTGCTGCTGCTGGGGGTCCGTGCTGCTTACATAGGGTGTGCGTGCTTGTGGCTCTGCAGACTGTGTGCTGTGCAGGCTGTGTGTGTCTGGGAGGGGCCCTTTAAGGGAGCGGCTTGCTGTTGCCCTGGAAGTGCTAGTCCGCCCTGTGACCCTGTCTGCAGCTGTTCCTGGCACCCTTATTTCAATTTGGGCCGCTTTGTGGTGTGTAGACGCTCCTCGGCAGCACCTACTTCGATGTAGTGCTGTCCAACGTCGACGTTGAACGTCGACGGCACCAGCCCTGGAGGATGTGTAGACGCTATTCGTCGAAATAGCTTATTTCGATGTAGCAAAATCGAAATAAGCTATTTCAATGTAGCATCCCAGTGTAGACATAGCTTATGTCCTACACAACTGTTTAGTCATAGTCTTGCATAGCTGGAGAAGATTAATGGCCCTGCACACTTGCATGACAGTGGCTTCTGCAGTGTCTTTCTAAACACTAAATTGATGCTGACTGACCAGTAGAAATCTGTTCTACAGGTTTCTACAGTGCACTCACTTCTTGAGTATCAGCAGAGTTCTCATTCTGGTGTCATACGAGAACAGGAGTGAGCAAAATTTTGGCACTGGGCCACATTTTGTCCTTGCAATTAGCAGGGCTCCCTCAACCTACTTAATGTAATACAAGCCAATGTAATTTTCAGTTACGTTCATATGAAAAAAAAAACTTCTTGGCACGTGTAAGAAAATATATATGTAGAATGCAAAAACTTTATTAATTGGTATATAAATGAATACACATGCACAAAAACAGTAACATATTTCAACATTTTTAATCAGAATGATGAGCCTGAGACTCAGCAGCCATTCATGCTGCGGCCCCCCTTACAAAATTTCATGCCCCCTGAGAGGGCCTGTCCTGCACTTTGCTCACCCCTGTACTAGAATGCCACGGCAAGCTTGGCACACAGATCTAGAATTTGGCTTCTGAAAATTCTGCAGCCATTGCTCTTCATCCCAAGCCTGTGTATCACTGTAATCTCACCAGCCAATGCTTGTTTCTTGGGAGCAGAACTGATGCTCTAGGACAGGGACTCCCAACCTATGGGTTGGGACCCAAAAATGGGTCATGATTGGCTTTGTTAAGGGTCGCCAGCAGCTAGGAACTGTATGTGGCTCTTAAAGAAGCCATTTGCAGCTCCTTAACGCTGCCACATCCAGCAGCTATCTTTATCAATAGAGAAGCAATTATGCATTACAAAGACTGCTTCTCCATCTTTGATATTCATAGCCATCCCAGACAAGCCACCTAATAGACTGTTGCAGTAATTTTGCTCCCCCCCCTTTGCCCCCCTTCTGTTCTACGTAGCTGATTTGTCAGCTTTCATTTTTTGTTTGTATTTCCCTCCAGCCTCTGAGAATGGTCTCCCAGCCCCCGAACCTCCCCAGACCCTGAGTATGACTCCACCCCAGTCCCTCCAGTCTCTGAGTGTGGGGTTTCAGCTGTGGGAATGAGGGGGGGATTGGTTTGGGGACAAGGGTCTTTCCCCCACCACAACTCAGATCAACTATAAAAATAATAATAAACTATAATAAACAGTGTTTTTATTATTATTAATGTATTTATCCTTTTTCTGTGAAATAACTATTATGAATATATAAACATGAGAGCACACAATTTTATGTTCTTGCCTCAGGTGAAAAGTTAGCTAGTTACAGCACTGCTCCCCCACCCCCGTTTTTGAATTGCCTTGGGTCACCAAGTCTTCCTGAATTATCAGAATGGGTCCCTGTCTGGGAAAGGTTGGGAACCACTGCTCTAGGAACTCAATCAGTGTGAATGCCAACATCAGTCTTGAATTGTTTCTTGCTGTATCCCATAGCAATCTTGTCTCCAAGGAATTGTGATGTTCCCCACAGGTTTTCTTGAGCTCTGCAAATACCGGTCCTCTTGCTTGCAACACACATGACAGGAGTACAGAACTCTGCAGGCTCCATGCTACTGTCAGAGATTACTGGGAGATAGTGAGGGACACGTGGATTGTGAGGATTTTGAACAGAAATCACAAAATATCGTTGGATGCAGATGAAATTATAGGATTGAGAACATTGCATTATCGTAAGTTGACCCCCATGGTCCAAGTCACCCTTGCATAACTTGTTTTGGCCCTAAAAGGTACTCCAAAAACTTCCCCAAACACTCTAGGCTGGATGTTGGTGAGTTGCACAGTGGAATGTCTTCCTAGGTGTACTACACTATGTATCAACACAAGTGCTTCTGGTGAGGATGCGCATTGCTGACACCAGCAGCAAAGCATGTGCATACAGTGTGATAACTCTGGTGGCTGTATACTCAGGTAACTTAGGTTGGCATAATTTTATAGTGTAGAAACTAAAAATACCCTGACAACCACTCAGCCATGTATGTGCTTCTTTATCAGCCCCTATGAAGGAGGTAAAACTGGCTCTGGACCCTTCCTGTTTCTCATCCGAAGGTGAGCAGCTGGAGTTAGGATCAAAATGGATTTTACCACCACATATCCACCTTCTCTTCCTTTGGGCAGCTCTTCAAATAAGCTATCTGCCCCTATAATTCATTCTTTTGAGACGTGTTCCTTCTGCAATTTTTATTCAAATCTATTACTGCACACTTCCTTTGAGTATCCTCTGGGGGTAATTTACTATGGCCTTATTTGCTCTTTTCTACCTGAAGAGAGGAGAGGAAATCGTATATTGACTCTTCTGTTGTGAAAGGGAAAAGGAGGAAGAGGCCCACTGTCTCAAATGACATGCCAATATCTCTCATCCCAAGCAGTGTTTATGTTGCAGTGCTGCATGCAATTAAGTAAAAGGGCTGATCTCATCCAGCTTTATTTCTCCTCCACTTTTCTTTAAAGAAGAGGGAAAGAGGGGGCCTT
The DNA here is from genome assembly GCF_033958435.1 of Carettochelys insculpta. NCBI lineage: Eukaryota > Metazoa > Chordata > Testudines > Carettochelyidae > Carettochelys > Carettochelys insculpta. Next base: position 43,817,579 of record NC_134140.1, on the reverse strand, counting down.
TTACTGGTTCTCCCTCTCTCCACTGAAGCAGAAAGTCAGGACTTAATCTCCCTTTTATCACTGCAAGAAAGAGAAAGTGTCCTCCCCCCAGTCAACCCTTCAGGACCAGGTGTTTCCCTCTGTTACTAGAGCTGACTATTTTTGCATTAGAGCTCTGAGGCTCAGTTTTATATATGATGTCAGCAATGACCAGTACACAAAAAGTAACCACCCTTGAGTTTTTAAAGATGAACCACTTATAAGTAGGTTTTTTTTTAAAAAAAAAAAAAAGCTACTGGAGAACATTGGTCACAGTCACAACTTGTGTCGCAGTCTCTCTGTGCCTGAGATTGGAGAGTAGAGCAAATAAGAGGTAAATAATATTTGCATGCATAACAGGGACCTTTATGTGCCACCAAAATACAAATAATAATATTACAATGTAGAAAAATGCTCTTAAAACAGACAAAATCTTGAATTAGTATGGATTGATCAAAGCAATGCAATTTGTCCATCACTTTGGTATCTGAACACATATACATTTTATGTATTGGCTATGTAGTAAACAAATTAAACATTTCTAATACTTGCACACATTCAAGCCAAGATGTCTGGTTTCAGTGAAGCAGTCTCTGTCTTGACTCACTAAGAAAAAAGAAGAAAATCTTCATTATTGTGAAACTTTAATGCCTAAAAATATGGAAAGGAATCAGGATCAGAATTCAATATAGACATTTGCCAAGTGACAGGAGCCAGTTCTTCATAAAAGCATAACAACTTCTGTATTTTTTTCATATCTGAGCAAATAGGAGAAAAGACAACCTCTTCTCTCAGAGGTTATGACAAGTATTATGTTAATAATACATATGGAAAAATAGGTCATGTAAATTCCAGTTTAGTGATTTCATCTTTACTTTTCAAGTTGTTAAATAAATAAATAAATAAATAAATAAATAAAATAAAGAGCTGAAATAAGATTTTAAGCATGCTTGAGTCTGATCTGTTGCTTCTTAATCCCTTGATTAAACTCAAGTACAAGTGTAATGTTGCTTCTGGCACTTTTATGCCTGAAATTATGCTGTTCTTTGCCGATTGTACATGTTATGGTATTCAATGCCATGAAAATGCAAGACTAGTTTGGTTTTGGCAGCCTGCCCTCCACAACACTTCAGACTTTAAATAGAAGGGATACTGGTATCTTTGATAGTTAGAAAAAAATTAATTACTTTTTTAATTTTAATTTTTTAAAATTAGCTCAGGCCTTATTGTTTAAGTGTTGGTAAGGCTGTTTCTTAAACACAGTAATTACTTTTGCTGCATTATTAATTTTTTTTTTCATTCTTTCATCTCTACTTTTGTAAACAGCTGGCCTGTGTTTAACTGGAGTCTCCTGAACATATAGTACAGAAGTCAGCAATTCTTGGCATGGATGCGAAGAGTGGTATGCGAGGTCAGAGCTCAGCCCTACCCCTCCTCCCCCATGCAGCTGGGAGCTTGCTAAGTCTTGCCACTTGTGGATTACCAAAAGACCCAGCTAATGCTACCAACCACCACCTAAACTGTATAGCTCTGCATCTTAACTTTATTTATTAATGAAGCTATTATAAGTTCAACTATTAGTGACTTCAAAAATATCTCCAGCACTTAGACCATACAGCGAGGTCAAAAGGTCAAATTTCAGCACTGTCTCTCGGAAAGGTTGCTGAATTCTGATATAATACATAATCTGTACTGGTTGTCACAAAAGTGTTCCCCCTCCCATATGCAGCAGATACTTTATAGGAAAATTAACACAATCTGTTCCTTAATCTAGTCTTTTCAAAATTAAAAGAAAAATAATGTTGCTGCCCTTTAGCTTGTATTATACTTAGTTATATTAACATTGCCTTATCATTGAAGTTGAGCCCCAAAAGCCATTAATGCACAAAATACCACTTTTTCACTCTGTTGTATTTTAGTGTTGCCATGTGCATAGTCCTCTATAGGAGTTCACAGAAATGTATACACTTACCATATGAAAAATGGCCTTTTAAAGTTCTAGAGTTAAAACAAAATAGATTTTTTTATTTGCAAAAATAATGTGAACCATGTTCCAGGCCTGAAACTTGCATAAAATGGTATGGTAGTAATTCAGAAAAAGCCTAACCTAGGTGTCATTTTTAAAATATCTTTATTTTTATTCACACTTCACATTAAATATAGAATGATTAGCTAGATTAAATGGACACATCTGTGTTAGGGTGAGCTGTCCACACAAACCCTGGAAGAGCAGAATTGGGCCAGGTGCACCCAATCAGATAATTAAGGTGCTAAGAGAGGAGGTTGTGTGTGGAGGCAGCTAATTAGAGAAGGTTCACCTGTGCAGGACAAGTGGTGCCTATAAAGTCAGGAAGGTCCCTGCAGACTGGAAAAGTGTGTTTGTATACACCTGGAGAAAGTTGTAGGAAGGCAGTTAGTAGTTTCTTCTAAGAAGGGCTATTGGAGTTGGTACATGCAATAACATAATGGGAAATAGAGAAAATAGGTAGCTGCCTAGGGAAGGCAGAGATAAAGCCTAGACTGTGTATCTTAGGGTTCCCAGACTGGTACCCTCAGTAGAGGAGTAGCCCTAGAGCTGTGGTGGAAAGACTGCCTATGGCTATTGAGGGACAGTATCCTAGAAGGGGGGATGTAAAGTGGTCTACTTGGATGGTTAAGTCAGGAAGGAGATGCTGAGGTTCCTGGAGCAAGAACAGAGCTGCAGTCCAGAGGGAGAGATGGAATCATGGCATATAAATAATGAATGGATGTATTGGTCTTCATTGCTAATTCCCAGAACAACCAAGAGGTGGTTCTAGACCAGCAGGAAATACATCTGGGTAGTTGCCCCGGTCTCAGGAAAGGGGACTATGAAAGACTGCATGAGAGAGTCACTTTTGATATGAGGGGAGTGGAGATGGAGAATTCCCCTCAGCTGTAAAAGCCTGTACTATAGGCATTTCTATCAGGATGGCTGCTAGAGTTACCACTCCTGAGAGAGAAGCAATGGGAATAGGTCATAACTTATGGTTGGGGATCTGTAGCCAGACAGAATTCCCCCGCTCTACTCCATCTTGCCCCTCGTAGGTGCTTCAAAGCACAAAGGAAACAGTCCAGTCTTGGAATGCCTGAGGGCACAGATGCGCTAATCTTAAGCACAGTCTTTGATGCCTCAAAGCACAGATGGACTGTCTCATCATGACCCTGAACAGACCAAAACCAGACAACAAAAGACAAACGTGCTAGCAGACGACCAGGGCCTCGGGCTGCCCTTGGCTAGTACCAGTGATTGATATGCCTACACATCATCCCAGGAGAGGAATCTCACACCCATAAGAAAAGAGTGCCTAAATTATCTCCACCTCGCAGGTGTGAATTAAGTCTCTGAAACTCCTCTGTGAGAACTAGCTTCACAAGACAATCTAACACAATTGGCATCTTTAAGATAAGGAAGAGTGTACATGACCCAAGGTGTATAAAGAAGGGTCCGGCAGCCCCCTCTAACTGAGCTCCAATTACCTATACCTGCCAGTCAGGAAGGTCTTTGCCTCCCGAGGTCCCAGGGGACGCCCTCCTCGTACTCTTCTTCCCGAGGGATTGAGTGACAGATGGCTGGCCATGCCAAAGTTGGGTAACTCAGGGGTGAGAATAAGACCTGTTATGTGTTTTGCTTTTCCGCGCATTTAATAATAGGTCTATGAATTAAAGTACTTTGTTATATGCTAGCTGCTTGTAACTAAAGAAGTGAAACTATAAACCTTGTAACCATAAGAGTTAAGCTTTTCCTTATCAAATAAATAGTAACTGTTTAAGTTTTTAGCCTGACTCCTCCTGTTACTGTGCAAACCGAACACAAATAAAAGAACCCCAGCCGGTTTTTGGCTGTATTAGCGTGGTCATCGGTGAGGCATACTGACAGCTGAGTGCTGAGTCGTGCCACCTCCACGGGGCAGACTCTTGGGGCACCCGTCAGCCTCCCTGGCTGCCCGCTGCGAAGGGGCTTTTCTCTCGTAGCAGTCAAAGACTCGGGTGAAGCAGGCTCTCAGTACAACCTTTGGGGCACCCGTCGGCCTCCCTGGTTGCCCGCTGTGAAGGGACTGTCTGTCCTAGCAGTTAAAGACTCGGATGAAGTGAGGGCACACGTGGTATCTCGCCCCCAGCCATCGGCTAACAGGAACCAAACAAGAAAAGGAGAGACCTGAAAGCCCAGCTGTGTGGTTGGTGGGTGTTTTTTTTGGAATAGTGGGAGACCCTAATCCAAGGATGGGCTTGTGGCCTCAAGGGGGAAGCTGTATGCTTGGGTGAGATCCTTATACTAGTCCTGGAAGAGCAGTATTGGGCCAGGTGGGTTCAGTCAGCTAAATAGTTTGTGAACAGGAGGAATTTTTTTGTCTGGAGTCAGCTAATTAGAACCTCACCTGCATAGGAGCGGGTTAGACACATAAAGCCAAGAGGCTGGCTATGATCTGTGATGCTGAGGAAAGCCTGTAAGAAGGCAGACAGCAGCTGCTCCCTAAGAAGGAGGTTCTTAGAGCCGGCAAGAGAAGGCCCAGACCTGAGTCAGTGACTAGGAAGACTGCTGATAGACTACCCCAGAAAGGAAAATACTGACTCTCCTAATTGGAGTTGCAAAGGGTATGCTGCAGGTCCTGACTAGTGAGAGCTGCAGACCAGAAGAGGCATTAGAGTGATGTCATGCAAACTGAAGATGTGCCTGGATATTACCCACAAAAGCTCATGTGCTCAGGAAAGCTCATGATCAAAACTTTTCTGTTAGTCTATAAGGTGCCACAGGACCCTTTGTTGCTATAAACAAAATTGTTAGTCTTTAAAGTGCTACAGGACTGCTTGCTTATTGGCCTCAAGAGTGGAAGCAAGTACCAGCCCAGTGGTTCACCGCTTGACAACTTGTGTAAGTATTTTGAATATGTATAATTCAAATGACTTATGCAAAACAGTCAAGGAAACTATTATTCAAGAGCCTGTGATCCCTGAATATGCATATTCTACTTGTGTGCATGTGTCATTTTTGTATGTTAAATTATAAATTAAATGTAAACCTGCTTATAAATCTAGAACTTGTAGTAAGAGCCAGTGGTGGTATTTAAGCACTTAATGGCCAATATTCAAGTTAATGATCTGTAAATGGCTTTTTTTTTCTTGTAAGCCCAAACCATAGCCCTACAAAGACATGTGATCATGCTATTTGGTGCTGGAATCCTTTTCTTGGGGGAAATACTCAGGGTTCCCACCTGGGGACATTCTATTCAAAGGATTGGAAGCAATCATAGTCCTTAGCTGGTCTTTGAAATGGCCCCTCCACCTAAGAATACGCACAAAATCCTTAAAACAAAGAACTTGGAGGACAAGATGCTGCTAGAGCCAGCCATAAAGAAGATTAGCTCTGACTGGAAGGAATTAACTGAACAAAGAAGGGTGAGAAGTAAATTTCTAACAATTTCTCAGTGTTAGAACAAAGTTACTATACCAGAACACCAGCTAATCCTGTCTGCTTTCACTTGCAATTACTTAAATCCTATTTTTACAGTTGACCATAAAGATCAGTGTAAATTGTTGATTGGGAGCAGTCATGGCTATGCATATATTTAACTGATAAAGAGCAAGCTCCATGAGCTTTCTGTGTTAACTCTGTTACAGAGTAATTCAGACTTATTGGGGATTTTGGACCCTTTTGAGGGTTGTATTTCTGGATGCTGTAGCTGAGCCCTCCTAGAGCTGAGTTGGCTCAGCATCTGTGTAGCTCTGCTGGAGGGCTGTTACCTCAGCTCTCTGCCTCTGGTAGGGGAGAGCAGAGCTTCTCCAGCAGCAGGACAGGATGGTGGGAGCACCATGGAGGATAGGTAGGCAGGCACACAAGGTGACAGCCCCATGGGGACCTTTTTGATATAATCACTCACAGGTATATTAAAAAGAATACCAGGACTACCCAGGTAACTGTTGGATTTGTTAGAGAATCTAAAGCAAATGACCCTTCCAGAGGTACAAGGCACAAACTTCAACGCCTCTTGAAAAATTTCACTTCAGTTCATTGATGTGTACGAAGTCTTAAAGTCATGTTAAAATTTTCAATCGTAAACAAGAGAGAAGAGCCATCTCATGCAGTTTCCATTGCATTTTTAAATACAGTTCTTGATTCATCCTTACCAAGTGTCATCCTGACCCTTCTCATTGATTCTGTTCATTCTGCTTCCAACTTTAGGCTTCATCTACCATGTAAAGGTGGGAGAACAAGTTAGCTTGATCCAGTTTTACTCTAGTACTGGATTAAGATGTTCCCCACCTAAGACAAAAGAAGTGCATGAATCTGCCCAGGAGATTTTGCTGAGTATTGTCTATTTTGGGAGGATGATGGGGGGGAAGGTTTTTGGGACATTGCATAGGTAGAAAAGTGGTTTTGTACTGTGAACAAAATAAGATTTCCTACTAGTTGATTTCTTCTACATTCAGAGATGCAAAGCTGTGTACACTCTTTGTAAATACACAAAGTTACATGTGCAAAATTCCTTGTTGCAACCAATTTCTACTTTCAAACTGAGCATTTCAGGTATGCAAACTTTGGCTAGCTTCTCAGTCCAAAAGCCACAAATGTCTGTTTTTTTTTCCACCCCTGGATTATTTACCTAAGAACCAGAACTCGAAAACAGGTGGGCTATGACAAGAAGTAAAGATATATTTAACTATGTGTTGTCAGCAGCAGAAGAAAGAGAGAATGTTACATACCGGAGGGAGACCCTGTTGCCACAATTTACTTTTTCTGCATTCAGAGTACAGTGGCAGTTTAGATGGGATTTTCATGGTGAATTTGATTCAAGTATTGGATATACTGCGCTATGCAGGCTCTGGTAATATGTCATGTCATGTTTCATAGATACCAACAATGTAACAAATGCCATTTTAGGATTAATTCATTTTAACAAGGTGAAGTGAAAGAAGGGGGAAGCAGCAAATCCAATTTAATACTTTTCTCTTGCATAGGAGAGTTTAATATGCACAGTGGATGATTTTCATTGCGCCTGTCATTAATTAATCTGGTGGATACCACTGTCTTTGTAATGAAAGAATAAGTGGATGGGGGCTACCTGTTAAGGCATGTCCACATATTAATACTAGGAGGCAGATTGATTTAAGGGAACAGCATATTTGTATTATGGAAATATCTTGCATTTCATTTGCAGCAATACAATAATTAGAAGCAATTTAGACAAGAGGATTTGGAACCAGTGACACCTGGCACTTCCATAGCTCTTACTACCTCACTGCTTTCAAATGCATATACAACAGCTGTAGCCACCTCTGAAAATGCAATAGCTGTCACATAATACCACACAATAGTTAAATATGTCAGAGAGCTAGCCGTGTTAGTCTGTGTCTTCAAGAACAACAAGAAGTCCAGTGGCACCTTATAGACAAACATATTTTGGACCATAAGCTTTCATGGGCAAAGACCTGCTTCGTCAGATGCATGAGTGGGCAGAAAGAAGTATATCCAATTGAAAGTGTAGAGGGAATGGAGGTAGACAGAATGCAATTATCCAAACTGGAATTTATGCTCCTGTTTTTGCAATAAAGATTCATCTAATTACTACCGAAGAACCTAGTTTTATACCTTATCTGGAAGTAGATATAGCCAATAACTCAGTGGGTCTAGCCCAGGGGTCGGCAACCTGCAGCTCTGGAGCTGCACGTGGCTTTTTAAGGAAGCGCGTGTGACTCCAAGCGCTGCCGCTGCTGATTCCTCTTGCATCTCTGGAGGCTACTGCCAGTTAAACAAAAAAATAAATTCAGTTGCCCACTGTTAAACCAACTGAATTTAGTTGTTTTGTTGTTGTTTAAGGGGCAGCAATCTCCCGAGCAGCTGACCAGTCAGCTGCAGCAGGGAGCCCTGGAAGAGAAAGCTGGAAGGGCAGGGAGCTGGCTGTGTTGCATGTGAGGGAAGTTTAAGCCTGCAGGAGAGCTGGGGGAGGGGCAGCCATGCCTGCCCCTGCTGGAGCTACACAGCCATGCTGAGCAGGATGAGGCAGGGGGAGCATCGGGGTGGCAGCTGTGAAGGTGCGGTGCAGTACACGGAGCTTGTTGGCAGGCAGGTTAATCCTGGGGATTGCAGGGCAAATTTGGGGCTGAGAAAGGTTAAATATGGGGATGGGGGGTGGTTTGGGGCTGAGAGGGGTTAAGCCTGGGGGTGGGGATAGGTTTGTGGGATCGGGGTAAAGCTTGGGGATGAGGCAGATCTGGGGACTGAGGCAGGTAAATCCTGGAGATGGGGTAACAACTTTCTAACTGGTACAAATCACTTGTGTGTGCGCTGTTCTTAAAATAGGGGTGACAAAATGTAGTGTTTGATGTCATTTATTAAGGACTGTCTCGTATTCGCATGTATTGTGGTTCTTGAAGTATTGATTTTTGTAACCAAATTTGTAAAAATGGCTCTTCTTGCTATTTCGGTAGCTGACCCCGGGTCTAGCACCATGCTGTGGCTTTGGTTTTCAGCTGACTCAAAATAGCATCTACTGAATCCCTGTCTTGAGCATGAAAAGTGACAGGGGAGAATTACATGGGGCAGGGTGTGGTGGTGCGTGGCAGCAGCAAGGGATTGCCTCACCATGCAGGGGCCCCCTCAACACATGGGCAGTATGAGCAGCAGCCACACCCTTCCGGCCCACTAAGCCCCAGTTTTCCACAGCAGCCGGAAGTGCTCGCTGTCTTCTCCTGAAAAGCAGGGCTTAGTCATCTGGGAGGGAGTGGTGGAGTGGAGCAAGCTGCTGCTCATGCAGCCCACTTGTTGAGTTGGCGGAGGGGGAGGCAATGCCCTGCTGCTGCAGCTGCCAAATCTTGGCCCAAGTAACCCCCAGCCTCATTGGCCTGGAAGAGGGTAAGAGTGTAGGGTGTGGCTCTGGCAGGGGAGGGGCAGGGCTTGGCGCATGGGTGCTTGCCTCAGGCACCTCACCCACCCCCCCCCCATCGCGCTCCAGTGGCCCTGACTGTTACATTACTCTTGAGAGGACCAGTACTAATGAGGAAATATGGGTGGATTTCTGCCCACTCCCAGCAGTTGATGAGAATACTAAAAAGGAGGAAGTTGCTCTCAATAGTGAGCTAGCCACTCCCAGTCTCTGTTCAGACCTAGTCTGATAGTATCAAGTTTGCATATGAATTCTAGTTCTGTAATTTAATGCTGTTTTTGAAGGGGTTGTTTGTTGCTCAAGTATGGCAACTTTCACATGTGTTATGGAGCGTCCAGGGAGATTGAAATGCTCTCCTGTGGGTTTTTACACTTGCCATTCTGGATGTCTGGTGTCCATTCAGTCTTTACCCAAATTGGACTGTCTGTACGCAAAAGTACATGGCAGAGGGGCATTGCTGGCACATGATGGCATCTATCACACTAATAGATGTGCAAGTGAGTGAGCCCCTGATGTATGGTATGTATGGCTGATGTGATGGTTAGGTCCTATAATGGAGTCACTATGATGGAGTAGCAACGAAGGGTCCTGTGGCACCTTATAGACTAACAGAAAAGTTTAGAGCATGAGCTTTCGTGAGTTAACTCACTTCTTCAGATGCTGGTCCTGGAAATCTGCAAGGCCAGGTATAAATAGGCCAGAGCAAGGCTGGGGATAACGAGGTTAGCTCCGTCAGGCAGGCTGAGTTGTATTGTCATCAGTACGTCTGGAGGTGTGAACTCCAAGAGAGGGGAAGCTGCTTTTGTATTTAGCCAGCCATTCACAGTCTTTGTTTAATCCTGAGCTGAGGGTATTGAATTTGCAGATGAATTGTAGCTCAGCAATTTCTCTTTGGAGTCTGTTCTTGAAATTTCTTTGCTGCAGGATAGCTACTTTTAAATCTGCTACTGTGTGTCCTGGGAGATTGAAGTGCTCTCCTATGGGTTTTTGTATATTGCCATTTCTGATGTCTGATTTGTGTGCATTTATTCTTTTACGTAGAGACTGTCCAGTTTGTCCGATGTATAAGGCAGAGGGGCATTGCTGGCACATGATGGCATAAATTACATTGGTAGATGAACAGCTGAATGAGCCCACGATAGTGTGGCTGATCTGGTTAGGTCCTGTAATGATGTTGCTGGTGTGTATACGTGGGCAGAGCTGGCAACGAGGTTTGTTGCATGGATGGGTCCCTGAGATAGAGTGACTGTGGTGTGGCGTATAGTTGCTTGTTAGGATTTGTTTTAAGTTGGCAGGTTGTCTGTGAGCAATGATGGGTATCCGCATGGCCCCTCAATATGCCAATATTTTCATGGCTGACCTAGAACAACGCTTCCTCAACTCTCGGCCACTAACACCCCGACTCTATTTACGCTACATTGACGACATCTTCATCATCTGGACCCATGGGAAGGAGACTCTGGAGGAATTCCACCAGGACTTCAACAACTTCCACCCCAACATCAAGCTCAGCCCGGACCAATCTACACAGGAGATCCACTTCCTTGACACTACCGTGCTTATACACAATGGACACATCAGTACCACCCTGTACCGTAAACCCACTGACCGCTACTCCTACCTCCATGCCTCCAGCTTCCATCCCAGACACACCACATATCCATCGTTTACAGCCAAGCACTTAGATATAACCGCATTTGTTCCAACCCCTCTGACAGAGACAAACACCTACAGGATCTGCACCAAGCATTCCTGAGACTGCAATACCCACCTGAGGAAGTGAGAAAACAAATCAACAGAGCCAGACGTGTGCCACGAAGCCTCCTACTACAGGACAAGCCCAAGAGAGAAACCAACAGAACACCACTAGCCATCACCTACAGTCCTCAGCTAAAACCTCTACAGCGCATCATCAGGGATCTACAACCCATCCTGGACAATGATCCCCCACTTCCACAGGCCTTGGGAAGCAGACCTATCATTGCTCACAGACAACCTGCCAACCTAAAACAAATCCTAACAAGCAACTATACGCCACACCACAGTCACTCTATCTCAGGGACCCATCCATGCAACAAACCTCGTTGCCAGCTCTGCCCACATATACACACCAGCAACATCATTACAGGACCTAACCAGATCAGCCACACCATCGTGGGCTCATTCAGCTGCACATCTACCAATGTAATTTATGCCATCATGTGCCAGCAATGCCCCTCTGCCATATACATCGGACAAACTGGACAGTCTCTACGTAAAAGAATAAATGCACACAAATCAGACATCAGAAATGGCAATATACAAAAACCCATAGGAGAGCACTTCAATCTCCCAGGACACACAGTAGCAGATTTAAAAGTAGCTATCCTGCAGCAAAGAAATTTCAAGAACAGACTCCAAAGAGAAATTGCTGAGCTACAATTCATCTGCAAATTCAATACCCTCAGCTCAGGATTAAACAAAGACTGTGAATGGCTGGCTAAATACAAAAGCAGCTTCCCCTCTCTTGGAGTTCACACCTCCAGACGTACTGATGACAATACAACTCAGCCTGCCTGACGGAGCTAACCTCGTTATCCCCAGCCTTGCTCTGGCCTATTTATACCTGGCCTTGCAGATTTCCAGGACCAGCATCTGAAGAAGTGAGTTAACTCACGAAAGCTCATGCTCTAAACTTTTCTGTTAGTCTGTAAGGTGCCACAGGACCCTTTGTTGCCAATACAGATCCAGACTAACACGGCTACCCCTCTGATATGATGGAGTAGTGGATGCAGTTGGCAATGGGGTTTATTGCAAGGACCGGCTCCTGGGTTAGTGTTTCTGTAGTTGGTTGATGAGTATTAGCTGGTTGTCTTACCTGCACAAATTTCTCATCCCTTCCACGCTCAGGTACATACACACCTTTACCCAATCCATAGGGCTCAAGGCATGACCCTGTTAATTTAAACTCCCACCCTTACCCAGTTCCTAGGGCTCAGGGTGTAATTCCCTGCAGGTATGCAGGATCTGTGCCACTGAAAAAGCCTTACACAGTAATATTCTTATTCTCTATTTATTTACGATTTGCAAGAAAGCAGAATACATGCTCACCAATCTTGATAAGGCAGGCAGGCAGGCATACTTCCACTGTTGGGACAGACCAAGTCACTCTCTGGATGCTGGTTGCTGCACCTCCAGGGTCTTGGGGGTGAGTCCTCCTTAAGTTGTTCCTTCTTCTTTCCCCCTTGATGTTCTGTTCTTCTTTTTCCCTTCTCGGACCCCAGTTTTTAAGTAGTGAAACTTAAGTCCTGCTTAGCTATACCTTGACCAATTATTTTAGTACAATTTTACTAACCAATCATAGCCTATGGGAACAGAATTACCTAACCAATCATAACCCACCACCTTAACTGATTTACACCTAACAAAATTAATTATACAGCAGACAGGAGCAGTTACAAACCAGACAGAATATATGGAAATCAGTATACAGAAAACAGTAGAAGAGTGAAGACAATCATCAGAGAATGGTGGTTCCACCTCAGCCATTGATAAGTTGTTGCCCGACAGAGGAAATGCTGTTAAATCTTTATCCTTCTTGTGATCTGTTTAACAGTGGGTGGCATTAGGATGTGGTCTTCTTCTTAACAGCCTGATATGCAACTATTGTGCTGGAATGTAGCTGGAATGTGAGTATGTGACTTATAGCTTCACAGTTGATGGCTGCTGCTCTTCAGTCTTGCTGCGGACAAGCTATAGGCCTCTCAAAATGGCTAGAGAAACCATATTGGTTATACTGTTACAGTTGTGTTGTAGCAACTTGGAGATGTGCAGTTGACATTCTCCTGAGAAGACAGCTCATCTAGATATTTGCCTAGTTTTACAACAAGCGATACAAAAAGAACTTGTGAAGTCTATCCAAACTAAAACTTCCTATGGATAATGATTTGTTTATATTGCTGTATACTATGTAGTGAAATGTAAGTAAAATACAGGAACTCTTTCATATTTGGCAGCCCCAGAACCGGGAGGTTGACAGATATTAAAATATTCTGAATAATAGAGAGGTATACCTAGCAATGCATGACACTAAAGAAAAACAAGATTAGATATTAAGAAACAAAGTAACGTACGCAGAGTACTCTGTTTACCAACCACAGCAATATTGTACACTGTAAACTTATACTGTATTTGCTGTACTTACTTTCCCTATGCTGTACTTATGGAAAACATAACTAACATTTACTTACGGTTAAAATACTGGTTATTTGAGAGTTCCGGATGATAGAATGCCGGATGTGAAAGAGTTTACTGTATGTATATTCCAATTCATTTTATGATATGGTAAAATGAGAAAGGGAGCAATTTTTCAGTGCTATGACATCACTTTTGTATTGTCAGATTTTTGTAAACAAGTAGTTTTTAATTGGTTGTGAAACTTGGGGCTGCACAAGGGGCTCAGTAGTTTTAGAAAGGCTGAGAGCCACTGTTGTTGCACATGCACCCCCCTAGAATCATTAGGGTGTGCCTGTTACAAGTGCTCTAGTGGCACGGCTCCATCTATAGCATTGTAGTGCTGTAGTATAGGCCCTTGCTACAGCAAGAGAAGGAGTTTGTCCATTGGTGTAATAAATCCTCCCACATCCAAAAGGCAATAATTACATAAATGGAGGAATTCTTTCACTAAACCAACTGTATCAACAGAACAGAAAAGCAGTCAACTAGCACTTTAAAGACTAACAAAAGAATTTATTAGGTGATGAGCTTTTGTGGGACAGACCCACTTCTTCAGACCTATGGGTCTGTCCCATGAAAGCTCATCACCGAATAAATTATTTTGTTAGTCTTTAAAGTGCTAGTTGACTGCTTTTTTGTTTTGATAGAATACAGACTAACACGGCTTTCTCTCTGTCACTGTATCAACAGTTTGTGTTAGTTGGATCTCACTATGTTGCTCATGACAATTCCGTGAACAATGTCATGACCCATGTAATGTAGTAAACTCCAGCTAATTCTTAGGTGTACACCAGACCTCAGCTAACGTAAATTTAAATAGGGATGGTCAAAAGTAGAACAGAACAATTTTTCTTTGGAAGTAGTTACATTGATACCTAAACATTTTGAAGGAATGCTATTTCCCAACATCTGTAATGGTGGTGGAGGAGGGGGAAGGAGTCTACGCAAATTGTTTTGACTTTGAAATAAAATAAAACAGATGTGGACTAATTTAATTACATTAAATTAAATTTAATACCTGATTTTATTAGTGTTCAATATTAATGAAACATTTTACTTTATTGAAAGAAGGTATGTTAACATTATTTTAAAGAATTGGTTTGACATAATCAAAAGATTTTGATGGCTCCAAACTGAAATATTTTTGTATTTTTAATTCTGTGGAAACGTAAACTTTGGCTTTGTTCTAATTTGTAACAAATTCTGAAATGACAGGTTCCTATGAAACTGAATTTTTGACCACGTCTAGCTTTAAATGTTAGTCTGCATTCCGACAGGGCATTTCAATTATAACGTAATTTGAGCATATATGGTTCAAAGGCATTCTTTTTGCTAATGAGGATCTATCCTGTTGTCTTGTCTACTCTGTTTTTTACCTCCAGTTAATTGCAAACAATTGATAAGTTAACTGCCTCATGCTAACTTGTTACCAATTCATTTGAGAAATTAGTGTGCCATGCCTATCTTACTCTCTTCAGCAACAGTGTGTTCTTTGTACATTGCACATTTACATATCAGTTGGGTCAGGGAGGTGTAGGTTATTTTGTAAGATTTTATAGTATCCTATCGCACTGGCTGCAGGCTTAAAAATGCACCTAAGAACTGACAAATCTCTGCTATATTTGCATCGTGGTCATTGTAAATTTTCAATCACCAAATTATCTATTTTGTATTCAAGTTCATGAAAAGCCACTCTAGAAAATGGTTACATAAAGCAAGTGTCACTGTTTTCTAAACATTCTGACTGCTTATAAAAAGCATCTGTTAGGAAATTTTATCAAAAATACTAACATTCATATATTAGTATTAATTAACTAGTTCCTAATAAACGTGAATTGCCTGAGTATAATTTTTCAGGTTGTGGCAGAAGTTGGGCAGAAAGGAACTGAGGAATAATAAATCAGACACAAAGTAGCTTTAGCTATACTGTTATTCTAAGGATTTTTTTTTTGCGTGTGGTGCTTTGCTGTCAAACATAAGCCTAATTATTTAAATGAGGAGCTGCCTATATTTGTAGTTTGATCAATGGAGAACGGGGCCTCCCTTTGCTCTCCTGCAAAGTTAAACATCTCTTCTAAAGGACAGGTTTCCCTTGTGGCTTTTAATCATCCATCACATCTGTCTTTACCATTCTATCCCTGTGGTTTTCCCACAGGGTCTGCAGACCAAGATTCCCAAAAGGGTTACCACATCTACATTTGAAAATGTTAAGGGGTCTACAAATGAAAAAAGGCCAAACCACTGCCCATACCATCTGTCATTAGAACTAGGGCCACATTCTTTCAGACTGAATGATATTAACCTGATCCACTAAGGAAACCTTTATCTATTTAGAACATTGTGTGCAGCTGAAGATTGTCGTGTAGTGTCAGAGGTGAGCAACAGAATAATTCATAGCAATAAGACAGCCTTTAATTTTCACTTTATTTTGGATTAGACAAAAATTACAGGTTGCATCTCCCTCATCCTGCACCGTTGGGACCTGATCTGTCCTGATGAGGGAATTTGCTGGCTGGAGTGAAGTCCCTTGCCTACCCTCCCCCATCTGCTGCCCAGCCCTAACAGTCTCCTTACCTGCCACTGGTCCCAACCCTGCCCAGCGATGGCCCCAGCTGCTGGTCTTTGGAGGCCAGCTCCAGCTGGGCTGCTGGCTTCAACCCCAGCCAGAGGTCCATCACGAGCCCAGCGGGGGAGCCAGCACATACCCTCACCATGCAGCCAGCTGCAGCCCAAGCCGGGGAGCCATGCTACTGGCTCCAGCTCCAGGTGGGGAGCCAGCACAAGCCCTGGCCAGACTGCTATCTCCAACCCTGGCCAGGGAGCCGGCACAACGCCCTTCCACAGAGCCAGCTGCAGCCCTGGCTGGGGAGCTGACACAAGCCTCAGTTGGGGAGCTGACACCAGGCACACAAGCCCCTGGCCTCCCCTGCCCAGGCCCACTTACCACCCACCATTTTCATAACAGCCTCCCAGCCAGGGCTCTCGATCCAGTAACATCCTTGGGGCTTCCAAATGATGGATACTGCTGGACAAGAAAAATCCAATTTTGAGAGCGGGAATCTGTAGTTAAGTTGGAGCTATAAAATTGACATCTGAATACAAGCAGGCTGCACAGAGACCGCCAGACATTAATTTGAACTCAACTCCAACCGAACATTCAGTTTCATACCAGAATCCAGATCCAACCCATACATAAACTTTGGTAGGAAGAAGAGGGGTTGTAATGTAGATCTGGGGCTACCTCTAATAAAGAAAAATATTTATTTAAAAAGGCTGATAGGGCTTGCAAAAATTCTTCAGCAGTAAGGCCA
Organism: Carettochelys insculpta; assembly: GCF_033958435.1. NCBI lineage: Eukaryota > Metazoa > Chordata > Testudines > Carettochelyidae > Carettochelys > Carettochelys insculpta. The sequence goes on along the minus strand of NC_134140.1, from coordinate 43,801,135 downwards.
GTAAACTCTGAATTGCGTTATTTTGCTTTAAATAGCAATAAAAAGCATTCCAGTTTTAAAAAATATCTATAAATACAATAATAGTTCCATTTATACATGTACATTTGCAGTTCAAGATCTCTTCAGCTCTAATTTATTCTTAAATGTAGATGCGGTAGAAAGCATAAGGGTTTTTTTTAATATGTAGATTTTTTTCCTGGAGCTGGTTTATTCCCCTCCCAAAGGCAGAAATACTGGATTCAGACTATTACTATTTTGACTGTAAAATATCCCTGTCTGTTGGTCACTGGACAAATATGGGCTAATTTGGCTAGAAAATTTATATTCTATCCCTTCTCACACAGTGATGCTATGCTTGAGGCACTCCCTTGAAAATCAAAAAGCAGTTGGTGCGGAGAGAGTAGCTAAGGTGATAATATTTGTGTGGGTGGGGAGAAGGTCTAAAGTTGATCTCGGCATCTGTTTTTGCCATGCTGAACACGCTACCAATAATGGAATTTACTTGGTCCACATATGAGCATCACTAGCACCTTATTCCACATCAGTAGCAGCTTATTCCTCTGTTGAAAAATGTGTGTGCTCCTCATGTGCTGGGAACACCAAAGACTTTGGAATTACTATTGAAATAGAGAGAACAGCATAAGTAAGTACAACTAGCTGTAGCCTGTTATGATTTCCTGGTCTTCCCAAAGGGCCATCTCTAATTAAAAAGGTTCCAGCCATGGTGCAGGCAAAGACTTGTGCATATCCTTGAACCCTAGCCAATGGGGAAGTGTCTCACAAAATATTAAAGCTACTATTCAACTACTCTCCCATTCTGAAACTGGTTGCCAAACAACTTACTTGCTCAAATGGAAGAGCAAAATGCATCTGGGGTAGAAGCTTGGCACAGCAACTTGGATGTTGATTACCCCAAGAATGGGTCTGCTGCAAACCCAGATTCCTCACAAGTGACTGTGACCTTATTCAGGGGCAGCAGAGCCTTCCCCAAATTCGGGGGCGGGGGGCTTTCATTCAAGGCTCTGTATCCACCTCTTCTCTCCCTGACCCCAGGCCTTCACTGCAGACTTTTCACTGGCCCTGGGAGCTTGGACACACCATGGGCAGATGGAGAGTCTGTGCTGGCTCTCCACAGCCGAACACTTGACTCTTAGCCTCTTACCATAGCTGGGCTGCAGCCCCAGGACTGCAGCTCCAAGGCCACATCTCTCAGCTGAAACAGGCTCAGGTCAGAGTTACGCAGGCAGCTGTGAGGAATTGCCACAGACCCTCTACCTCCATCTGTCCTGGGTGGGGAGCCTAGGGAGCAGGGTCACCAGAGGGTGAGTGGAATGGGGTCTGCAGTGGCAAAAAGTCAGCAAGTTGGGCCCATCTATTTTCAGAAACCTGAAAATTCTCCCCCGCCCATCCCATCCCAGTTCCACTGCCTAATTGGCTGTGGCACCTGCTTGGTTGGAAGTGTCTGCAGACGTGCTCTTAATCCCAACAGTGGTTCGGTGGCTGTTCAAAGCATTTGCCTATGGTGATTATGTTTGTCTCATGCCAGCCAAGGGTGGTGGATATTGTAATCATGGGAAAGCTCTGCCTTCCCAAATAGACTGAGGAGGCACAGAAGACAGCATATCACCAGCAGTCTGTTTGGACAAGATCCATGCACTATGCCTATGTAGGGATGAGTCTGAATGAAATTAAGATGGAGCCAACAGAAAATTATGTATCAATAGTAGCTTTAATATTTTGCGAGGCACTTACCCATTGGCTTCAACCCCAGGCTCCCTCCTGCCTGCTGGTCCCTTTGTGGACCAGAGACTGGGGTAGATATGCTGGGGGCCATGGTGCACACAAGACCCCAGGGCTGGGGCTACCCAGGACATTCTGGCTCAGACAGGGGCATACCCAGGTGGTGTGTTTACAGGCTGCCCATGGCACTGGTCTTGCTCCTCTCTTACTCCAGGTGATCTGGTTATGACCCTGGGTTTCTATTTATTTATTTGACTCCAGCTTTGAGCCTGGATTCTGATTCCCAGCTAATGATGCCTGCTCTAACCACTAGGATTAACTGCCCAAATTCCAGTCCCAGATATTAGCCAATTTAATAAAGAGCAGTAATCTTTTTGAGAAGGGGGAGCTAAGACAAACTTGAAAAGTTTTGTCTGAACTCTAAGCGCCTCTAATCCTAGCAGATGTAAAATGCTGGCTCCTTCCTTCCTTGTCTCCCTTTCTTCCTCTCCCTCCCCGTTTTTCTGGAGGCGTGGGGGAAGGGAAGGTACTTGTAATATATAAAATAAACTGTGCATAAGAGTTTACTTTTTAGTCCTTTTTGAAAAGTCCCTTTAACTTTCAAACTAACAATGCCAAAACCACAATGGAACTCTTTAGTGTTACGATCAAACAAGTCTTGCAGTGTTACGATCAAAGAAGTCTTGAGATACATGACACAGCATTTAGCCAGCTCCCCCTTTTAACCAGCTCCCCTCTGATTCACCTAGGACTTCCCTGAAAATGTTTAAAATGGGCACAAATGCACAATTCTGGGCTATACCACCAGTTCTCCTAGCCCCTCCACTCTTAAGTCCACCACTCCTCTTCACTTATTTCAAGGCCATTGACACAACTGCAAATATCAAACTTGTTTCTAGATCCTAGATAATTCCGATCCATCCCATATGATCATTTCAGACCTTCCTCTTTCCTCCTGTTTTCCTGGCTGAGTTTAGAGCTCTCGGTATCACCATCTTCATCCCCTTTTATTCAGGTCTGTCTGCATATCAGCAACGATCTACTGTGGGAACAGTCTGCTCTGAAAACACAGGTTGGGAAGAGCAGGCAGATTTAAATGCAAAACATCACATTTGCCTCCATGGGTGCAGGAAGGTTCAAAGCCTCTATCTACAAAGTTTAACTAATTTTTCTTTAATTTAGATGCATTATATCTATAGCCTTATCTGTGTATTTACCTGGTTTTACAATATATAAGGCTGCTTGCTTAGAAAATTTAAATGTATATTGCTATATGCTACTTAAGTGTTGAGATTCTGGGTGAGGGAAACATTTTGGGTGTGTCTACACTAGCCCCGTGTTTTGAAATCTATTTCGAAAGGGGGTCCAATTTTGAGAGGGGCCGCAGAGCATCCACATGCACAACGGCCTCTTTCAAAGTAGTTTTTGGCAAAAAGGGGTGTGAATTTCAAAACTGCACTTCCCATCTGATTTCAGGAAGACCAGCCCCTTTTGAAATCGAATTTTGAAATAGGACATATGTAGACGCTCTAGGACCGCTATTTTGAAATAGCGGGTCCTCCATGACAGTGGCCTCAGGGAGTGTGGAGATGCCCTGGCAGGGCTCTATGGTCCCCAGGACCAGCCTCTTAAAGTCGCTTGGCCCTGGAAACCCTGTGCAGGAAGCTGAGAGCTTGCCGAGAACCTCAGGAGCACAAGCTCTGCCTGGCAGATGCTCCAGCTGCCCAGACAGAGGTGCCACACAGTGCACCAGCTGGATGGCGAGCCCCCCCCCGCACCCCAGGGACCCCCAGGAGGCCCCCACCACCCAGCCCGAGGGGTTGCCTGAGGAAAGCCAGGGCCAGAAGATGAGGAGCCTCTCCTGGACAGAGGCCGAAGTAAAAGATCTCTTTGGCCTCTGGGCAGAGTAGGACGTGCTGCTACACAGCACCAGGTGACCCCACCACTCGGCAGCCTTTGAACGGATGTCACTCGGGCTGCGGAAGCAGGGCCACCCCCCAGCCCACGGCCGATCAACTGCGCTCAAAGGTAAAGGAGCTGTGGCAGGCCTATAGCCATGCCAGGGATGCCTGCAGGTGATCGGGGCAGGGGCTGCCCCGAGGTGCCCGCATTACCGGACACTGGAACAGTTCCTCGGCCTGAAGGACACCCCCGAGCCTGTAGCAGTGGTCACCATGTTCGGCCCTGAGACCAACACAGATGTGGACTTGCATGACCAGACAGGACCATCAGGCTGCATGAGGGCGGTGGAGCCAGGGAGTGGCTTGGAGGATGAAGGCCCCTTTGTCGTCGCTGTCAGCTCCAGCGCCTCCAGCCAGGACCCCTTGAGAGTGGTGTCCCACAATCTGTTCTCCAGAGCCCCAGGTAGGTAACGAGTGGATCGGGCAGCCTGGGGGGAGGGCACTTTGTCCTGCATCCCCTGGCCACGTCCCAGACCCAGGCATGGTAGCATCCAGCACCTGTGGCCGTGGACAGCTCGCCAACCCCCACAAATGGGAAGGGATGTGGAGGCTGGACCACAGTCAGTGGGCGCCCCATTGGATGCAGCCCCTGTGGCCATGCGGGACCCCCCTGTGGGGGTTGGGTGAGGAGACACCACATTGGGGAATGGTTAGGAGGATGGGGGGAGGCCAGACGGGGCCCCCAGGGCCAGGTGGCTGCACTGATGGGTAGCCTCTCTCCCCCTTGTGTCTCCACAGTCTTGTCCTCTGGGAGCCAGACCAGCCCCATCCCAGCCGCCAGTTAACCAGCTCCACCATCTGACAGGGGCAGGGAACCCCTGTCCCCACCACCCAGGCTGCTGCCCACCCAGCCCTGGAGGGCCCACCGTTGCCATCACACTGACCCGGAGGAGGCTGCGGCGGCCCACACCACTGCCATCCGGGAGTAGACAGCTGTTCTCTGGGAGTGGCTCCAGATGGAGTGGGAGGACAGGGCTTGGCAGAGGGAGGTCTGAGGTGAGGCAGCTGCAGCCCTCCCATGTCTTGCCACCCTGCCTATCCCCTCTGCCATCCTCCCTGCTGCCCCACCCACTGCTCCACTCCCACATCCAGCCCCATCCCCACCCCTGCGGCCACCCAACTCACCACCCTTATCCTGGTCACCCTCACCCCAGCCACCCAACGTGCACTGGGCTGCTGGCTCATCAGCAGTGTGCGCCAGGGGGAGCCCCCCCCCCTCTGCCCCTCCCAGCACCTCATTGCCCTCCGCCCCCCACAGCCCACATGGACCCCCTGCTGGGGTGGTGCCTCCTGCCCCTACCGAGCCTACCTCCCCATCGTCCCAGCCCCGATGGATCCCCTGCACCTGCTGTGGGTCCCGCCCCTCCACCCCCATGGAAGACTAGGCCCACCCATGCCTGTGGCCCCATCTACAGTGGCATGCCCCTGCCCCTTTGTACATAGTTCTCCCTTGTTCACTCCGTATCCATTTCCCAGTTGCGATGATCCCACACCACTTTTCTTTGAACGTACAGTTTATTTACATATGTTTGTTCAGTTCTGTGCAGTAAATCATTGTGTTATGCACCCTGGTGTCCCCTAACAGCAACGAAGGGTCCTGTGGCACCTTATAGACTAACAGAAAAGTTTTGAGCATGAGCTTTCATGAGCACAGACTCACTTCATCAGATGCTGGTCATCAGCCTGGTGTCCCCTGTGTGTGGGAGTGGGGGTGGGGTGGTTGGCTGGGATGTGGGGTGGGTGCATGGGGGGCTGTGATGCAGGCTGGGTGTGGGCTGGAGGGTGCCAGGGGGAGGATCAGTGAGGCACCCAGTCAAAGGCCTCCTGGAGGGCCTCCCTGACCCTAACCTCATCCCTATGTGTCTGGCGGCATGGAGCCACAGGTGGCTGCTTGTACTTGGGGCCACCGGCCACAGCCCACCCCTGCACGAAACGCTCGTGCTTGCCCTCCACGATGTCCTGCAGAACACAACAGGCTGCGACCACCCTTCGGACGTTGGGTGGGCTGATGTCCAGACGCGCATTGGGGCATCGGAAGCACCCCTTCAGGCGTCCGAAGGCCCACTCCACAGTATTTCGGGAGTGGTTGAGGCGGTGATTAAATACATCCTGGCTGGCGGTGGTGTGCCCTGTGTAGGGGTGCATCAGCCATGGCTGCAGTGGGTACATCCTATCGGCCACTATGCACGGTGCCATTGTGGTGTCCCCCACAAGGAGCTCCCGGGCAAGGACATACGTGTCTGCCTCCATGCGGTGCCCCACCCAGGAGTTCCTGAATACTCAGGTGCAATGGACTCGCTCAGACCAGCCCACACAGATGTCGCTAACCAGCCCCGGGTGTTGATAAGGACTTTCAGCACCACCAAGTGGTACCCCTTGCGGTTTATACAGCGGCCCGCACTGTGGTCCGGGGCACAGATTACTATGTGAGTGCCATTGAGGGCGCCAAAGCAGTTGGGGAACCTGATGGCTGCGAATCCCGCCTTGGCGTCATCCGGGTCCCCGAGACGGACAGCTCTCCACAGGAGCATGTGGTTGACTGCCTGGACCACCGTGTGAAGGGGCATTGATTGTGTGGGCCTACACGTCAGGGAGCTGTGTGGGCCCCCACCCCTCTCCCCTGCAGTGCCCCCTCCTTTGCAGGGCCCCCCTGTCCCCTCCCCCATTCCTGGGGTGGCTGTGGGGCCCCAGCCAGGCTTACCTCCAGGAGGTGCCTCCAAAGGTGGCCTTGCCTGTCCTGAATTGGTGTCCCACCAAGCGGTGGCTGTCCAGGGTCGCCAGTTTGCACAGTGCGATCCCCACACGTTTCTCGACTGGGAGTGCAGGACGCATGTGAGTTTCCAGGTGCTGCAGGGTGGGTGTGAGCCACAGGCACAGCTCCATGAATCTCTGCCTTGACATTGGGAAGTTCTGGAGCCACCTTTCATCATCCCCCTGGCCCAGTACCAGCCTCTTCCACCAGTCCCCGCTGCTGGGGTGGCTCTAGAGGCACCATAGGGGATGGGGAACAGGGTGCGGTGGTTGCCCTGTGGGCAGGGCCTGCAGGACCCTGGTGGTTGGGCTTATAGGCTGCAGGGCTTCCACCATGGCCAGGGTGACCATGGCAATATGGGTCCCAGTATCGGGGGGGGGGTGGGGGTGGGGGTGGGGTGACAGCCTTGGGCAGCTGCTGGTGCTCCATGTGCTGCGGCCTTTCTTCAGAGCATGGTGTCTGCAGTGCTGTCTGCTGCTCTGCAGTGCTCTGCGTTTGCAGGGTGGGTGTGTTTGTGAGGGGCCCTTTAAAGAGGCAGCTGGTTGTGGGATCCAGAAGGGCTTGTTGGTACAAACAGTACAAAGCAGGCATTTTAAGCAAGATTCACTAAGAACTAGTTACAACTAATAACTAGATTCCTAAAGATCTTCACAGGCTAGGGTCCAGCAGTTCTTTTCATGCTCCCCTCCCACCCCCACCTTGCTTCAGTTACAATTGTTTTGTTTTTTAGGCATTTTTAAATCTCTCCTTGGGATGGGGAAGCAGAGGAGAAGCAAGCTGAAGACGAGTATTTTCCCCACCTTCCTCCTTTCGTAGAATTTCCATAAGGTGGGAAACCTTTGCTTGATTTCCCCATCTCTGCCTGGAAAAGTACAGAATTCAAGATGGGTTTCCATATCAGGTTACATGTCACTGTAGCCATTCTTCACAAGCTGACCAACATGTTTGCAAGAGGACTAAGCTCTTTCTTTATACCCCATTGTTTCTTGCTAATGGGCCATCAGCACTGTTGAGCTTTTTCATTGTTACATTTGAACGGTGGGTGGTAAGCTTCACTCATCCTGAACAAATTGGTAATGTAAATTTACAGTCCATATTTCTATCTCAATAAATAGAAGTGATGCATTCATACAAATATATTGAGTAACTCAGAACATTTTCTCAGATACGTCACATGAACCATCTTACATAAAGCTTACTTGAGTTATCACATTCAGATAAAATATTTTCATAAAGCATATTGAATGCCGTATCACAGCTGGAAAAACCTTTTAAAACAGTCAACAAAATACCATAGCTGAAGCTTGATGGGGCCTGGGGTCAGTTCTAGAGAGGAAGTCTTTAATGAGGCTTTCCTCTTTCTCCCAAAGACTTGGTTGGGTGCCTCCCATTCAATGAGAGATCAAATACCCTGACTCTTGTCCCTAAATAAGTGTCATGTTTCATAACACTGACTGCAGTCCCTATTGTGGCTGACTCAAGCTCCATCTAACCTTCTAAGTACATCTAAACCCTGACTACATATCATGCGCTCTCCTGAGTATTAAATTCAGCTGGAGAACCTGCCCTGCAGGCAAGCCATTTTTGGCATACCTTGCAGGGCAGGGATACATCAGTCCTTGTCTTCAGGACTAAATACTGATCCCTGTGCCGATCTGGTCCTATGTGGGATTAATTAATACTACTGCAACTTTTAAGAAATGAGCTACATTAGTCAGTTCATATGATTTAGCCACTGTTGTATTATATATAATCTATATTACAGACTTCACTTTTGTCACAGCAATGTGTAGTATCTCTTGCCCACATTCACTGAGTGGCTCTCCACTTATTTAAGGGAAACTAACAACTGCAAAAATTAAAGGATGGCAGCTGAAAGCACAGCTAAGAAGGCAAGCTTTAGCCACCTCCATCCTCCCTTCTGCAACCTTCCCTCCCTGGCAGCTGGGGATCTAGGCTGCTGTAGCATGGCCTTGAATGTAGGTAATTGTAGGAAGGCACTGCCTTCCCTTGCCTGCATTACCCAACAATACTCATGGCAGTAGGAGAATTATATGGGTTCTTAAGTCAGTGTCACCTTGCCCATTCTGCCAGTTGGCATATAAATAAAGCAGAGCATTGCAGTTATACAAAGAGGTCTTTTACTAACCAACGTGATAGGTATCAGAGAGGTAGCCGTGTTAGTCTGTAGCTTCAAGGACAACAAAAAGTCTTGTGGCACCTTATAGACTAACATATTTTGGACCATAAGCTTTCGTGGGCAAAGACCCGCTTCATCAGATGCATGCATGCCCACGAAAGCTTATGCTCCAAAATATCTGTTAGTCTATAAGGTGCCACAAGACCTTTTGTTGTTGTCCAACCTGATAGGATTATTATTACTTATTCACCCCTTCTGACAAATTTATTTTTACTAGGGTCAACTCATGCTATTGCTTACACTGGTGTAACTTGCATTGCTTGGTGGGAGTGTCTTATCCACATCTCTGAGCAATGTAAATTAAGCTGAAGTGCTTGCTCTCCACTCTGGCACTTACTATATCAGCAGAACTTTTCCTGCCAATATAGTGGAGATGGGTTTATTATGTGGATGCAAGAGATCTTTCCTGTCAGTACAGAGCACCTTCACCAGATGTGCTACTGTGGTGCACCTGTGCCAAGGTAGTGTTTCTAGTGTAGACTACCCCGGGACTATATTTATCCTGAATTACTCTTGTGCATGCCTACTAACAATTCAAGAGTGATACTTTGGGCTTGTCCACACAACACAATTTTGTCAAAGTCAGGTTTTGTCAACAAAGCAATGGAGGTATACATACCACAGTGCTCCCACCAATGTAACTGTCCTGCTATCCCAACCAAATAAATGAGAAGCATATAGGATTTTGTAGCAAAGATTGGTGCAGTTTCTGCACTTGGTTTTGTTGCTGTAAATGGCCATGCTGACTGTTCTGGTCAACAGTCTGAACTCTGCTACCTTGCAGCCAGGTGGACAGCCAACCTACCTCTCCCATTTTAAAGGCCTGGGGATTTTTGAAATGCTGCTTCCTGCGTACTTACTCTGGATCACTCATGTCACATCTCCCTAGCTTACCTTGGCAACTCCATGCAGCAAATGTTCTGCCTGGAGCAAACTGGAGTTGTAGCTTCCCTGGGGAGAGGAGGCTGTGCAGTTTCAGCTCTGCTCCAGCCATGGCAGATTTGTACCTACCATCATCTTTTTCTTGGCATGCCGAAATAAAGGAGCTGCTGCAAACATGCCAGAACACAAGGAAGGTTGAACTATCAGTCTGTTGCTATGCTGAAGACCTGATCCTTCTAAGAGGAGGTGGATATTATCCTCTGTAGTGACCCCACAAAGAGACAGCAGCCAGCAGACTCAACCCCAAGGATGGAGTGCTGTATGAGAGAGTGGAGCTGGAGGATGACATGGGACAGGCAACATCTGGTAGCATGGTAGGTCAGGATTTTTTGACCCAGGTAGGTTCAATCCAGTCTCAACACTTTGGCTCTGGTGCATGTAATGCACAAATGATGCATAATGCTCATTTTTATTTCATTCAGTTCAGTTATCTGAGGTGACCTGTCCCTTGTTTCATAAAATGCTGGAAGTGCATAAAGGCATAGAACTGGACAAGAGTGTTTGCATCGGCTTCCCATTCCCATGGGCAGGTATGCAGAAGAGTGTTAATGCACCAAGAGATTTCATGGGAGTCTTCCAGAGATCTCTAGGAAACTTTCCTGAAGGTAAACTCCAATCTTCTGCTGTGGGTTTTTTGAAAGAGCTGCTTTGTTTCTTCCCCCACAGTTGGCACTTTGTTGTGCAGGGAGCAAAGTGCCCAATAGGTAAGCTGCATAGGGACCACATATGCAAATTAATCCTTGAATTCTTGTTTACCCTCAGGAATGAGATCAGATACAATCATCCCCCCACCAAACCCAGCGTATGGAAAAGGGTGGCAAATTTTACAGTAGTGTCCCTCATTGGTTGCAGTGATACTCCTTAAACACCTCGACCTTTCCTGCATCTTGGATCCTCCACTGCCCCAAGTCAAACTCACTGTGGTTGAGGGTGCTGGGCAAGGGGGATAGTCAGGTACACCTCTTTCTCAATTATGATCCAATATTGAGTGCATTCACAATTTTGCTTCTGTTTCTTGTGTCTTGTTTCTGTAGCTGTGCCCTTGAGGGAAACCCCCTACACGCTGGCAGAATGCCTCAAATAAGGAGGTGACCTAGACAGAGTAAGTAGAATGCATGTAGAGTGGTACTCTGGTCGTCTGACTGTGCAGATGTTGTGTCTCTCCAGGCCCTGTGATCATCAAGAAATAGGTATGTTGGAGAGGAAGCAGGGCCAGGAGCAAATTGACGGGGGGGCCAAACAGCTGCTGAAGTCTCCTCCTGACTTGCATGCTCGCCTCCTCCTGTAGCCTGTACAGAACTGCATGCCATGCCTGCCGTAAACTCCCCTGCCCCACATTCTTGCATGTTCCTGGCCCACTGAAGTACCCTTTTCTCTCCACCTCTTTAGAAAGGTTCCCTAATGACAGCTGGACTTATCACTACTATGAGAACCTCCATTAAGAAAGTGCTTCTCAGTCAAGCAAGAAATTTAATTCTGTATATTGGTTATTGTTTTTAATAAAAATGTGCTTGTATAATTTTTTTCTCCTACACATGGTGATTGCCAGTGGAATTCATAGCAGTAGCGACTACAAATCATGCTCAGGAAGAAGTCATCACAAAGGTCATTCCAGACAGCAGGTAGCAAATAAATAAAGAGAGCCTGGCTGAATGCATTTCATAAGGACAAATTACTGGGTCTCATTTTCAAAATGCTGTCAAAGCCTTTTCTGGTTTGAATAGCTCCCCTTTGAGCCCCTCTCTGTAAGACCCATGGTATCTGGCTGCTCCAAATCAGCTTCCAGACAAGCTACCTCAACCCTCCACTCTTGGGGAAGCTTCCCCCTTTAGCTTCACTATTATCCAGCATCCAGCGAACAGGTTATGACCACAGGAATGTTTTTCTCATTGTTATCTAAGCTGCCCTAACAGTAGTGCCAGCAAGTCTTTAATCTGCTAACTCACATTAAACAGTCATTCTGCACCTGCTCAGCCTATTCTTGACAGCAACAAGAAGCACTTCAATATTTCCAGTGAAGGCCTCACAAGCCATAGGAGCAAGAGGTGCACCAGCTCTCTATCATTGGGTGAACCCACTGCTGCAGTGCCTCCTGCTGTTTGCTCAGGGACTTAGCACAGTCTTCTCAGCAGGTTGCCTGCCTCTGGCTGGTGTGTTGTCCACTACCACTCCCCTCTCTACCTTGTGCTCTGCTCAGGACTTGTGTTGCTTCCAGGATTTCTGGGTCCTCTTCAGGACACTGCCCTCAGGCAGTGCCTGCCCTAGTCTCTCACTCCTTTCTGGGGAACTCAGCCATCCTTACCTAGTGTCCTCAGTATTGTGGCCAGCTGCAGCCTCTATCTAACCCTGTACCTTAGGGGCAAGCCACAGCCCATATTGGCCACAGTTGGTGTGTCTGTGTGGTGCAAGGAGGGAGGGTAAGGACACAGGCTTACCACCTACTCTGAGTCATGGCCCAGGGACGCTCTGGCAGCAGCCCTGTCTTACTCTCCTCTTCTTTCCCTGTTACTGCCTTACTCCCTGGGCCACTGCTCCTATAATCCCTTGCACCTTCTGGGCCTTTCTGTCAGGGCCATCAGCCTGGCAGGCATCAAGATGGATCCTCTCCCTCGCTTCTTTTAGCCTACCCACTACTGCTCTAGGTGAGGTGCTTACTTATACTGGGAGCTGGTTCTGCACCTTCCCTGGTTAAGATCTAATTGACCCAGTTTTCCTGGACCAGCTCCTTATATGCAAGGTTTCTCCAACAAGCTGCTCTCTGATTGCTGCCCCCCAGGAGCCGTTCTGTCATTGGCTGGGGATGCTGCGCAGGCTTCCTCCAGCGTGGATTAGCCCCTTCCTTGCAGTAGTAGAGCACTTGCCCCACTCGTCTTCCTCGATCACTATGGACTTTTCAACATCCCCCAGTGGAATCTTTTGGAATGGAAAAAGTCCCTGCTTTGTAGCTTTCTATACAAGCAGTGTTCCTGAAGATAGGTACATTATCAGTGCCATGACCCCAGTGATCTACAAGCACCTGCAACAGCATGCTCGTAACAATCCCCTAATTAGTGTTCATCAACTAGATTCCCTCCTCTTTCCAATGTAAAGCCAACTTGTTCCAGAAATTCATCCTTCTAAAATATCACACCAACATCTTCTCACCCCACTTTACCTGTACTGTTGTCTCTTATCTTGGTTTACTCCTCAGGACGTGATCAATGGGGGTGAAAATGGGAGTTGAGGCCTTTAGAAAAAGTGCTCAGCACCTTGAAGGGTCAAGCCCTAAGATTATAAAATCTTAATGGAATTTGTCTCATTGTGTTTTGTAAAAGGCCAAGTACACTTGCAGTGCTACATTTAATTTAAAAATAAAAGGAATAAAACTAAAATCAAATCTTGAGAAGTGAAAGCAAAAGTTGTAAAGACTTTAATGGCAGTTTCTCTAAATAAGGACTTGGTAAAATCTGAGAAAAGATCTCTGGATTTGGCCTAATAGTAAGAGAGAGCAATCTGTTAAAAGCAGAGAAGTAATGTGAACCTCACTGCTGCTGTAAAAGACGACATGTCCAAGTCAGATTCCACTTGTATACTGAAATTAGAAGGGTGTCAGTCAATAGACTAAGACAACAAATTTAGCACTGGCTGCAAGTAAACCTGCCAGCAGGGTCCTGGATTACGCAACTCCAGAAACATCAGAGGTCAGTCATCTGAAGAGTTTGTGTTCTTACATTTTGAAAATTCCCTGTGTATATTTCTTCAGGCTAATAGTCAGCTAAGTGGTCATTCGTGTATTTTTCAGCTATGAATTTTATGCATCAGGAAAGTGAACTTAAAATAAAAAATTGGAAGTTTATCTTTGTTTTATCTCTAAACTTGATTCATAGTCACCGTAGACGCTGTAAATTAAGTCCTCAATTGAAACTATAAAGGGCGCGATCCATAGTCTATGCAGACTGAAGGATGCCTACTACTACTGATGGCAGACATACTGGTGTGCAGCTTACACTCTGTTGCTAACACATCATTTAACCAGATATTAAATGTATCAGAACTTAAATCACTTTGTTCTAACCCCTTTGGAATTTTAGATAGTGTAGAAGAATACCCCACACTATCATTCTGATGAGAGGTCAAATATTGTTCACCTCTCCTGTTGTTAAAGAATTTGAACCGCCCCCCCCCCACTCTGCTAGGAATTTAAATGAAGACAATTTTCTAAAATTCATTAATAATAACTACTATCAGACAGTATGGAGGATATGTATCACCTTCTTGTGGTACCTTATAGACTAACATATATTTTGGAGCATAAGCTTTCGTGGGCAAACACCCACTTCATCAGATGCATGAGTGGGGGTGGTGGTTTCAAAGGGGTATTAAAGAGTGGGGTCCCAGTAAAGGGGGAGGGCCAGCACTGACAAGGTCTATTCAGCAAGGTGGAAATGCCCCAGTGTCAACAGTACTTATCAAAAGAGGAAAAAAGTAAGATCAGATGGGGATGTGAGTCATTGTCAGTGTCTAATGTACGTATTGGATCTAATGGATATCTAATGGTATGTATTGGTATCTAATGGATGTAGAGGCCCTTTACATGAATATCCCACATGAAGATGGACTCCAAGCTGTTAGGAACATTATCCCTGATGAGACCGAGGCACAAATGGTGGCAGAGCTTTGTGCCTTTGTCCTCACCCACAACTATTTCAGATTTGGGGACAAATTATACCTTCATATCAGTGGCACTGCTATGGGCACCTGCATGGCCCCACAGTATGCCAGCATTTTTATGGCTGACCTGGAACAATGCTTTCTCAGTTCTCGCCCCTAGCGCCCCTCCTCTACCTGTGCTACATTGATGACATCTTCATCATCTGGACCCATGGGAAGGAAGCTTTTGAAGAATTCTACCATGATTTCACCAGCTTCCACCCTACCATCAACCTTAGCCTGGACCAGTCCACACAAGAAATTCACTTCCTGGACAGTACTGTGCAGATAAGTGATGGTCACATAAATACCATCCATACCGAAAACCCACGGACCGCTATGCTTATCTTCACGTCTCCAGCTTCCATCCAGGGCATACTACAGGATCCACTGTTTACAGCCAGGCACTAAGGTACAACCGTATTTGCTCTGATCCATCAGACAGAGACAAACATCTACAAGACCTTTACCAAGCTTTTCTTAAACTACCATACCTACCTAAGGAAGTGAGGAAACAGACTGATAGAACCAGATGGGTACCCAGAAGCCACCTGCTGCAAGACGGGCCTCGCAAGGAAAACAAGAGAGTACCACTGACCATCACATACAGCCCCCACCTAAGGCCTCTCCAGCTCATCATCAGTGGTCTGCAACCCATCCTGAACAATGATCCTTCACTCTCACAGACCTTGGGAGGCAGGCCTGTCCTCGCCTACAGACAGCCTGCCAACCTTGAACAAATCCTCACCAGCCACTACAAATCACAAACCAGTGAATCTAGGCCTGGAACCAGCCCCTGTAACAGTCCTCACTGCCAGCTCCGCTCACATATCATCTACACCAGTGACATCATCACAGGACCCAACATTAATTATACCATCAGGGGCTCTGTTACCTGCACATCTACTAAGATAATATATGCCATCATGTGCCAGCAATGCCCCACTGCAATTTACATTGGCCACACTGGACAGTCTCTCTGTAAAAGAATAAATGGACATAAATCAGACATCAGGAATAGTAATATACAGAAGCCTGTGGGGGAACACTTCAGTCTCCCTGGACACTCAGTGGCAGATTTAAGGGTGACAGTTCTGAAACAAAAAAAATTGAGAAATCTCTGAGCTGCAATTTATTTGCAAATTTGACTCCATTAACCATGGATTAAACAGAGACTGGGAGTGGCTCACAGTTTAGAAAGACAGTTTCTCTGCTCTGGGTGTTGATAACTCCCCATTAGATGCTGACAATGGCTCACATCTCTGTCTGATCTGACTTGTTTTTTCCTCTTTTGATAAGTACTGTTGATACTGGACCATTTCTACCTTGCTGAATAGACCTTGTCAGCTCTGGCCCTCCCCCTTTACTGGGACCCCACTCTTTAAATATCGCTCTGAAACCACCCCCCATGCATCTGATGAAGTGGGTGTTTGCCCACAAAAGCTTATGCTCCAAAATATCTGTTAGTCTATAAGGTGCCACAAGACTTTTTCCTGTTCTTGAAGCTACAGACTAACACGGCTACTTCTCTGATACAGAGGTAGGTGTGTTAGTCTGTACCTTCGAGAACAACAAGAAGTCCTGTGGCACCTTGTAGAAAAACAGATATTTTAGAGCATAAGCTTTTGTGGGCAAAGACCTGCTTCATCAGATGCATAAGTGGTGGTGGGGGGTTTCAGAGGAGTATTTAAAGAGTGGGGTCCCAGTAAAAGGGAGGGCCAGAGCTGACAAGGTCTATTCAGTCAGGGTGGAAATGGCCCATTTTAAATAGTATAGCTCAAGAGAGTAGAAAAAACAAGTCAGATCACTTGGGGGATGTGGCACATGTCAGTTTCTAATGTGGAGGTGTGAACTTCCAGCCCAGAGAAACTGCTTTTGCAAGGGGCCAGCCAGTCCCAGTCTCTGTTTAATCCTTGGTTGATGGAGTCAAATTTGCAAATGACGTGCAGCTCAGAAATTTCTCTCTCTTTTATTTTTGAAATTTTTTTGTTGTTGTAAGACTTTTAAATCTGTTACTCAGTGTCCAGGGAGATTGAAATGTTCTCCTACAGGTTTTTGTAAGTTGCCATTCCTGATGTCTGATTTAGGTCCATTTATTCTTTTACATAGAGACTGTCCAGTTTGGCCAGTGTAAATTGCAGTGGGGCATTGCTGGCACATGATGGCATATATTATATCAGTAGATGTGCAGGTAAAGGAGCCCCTGGTGGCATGATTGATGTTAGGTCCTGTGATGATCTCACTGGTGTGGATATGTGAGCAGAGTTGGCAGCAAGGTTTGTTGCAGGGATTGGTTCCAGGTTTAGAGTTGCTGTGTTGTGGTCTATAGTTGCTGGTGAGAACTTGTTTAATGTTAGCAGGCTGTCCGTAGGCAAGGACAGGCCTGCCTTCTCAGGTCTGTGAGAGTGAAGGATCATTGTTTAGGATGGGTTGCAGATCCCTGATGATGCATTGGAGAGGCTTTAGCTGGGGACTGTATGTGATCCTGAACAATGATCCTTCGCTCTCACAGACCTTTAAAGGGGGCATGGTAATCAGCTCGAGCAGGGAATAGCAATGAGGTGCTGCGATGCATATGCGGCACCTCATTAGGCTTATTCTCGCTGCAGGAACTTCAAAGTTAGCAACTTCGAAGCGCTGGCAAAACGTGTAGTCGCAGGCACTTTGAAGTGCCCGCACAACTTTTTGGGAGTAAGGGCACTTGGAAGTTGTGCAGGTACTTCAAAGTGCCTGTGGCTACACAGGTTGCTGGTGCTTCAAAGTTACTAACTTTGAAGTTCTTGGCAAGAACCAGCCTAATGAGATGCTGCACATGCATCACAGCACCTCATTGCTATTCCCCACTCGGGCTGATTACCATGCCCCCTTTAAAGAAGGTGGCTCGTGTAGACAAGCTCTATCTGATGACTTTTGAGTTACAAATTGCCAGCTCTCATTTCAGTATGCATCTGAAAACTACCATAGATTTTGGAAACATTTACATTAAGGCCAACAAAGCCCAACCTGAAGGCTGAACTACTTGGCAAAGATAAACTTTGGTAAAATGAAGTAGAGAGTATGTCTCTCTTTTCCTTCATACAGAGACATATACAAGTTTTAGAGGCTACGTAGGTACCAGCATGCAATGCTCCATTCTGTTCAACAAAAGAGAAGGGCAGCTGGCATTGTCTTGTGTTACTTAGCATTTTGTTCACTCCTAATTTAGACAAAACCAAGCTGTAAGAACTCTGACCTAACTTTTGACCCTTCTCACTATCTCATGATCTGTCAAACCAATGTTTCCTGGTAAAGATGGGTCAATTCCTGTGGAAAAAGTTATAATTACAGGATGAATCTAATTCCAAAAAAGTGAAGTTCATACATTTACACACATTATCTCACACAAATAAGTTAAAGTAAAATTACAGACAACTAGCAGTGGTTTGAGTGTTAAACAATTTTTGAAAAGCATTGAGATTTAAAAAAAGAAAAGAAAAACACCAAACAGTAGAAATTCAGGGAATTCAAAGTTCTGGCTGCACTTCTCTGGCATCCGTACCATTTAACTCTGCCTCTAGAGCACTGGCTCCCAACCTTTTCTAAATGGTGGTGGGGAGCGGGGAACGACCCATTTTGATAATTCAGGAAGACGTGGTGACCTAACGCAGCTCAAAATTGGCAGGGTGGCGGAGGGAAGAGGGAAAGCTGTGCCATAACTAGCTAATTTTGTGCCTGAGGCAAGAATATAAAATCCCCCCCTTTTATATATTCACAGTAGTTATTTCACAGAAGAAGGGCTAGGGGGGTCACACTCAAGAGCTGGGAGGTTGGAGGGCTGTGGGGACTAACACTCAGGGACTGGGGAGTCACACTCAAGGGCTGAGGCAGTTGGGGGGCTAGGAGGGTCACACTTAAGGGCTGGGGAGAGTCACACTCAGGCTGGGGGTCACACTCAGGCTTTGGGGGCTAAGAGAATCACACTCAGGCTGGGAGGGTCACACTCAAGAGTCTGAAGGGGCTGGGTGAGTCATACTCGGGCTGAGGGGGATGGGGGAGTCACACTCATGGACTGGGTGGGTCAAGCTCTGGGGCTGGGGCATCACGCTCAGGGCCTGGGGGAGTCACATTTGGGCTGGGAGGGAACACTCAGAGGCTGGAGGGACTGGGGGAGTCATACTCAGGGGTTGGAGGGTCACACTCAGGGGCTGGGGGTCTCTGAGAGCCTAGGGCAGTCGCATCCGGGCTGGGGGACTAGGAGGGTCACACTCAGAGGCTGGAGGGCCTGGTGGGTCACACCCAAGTGCTGGGGGGCCACACTCAGGCTGGGAAGTTTGGGGGGCTGGGGGAGTCACACTTGGGCTGGTGTCACACTCAGGATAGGGAGTTGCACCTGGGCTGGGAGGGTCGCACTCAAGGGTGAGGGTCACACAGGCTATGGGGGGCTGGGAGGGTCACACTCAGAATCTGGGTGGAGATACAAACAAAAAACAAGAAGAAGAAGTCCTGTAGCACCTTATAGACTAACAGAAAGTTTGGAGCATGAGCTTTTGTGGGCAAAGGCCCCAAGTGAGACAGTGTCATGCATCTGACGAAGCAGATCTTTGCCCATGAAAGCTTATGCTCCAAAATTTCTCTTAGTCTATAAGGTGCCACAGGACTTGTTTTTGAAGATACAGACTAACACGGCTACCTCTGATACTAGTCAAACAAACAAAAAAAAACAAAAAGAAAACTGACAAATCAGCTACATAGAACAGAAGGGAGGTCAAAAGTGGGGAAAGGTGGAGAAGGCATGAAAATTGCTTACTGGAAGGGTCTATTAAGTGGCTTGTCTGGGATGGTTACAAATGTCAAAGGTGGAGAAGCTGGCTTTGAAATGCATAATTGCATCTCTGTTGATAGAGATATCTGCTAGATGTGGAAGAGTTAAGGAGCTGAAAATGGCTTCTTTAAGAGCCAAATGTAGCTCTAAGCTGCTGGGGACCCTTAACTAATCTAGTCGTGATCCATGTTAGGATTCCGACCCATAGGTTGGGAATCCTTTCTCGAGAGATGCCAGATTGCTGTCTTCCCTTCTTTACATGTTGGGTATAAAAAAGTGCACAGATAAGCTGACATACATTCTCATTTCCTTACCATCCTAAATGTTTTTTTACACCATGTTTTGCTTTCCTAGCTATAGACAGGTATTCCAGTTTGTTTCTAATTTATAATTGTGATGCAAACATACTAAAAATAATGAAATGGGTAAGCCTGGTTTGCCCCTCTAATTTGGAGAACAGTATATGGAGCAGGAGTGGAAATAGAGAACTCAAAAAATCCTCTATATACGTAAGTCATCAATCTCTGTGTCAATTCAAAATAAATGAATTTTGGTCTTATTTTTGTATCCTATTACTACCAGTGAAATTTGACTGCTAGAATGTTATTTCACTATTGTGTGTCTAGTGGTATTAGGTGTGATGTCACTGTAATGGTGCTTCTGACGTCGGCTTTGAGGAAAAACAATTAAAGTACATTGTATTGGTTGGTGATCCTTTTATTACCTGATCATATATCTCATGAGGTAGTCATTGATCTGTTATGACTGAATCCAATTGCTGCAGTCTGGGTGCTTCTAAGCAAAATGGGTCTGAGTGGAGTCTATTTACTGTTTCTAGCTTCTGGACTACCTGTTCAGACCTCATTTGACACCTTTCTTTGGGGCATTGAGCACTGCCACTTAGCTGCTGTAGACCTCAAATTCAATGAGACTTCCCAATCCCGCTCCAAAATATGTTAGTCTGTAAGGTACCACGGGATTTTTTGTTGTTTTTGCAGGTATAGACTAACCTGGCTACCCCTCTGTGACTTTTGGAAACAAGTCTGAGGATGCACCCTCCCCTAGTCTGATTTCATCTATTTTTCTGATTCAGAGGTTTGTCAGCAATTCAGGTTAGATGGAGTGCCGCATGATACCCATCCTTATATGGAGTGAAGGTTTTGACCTTTTAATTCACCCCCTCCCCGCCACCGGAACAAGCAGCCTGCTTTTATGTAGACCTCTGTTTCTCTGCTGTCTATTGCACAGAAAATCTCCAGCCCCCATCCAGTTGTGTTTGCCCCACCCCTCAAGTAGGGCACTGAATAAAACAAAAGAATGCTTTATTCCATAGACATGGGCCCTATATTGCAGGCCTGACTGCTTTGCAGTGATAGGTCTTCGACAAAGTGTCAAGAACCTTTCCATGGAAGGTCAGCAGTCTGAGAACTGGGATTGTTTAGATCTGCCATGTCCAATATGCTCCCCATTTGCCATGTGGTGAATGGGGCAGCGGAATGTGGTTAAATGCAGCTCAGGAAAGCCGCACACATAGGGTGCCCCTCTGGCCACTCTGTACATGTGCTCCACCACACGGTGGGAGAAGCATGTGGAGGCAGCTCCTCCAGCCCTGGCGGGCTCCAGCCATGGGGAGGCTAGCCTGGTGCAGCTTCAGCCCAGGGCAGCTTGCGCAGCAGTGGCTTCAGCCACAGCACAGTTTCAGCCTGGGGTGGCTCATGTGGCTCCAAGTGAGTAATCTTGTGGGGTAGGGGGAGGGGAGGGGAGAGGTGCCTTGCCAGGGGCCAGGGAGAGGCCGTGCCTGGTTGGGTGGGTGCTGTGGCAATTGGTTAAATTTCTCTTGGACACCACTGGTTTAGTTGTGTTCAGCACACAGTAGAAAATGGAATTAATAATTTGACAAAGACATATCCCATTCTGTCACAGACCTAACCAAATGTATGCAATTTCTAGGAAAAAAATAGATGAAAGACTAATAAACAGCTATGAATTTTCCTGAGCGCATTCACAAACTGGCTGACAATGTCATTTTTTATGAATAACTGGGCTACAACTTATACATTATATTTTAAAATTGTATAGATATTGCCGCTCTTCTCCTACCCAGTCTTTGTTACTTCCCTTGTCTATCCTTAGCTTGGCAATTACTTTAGAGTTACCATATGTGAACTTTCAGAAAAAAGAGGACACCCCTCAAAAGGATTAGTAAGAGAGAAATCCCTAATCTTTGCAGAATTGTATCTGTATCCACATCTACAAACTCAGATTGTATTAATATACTAGATATACTATTACCATATTAATAAAAGGTAGGTGGGTAGATATTGATACAGATACACTCCCTCGCACGCTTCCAGCTATATCCGAGATACCACCGACTTCCTGAGGAAATTACAAAACATCGGAAAAGTTCCTGATAACGCCATCCTTGCCACAATGGATGTAGAGGCTCTGTACACTAATAGTCCACATAAAGACAGATTACAAGCAATCAGAAACACCATCCCTGATGCCACCACAGCCAATCTGGTGTCTGACCTCTGTAACTTTGTTTTCACACACAATCATTTCTGATTTGGGGACAATTTATACCTCCAGATTAGTGGAACTGCTATGGGCACCCGCATGGCCCCACCATATGCTAATATATTTATGGCTGACCTGGAACAACGATTCCTCAGCTCTCGTCCCCTATTACCACTCCTCTACTTAAGATACATTGATGACATCTTTATGATTTGGACCCATGATACAGAGGCTCTAGAAGAATTCCACAGAGACTTTAACAATCTACACCCCACCATCAACTTATGCCTCGATTACAACATGCAAGAGATACATTTCCTGGACACTACAGTACTAATCAAGGATGGCCTGATCAGTACCACACTGTACCGAAAACCTACTGATCGCTATACTTATCTACACCCTTCTAGTTTTCATCCTGCACACGTGACTAGATCCATTGTTTACAGTCAAGCTCTTAGGTACAATCGCATTTGCTCTGATCCAACTGACAGAGACCAAAAACTTCAAGAACTTTACCAAATATTCATACACCTGAATTACCCAACAGGAGAAGTAAAAAAACAAATCGACAGGGCCAGACGCATACCCAGAGACCAGCTGCTCCAAGATTGGCCCCAAAAAACCAAGAACAGAACACCACTGGTCATCACCTACAGCCCCCAACTCAGACCACTGCAACGAATTATTAAAGACCTACAACCTATTCTTAATCAGGATGCTACACTCCAGAAGGCCCAGGGTGACATGCCTGTTCTCTCCTACAGACAACCTCCCAACCTCATGAGGATCCTTACTAACAGTCACAGTCTATACCCCAGGAACACCAGTCCTGGAGCCTTTCCCTGCAACAAAGCCCGCTGCCAGCTTTGTCCACATATCTTCTCTGGAAATACCATCACTGGACCTAACCAGGTTACTCACAGAATCACGGGCACTTTCTCATGCTCCTCTACTAACATCATATATGCCATCATGTACCAACAATGCCCAGATGCTTTGTATATTGGACAGACTTCTAACTCCCTTAGACAAAGGGTCAACGGGCACAAAACAGACATCAAAACACTCCAGATCCACAAACCAGTTAGTCAACATTTTAATGGAGTGGGGCATTCTGTCAATGACCTCAAGGTATGTGTGTTACTGAAGAGACATTATTGCACCATTTTAGAAAGAGAATTGGACGAACTGACATTTATATTCAAATTCGGAACATTAACACATGGTTTAAATCGTGATGGGAACTTTCTGAGTCACAATAGGGGCTCATCTGCATACTTGGCTCAATCTAATTCTTGATCTTCCCCCCATCCCTCCACTCTCTGATTTGCTCACCTTGATTATCTTTTTCTGATTTGTCCTCCTTGCTTACTGTTTTTGGTTCTCTGTGTCTTAAATATTGAGTCTGTTCTGGTCTGGTTATGGTCTGAAGAAGTGGGTCTGTCCCACGAAAGCTCACCTAATAAACTATTTTGCTAGTCTTTAAAGTGCTACTTGACTGCTTTTTTTTTATATGGTAACTCTACTCGGATAGGCTACTCTGGCTTCTCTGATTCGAGAGCCAGGCCCAAGGGTGCCACTGGAAATACATAAGACAAAAGAAAACTCCTTACACCAGTCAGAACTTAATAGATGCCAGAAAAGTTTAAGTCAAAAGCAAACAGGAGTGTTCAAACGGCAGCTGAGACCGGAAGGAAAATGCAGCTCTGCAACATTAACTGGAATCTTTGGCTGAGATGCTTTCTCTAGCAGAAAAAGGGGCAGCTTGCAGAGAACAAACGTGGGACACGCAAAGGGTTAACTCACACCACAAAAATTAACCATAGCTGCTCGCGAGAAGCTCAGGAGCGAGCGAGCCAGCCGGAATGGCTGGGCCCACTCCAGCAAGTCAGGTAATGCCTGGACTGGCCAAGCGGACAGCGAGTGCCCCTACCCTTCCCTGCCTCGGGGATTAGAGCAGAGCCAGAAGGCAAAGGAGGGGGCTGCCCGCCTCGGCAGGATTCCCGCCTATTTCCTCTCCTACTGCCACCGCCCCGCAGTGACCTGCCGCGCGGTTAATCCGTAACTTAGCCCCAGGGGGTTCCCGCCCGCCTGTCACGCGGGCCAGCTAGCTGGCGACAGGGCGACACGGCAGGATCCCCCGCCACACCCGGTGTGTGCCCTGGGCTTGAGGGGCGGCCTGTGGCCCTGGCACGCAGCCTCGAGTCACGCTGCCCTGCCGGTGACACGGTGGTGAGCAGTCCCAGACTGCTCCCTCAATCGCCGGCCAGGCGGGCTCGGGGCCGCTGCTGGTTTTGGCGCCAAGCGGGAGGCGGCGCTGCTGCAACCGTGCCCGGTACCGCCTGCCCCACCGCCGCCCTCCCTGAGCTGGGCACAAGGCACGAGGGAAACGAGCCAGGCGCGGGCACTGCTGCCACGGTGGGGGTGGGGAATCCCGGCGGGCGGCGCCGGGCCAGGCCCCGGGTGGGGGAAGAGGAGCGCGGAGCCTCCTCCAGGGCTGTTCTTCCCCGGCCGGACGGAGAGCGGCACTGTGTCCCCGCGGCGCACGCTCCGCCTGAGCCGCCCCCTCTCGCCCTCGCTCCTGCCGCCGCCGCCGAGCAGCCTCCTCCCCCTACCTCTGCCCGGGCAGGAGCCGCCGCACCACGGAGCAAGGAGGGAGCGGGAGCAGCCAGGGCGCCGGCCGGCAGCGGTGAAGCAGCTGTAACACCCACCCGGCACGGAGGCTACTCAATGCTGCACCTTCCGGAGCTGCATGAGGTAAAGGCGGCTCCGGGTCCCGTTCCCCTCCTCCCCGCCCTGCGGCAGCCCTGTGGGGTGGGGGGCTCTTTGTAGGCTTCGCAGAGCTAGTTGGGTGAGGGGCCCCGGGGCGGGGTGCGGGGCTGGGGCTGGGGCTGGGGCTGAGGGCACCTGAAGTTGAAAGAACAAATGTAAAGTGGAGAGTGGCCTGGTCCTCTCCCGTGGGGGGCTGTACCCCTCTCCGGGGGGAGGCACAGGCCAGGTGGGGGGCTCAGCGCTTGGCTGCGCGGGGCTGCCCGCCCGGCCGGCAGCGGGGTTTTGTTTGGGATCGCAGCCACCGCCTCTCCCCCTCCGGTTGGTTTCTGCCTCTTGATAGTTTTGAGGCCTAACTGGTTAGGCCTCGTCTCCCAGCTCTGAGGCTTCTGTGGAGGCCCCAAAGACCTCCTAGGGCCACGAGTTGGCTCGTCCCGACCCCACTTGGGCTCTAATGGGCTTTAAACTTGGGGCATCCGTCGGTTTGGGTTAAAATTTCATTGTAAAATATGAGGCTGCAAACTAATTGTTGGGCTGGAGGAGCCTCGCGCTGAAGGGAGGCGCTGGAGAAGGGTGGAGAAGTAGAAGTTTTGGGGTGAGAGGCTGCTTTGTAAGGGCCTCCTCGAAGCCCTGCTCAAGGGCGGGGGGTGCGGGATTTTTGCCCTCCTGATATTAAGTGGGGCCTTCTGTGAATTGAGGTTTAGAAATGGAAAAAGAGGGCTGAAAGTCGTCTCTGTTCCGCTGAACTTTTGTTTTCTGACCGATAGAGGCCGGTAGAGGACTGTGGAGAAGGAAAGTTTATATCCAGCGGCACCAGGATGGACTTTCCTTCTACCCAACCAAAACCGTCTGCTGATGGTAAGATCATCTACTATCCTCCCGGCGTAAAGGAGATCACAGACAAAATTACCAACGATGAGGTGGTCAAACGGTTAAAGGTAAGTGCCTGTTCTTTTCACCTCTCAGCTTTTTGCCCCTTTAAGCTCCACCCAAAGTAAACAAACATTCGTCTCTTGCTTTGTAGGCCCCAGAAGGGGGTATGTGTGTGCGTTTTCAATGTAGTTGAGATGCATACCCCCCGTACCTCCAGAGCCCCGTGATAAAATTTTCATGATTTACTTTCCTCAGCTGGGTATTGCCATGTCTGCTTTTGTATATTCATCTAATATGGTGAGCTGTTGAATCATCAATGTACTAATTTGTTTGTTTTGAAAACAAATATTTTAATTTGGCATGAAATTTAACTTCCCACATGAGGTCAGAAATAGAATTGGAAATATGGATTATAGGAAGCAAAAGTTGTTTTTGAATGTGACAGTTGTTGACAGTTCCGGGGTTTTGAAAGATATAACATAATCCATTCCATGGCATGATGGGGATTGATTATATTACACGCAAATAATTGTAATTTAGAAAATGGTCCTTTATGGATTATGCAGTTAGTTGTCATTTATTTAAAGCAGATGTTACAAACATAGAAGCTGCATTTCTAGAGTTTCACAACTAGATTTTGGAATATCTGCTTTGTGCACAGACAACTGCTAAATTATGTAAAGACTATAAAGGTTTGTGTTCAGACCATTTAAGTCTTTTTTACACCTGTTAATTTAGATTAAGGTAGCATGTGGGTTTAGAATGAAACAGCTGGTTTTTTTTTCAGTGCAAAACTTACACATTTGCTTTGTTAACTTTTGTGCCATGGGATATTAAATATATGATTAAAATAGAGAATAAAGTCAAGTATTGATTAAATATCAGTGTCACTCAATGGATAGTATTGTGGTCTTTGGGCCAGAAAGTTCAAGATTTAATTCCTAAACCAGGATGTGGGTTCATGCTCTGGATAAGGTGGTATGCTGTATAGTCGTAGGGGTTTCTGGCTGTTTAAACTGATTTTTATGGTTCCAATCACTGTAGTAACTCACAAGTATTAAAAACAGAACTAACAAATTATTCTTTAAGAGTGAAGAACAGATAACTTTTTGATTAAATTTATTGTTGTGAAAAAAGGTTTTTGTGTATTTAAGAAAAGTTTTTCATTTGATTCTGGAACTGACAAGGCTTCCATAATTTAGTTCTATCTCTTGTGAAAACATGCTGTCTCTTGTGTTCATGAGCCTCATCAAAAGTTTATTTTTTTCACTGTGCTAGAGGAAGGTAATTGTGCGGGTCCTGATCGTAGAGGACTGGCTCTGGCCAATAGACTTTGAATATTAGGACAGAGTTCTTCAATTGGAGTCTGTAGACAAAGGCGAGCTAATGTAGTATGGAGAACATAGGTAAAGTGTTTGCCCTTTTCAAAGTGTGCAGTGCTGTTCCTAGGTAATTGTAGAATCAAGGCTTATGGATCACTGTGGCCAAGTCTGTTCTGATGAGGTATGGCATTTTCTGGTGGTAGCACATGGAAGAAGGTGTCTGTCTTCCTTCCCCTCCCTGTAAGAATGCATGCTCATTTAAAAACAATCATCAGCCTGTTTCCAGTGAAGTTTAAAAACAAATTGTATGTTTTGAAAAAAATAAATTTTTACAATTTCAGCATACATTATCCTGGCTGTGGCCTTGAAGCTGAGGTCTCTGCCAGTCTTTGGTGTCTTCCCATGTGTAAATTAAAGATGCCATTGTTCTCTTTAGAAAGATTAGAGTATTGCTTTGTGTTTTGGCCATCATCAGACCTTTCCACATAAATTTTGTTTTTCTGAGTGGTGAAAGGCATGGTCAACGCAACAGATGACAAATAGCATAATTTGATTTGTGTCCACACATTTTTTGCCATCAAAAATGTATTGTCATCTAGAGCTAGAATTTTTGTAGTAGTGTGGTGTTGATGCTGTTGTTATAGCAGCTTGAGTCGTCCTGGGAACCTATCCCATTGTACTTCATCAGCAGTCTGAGTGAAGACTTTTCAAAAATTAGTTCTTCCCCTACTCCTTCTTTCTATCTAGGGTAGAATGAGGCTGAGCTACTGCATACAGTGTTCAGAATCTGGACAATGTTGTGAACGCCGTATCTTGCAAAAGAAAGTAAGGAAAATTGTAAAACAGCTTGCATCTTCTGATGATGTAATGAGGAAGGCATTGTATGTGGAATAGAATCAGGTTTTTAATGAATTCCATTGACTTCATTGTGTTTTGGATTAGACCCTAAGTAGGTACCTTTGTGACATGGGAAAAGTGCATTTTGGAATGTATTAACCAAAAGATTATTGGAGAACTAGTTTTAATTAATAGTGCTATGGTGGGAGGTGTACTGCAAAATGTTGTGCCTAATTGGTTAAAGTAAACTGTGTCCCAGAGTGGACAACTAGCAGGTTACAATTCATATGCTATTTACTATATACTGTGTGGATACAAACTGTGCATTAAGCCAGATGCGCATCTACTGGTTAGAGATACTGTAACAGTTGTTATATGGTTGTGGTCTTCATTCTTTTCTGTTCTAAGAATAGGTTTGAAAAAGAACCTAATTGTTGTCCCAAATAAAATATCAACTTGCCAGTACTGTGACTACATGATAGTATTTAACTTTTTACTTCGCTAAGTTCTTTGCGATAACTTAAGCTTGGATGTTGTTTTATAAATTCACATTTGTTTCTGTTGAAGGTGAATTTATTAAAAATTTTTTTTTAAATTGCTCATAGTTAAATACGAAGATAAGAATAGTCATACTAGGTCAGATCAAAGGTCCATTTACCCCCAGCATCCTGACTTCTGAATTGGTCAGTGCCGGATAATTCGGAGGAAATGAATAGAACAAGTGAACTCCTGCTGTCCTGTCCCATACTCTCACAGGCAGCAGTTTAGGGCCACCTCCAGCATAAGGTTGCACCCCTGACTAACTTGGCTGATAGCCATTGATGGATTAGCCCTCATGAATGTTTCTAATTTTTTTTGAGCCCACTTACAATTTTGGCTTTGCTGTCATGCCCAAGTAATAGATACCCATCAGTCAAGTGGGAAAACATCTGTATAAAGTAAACTCAAATCCAGCTGTCCCAGGACCAGGAGGTTGTCGGCTAATCAAATATTCTGGATAATAGAGAGGCATACCTAGTAATGCATAACACTAAAGAAAAATCAAGATTAGATATTAAGAAACAAACAAAATGTATGTGGAGAACTATATTTACCAGCAACAGTAGTATTGTACACTGTAAACTTCTAGTGCATTTATTGTATTTATGGAAAACACAACTAAAATTTATTTATGGTTAAAATGCCAGTTGTTTAAGAGTTCTGGATGACAGAATCCCAGATATGAAAGTTTACTGTATTTTTATATATATATATATATATTAGCTAAACAGCACTGTATAGTAAGTGAAATGTACCAAATAACTAACAGGTCCGTCCTTCAATAGATTTAGTCAAAGGCTCATATTAAGTACCATGCAGTGTAGAAAAACTATTGAATGGCCCTCCAGCTCTGGCCCGCCCCTTGAATGAGTTTCCCTCTTTAAATCCTCCTCTGAATCCCACCCCATGCATCTGATGAAGTGGGTCTTTGCCAATGAAAGCTTATGCTCCAAAATATCTGTTGGTCTATAAAGTACCACAGGACTTTTTGTTGTTTTTGAAGATACAGAGTGACTTGGCTACTTGATACTTATCGAATGAAAGTGGATTATATACTGAATGTTAAATGAAATTGGTGCTTGTTTAATTTTTTGAACACAAGAAGATGCGGGATGCATTTTCAGAGTATAAATTTCAACAAATCCTTGCAACATTATTTTTGAAGTAGGTTGGTTAAGAATTTATTTGACATGTGATGAAATGGAGCTTGGTAGATGTTATAATTTTTCTCAGGCCATGTAACTGTGTGACAGGGCTGAAATTAGAATTTTGAGATTCCTTTCTCTTCATTAGGATCAGTTCATTGGACATACTGCTTTTCTTCAAGTAAGCCAGGTGGGCTGATGGAATGTTTACTGTGATGTTTCCTTAATTTTTTTTGGAACTCAGTCTCTTCTCCCTGCTTCTGTATGACCTGGTCAACTCGTGAAAGGATTAGTTAGCATTTGCAGCATTTTTGGAAGTTGCTTTTCACAGGATTTTGGTTAGAGAGTAGCCTGAGGGCTGGAAGAGTTTCGATAAACTTTGTTTATCCACATATTAGCTGACAGATACTTATGTCAATGTAGACTGAGCAGTTCCTTTCCCCCTAACTGTTTGCTTAGCTTGTCTAGTTTTATATTAGGACTCCTTGGAGTGGGACTTTTGTTCTATTTTCTCTATTTGGAATGTGCTATTGGAAATAATTTTAATAATACAATATATTTTATATTTGTGTGAGTTTATGGCATGAATGCTTAGAGCAAAGGAAGAGGCTCTCTAAACAGAAGGAAGGAGATCATGCTAAGGGTAACTCAGGAATATTTAATTGGTGAGTTATCTATGGAGGGAATTTTGTAACTGATATTGGCCATAAATGTGTTTGGGGATTTTCATGTGTCTGGTTTTTGAGAAAAAAGTACCTGTATTAAGTACCTTAATTGATAATTGTACTCAACTGGTACTTAATCCTGTTTTCCCAATAAGATATCCAGAGTTAGAGGTCTTACCAGTATGTTCATGACTTAAGCCCCAGTTCTGCAGACACCTATGCTTCTGTCCCTAATTAAGACTTCTTATATGCATAGTTGAAGTTGGGGGGATTACTAGGGTGTGCAATTAAGAACAGGTTTAAGTGTTTTGAGGCTTACACAAGAAATGCGCTCTGGTTAATAGAGAGATCCATAGATGATTGATATCACTTCTGAACTTTGGTTAATTGTACTTATAGTTGCAGTAAATTTGCACTGGCAAACTGAGTTTGAAAATGTTCTTGAGCTATTGCTGGTATACACACCAAGAGCCAAATTCCTATTTTTTATTTTACTCTGACTAAAGTACTTTTTGGTCACAGTCATTTTCTCATTCTAAGTGTAGAAAACTCACTTCTGTGGCTTTGCTGTCATAGTCACCTGGCAACAAGAGGGTAAGCTTACCGAAACAAGAGGGTCCGGAGTGATTGAATCTGTATCAGCTGTGATGTAGTTTTCCTACTTTTATGGTCAGTCTAGTCCAGGGGCTGGTAAAATACAGACCAGCCTGCCACCAACCCGCGGCCCAGCAGGAGCAGCCGGCAGCTCTCTGGATTCCATGCTTCTGCACACTGCTAAAAGCAGCCAGCTGTGGTGAGCCATGTGCTTCTCTGAGCATCACGAACCTGGGTGGAGATTTTCATTGGTTGGCCTCACCCCAGCACAACATCACAGCTCCTATTCACCGGAAACAAGCCCAAAGCAGCTGTCTGGGCTATGCTTGTGATGCAGGCGGTACACAAAGTATCACGCCCTTCCCATTGGCAGGTGGTACACAGAGAGCATGTGGCGCCCACAGCCGGCCACTTTGAGCGGCAATGCAGAAAGCAGGGATTCTGCCTCACGGTCCCGCTGGGCAAGAGCTGTGTAGGTGAGCTGCTCCTGGCCAGAGCCTGCACCTGGCACCACAGCTCCTCTCTCCATGCAATTCTCTGCTCCCCTTCCCATGCTGCTGCCCCAAGTTACAATCCCCTAGCAAACTCCTGCACCCTTTCCTTTGCCGCTGCCCCCATTAAAAATTATTGCCCCCTCTGGTCTAGTCAATAATGTCTTGTAGGACTTTGCTTTAGGCATTATTTAATGGACACTATTCAAGGCTTACTCTGAATAAAGAATTATTAATTTTCTCATGAACTTTTCTGTGGTGATTATCGTAATAGGGAGGCTCACATACACATATGAATTAATCTTCATAACACCCTTGTGGAGTGAGGAGTTGGTACTATCTCTATTATACACGTGGGAAAATGAAGTACAGGTTGAAACTCCCCAAACCAGCACTTTCTTTTCCAGCAACATCCATCATCTGGCAGGACCATGGATGTTACTTGGACCAGAGACCCCAGTATGAGAGGTTAGTAGGGAGAGCCTGGCTGCCTTGGGCAGGGGAGCCTAATGGAGCTTGTGCCTGGGCCAGAGGCACATCCAGAGCTAGCCTCTGTGGGGGCATGCTGCATCTGGTGCCTGCAGAGCTGGGGCTGTGCTGACAACCTGACTGGGGCTGCACCAGGTGCCCACAGGGCTGGAGCTGTGCTGGCAGCCGGTCCAGGAACAAGAGCCTGTCTCCATGGGGCTGAGGCCAGAGCCAGCACCCACAGGGTCTGGACCATGTCTGGCAGGGTGGCCAGGTTGATGTTGGTGCACCAGGGGCTGAGGTTCAGGCAGGTGGCCAGAGTAGGGGACCTCCCTTCATCTGGTAAATTCCCTCATCTGGAACCAGTCAGGTCCCCAGGGTGCTGGAGGAGGGAGGTGGATCCTGTACAGTGAGATTCAGGTAAAAAGTGCTAATTAATTTGGGTGACAAATTTGAGATGCCCAGGACCTGTTTTCTAACTTACTCAATGTTGTGTAAAAAACAGTCAAGTAGCACTTTAAAGACTAGCAAAATGGTTTATTAGGTGAGCTTTCGTGGGACAGACCCACTTCTTCAGACCATAGCCGGACCAGAACAGACTCAATATTTAAGGCACAGAGAACCAAAAACAGTAAGCAAGGAGGACAAATCAGAAAAAGATAATCAAGGTGAACAAATCAGAGAATGGAGGGGTGGGGGGGAAGGTCGAGAATTAGATTGAGCCAAGTATGCAGACAAGCCCCTATAATGACTCGGAAAGTTCCCATCACGATTTAAACCATGTGTTAATGTGCTGAATTCACTTTGACTTCAGTTACAGTTGTGAGTGCTCAGCAATCACGGAAACCAGTTTTGAGTTGAGCATCTAGAAAATAAAGAACATGTAATTAGTGACTATCTGTAAGTGATTTTTACCAGCATTACATAGTTTTTTAGACCTGTAACACAATTCCTAGTTCTCCAGAGCAGCTTTCAGCTGCCTTAACCATGAGATCATTCTTTTTCCTCTGTCCTTTTTCACTATATACTTTCAAAGAGAGAGGAAAGATTGTCCAATGATTAACTGAGTTAAATTCTTAGAAACCTTTGGAGGAGCAGTGGGGACTTTTGGGAGTCCTCTGCTCAGTGTACCCTTTGGATTATTAATTTTTGACCATCACTCATACCGTTTTTTTCCCCCTCATTTCTTGTGTCAAGAAATAATTTCTCGGTGGGGATCAGTGGTTCTTCATGCTTGGTCAAATGGTATAGAGGTAGATTGGAAACCCTTGTTTTGTCTGTCTCCTAATATAAGAACAAAAAGACATTTTATCAAATTAAAATATGGGAAATTCAGGATTCATAATTTCATTAGGGCTCTCAAGTGATTAAAATTAATTCCATTGTTAATAATAAACTACCATATATATAAATATTTTGGATATTCATTACATTTTCATGTGTATATTTATTTCAGTTACAGCTGTACGAAGTGTTTAGTGCTCACTTTATATTTATTTTGGTTACAGATTTTGCACTGTGAAAAACAAAAGAACATTTTTCAATTCACTTAATACAACCAGTGTGGTGCAGTCTCTTTATCATGAATGTTTAACATACAAATGAAGAATTATGTAAAAAAAAAATAAACAAAAAACCCTGCATTCAAAAAGGAAAGAATGGAAAATTTTAAAGTTGATGAGTCCACTCAGTCTTATTTTATGTTCAGCGAATTACTCAGAGAAACAAGTTTGTTTACATTTGTGTGAAGAAACGCCGGGGTCAGATTGGACCCTGTTAGCTATGGCCTATATGATATACTGATACCTGATTAACTTTTTTTAATCCTGTGAGTTAACTGCGATTTAACAGTCCCATTTTTCATACAGTGCATAGTTAAACTGTGGTGCTTGTTGCCATAAGAAATTGAGGACAGTTTCTTCACAATATTCTAAGAGCAACTTGACCTTTGTATTAAATCTCAATAGTTTTCATAATAAATTATAAAAAGTTTTGTGGAAAGAATATTAACTGTTGTGCTTCAGAACGTAAGCCGATCATCATTTGAGTTACTGTAGTATGTGTGTACGCATAAGGGTGCAGATCTCCCACATCTCCCTACTACAGGGTTTTTGTACCTTTGTCTGGATCAGATGGACCAAGGATATGATCCAGAATGACAGTTCTTATGTTCCTAATGCGTTTGTTCTAATTTTTTTTGACAGGAAACCTTAATGCCAGCACATGACCAGTATTTTAGTTTATACAAGTTTAAACTTTTTTTGGCCTTAGGATATTTCCTAGGACATTGTTCTGGAGCTGCAGATAGCTCTTTAAAGGTTTCTTTGCGGCTCCCAATGTTATAATTGCAAAAAAAAAAAAAAAAAAAAATCCTGATTATTTGCAATAAATGGTGCATGTCTAAAAGGCCCCACAAAAATGAGCAAGTCATATCTAAATAGCAAACAGTCAGTGATCTCAAAACGTTAGATAACTCCCTCTACTATTCTCTGGAGTGGGGAGCGAGGGGAATATAGTTGGTTCTCTTTTTTGGCACTTTTCCCTTGTGTGGTACCCACCTGATTTTTCTCTGGGTCAGCAGCCTCTAACCCAAAAAAGATTGCCCACTCCTGCTTTAGAGCCTACAGATCCTCTCAATGCTACTTTTTTCAACCAGTTGCTCAGACATACAAGTTTGCTTACATCTTCAGAGATAATGCTTCTCACTACTACTTTACAATATCACCAGAAAGTGCGGACATTCCCATGGCACTGTTTTAACAGGTGTCACAAGATATTTATGTGCCAGATATGCCAAGGGTTAATATGTCCCTTCATACTTCAACCAACATTCAGAGGATGTGTCCATGCTGACAGTGGGTTCTGCTTAATAACAAGCCAAAGCAGTCTGGCCCCAGCATGTGTTCGTTTGCACCATCAGAATCAGATGCCAACGGCAGAAGGCTGATCTTCTTTTTTAGAGGTTTAGGTTCTGTAGTGTCCACATCAAAGTGTTGCTCTTAAGACTTCTAAAGCACTGTCCCTCTCAGATTTTGGCAGGCACTTCAAATTCTTAAAACTTGGGGTGAGCGCTCAAGCTGTCTTCTGAAATCTCACACTGACACCGTCTTTACCTGTTATCAATACTGCAGCAAAAGCATTGTTAAAACACGTATGTGCTGAGCTGTCATCCGAGACTACTAGAACACAAAATATGTGGCAGCATGCTAGTGAAACAGTGCCAGAGACATATAATTCTCCCCTAAGGGGCTCAGTAACAAATTAACACTTTTTTCTCTTTTAAACAAGCATTAACATGGAAACACGTCATCAGCAATAGTGGCTGAAGCATGAAGGGCCATATGAATGTTTAGCATATCTGGCTCGTAAATTACTTCACGATGCTAGCTACAAAAGTCCCGTGCTAATGCCTGTTCTCACTTTCAGGTGACAAATGATTGGCATTATCTCCCATCCAAATAACCAAATTTATTTGTCTTACAAATTGGCTGAGGAGGAATGAGTGAAGTTGTAGGCTCTCAAGTTTTCCATTCTTACATAACTGCACTCAAAAACAAAACAAATATCTACATTTGTAAGTTGCACTTTCACAATAGAAAGATTTAACTTTGGTACTTGTAGGAAGTGAACTGAAAGAATTATTTGTGTCATTTTTACAGTGCAAATATTTGTATGAAAATAATATAAAGTGAACACATAATTTTCAATCTTTTTGGTTAAGCAGGCACGTATTTTGGGTCAACGCTATCTTTGTTTACCTGTGACAGTGAATAAAAATTAGACATGTTGGTAGCAACCAATGACTAAGGTCAGTAATAGCTCTAGGAATAGTGTTCATTAATTAACTGCAGCTCCAGAGCCAGCAATCACACACTTGTTTTGAGTGACACTAACAATACACATTTTAAATTCTTAGGCAGTAATGGTATTTAAGACAGTATCTGAAAGTCTTCAAAACTATAACTAAGGATAAAAAGCAGTCAAGTAGCACTTTAAAGACTAGCAAAATAGTTTATTAGGTGAGCTTTCGTGAGACAGACCCACTTCTTCAGACCATAGCCAGACCAGAACAGACTCAATATTTAAGACACAGAGAACCAAAAACAGTAAGCAAGGAGTACAAATCAGAAAAAGATAATCAAGGTGAGCAAATCAGAGAGTGGAGGGTTGGGGGGAAAGATCAAGAATTAGATTGAGCCAAGTATGCAGACGAGCCCCTATAGTGACTCAAAGTTCCCATCACGATTTAAACCATGTGTTAATGTTCCGAATTTGAATATAAATGTCAGTTCGTCCACTTCTCTTTCTAAAACGGAGCGATAATGTCTCTTCAGTAACATACATACCTTGAGGTCATTGACAGAATGCCCCACTCCATTAAAATGTTGACTAACTGGTTTGTGAATCTGGAGTGTTTTGATGTCTGTTTTGTGCCCGTTGACCCTTTGTCTAAGGGCGTTAGAAGTCTGTCCAATATACAAAGCATCTGGGCATTGTTGGTACATGATGGCATATACGATGTTAGTAGAGGAGCATGAGAAAGTGCCCGTGATTCTGTGAGTAACCTGGTTAGGTCCAGTGATGGTATTTCCAGAGAAGATATGTGGACAAAGCTGGCAGCGGGCTTTGTTGCAGGGAAAGGCTCCAGGACTGGTGTTCCTGGGGTATAGACTGTGACTGTTAGTAAGGATCCTCATGAGGTTGGGAGGTTGTCTGTAGGAGAGAACAGGCATGTCACCCTGGGCCTTTTGGAGTGTAGCATCCTGATTAAGAATAGGTTGTAGGTCTTTAATAATTCGTTGCAGTGGTCTGAGTTGGGGGCTGTAGGTGATGACCAGTGGTGTTCTGTTCTTGGCTTTTTTTGGGCCGATCTTGGAGCAGCTGGTCTCTGGGTATGCGTCTGGCCCTGTCGATTTGTTTTTTTACTTCTCCTGTTGGGTAATTCAGGTGTATGAATATTTGGTAAAGTTCTTGAAGTTTTTGGTCTCTGTCAGTTGGATCAGAGCAAATGCGATTGTACCTAAGAGCTTGACTGTAAACAATGGATCTAGTCACGTGTGCAGGATGGAAACTAGAAGGGTGTAGATAAGTATAGCGATCAGTAGGTTTTCGGTACAGTGTGGTACTGATCAGGCCATCCTTGATTAGTACTGTAGTGTCCAGGAAATGTATCTCTTGCTTGTTGTAATCGAGGCATAAGTTGATGGTGGGGTGTAGATTGTTAAAGTCTCTGTGGAATTCTTCTAGAGCGTCTGTACCATGGGTCCAAATCATAAAGATGTCATCAATGTATCTTAAGTAGAGGAGTGGTAATAGGGGACGAGAGCTGAGGAATCGTTGTTCCAGGTCAGCCATAAATATATTAGCATATGGTGGGGCCATGCGGGTGCCCATAGCAGTTCCACTAATCTGGAGGTATAAATTGTCCCCAAATCAGAAATGATTGTGTGTGAAAACAAAGTTACAGAGGTCAGACACCAGATTGGCTGTGGTGGCATCAGGGATGGTGTTTCTGATTGCTTGTAATCTGTCTTTATGTGGACTATTAGTGTACAGAGCCTCTACATCCATTGTGGCAAGGATGGCGTTATCAGGAACTTTTCCGATGTTTTGTAATTTCCTCAGGAAGTCGATGGTATCTCGGATATGGCTGGGAGCATTGGTGGCATAGGGTTTGAGGAGGGAGTCCACATAATTAGATAGTCCGGTGGTAAGGGTGCCAATACCTGAAATGATAGGGCGTCCAGGGTTTCCAGGTTTGTGGATTTTGGGAAGTAAATAGAATAATCCAGGCTGCGGCTCAGATGGTGTGTCTGAGTTAATGAGATCCCGAGTAGCAGCAGGGAGTTCCTTCAGTCGTTGTTGTAATTTCCTTTGGAATTCCAAAGTGGGGATCAGCGGAGAGAGGTCTGTAAAATGTGGTGTTGGAGAGTTGTCTGGCTGCCTTCTGTTCATAGTCTGACTTATTCAGGATGCCAACAAAAGTGCTACTTGACTGCTTTTTGTTTCGATAGTGTATAGACTAGCACGGCTTACTCTCTGTTACTATAACTAAGGATGTTTGCATATATTTGAGTAAGGACCAAAGTTTGACGTATTTAAATATCAAAAAGGCTTCAGTACACATTAGCTGTGTCTACACGTGCACGCTACTTCGAAGTAGCGGCACTAACTTCGAAATAGCGCCCGTCGCGGCTACACGCGTCGGGCGCTATTTCGAAGTTAACTTCGACGTTAGGCGGCGAGACGTCGAAGTCTCTAACCTCATGAGGGCATGGGAATAGCGCCCTACTTCGACGTTCAACGTCGAAGTAGGGACCGTGTAGACGATTCGCGTCCCGCAACGTCGAAATTGCTGGGTCCTCCATGGCGGCCGTCAGCTGGGGGGTTGAGAGATGCTCTCTCTCCAGCCCCTGCGGGGCTCTATGGTCACCGTGGGCAGCAGCCCTTAGCCCAGGGCTTCTGGCTGCTTCTGCGGCAGCTGGGGATCCATGCTGCAGGCACAGGGTCTGCAACCAGTTGTCAGCTCTGTGTATCTTGTGTTGTTTAGTGCAACTGTGTCTGAGAGGGGCCCTTTAAGGGAGCGGCTTGCTGTTGAGTCCGCCCTGTGACCCTGTCTGCAGCTGTGCCTGGCACCCTTATTTCGATGTGTGCTACTTTGGCGTGTAGACGTACCCTCGCAGCGCCTATTTCGATGTGGTGCCGCGCAACGTCGAAGTTGAACATCGACTTTGCCAGCCCTGGAGGACGTGTAGACGCTATTCATCGAAATAGCCTATTTCGATGTTGCTACATTGAAATAAGCTATTTCGATGTTGGCTTCACGTGTAGACGTAGCCATTGTGAGCTAACGGTTCTGCTATTTTGAACCTACCTCATTTAAAAACAAGATTTTTCTTTCTAGAAGAAAGAGGAGGACACTTAGCATTATGGGGATAAAAACATGGAAAGATTTAAGCTGGTATTCCAAGGGAAGTTGTTAATGTTGTGTTGTTTCTGGGGGAAATCTATTGTCATGAAGAAAACCCACCCTTTGTGTGGTAAGTGATTTGAGAATAGTCCTGTCTATCCTCATATTCATTCAATAAGTTTGTCATGGCCAAAATATGACATATCTGGGTTTACTGATTTGTGTGTCTTGTGAAGCATGTCCCTATTCTGTGTTCTTGGAATATAAGGTTGTAGACTAGAGTTTCTCCCAAAATACTCAGCGAGAACCTAAACAATCTGTTCCACCCTGTGTTTAGTTGTGGTATTCCAAGTATGTTTTCCAGGCCTGAAGAAGAGCCGTGTGTAAATTTGAAAGTTTTTCTCTCTGACCAACAGAAGTTGACCCAGTAAAATATATTGCCTCACCCAACTTCTAACATCCTCAGACCAATACACACCACTCCACTGCCTACCACAGAAGAATTCTGAGGATTAATTTTTATATAGCACTTTGAAGATGTAAAGTTTAAGGTACACTATATTTTTAGATTTTTTTAACCCTTCATGTGTTGTAACTCTTCTTGGAATTTATTGATACAACAAGGACTTAGGCCCAAATTTTTATTTTAAAATACTTAGCAGCTGAAAGGATAATGTCTTCCAGACTTCAGAGAAATTGGTCCAGTGGTTAAGTGCATGCTGCTAAGACACAAGAGGCTTGGATTTGATACCAGCTCTGGCACTAATTTCCTGTGTGATTCTTAAACTCTTGATATCCCACTTGTCTATCTACAAAATGGGGATAGTATTCCTCTTCTCTCACCATTGATATATCTTGTTTTTTAAGACGGTAAACTATTCTGGACAGGGATTGCCTTTTACCCTGTGTTTGCAATCTCGTGGATCTGACCTCACCTGAAGCCTGTACAGCAGAGGTCAGCAACCAAAATAGCAAGAAGAGCCATTTCTTCTAATCTGGTAAAAAACTCAATGATTCAAGAGCTTCAATGCATGTGAATACGAGACGGTCCTTAATTAACAATGTCAAACCATACTTTTTGTAACCCTTATTTTAAGAACAGCACACACACACAATGATTTGTAATGTGATGCTGCAGGATGTTCACACGCTTTTTATGTATTCTATTTCCTCACATTTTACATGTGTGTTTGTACTGCTGTCATCTTGACTTTCACTCCAAAACTGCCCCAGTGGAACATGTAATCAGACAGACATAAGTAAATGAAAAGTGAGAAAATACTCCGCTGACTACTTAAAACTTGGATTTATTTGGTCTCGCAGTGAGGATGAACCGTGACCAGTATGAGTCCTGTGATATAAGATGTTGGCAAAGGAAAGCTGAAAACCAGCCATCCTGTGTCATCACCCAATACAGAAGAATGCCAAATGAGTCCAAGCCTCTTGATTTTCTTAAAAATATTTATTTGCCTTGATTTTTTTTTTCTGATTTGTCAACCTTGATTACTATTTTTGGTTCTCTATGCCTTAAATATTGAGTCTGTTCTGGTCTGGCTACGGTCTGAAGAAGTGGGTCTGTCCCACGAAAGCTCACCTAATAAATTATTTTGTTAGTCTTTAAAGTGCTACTTTACTGCTTTTTTGTTTTGATAGGATATAGACTAGCACGGCTTTCTGTTACTAATCAGGCTTACTGAGTTCAAGGAAAACAAAAAGATTATGATGTTGGTAATGGGTAGTGACAACACAAGGGCAACAGAGGCCTTCTACTGGGTAGCCCAACTAATAGCTAAGATGGAAAAGCACACACAATCGGCGAGGAACTAATATTCCCTGCAGCCAAGATGATTATAAATACTATGCTCAGGGAGAGGGCATGCAAACAAATAAGTCTGATCCCGCTGTCAAATAATACAGTTCAGCGGAGAATTGAGGAAATGGCCAAGAGTGTGAGGGAACAGTTGATGAATAGAGTACACCAGAGTTGCTTCTATGCACTACAAATGGCTGAAACAATTGACACAATACTGGAAAAAGTGTGTTGGGGTTAGCACAGATGGGGCTTATGCCAGGACTGGTCAACACTGTAGCGTTATCATTCGTATGATATCAGTTGTTCCATATGCAACAAGCGTTCAATGTAGCTTTCATAGGGAGGACCTAACCACTAAGAAAATCCCTTCTGACTTACAGTGTAGTGTATGAATCTGTGAAGTTGTTAACTATATGAAGGCCTGCCCTCTCAATTTATGATTGTTTGCAGTTTTATGTGATGAGATGTGCAGGCACCACTGTCAACTGCTGTTGCACAAAGAGTCCACTGGCTCTTCAGAGGGAAATTCCTGACACATATTCTTGAGCTGCGAGACAAAGTGAGAATTTTTCTGATGCATGCAAAGTTTGAGCTTGTCCATTGCTTTCATGATTTTTAATTGGTTGGCTAAATTGGATTACTTAGCTGATTGATGTTTTTGGCCATCTGAATGGTCTCAACTTAAGTCGGCTGGGAAAAGCAGTGATGTGTTTTCAGGTTGAAGACAAAATTGAAGCAATGGTAAAGAAATTAGAACCGGTCCAGTTGAATTGATCAGTTGAACTACGACTCCTTTAGCAATCTTTCTGAAGTTTCATTACATCAGAAATGCAGCTCCTCAGCTATGTTAAACATACAATCAGGGAGCATCTGCAAAGCCTGAAAACACAGCTGCAAAAGTACATTCCATTTCCAGAGACCAGAAATGACTGGATTAGAAGTCCCTTTGACTGCATTAACAGTGACATCCTTGGTAGTTTAACATCAAGAGAACAAGATCACCTACTCAAGTGGCTTGTGACAATGCTTTAAAGCTGGTCTTCCCACAGAAGTTCCTCACTGAGTACTGGCTACATGTCACCACCGAGTATCAAGAGGTGTCCGAGAAGGCCACACGATTTCTGATTCCCTTTGCCACGGTATATATGTGCGCAGCAGCTTTCTTGATTCTCGTGGCAATAAAAACCAGATACTGGAGTAGGCTTTGTGTTCAGTCAGACCTACAGCTGAGATTGTCATCCATCCAACCTGACATGCAGTCTTTGAAGTCAATGAAACAACACCAGGGATCTTACTAGATAAGCAAAAAGCATTTGTTGCTATGTAGGCCAATCGTTGTGGTAATTTGTTGTGATGAGATGTGCAATTGAAATGTTGTGGCATTAGAAATGAGTATGCATCATTTTAAATGTTAGTTATTTACACTTCCTTTTTCATTTAATGAAGTGTACATAGCAGCTAGAATTGGCTTTGATATAGGGTCTGTGAATGGTTGGGGTGGGTGATTGAGGATCCGCATTAGTGAAGAGATCGGGAACCACTGTGCTGGTGGACTTGGCAAAGCCCAGCTTGTGCATAGAATGTGCAGCTGCAGGGGGAGGGAACTAGAGCAGTGTTGTTCAAACATTATATCTGGCGAGCCCCATGAAGAAAATTGTTATGCCTGCAATGCAGTGGAGGTGGGAATAAGGGGTTTGGAATGTGTGAGGGAGCACAGGTCTGGGGCAGAGGGTTGATGTGCAGGGTGAGGACTGCAGAGTGGAGTCAGAAATGAGGGGTTCAGGGTGTGGGGGCAGGCATCTTGGCTAGACCATAGAATTGTGTGGGAGGGAGGCAGGGCTCTGAGCTGGCTATGCAGGCCCTGGGCTGGGGATGAGGAATAGTTTTGGGGGCTCCAGGTTTTTTTGAGGGGAGTTCCAGGGCTTGGGGCGTGAGATTGAAGTTTACATCTGGCAGCTTGTGGTCAGTGGGACAGTGGTGGGGTGCAGTGTCAGGTTTCTTGTCTGTCCTGATACTGCAGACTGCACTGTGCCCGTACGGTGGCCAGAAGCAGGTCTGCCTCCTAGGTGGAGGCACGTAAGCAGCTTGTCACGGATCTCCCCCTGCCACCATAGCCTGAAATGTGGAGCTAGTGATAAGGGCATGAGCATTGTGCAAAGCTTGATAGCACTCATGCTTCAGAGCTGCACTTGCTGTTGGTTACTTCTGGGGCACAACATGGTGTCAGAACAGGTAAGGCCTAGTAGTGGTTTTCAAAATATGGGTTGCAACCCAGTTTTAGCCAGGTGGTAGGGTCCCTGTGTACTGAGTAAGTTGACCCAGCACTGGATTGCAACCCAAAGTTGAAAAATGACCGAGCTTGCAGGTTCCCAGGAGGCCCAGAGGGAAGGAGAGGGCAGAGTGCAGCAAACTCCATGCAAGCCTGGCATGGAGTATCAGGCTGTTTCTCCCTATGGATCCCTGAACTCTGGAGAAGGGGAAGTAGTACAGATATCTGTACAGAGAGGGCCCTACAACAGGGCTTGGGAGTAGGGTGCAGATATTGATGCCAGGATCCCTACATTTGGCCTTTGGGGAGGTTCAGGTGTATTGCTTGGGGTGGTGTGTTATGGCAGAGCAGGGGAAGCCCTGCCTCTGGGGAGAGGGTTTGTGTGTGTGTCTGGTACCCTGACTGGCCTCTGGCAGGGGCGGGTGGATGGTAGAGAATCAAGAACTGGGGCTGTCAGTTTATTTTAGTATTGCAGAAGTAGCTGTGTTAGTCTGTATCTTTGAGAACAACAAGAAGTCCTGTGGCACCTTGTAGACTAACAGATATTTTGGAGCATAAGCTTTCATGGGCAAAGAGCCATGAAAGCTTATGCTCCAAAATATGTTAGTCTATAAAGTGCCACTGGACCTCTTTCCGTTTATTTTAGGTTGCCTTTGTCTTTAACATGAGTAAACTTCCTGATTGTTTTGGTGTAGCAAACAGCTGCAAAATGTTTATATTTGTGCATGTATTCTGCCTCTGCCTGGACATAGTCGTTTCTTGGGGTATGACTTTATCCGCATCGTGGTAGTTTCGGGTTTTTCAAGTTGCTTCTGCCTTTCCTTCTATTTGACTCATTCAAACTGCTTTGCATATTTGTACTGCTCTGTCCAGGGTTAATTCTGTCTTCAGTTGTAGCTGCTGGTGAAAGATTTTTCTGTTGACCCAATCACCAGTCTATCCAGTATATTTTCATGTTTTCAACCAACTCATGCAGAGCTCTTATAAAACATTTTCCTCTGGTAAAAACATGCCCTTATAAACCACATTTCTCCTGAGGTTTAAAGTATGCATCAAACATAGCCAGAATCCTTTCATAATCTCACCTGTGACTATCTTCATTAAAGTTAAAAGATTTAAAGATATGCTACATTTCCACATTGCATAAATTAAAGAAGATACCTGAATATCTCCAGTTTCCTGGTGAAGCTATATTTCCCTTTTCCATTCTTCAGGAATCTCTTCTGTCTTCCATGACTTTTCAAAGATGATAGCCAATGGCTCAGGTACCTCCTCAATTGGCTCCTTGGATGTTCTAGGATGCATTTCACCAGGTTCTGGTGACTTGAAGACATCTAACTTTTCTAAGTAATTTTTAACTTTTGAACCTACCTCCTTTTCTCCAGCAGTCGCTGTTGAAGCCATTTAATCACGACCAAACTTCTTGGTGAAAACTGAAACAAGAAGTCGTTAAGCAGCTCTGCCGTATGCACATTTTCTGTTTTTGTTTTTCCTCTCATTGAGTAATGGACCTACTCTGTCTTTGGTCTTCCTTTTGTTTCTAATATAGTTGTAAAATGTTTTCTTGTTATGGTTGTCTCTAGCTAGATTGAGCTCATTTTGTACCTTCCCTTTTTACTTTTCCTCTGCATATGTGTGGTGTTTCTTTATATTCATCCTTTTTTTTTCTAGTTGCCATTTTTATAGGACTCCTTTTTGATTTTTAGATCATTCAGGATCTCCTGGTTAACCCAGGGTTGTCTTTTTCTAATCTTCCTGTCTTTTCTGTGAAATGAAATAAAGTGCTTTTGCGGCTTACTAACGTCCCCTTTGGAAAAACTGCCAGCTCTCTTCAGTTGGTTTTCCTCTTAGTTCTGCTTCTCATGGGACCATGCCTAACAGCTCCCTAAGTGTGACAGTTTGCTTTGTTGAAATATGTTGTTGTTCTCCCTTCTAGCATTTCTGAGGATCATGAATTCTGTCATTTCATGGTCACTTTTACCCCAACCTCCTTCTGCTTTCAAATTGACAACCAGTTCCTCCATATTTGTTAAAATCAAATCTGGAACAGCTTTCCTCTTAGTAGTTTTCTCTCTGTTTTGAAATGAAAAAGTGTCTCCAGTGAATTCCAAGACCTTGTTGTATAATCTCTCCCCTGCTGTTTTATTTTTCCCAAAAATACGTGTGGATAATTGAAGTCCCCCATCACCAACAAGTCCCGTGCTTTGGATGATTTTGTTGCTTTAAAAAAAGACCTCACTTACCTCTTCTCCCTGATTAGGCTGTTTGACTCTACCATATCTCCCTTTTACCCCTTTGAACCTTACCCAGAAAGTGTCAACAAGTCTGTTTCCTTTGTCCATCTCAGTCTCAGTCCA
The DNA here is from genome assembly GCF_033958435.1 of Carettochelys insculpta. NCBI lineage: Eukaryota > Metazoa > Chordata > Testudines > Carettochelyidae > Carettochelys > Carettochelys insculpta. The sequence continues at coordinate 43,756,471 of NC_134140.1, read as the reverse complement.
AATGTATACATTTTAATATACATGTCAACACTTCCTTTTTTTCCACTCTGATTATTCTTCATGAGCAAGCTGCACTCTTCTACACCAGTGTTTCAGTGATGCATATTATCCCATTATTATGATAAACTCTGCTCTAATGTTAACATTATTATCTGTGGGGTAAAGTAAACTAAAGATGTGTTTAGTGGGTCTGGGAGGCATGCTATATTAAATAAATTGGGCTTACTACTGCCTCATGCAGAGAACATAATCTGTCCAGAGAATGCAAGCGTAGGTTGGTTAGTACAGGAGGTGTGCAGTACAGGCAGGTCACCTTTTTTGTACTTTGTTCAAAGATTACCTATGCAAAAATTACCTTGTAATGCATGGTGATTTGGGGTGTAATTCTGCAGCCTTCATTTGTGTTGTGTAGCACTTCGTCAACATGCATGATAGTTGCAGACTGGGCTCTGTATTTTGGGTGTTTTTTTCTGTTCTGTTTGAGGGGAGGTTTTTGGCAAAACGGAGTATCATTCTTTAAGTAATGAATTACTTGTTTTCAAGTGTCCCCATTTTAAATTGTTTTAATTATTTGCTTTTAAGAGGTTTACAAATCATTGCCATGTAAATATCAGGAACGAAACAATAATGACTAAAACAGTAAGATTTTACTTAGAGACATTGTACAGGAATTTTCGAGTTGAGAATTCTCGATTTACCATAAAATCATCATTACATCGCCTATGATATGCCCTTTCTAGTAGTTTAATTAAGTTTAGTAAAATCTGTTTATACGTTATCAGAACAGCTATATCTATCAGGTGTCAACGTTTTTTTAAAAAAAGATGGTGTGCTTGTTTTATGTTTGTGAATGGACATTGATATGTAGGGGTGTGTGTGTGTGTGTTTTTATATATTTATTTATATATATATATATATGTATATATATATATATACACACACACACACACACATAAATTAGAATATGTCTGTGCTATGTCTGTTGAATAACTCCTTATGGTTTAAGAGCTATGACCACAAAATTTGGTATGAAGCTTTCTCTTCCCCAGTTTAAAACAATGTCAGGGTTTGGCTGTGCCTGGAAAGTGGAATATGTCTGAAATCCCAGGATTTCTCAGAACATGGAGAGAGAGGGAGCAAGAAGAGGCAGAAGGGGAAGAAGGGAGGGGCACAGACAGGAGGGATGCAATGGTGGGACTGGCCACTGGGGACAGCTGCTGCGCCAAGAGAGAGGCCAGCTGGACTAGCGCTCCACTGTCTTGTCTGCCATAAAGACTGGGTACATAGCTCCTCTTCTCCAAACCTAGAACCTGTCCTTCCCCTTCTCCCCTGAGAGCCTACAGGCCAAAGAGGGGGCTACTGGGGGGAGGAGCAGCCTGCAGGCCACAGAAGAGGGAGCTGCAGGCCAGGGGCAAACCCCAGAACCTTGCCTGTAGGCTGTGGGGGAGCTGTAGGAGGGAGGGACAGGATAAGTGAAGACGTGGGTGGGGGACCACAACCTGGAGCCGCCTTCTTCTCCCCAACAGCCTGCAGGCCACGGGGGGGGGGGCGGTGGCGGTGGCTGCTGGAGAGTGGGGACAGCTTCCAAGCCTGTCCCTCCCCACAGAGCCTACCGACCATTGGGGATGGGGGAAGCAACTGGAGAGGTAGTAGCTCCCCCGAGCACTTCCCCCACTCCCCGGACAGCCTGGAGGCCAGCTGTAGAGAGGGCTCTGGAGGCTGGGGGCAGCCCCAGCATATGGCTCTGTCTGGACAGCCTGCTGGCTGTGCAGAGGCTGCTGGAGGGGAGCACAGTTGGAGAGGGGGCAGCCCCCAAAGCCTGTCCCAGCCAGACAGTCTGCAGACTGTCAGGGGGCAGATGGAGTGGGGACAGCTCCCGTGGACGCTGCAGAAGGACATTGGAGGGGCACAGACCCAAAGAGCCTGGCTGCCTCCCAGACAGCCTGCAGGCAGTGGGGTCAGCTGGAGGGGGCAAGCCCTGGAGCCTGGCCCCTCCGTAGACAGCTTGCAGGCTGTGGGGCGGGGGGAGCATCTGGAGGGGGAAGACCTGGGTTGCGGAGTCCACCTACAAGATCTTAGAATTCAAGGTCTGGTTCCCAAATTATCTCACTCTTCACATAAACAGGGAACTCAGGGTGGTCTGTTTAGTGTGCCAGGTGTTCCAGTATCACCTGACAAGTTACTGTATGCTGGTATTAACAGACAACGCAACAACAGTGTATTATATCTGCAAACATGGGGTGCATGCTCCTCTCCCCTCTGTCTTGAAGTCCTCAGTTTATGTAATTTCTGTGTGCTGTGGCCCCTTTTTGTCTCAAGAGATGGTGGTTAGCAGCGACAGTGAGTATCTATGGGCAGTGTTTGAATCTGCAGCTTCTCTCATGGCTTATCCATCCAATATTGGATTTGCACAGTTGATTGCAGTAACTGCATGTCAGTCTATTTCCGAATTCTGGAGTCTGAGAGTTTTTCCTTCTAAGATGAAGTTCTTTTGCGGGGCTTGCACATATACTATTGAAGGATGATGTGCCTTGTCATAGTGATTGTCCCCAGGTGTTTCAGTCTGATGATGTAGACTCCCAGGATTTTGGATTGATGTTGAATTTTTTTCATGGTGTTTGGCATGTATCCTTGAATCTTAGCTTTGGTCTTCCTCTTGTTCTCAACCCCCATGACAGTTCACCAAAGAGGATTTCTTTGGGAAGATGTTTGTCACCCATGACCAAGCCCTTGTAGTCTTCTGCTGTTGAGGATCGCTATGAGCCTGGGTATGCCAGATCTTGACAGGACATCTACATTTTAAACTTTTATCTTTCCAGTTGATAGTCATAATTCTGCAGAGGCAGCGAAGATGGAAGCTGTTCAGTTTTTTCTCCTGGTTCAAGTAGGTAGTCCATGCCTCAGAGCCATGTAGCAGGATATTCAATGCACATGCCTGGAAGGTAAGTATCTTTGTTTTCACTGTCAGGTTAGGATTGTTCCATGCTAGTTTCGTAAGTCTGCCAAAAATCGTAGCTGCCTTCCTGATTCTGATATTCAGCTGTTCATCCATGGATAGGTTTGTGGTGACCAGTAGATCTAAGGTAACAGTTGTTGAACCACATCTAATAGGCTGTTATCCAGAATGACATTGGGTCACTGAGGTATGCCTTGAGTGAATACGTCACTTTTCTTCATGGTTATGTCAGGGGAAAACAACTTGCAGGCTCTGGATAGAGAATCGATCAGTGACTGTAATGTGTCTTCGTTGTGAGCAATGAGAGCTGCATCATCTGCAACGGGAGTTCCCTAATGAGGACTTCCTTGACCTTCGTTTTGGCCTTGAGTCTTGTCAGGTTTTAGAGAGAGTCACCAGTTAATAATCTAAAGGCTGAGTACCTCCTGGGGACACAATAATAATAATATATTAAGAATCAGAGAGAATTAAACAAAGTATGAAGGCTGCTGCATTTGTGAACAAGAGCAAAAGGGAGTTCCAGCTAGCCAGAGGAAGGAACTGAGGGCAGTATGGTTGACGAGGTTTTATATTGGATACTATGAAGGTGTGATTGGGGGGGGGTGCTCAGGCTGACCCCAGTGCCTAGCTGCAAGGGGGAAATTCTTCTGACTACTGTGCACATGTGCATGCGCACACCTGATTGGAATGGACTGAATAAACACTCAAATTTGTAAGTGTTATACACAGCTTGCTACCCATCTCTGAATAGTAAGCAAAGTTCAGACTGGCCTGTTTAGGCAGTCTGGCTTTGCTGGATATAACGCAGTGTAGATGGTATGGAAAAAATCCCACCAAAGAGATGTGGTAGTTGGGGCACTGGAAGCCTAAAATTGATGTCCTTTCTGTACTCTGGAGGACTAAAGGTGCCATGCAGAATTGTGAAATCTTTTTTTTAAATATAAACAAAAATATAAATATTTTTTGCAGGGGATGGATAGCTCAGTGGTTTGCACATTGGCCTGCTAAACCCAGGGTTGTGAGTTTAATCCTTGAGGAGGCCATTTAGGGACTGGGGCAAATAGATGTCAGGGATAGAGCTTGGTCCTGCCAAGAGGGCAGGGGACTGGACTAGATGAACTCCAGAGGTCCCTTCCAGTTCTAAGAGATGCATATCTCCATTTATTTAAAGAGGAAAAAAAAAACTCACACGGCAGTCATGGTAAACTTCATAGAAGTCATGGATTTAGGGGGAAATGGTATGTGAAGTTGGGCATATGAAAATTCTGTTCTCTATGCTTCTTGTCTTAATGATATGGAATGACACATTTTAAAAGTATAGAACCAGAGAAAATGATAGGTATCTGTTGTGATACAGTTACTGTTTTTCTGAGGTTTATTTCAGGAGAAGATGATGCACATATAATGGTTTTCTTTCCTTGATGGAGCACTGGTCATTCCAAAGTATACTTTTGTATGAATAAAATGATCTGTCTGTACTAATAATATTTACTGTGAAGAATTGGCTGGTAATTACAGCAAAAATGCTGAAAAATTCATTTTTTTTCAAAACAGATAAACATAATGTTGCATTTTATAGAGTAAGTAATCATTCTTTTATACTGTTTATCTTCAAAAAATGGAATAACCTGCAGCCCCTCTCTCTCTCAGAAATAATGAGATATTTTGTTTGATTTGGGTCAAATACCAAGCAAGGTTAAAAATAATGCTGCAGGCTGACAAAATCTGGCAGCAGAATAGTAGTGCTTGTGTACCTCAATTTTCACAGCCCTGTTAAGGAGTACTTCTTTGCCAAGTGCATGTGCACATCTGAGGCACTGGTCCTTACCACACTGAGGTCATACAAGTCAATGGTCACAAGTGTATGAAATGAAAGTATCAGAGATTTCTTTGTATCCTACAAGACGTTTCAGCTGATAGAGAACTTTTGATGACTGTCATAGATTGATCATATTTGTAATACAGAGAGTGATCCTGTTCTTCAAAAAATGAAATGTCCTCTGCATGGGCTAAGTGGCATAAAGCGGCATTAAACCAGCTATTTCAGCGCAATGTAACTGGAATGAGTTGACTTTTTTTGTCCTCTAAATGCATATGGAAATGAACTGTAAGTGCAGGACAAGCAGTTTACTTTTTCAGGGTTTTTACCCCACAGCAACTAATGTTTAATAGGTGAGGAGCGCATATTGCACATTCAGCATTGTGAAATAACAGGTATGTGCTCTACTCCCAGGCCCTTTTGATATTCGTAATAGCCATGATCCAAAGGAGATGTATTTATCCATGGTTTCCCAATATTTCTTGGCTAACCACTTTTAAGTTCTGAGTCCAATACCACACAGTTCAACAGAAGCACATTTAATTTCAATTCATGTTCACATTGTGGTTAGCTTAAAAAAGCCAATACGTTGACAGGCTCTTTTATGCGTCTGTGGTCACGTTGGAGGTAATGCTGATCCCATCACAGGTCTGGAGGTATTCTTTAATTTAATTTACATGCTTTTTAGATACTCCAGGCAAACAGAACTGCTGTAGATAGCACAAGCTTGGTATCATTCCAGTATTTGTCAAAATACATTCTAAATGCTCCTTTTAGGGTTATATTGTCAAGGGTTTTCAGCGGCAGATTTGCAGAGCAGAAAGCCTCAGTAGGCTTAAAAAGCTTTGTCCATCTTTTGCAGCTGTTCCACCACAAACAACTGGGACAATTTTTTTGCACTTATCTTCTACCCTCATTGTATCAAGGCCCTTACTTTGAGTTTGTGGGATGCTATCTCTAAATACTCATTGCAGCTTACCTTATGACTGTAACGTACTGGTGTGTTTCATGCTGAACAAAACAATAAATCTTCACTTGCATGGAAAATATTTCAGGCTATCATTCCAATCTCCTCTTTGTGATTGAGGGATATTTTACTTACCATTCGTACCATAGCTGTAGGTTTAATCTTGTATATTTTTTCCAGTGTAACGATGATGATGATGCTAAGAAAGGCAGGTGAAACATAAATTACGTTACATAATTCCTGCAACTATTGAAAATGGATTATGTAAGTCAATTTATTACCTATTTCCCAGAGCTACAAAAATTTATGTTTCTGGTAGTCAGGTTCAATTATTTTAATTCCTGCTGTTCTGAAATGCTGTGGTAAAGTGACTCTCCCGACTGTACGTTGCCTGTGTTGTGTGTTTTTAATTTTTTTTTGCAACCCAGATTTGTACAGGTGTGAGGGACGGCTGTGGGCCAACATCCTTCTCTTCCTTGCCTGGTCAGGGTGGCACTGATGCCCTGCAGCATCACGTTTTGCCACTGATGGCTCTTGCGTAGAGGACTTCTGAATACTTGCCTACCAAAGGAGGCAGGTGCACACATTTTTACACACATTCTTCACTGACTTGTGACTCATGCTCAAGCAGCACTGTCAGGGTCTCGGAGGAAGTGAAACAGTGGAGATTTCTTGTGTGGGTTGGGGCATTGGATTTGCTGACCAAACCACAGGCTGTGGTGACGGTAGGACACTCCAAAGTGTTCTGCTCCAAGTGCCTTATGAAGACCTTGTTGGCAATCCTTTTGATTGGCATTGGCAGAGTCTACATTGAGCAGTTGAAGAACCAAACATTAAAAAATTCTGTAATTTATAACCTTCCATTAACATAAGTGGGCCGAAGTTCCCTGCTAAGCTGTGGAGCTTCCTATTATGGCTTGCATGCATGGGCTCATGTCTGCAGTGGGGCGAGAGATCTGTCTCCAAGCCCTGAAGCTATTAGGGACAGCAAGGATTGCACCAGGTTCACCTGTGCGGTAGTACAGAGGGAGCAGGAAAGTGCATGGGCTGTAACCACTGAGCCTGGGGTTTGAGAGGGAGCTCGCCTCACCTCATCTGGCTGCAGTGGCACCTGTGTCTGCCATTTTGGGGCATGCAGCCTAGCTCACGTGGTCACATTGCAACTCAGATCTGGTCTCATCAACCAGTGGTTGTGTGTGTTGCGGGGGATGCCGGGAGGGGCTTCAGCTGGAATCTGTTTTTGACTTGGAGCTGTTTCAACATCTTATTTGGGGAAAAAAGTGTAAAGTGACTGTAAAGTGTAGTTCAAGTATGAAGGATGGTGGACTGTATTTTGGAATGTTGTGACATTTAAAGGAACATGAAAGTTTTGGTGAATAAATAACACACATCCAAGTTAATCTGGTGGTTGAGAGCTGCTCTGATGCTTGGCTGTACAAGCAGGGACATATTGAATGGAATTAGATGGGTAATATCATAAGGCCCTCATGCCTGGAGCTCTAGCCCCAGGGTATGAATGGAGAAAAGGGTTGTGAGAGTTACACCTTTTTGTTTTTAAACTAACAATACCTGGAAAAAGTATAGTTCTAATAATCCCTGGATTCAGATACTCTACACTACAAAGGCATGTTGGCATAGATGACCAGTGCAGGCTTCTAGTATAGATGCAGCTTGTGCCAACAGATTTATGTATTTACTTATTTTGTGTAGGAATGCCATCTCCTAAATGACATTAGCTATGCTGACCAATCTATGCTTTGTCAACATAGTTACCTCTGCCATGTTTTTTTCCAGTAGAGCAAAGATATATCAGAGGTGTGATTATTTTTTTTTCACACTCCTAACAGATATGGCTATATTGGTACTAGTTTTAACCATAGAAAATGCTTCAATCTGTGCTGCTGTTGTCCATATCATTATAAAAGCCTTGCTATTTATGCAGCATCCACTGGCAGGTATTTTACTCTTTTCATTAGGAAGATGTCTATAAGGAGAAATCGAACAAAACAAAAGATGTGAAGAAAGAAAAGATGGAAATTTGGGAAACAAATGTTTGGGGGGATTTTAAGGGAATGGTTCAGTAGAAGAGAAAAGCATGATATCAATACCTAAGATGCTACCTAAATATATCCTGAGTTAAGTCCTGATGCATGCTCTGCTACTCTCCTGTATTTTTGTTTGTTGTGTTATGTTGTGGTAATGCATAGGTAGTATGATTGGGGCCCTATTAAGCTAGGTAGCATACACATGCAAAGACCTGTGATGCTTAAGTAAAAATTGATGAATTGCCTTCTCTTGTTTGAAAAACAATGTAGCTGTGGAGAGAGAAGTGTTTTTTGGCCATACACATTTGACTTAGTTATGTTTGTGTGCAGATTAAAGTATAGGGAGTCCTGCTGATGCTGGAAAAATGGTTAAGGACTATTATGTAACCCACAATGACATTTCCAATGGCTTAACAGACAAGTGGTCATAAATTACTATTAAAAATATAGGATACACAATATTTTGGGACTGACACAGTTACAAAAATAATGCATATGTAAAAATATGGCAGCTGTCAAAATTGGTTTGGTTTAAGTTGGAACACATAGTTGACTTAAACATTTCTATTGTATGTACATTTTTATGTATGTTTTGGCTCTAGGATGTCTTATTTTGCGTCCATTCCCGAATGTCTATAAAAATTGATTGAGGGAGTTGCTGTCTAAAGACCAAAAGATTAGGGCTTTTGTCTTGCAACTTGGGGTTTCTGCTTCCTTATTAATATCTGAGAGCTGTTCAGAAGTTTGAGAGATGTAGGCTTTGATGTTCAGTCAGGCCTTTACCTGTTTTACAGTCCGAACTACTCGTTTGTGTTTGTGTATGATGTGAACTAGAAACTAATGCATGTGAACAGATTTATACCTTTGCCTGCTTCAATTCCAGTTTTTTTCTCAAACTAGGTGTACTTAGCTAAGGCTTATGATGACTTACTGAGATATAGACCCATATTTTTACGCATTTTCAAAAACAAGTTTCCAGATAAGTACAAATTCAGATCTTTGCTATCCCCCATGGATAAGCTTCATTATAGCTTTTCCTAAGCTTAAAACATCCATGTACCCCTTACGGGATTTCGGCTTATTGGCATACCCTCTCTCCCAGTGCCGTCCCAGTGCTTATCTCCTGATTTTTTTAATAATTTATTTTCTGCCATGTATGCCTTGAAATTCCTTCTTATGCCACTGGTGGTGTGCATACCACATTTTGGGAAACACTGTACTGCTATGGGAACCTGCTGTGTGCAGGAGCATAGCTGATCTCACATGTACTTAGGTGGTCCAGGGCAAGAAAAATATGCCCTGCACTTAAGTACTATCTAACAGACCCGAGTTCAAATGCTGGTGTATGGATGTTTCTCTGAAATACTGTGCACATTATTACTCTGTTTGTATTCTGTTCAGAATGAAGCACTGTTTTTGAAAGTTTTCTCGCCTAGTGCAGGCTATATTATAGGGTGTCTTCCCAAAACACTGTTAAGATTAAGTAGGGAAACACTTCCATAGTACACTGCAGCAGTCTTTCAATGTGTGTGCAGATCCACAGTTTATAATATGGATCCCAGGTCCAAGCTGATTAAAAGTTAGCTAGCATGGAATTTTACTAAAGTCTTGCTTCCACAAAGGAGAACTGGATGTTGTTTGCAGATCACACCAAGTTGTTCAGGACAGTCAAAACCAAAACAGATTGTGAAGAACTACAAAAAGATCTCAGCAAACTGAGTGATTGGGCAGCAAAATGGCAAATGAAATTTAATGTGGGTAAGTGTAAGGTAATGCATGTTGGAAAAAATAACCCAAATTACACGTACTACATGATGGGGTCAAATTTAGCTACGACAGATCAGGAAAGGGATCTTGGAGTTTTAGTGGATAGTTCTCTGAAGACATCCACGCAGTGTGCAGCGGCAGTTAGTAAGGCAAATAGGATGTTAGGAATTATTAAAAAAAGGGATCGATAATAAGACAAAAGATATCATACTTCCCCTATATAAAACTATGGTACGCCCACATCTTGAGTACTGCGTGCAGATGTGGTCTCCTCACCTCAAAAAAGATATATTGGCATTAGAAAAGGTTCAGAAAAGGGCGACTAAGACAATTAGGGGCTTGGAACGGGTCCCATATGGGGAGAGGCTAGAGAGACTGGGACTTTTCAGTTTGGAAAAGAGGCGATTGAGGGGCGATATGATAGAGGTATATAAAATCATGAATGGTGTGGAGAAAGTGAATATAGAAAAATTATTTACCTTTTCCCATAATACAAGAACTAGGGGACACCAAATGAAATTGATGGGTAGTAGGTTCAAAACTAATAAAAGGAAATTTTTCTTCACACAGCGCACAGTCAACCTGTGGAACTCCTTGCCCGAGGAGGCTGTGAAGGCCAGGACTCTATTAGGGTTTAAAAAAGAGCTTGATAAATTTTTGCAGGTTAGGTCCATAAATGGCTATTAGCCAGGGATAAAGTATGGTGCCCTAGCCTTCAGAACAAGGGCAGGAGATGGATGGCAGGAGATAAATCACTTGATCATTGTCTTCTGTTCTCCTTCTCTGGGGCACCTGGCATTGGCCACCGTCGGCAGATGGGATGCTGGGCTGGATGGACCTTTGGTCTGACCCAGTATGGCCATTCTTATGTTCTTATGGATGCTGAACACCAGTTTAGATCAAATGAGATCTGATGATGTCATTTTGGGGAGAAGGGGAATGACATAATTTTAGTCCAAAATGTGTGTGGAGAGATTATGAGAACCAGAACATTTTACTGATGCATCTTTTCTCCCTTTGCTGCATCTCAGGAACCCTTTCCTATCCAGAAATTATTCCAAATTTGCACCACTTAATTTATCCTAAATCCAAGTAACAATATGAATATGCATTTGGATGTTAGAGACTTAGAAATATCTGCTGTTAAATAGTAAGTTCACCTCAACTTTAGCTGATATCCTACAGTAATAAAATATTCTGAAGTTCTGCCTTTTCATGATTTGAAGGACTGCGTCTTGTATCTGAATCACTTATCATCCTTGGCAAGTATTGCAAATTATTGGTAAAACGGTAGCTCTAATGGAGAGGTGTTGAGACATCAGAATTTGGGCAGTGGTCAGCATTAGGTCTCTGCTCATTGGGTAATTTTATTGAATGTGCCAGGAAATCTAGGTCAGAAGCTCTTCATTGTAAGAGGCAACATATCATAGAGGCCTCCCTCAAACAGAAAGATATGTATGGAACAAGGACTGACAACCTTTTCAAATGTAAGAGCCAAATTATATCAATATTCAGAACCAGTAGTCAACAAAGAGTCTGTATAAGAGTGCTTATTTGCATGATTGAAAATATACAACTTAATATTATTGATAATTGATATGATGATTAATAATAGCATTAATATTAATATATGGAGATACGAATCTTATAGAACTGGAAGGGACCTCGGGAGATCGAGTCCAGTCCCCTGACCTCTTGGCAGGACCAAGTAACATGCCTGATGGATTTTTAAAATCTGTTTGCCCCAGATCCCTAAATGGCACCTCCAGGGATTGAACTCTCAACCCTGGGTTTAGCAGGCCAACGTTCAAATCACTGAGCTATCCCTCTATGAAACATAGTTGTAGACTGTAATGAGACTTTTGCTGGGGGCATTTTTTCACACATTTCTTTGAATTATATATCATAACTGGTCAGATTCAGCTTCATGCACTGATTCAGACTGTCTTGTGTCAATCTTTAGCACGAATTACTTTTGATGTGTGATTCAAATGAGAGAGAGTCTGATCACACACGCAGGTGGAGCCAAATATTGAAATTGAGGCCAAGATGACATTTTGCATAATTTGTATCTGACAGGAAGTTCTTTCCAAGTTTGCAAATTCAGATCATCACCGTGTTCCAATTTCTTCATGTCAGCCCATTTGTGCAGTTTTGCCAGTTCTGCACATTGTTGAGCAAGGCATTCTAAGTCAGAATTCAGCCTGATGACTTTTTCCATTCAGATATCTGACTCCTTGAAATCTGCTCTTTCCATTTCCAAATCACTGACTGAGATGACTGGAATAACTGTTAAATCCAGTTCTTCAATGGATACTTTATGTGGACGAATCATAAACTTAAACAGAGCACTGTGTTTATGAAAATCAACAGAACAAGACTTGAATGCCACCAGGAGCTCAGAAACAAACGCAGCAAGCTGCTGTAAGTCAAGGCTGTTACTTGGATTCTCTCTATGATGAGGATCACAAAACATTTGTAATCTCTCAAAATGTGCCAGGTTGTCCGCTTCAATATCTTAATGAAGATTATATTTCCTTGCCTTTTTAGCTTAAGGTTCAACTCATTCAAATGACCATAATGTTAACAAGATAGTAAAACTTGAGCAACCAATCACAGTCTGAAAGCTCGTGTGTGACACACTTCATATACAAACATGACTTAATCTCATCAATGCAGGAGACATAAGACTAATCTTTGCTATGAGGTAACCAGTGAATATTGCTGTGCATTAGTAGATTGGGATATTTGGAATCAAGAGCTTGGGCAATAATCCAATTGACAATACAAACAAACAGTCCCGTTACATTTCCGAGTTTGATTCCACAAAATTGCGCACAAAGTGCCTCCTGATGCATAATGTGAGTTCAAAAGTGGGTGGTTCAGGTGTTCTGATGGAAGAGTAAGTAATCCCCTATATTTGCCAACCATTCTAGGTGCACCATCTGTACACACAGACACAAGATTATCCCACTGTCTGTCTATCTTGTTTACAAAGTTCATCACAGTTTTAAGGATGTCTTTGCCCCTTGATTTTTCATTATCAGTATAGCAAATATTTCTTTGTGCACAGCATTTTCACAAATATATTGTCCCAGAATACACAACTGAGTAACATCACTTGTGGATTGTCTCGTCCAAAACAAATGAAACGTAAGCAGCTGTATTCAAATTTTGCATTCATACTTTGTCGATCCGATGGGCCATTTTCACAGCTCTGTCATGAACTGTTTTTCCTGGTAATGGCATGTCTTGAATTTTCTGTAAGATTTTTGTCCTTGTTGTGAAACTTGTCAAATTTTAAGCATGCAACTCTTCACGCAATCCCCATCAGAGAAAGGCTTCTCTCTTGAACAGTGCTGTATGACCCTGCAAAACTTGTGGATTTTACGCTCCTGCCTTTTTTGACCATTCCAGCAAGCTATTGTGTCCAGTGTTCACTTTTTGCTGCAGTTCCTCACAGGCTTTTTTCCATGTGTCACCATTGGGTTATTTTGTAGCAAATGTTGCATGTTTTATCATGAAATGCTGTTGTACATATGATATTTTTCTTTGAGGACAGCGTCATTACGAAGGAGACAAGTTGAGGTGGGGGGTTATAGAGTTACAACATGGATGGTGGAAAGATTTTTTGGATAATGAAAAAAGAGAATGTGCGTGACCCCAAATGAGTGGAGAGGATGGATAATTGTTAAAATGAACAGTGAAAGGCAGGGGGTGAAAAAGTAATGTACAGATACTGTCCCGTTACACACCTGGGCAGAGGGTAGGGAAGTTGTTACATGACAGAACCTGTTGAGTGTGGGGTGGAGTTTAGGGGGCTCTGGGCAGGGGATTGGGGTGTGTGTTTGGGGGAGTCAGTCAAGGCAGGGAGAATATGGGGGCAGGAGTCAAGGCTGGGAGAGCATGGGGATGGTGGAGCTAGGGGACCCTGAGCTTGGGTTACTGCTGCTCCCAAAAGGCTGTCTTCAGGAGAATTCCTGAGCATGCATAGGGAACCCTAGGCTGCTCTAAGCAGCAAGCCCCAGGTGGCTCTTGCTGGAACTGCACAGCGGGGCACACCCATTACTTTCACCTCTGGTTAAAGGTGAAATAGACGAAGGCCATCTTGATATGAATATTTAGGCATTTTAAAAATTTTGAATTAATTTTTCATTTTAATTTTAAAACTGTGTATTTTTAGGGAGAACAGTAGAGCCATATTTAGTTCGCTACTGAGCCATGTTTGGTTCTCTGGTAATAGGTTGCCTGCCCTTGGTGTAGAGCTTCTCAGTGGCTTCATAGTCATAAATATTTAAAGTGTGGTACTATTTCGAGGTACTGTTATTATTCAGGCGCACGCACGCACGCACATTTGTTCTGGGACCTATAAGAATTTGTCAAAATATGAGTGGTTCCGCTAACCTGGCAAGAGGGGAAAAAGCAAGTAATGTAACTGTTGGTGGTGCTGGGGGTCAAAGACTATTTGATGTATTCTGTGATGCCGGTCTGGTATCTCTTCTGTTTCCAGGGCAGTCAGCCTAGCAGCTGATATTTCAGGAGTTGGATCTCTTCCAGGTGGCTTAGTTTCAAGTCCCTTTGATGCCAAAGCATACCATGCTGGTCCTTGCTGAGACCCTATCAGTAGGTAAAAGTGTAGTCGTGACAGAAGGAAGTTCTGGCAGTGAAAGAGCTGATGAATGCAGAGCCCAGAGAGAGAGAGAGGGAGAATTTTAACAGATAGGCATTTGTTATATTCTATCACTGGGGCTCTGCCAACTTCATGGCTGTGAAAAATGTATCAAGGCCTGTGAAATCTGATTTCTCCCCACCCCCTTGTTTTAAATTTGACTGGTGTAGAAGAGGGGCAGGGCATGGGGCTCCTACCATATGCTGGGCTCCAGCTGTTAGTCCTGGTGTGTTCAGGGGACATGTGGGACTTCCTCTTCTCCTGTGAGGGTTGCCCCCAGAGCTAGCTTAGACTGATCTTTGGGACCCCCCCGCCAAGTACAGGAAGCTATTCTCTGCCGGCTGGCTGGGATCCCAGCACTGAAGGGCAGCACAGAAGTGATGTGGCTGTTGGCCACTGATGTGGGCAGGTGCCTGGGGACCCACCTGTCAGCCCCGATCTGGGTGAGAGGCTGATGGGAAAATCAGAACATATGATGATGCATTTTCTGTATTCTGCAACCTTCACTTCTGTGCTGCTGCTGGTGGTATCACTGGTTTTAGAGCTGGACACTCAGACAGCAGCTGCTGGTCTGTGACTCCCCAGCTGAGATGGCAGTATCTTGCCAGTAGCAGTGCAGAGATAAGGGTGGCAATCCCCACAACTCACTTAAAATATCCTTGCAATCCTTCTCCCCACCCCTCTTCTAGGTTAGAAGGACCCCCAAGCTTGCAACACTGTGAAATTTCAGATATAAACTTCTGAAGCCATGAAATGAAGCATTTTTTCAGGCATTTTCTGTGATGGGTCATAGAATGCTGGTCATAGCAGCATTGACCAGAATGGGCTATGAATGAGATAGAGCCAGTGACCTTACAAAGACTTATCATTGGTGGTCCCTCAACTTGTGGATGATCTCTATAATGGATTTACATTTGGGTCTGAAGATTGCTAGGGAGTCCAACCCTGGAAACACAGATCTGCCTGCAGTAGGTACAGTCATTTCCCGGTGGGCCAGATGCCTGCAGGGCGCACTCTCCCTTTTGTCAGCTTTGAGGACAAAGCACCTCTTGCAGTGAGCCATTGCCTGATGGAGAATATCGGGTCAGTTAGTGTCTTGCTGCTCCCAGATTGTGATATCTACGTCAGTTTTCTTGAGATATTCTTTGAGTCTTTTTACAGGGAGTTTGTGGGAAGAGTGGGGTTCCGCAGCAACTCTGCGCTCCCTAGTTATTCCTTCTATAGAAGCAGAAAGTCCTTTGATTTAGTTTCTCTATAGTAGCTATCTCCTAGACCAGGGGTGCACAAAGTGGGGGTTGGGTCCCCTTGGAGGGGGGTGCATCATGATCGGCTGCTTAGTCTCAATCATCCATCTCATTAAAAATATTGAAATATGTTAGTGCTTTAATATATGTGTATTCACATTTATAAACTGATAATAAAGTTTTTACATTCTGCATAAAGTAAACTCTTTCATATTCGGCATTCTATCATCTGGAACTCTCAAATAACTGTCATTTTAGCCATAAGTAAATTTTAGTTAGGTTTTCCATAAGCACAGTATAGTGAAAGTAAATACAAATAAATACAGCAAATACAGCATACGTTTATAGTGTATAATACTACTGTTAGTAAATAAAGTTTGCTGCATACATTTCTTCATAGCTAATCTTGTTTTTCTTCAGTGTTATGCATTGGTAGCCAAACATTCTGGATAACAGAAAGGTATATCTATCTGGCAACCTCCCAGTCTCAGGGCTGTCTAATATGAAAGAGTTTACTGTACTTATTTTCTTACACTTGCCGGAAGGTTCCCCCCTCCCCAAAATATAACAGAAATTACTGTAGGTTTGGGTTATGTTAGACTGGTGTCTGAGGAAGGGAGGTTGCTAATTGCAGGGAGGAAAAGTGGGACCTGATGTAAAAGGTTTGCATGCCTCTGCCCTAGACTATAAATTTTGCAGGTGGGGACTTTTATACCTTGTAGTGAAAAATTCTGCTGTGACGTACATTTATGAAGTTGTTCTCAAACTATTTACCATTGTGGGCCACATCTAATCCTAGTTTGTCTGTGCCTGACATAGGCAATGCAAGGATGGTTTAGATAAGTGGTGGCCCTTAGAATGTCACGTGTGTTGTAGCTATGTGCTAATTGGCTTGTGTGTTGAGAGCCATTCATCCATTCTAAACAGTCTAAAGCATAACCTATGTCAAGCATAGATAGTCAAGGCTTCTTTCTTTTTCCCTAAGAAGTTACACCTGATTTGAGATCTGATTTTAATGTAGGCCTTGAAGTAAAATATTTTAAAAGCACATTAAATTCAGTGATGATAGATTTCTGCGTAGATACAAAATTTGTTTTCACATCTGATCTGTAAGCCTCAAACACAGACTGCAGAAATCCGCAGATTTGCAGGGCAAGGAATTCTTTCTATCTGATATCTTAGAGGAATTGTTTGTGGTAGTGAGGTCAGAGGTCTAATTGCTCCAAGGAGGCTGTTTGGATTACCTAGGGGGAGTTCTGCACTAATGTGTGCACAAGAATTCAGATGTCTTTGCTTCCCTACAGAAGAATGACTTCTAATGGGGAAGCAAAGGGAAGTTGCAAAAGTAGTCACAGTCTTCTGCAGGAGCTTGGGTGCATTGTTTTGGGCACTTGGAGCAACTGGTGGACAGCTAAGTCCCTGTGATGGGTGGCGAGGGAACAAGGGGTGCTCCGATTGGTGGTTCCCAGCTGGTCTCAGCTGCAAATCCTGGCTGGAATGAGGATGGGGGAGGATGGGACTTCCTCCTAGCATGGGGTGAGGAACTGTGACATCTGTTTCCAGAAACCTTTCTGAACTGTGTATATACCTTTCTCCCTGCTTCCTGACCTCATTGCCTCTCAGATGATACAGGGAGCTGCTCCCCCATGTGCCCGGTCCCTTGTCGATCAGAACTTCACCCCTCTGCATCTGAACCTTTCCATATCCAAAAGTCTTCCCCTCTGAATCTGGACTCCACTTGATCACTTGGACTTTCATTCCCCTCATTCTCCCCTCCCAGCTCCAACTAGCTGCACCTGCCCCACCCCCAAAGCCCAATCCTCCAGAACATGCCTCCCTTCTCCCCAGCCCTGATGAGCCCCAGGGCGCCTCTGCTGAGCCTCTACCATCTTCACCTGGATTCTTACTGCAAAGTCCTATCTCTCCTGTACCCAAAACCTCACTAGTGATTCCCTTTGCATCCCTATCCACCCTGTGTCTTGGCCCACCACTACCCGTGTGCATCCAGATTTCAGCACAAGGGTGTGTGTGCGCCCAAGAGAGTGTTGTTCTTATTTGCTGTCTTCAGGTGCCTGGTGCAGAAGGGCGAGCCCCAGGAGTGTTTTGAGGCAGGCTCAGCCCTTGGACTGTGTCCAGATCAAGTGTAACCTCGCTACCAAGTCTGTCTTGAAAGATGGTGGGAGGCTGTAGCGTACAGCTGTACTACTGTAAATGTGGATGCTCCAGCAATTATTGACAATTGATAAAATAGGTGGAATGTTGCTTTTTTTTTGGGTGGGGGGTACACAGTTCCTCAAAAGTATTGGACAAATGGAAACACTGTGGACTTTTTACATCCATGCTTGGCATCTCAACTGCAAGTTTTCTTTCCACTGCTTCTGAAATTTGAAAGTAACTTGAACTTAATTCCTTTTCTAAAATTTCTAGGCTGTTTTCCCCCCATCTATTTTTGATTTTTATGCTGGAAGAGATCACCATAGTGTCTGAGCAACTTCTCTGTAAAATCAAGAGCAGTAGTGAAGCTCCTGATGGACTTAATGGTGTTTGCCATTTCTGCCTTTTTAAGGTCAAAACACTGCATGATAGGTGTGACTGGAGTCTCTGGGGAGCCACTCTGAGGCTATTAAACTAAACTATAGAGAATGGGATTAACAATGTTCAAAGGCGGAGGATATTCCAATATGTAGATTTACCAATCCACCATGAAATAGCATCTACTGTACCTTGCTGGTTACAATCCAGAGGCCAAAACGCAGTCTCCTTATAGTAACCCAGCCTTGGACTTCTACCCAGACATGCAAGTGAAATAAAATGAGGATTATTTAAAGTCTTATTCTTCATACAAGAACATTCTACCAATTCCATAAGATTGGGTGTATTACCTGCCAACTATTGGATAGGTAGATGTTTCCCAAATACCTACTTTTAGCCAATTTTTATTAATTAAACTAACATTTGTTTAAAAGATCAATGTACATGTAGGTAGGAGTTCAGTTCTGAGATCAGATTCATAGTAGAGATGATGAGCTTTGTAGCTGCAAAGACTTCTTTCAGAATTGGTTTGTAGGTTAGAGTCCAGTATACATGTTCACAGTGCTCCAGATGGGACTGGAGATCTCAGTCTTACTAAGCTTCTCCTGCATTAAGCAGATCTGAGATGAAAGGATCAGGTCCCAAGAGTGTTTTATGCAGTTTTCTAGATACATTTTGACTATGCAGTCCTCCGTGAACAATAGGCTTTTGATGTAATTCTGTTTCCCAAACATCAGCAGCAATTAACTATATGGATAAATACACAGTAATATACCCATTAAGCAATATTATTGCAGACTTTTAAAAGATGTATAAACAATGACATTATTTCACCCAAGATTAATCTAAATGTTAATACTTCTTTATAACCTCTGAATCGTTAGCTATAGTAATAGACAGGAATTGTCTGTTTACATGGCTAACGTTTACCAAGATACAAGTAAATACATACAATTAGTATGACCTCTAATTCTGTAACAATACAAGTTTGCAATTCAAAATTCTATCTCAGCAATTCTCAAACTGTGGTTTGGGACCCCAAAGTGGGTCACCACACCATTTTAATGGGGTCACCAGGGCTGGATCAGACATGCTGGGGCTCAGAGCCAAGCCTAAAACCCACCATTTGAGGAAAAATGCCTTAGGCTTTCAGCTCTGCATGTTGGAACTCCAGTTGCAACCTCTTCCCCCATCCCACTGTGGCTGAAGCCTGTTAGCTTCAGATTTGCTCCTTCCCCCTGCCCAGGTCAGTGGGGTCCAGAGGCATTGGTAGCCCTCTTGGGGTTGTGGAGTAATTTTTGTTGTCAGAAGCAGGTTCTGGTTCAATGTTATTTGAGAACCTGAGTTCTATCCTGCCTAATAAGGACTCGTCTTAAGTAGCTTGCAAGCTACTTTTGACAGCCTTTATGTATGTATTTTTCTAACATATCTCTGAAGGTTGAATCTGGATCATTTATCTTGCAAGCTACTTAACCCTTTTTGGCCACGTGTCACAATGGGATTGGGTGGGGGGGGGAGCTAGAGGTATTTGGGAATAAAAGAGTGTTTTTTCATTCCCTGCCTTCTTTGAAGAGAAGAATAGGGTTGAAGATACAGGCAAAAGTATGGGGCTCCATTCCTCCCAGTACAACATGTATCTTAATCTGAAAGCTAGAGGAATTAGTTAGTCTCTTATGACTCTGTTACATTGCATTCATTGCCTTAGATATGTAGGCTGGCCACTGCAGAAAATATTAGCCCAATCCTTACTTGGGCAGGATCTCAGAAAGAGAAACCCAAATGGTGTGACTGGGCATAAGCATAATCACATCAGCCACACCATCAGGCGCTTGTTCACCTGCCCAGCTACTGATGTGATAATATGCCATCAAGTGCTAGCAATGCGCCTCTACTGTGTATATTGTTGATTTAAATGGCTTTAATTTAAATCAGTCCACTCATTCACAGCATGTGCCCGCAGTTCTCTAATCTGTATCCTCCTTAGCCTACTGCTCTACTAGCTTTATTTCATTCACTTGAGTTTCACATGAATGAAAACAGATTCTGTATTAAGTCAGCTAAAACTGTTATCTTTTCTTAATAGCTGTGTCACAGGGTGCTGGTCCCTCTAGGGGGAATCTTTGTCAAAGCAACAGTGATGAATGAGCCCATTAGGTTGTTAATTAAATGACAAGCATCTGGACCTGATTAAAGGCTGTCAAAGTGCAGTTGCATGGAAGTGCACATGCAGGAGAAGGGCTCTTATGGGAGAGGAGCTCCCAGTGATAGCAGACCCAGAGGATGAAGGATGTGCAACCCCCTGACCTCAAGAGGAGAGACTGTCTTAAGTTTATTTAGGGATTGTAATAGGATCACTACCTAGCTCTTGCAATTGCCCCCTTTGGTTGGATGTTGTCTGTATTCCTTCACCAAGTAGTTCCAGTCCTAGTATGGGGCTGTATCTCCAAAGTTTCCTCCCTGGAGATGTTATTTTCCAGCAGCCTTACCATGGCTTGGTCCCTATTATGTCACTGCAGCCAGCTGGGAGCTGCCCTGATCCCTGCTAGCAAATTCTCTTTGGCTCAATCCTATCAGCTGGCCAGAAGCCTCTTGCTCTTCTAGGTCCCAGCCAGTAGATTGTCTTAGCTCCTGCTGCTCTTCAATCCAGGTACAAAATCCTTTCTACTCTATCTCCAAGCAGTAAACTACTGGTTTATTCTGCAGCTTGTTTTATATGGTGCTCCTGGCCCTGATTGGCCATTCCAGCAGCTCCTCTGATTGGTTGTATCCTCACAACTACTCTAGGCTACTTGGAGGACCTCTCTACTGGTCCATCCCTGTGAAGAGTGTGGTAGGCCTTTAGCAGGGGACCTTTGGTCAGAGTCCACCATCACAGGGATTTAATAAAGTAAAACCATAGTAGAGGAATTTTGTCTTAAACTCTTTTGGACTGAGTGCTTGGAGTTGTTAAGGGGTCCTGAGAGAGAGGAAAATGAGGCAGGTAATTTAATCTTTTGCTGAATCAGCAGTGGATGCTACAGGACAGGTGCACCTGTGACAAGCTAGAAGAACATTTAATACTAATGTGCAACTTTTTTGCTGTGTGTTTATCCAGATAGTGACATGATGATCATGGTTGTAATATTGTTGGCATTATGTGCAATGAAATGTATAATGGGTTATGATGATGCTTCAAGTAATTTTCATTTTTTAGTTTTCAAGTCTGAGACATTCAGGCTGCTTTGAATGTCCTAGCAGTCATTTTTTTCCTCCTCCTTCTTGTGGTGTTAGTTGAGGCAAAGCAATTTAAGCCATTTGTTGTCTCTTTCTGTAGTTGGTTTATAAACTCATTTTGTTCTGTGTTTGTACAGTGTGTAACATGGTGTGGTCTTCATCTGTGATTAGGGCTCTTAGGCCCTATGGTATTACAAATAACAGATAATAAAAGAACTATGACTCAGAAGCACTTATCAATATCTGGCTCCAAAAGTAGTTGTTTTATGAAGATGCAGAAGTATTTTAACTCTGTGAAACTTTATGTAGGAGAAGAACTCATGCTTTTACACTTGAAGCTCTTAAAATGTAGTTGAGCTAGTAAAAATGTTTAGTTATGCTATTATTGGAACAAAGTCTGGACACTGTTTATGAAGCAAGCACCTTTTTTTTTAAAGGGTAACCAAATATTAGCATGATTAATCAAGTTAAAAGCATAATTAAAATCAATTACAGCTTTAATGTGAATAATATTTAGTCTGTTTTAATTTTGCTTCTAAGTAATGCTGAAAGTATGGGTTTAATTGTTCGGAATGGAATCGGTGTTCATAGTACTTTGAGCATATGAATATATTTTTCTTATGTATCCACTGTTTGCACTGTGGACAGTAATATCACAGAGTGTGATGAAAACAGCTAACAGTTTGACTTGTTTTTGCTAGCGCAATGGTCCCGAAACTGAGTCGGGACTCCAAAATGAGTTGCAGTGGCTTTATACTTGCTGGTTCGTGAAATCAAAACCTGAGCCCCATATCCCAGGACCAAAGTTGAAGATGGACTTCCACAGCTCAGGGCCAAAGAACTGAGGACTTCAGCTCTGGTTGGTAGAGCTCAAGTTCTCCATCGAGTGGTGTGTCTGTAGGTGCCCCACTCAGGTTTTGGTGCATGCTTGCACTGGGAATCAGAGATTTTTACAGAGCAGTGCTCCTTGTGCCGTGCCTGCGCACTCAGCAGCTTGTGTTCCTGCTATTCTGTAGACTGCACATGCAGCACAACACCATTGGTTCCTTTTCAACCGTCCCTGGCTGAAGATGGAGCTCAGAGCAGCGCTCTTCTTCCCGACAGGGAAAAACAGAAATCTATTATTTAGTTTTAGGCTTATACGTCATACTTTCACTCGGTTTATCTTATTTCAAAGTTTGCTATGCTTGGGGGGATGAGGAGGAGTAAGGTGGCAGTGGCGGCTTTTTTCTTTTCAGCATGCTGCATTCCCTGGCTTTAAAAGAAGTGATTCATGCAGAGACTCAGTGCCTACCTCTGATGTCCATGCCTCACGTACCAAATGCTTGGGGGAATCTCATGCAGTCCGTAAGTGCCCTCATTGCTTGAATATGTTGGCAAGGGCCAGAAAAAGGCAGTGAAATGCAGCTTAAAACCATACTCTGGGAAAAGTCTCTTCAGCCATCTAGGGACAAACCAGAGGAGGTTCAGGCACTGCAAAAGCCTTCTGACAGGGCAATTTCATCACCTCTTGAAGGCTCTCAAGCCTCAAAGGCTTCCCCACCATGCTCCTTATCAGCACTGCCTAAAGCGTCTCATTCCCCTGTGCCATCAGTCTCTGGTACAGCAGAGAAACATACGTTGGTGTTAGTCAGGAAAGCTGAGGCAGAAGCTAAACTCACCACACCAACTGGAATCCCTGAGGTAGCAGCTTCAGGGAAGCCACGTATGCTTCCACCATCAGCTCCTGTGAGCTCTCCCTCTATGCCAGAACAACTGGCATTGCAGCAGAAAAAAGTGGTACACAAAATGCGGCACCTACAAAAATCTCCTCAGCCCGGCACAGGTGTAGCAACTTGTTCGTCATGCTCCACAGCTCAGGGGTACACTAATATGCTATAGGGTGCCCCCCACTCACCTAGAGGCTGTCCCCAAGATCTGATTATGGTAGCAGGTATAGGAACAGGTTCTCGTCAGGCCACTCATCTCCTTCTTCATTACCGGCTTCCTGACATTCATACAGGGATCATTCCCTTCAGCAGCATCCCATTTGGCCCAGCTACTATGAATGTAACCCCACATCAGTTCCCACCTGAGTGGAGCCCCTGGGATGCATGGCAGGGTTATCAACTATGTTCCTTCCCTGCCAACACACAGCCTCTACATCTCAACAACAGCACACCTCCAGGTACTCACCCACAATCTCTGCATGCTCCTTGCCTGCTCATCTGCCCTCAGTAATCTCTCAAACTGATTCTAATGAGCATGATAATTTACCCCATTCAGCTTTAGATAGCTCCTCACATAGACCTAGATCAAAGCAGTATCATAGCTCTTGCCTTCTCCACTGTCAGATAATCTGAAACAATTTCAGGAATTGTTTAAACAGGTAACCCAATCACAAGACATCACATTACAAAAGGCTCAAGGCAAACAATGTGAAGACAAACAAAGGCTCAATGACAAACGGAACTCACAATATAGCAATCCACAGCATCTGCAAAAATAGCTTTACTCATCAGCGAAGCTATTCTTGAAACTTTGGATGTTCTGTGGAAAACCTAGCCTCTCTTCTGCCCACAAACCGCAGAGTGGACAGAAAATATTTTGTCCCTGCAAAAGACGTAGACTTTCTCTTTGCTCACTCACAGCCAAACTCACTGGTGGTGGACTCTGTGAATCACAAAGCTAAGAACCTATAATTTAAATCTATGCCCTGTGACGACACAAATGGCTAGACACCTTTGGCTGCAAGGTGTACTCTTCTCTCATGCTTCAGTTCCATATATTGAATTATACAGCCCCTCTGGCCAGCTATGATTATGTCAGATGACAAGACCTGCTATAGGACCCCTCTGACAACAAAAGGCCTCTTCTCTAATCCATTATTAAGGAAGGGTTATCAATAGTGAAAACAGCTCTGTAGGCCTCTATGGATATCGTAGACACCATGGCTAGAACTACAGCCACAGCCAGATGTGGGCCTTCATGGCTGCAGTCGTCAGGGTTCCAAGAGAACTACAAGCAAGAGTGGAGGAATCTCCCCTTTCACAGAAAACAACCATTTGCTAATAGTGAAGGAACGCTCTGTGAAGGATTCTCGCATCACACTTTGCATTCTGGGGATGTATACCCCACCCAATGAGAAACATAAATATACTCCCTACCAAAGGCCTAGGGACTACAATTACAACTACTAAAGGAAAAAGCAAAGAACATATGATAACAGGCCCAAGCCACGTTCTAACAGGAGGAGGACAGAGCAAAACCACTCCTCCACAAATCAGTCCACCTCTTAAAAACAACAAATTTTGAAGTCTTGGTTAGGGGGTCTGAGCGACCACCCCACAGTTCCAGTGCCATCGTCCATCACCACCTGAGACCATTTTACCAACAGTGAGCCCAAATTATCATAGACAAATGGGCCTAGAAATTATCAGATCAGGTTATACAATCCCCTTTGCATCCAGCCCTCTACCCTGTCCCTTTTCAGGGACCCTTCTCAATGAGCAGAGCTGCAAATGTTACTCACTTGAGGGGCAATAGAACCTATATCCAAAGAACATGAGGGGTAGGGGTTCTACTGCAATTTTTTCCTCAAAGCCAAAAAAAAAAAAAAAAAACCAAAACAGGGTGAAGGAGACCAATTCTCAATCTCATGAATTTGTTGAGATTCTTTCGCAGCACAAAATTCAGAATGGTGACTTTGGCGACCATCATACCTGCACTGGACGAAGAGGACTGGTTCTCAGCCCTCGACGTACGAGACATATCCTTCCATGTAACTAGCTATCTGTCTGTAGCCAGACATGAACCCCCCATTTGGCCTTTTCTTCCTCTCCCCCCCACTGGGAGAGACAGAGAGAGAAATAAGCAGGGGAGACAGGTAGCCTTTGATGTCCTGGGAACGAGGTGTGCTGTCTCGCCCAGCCTCTCTACTATACACAAAAACCAGACAGTGAATGGGCTAGCTAATGGCCGCCCTTCTGTCTGATCTCGGTGATTGGCACACCTTGATCACTTCCCCAGGAAGAACGGGGAACCCCCAACCATCACCTCCAAAGGTGCCCAATTGTCCACAATTCACAGGTGCGAATTGAGCCTTGCACCTTCCCTGGGAAACCTGGGGTTCAAACACTCTCCTCCCAATTGGCCACTTGAGACCAGGAAGAAGCCTACGTGCCACAAGGGGTATAAAGGGGCTTGGCAAACCACCCCCCCCTTTGAGTTTCAATCACCTACACCTGCTGGCCAGGTCTGGAATTAACTCCCGAGACTGGGGATGCCTGGTTCGTATCTACTTCTTCCCGAGGGATTGAGAGAATCTGGGTCACACTGGATCTAGGAGGCAGGGGTGAGAATTACACCTGTACTAAACTTCTTTCCTATAGGAATTGACGGAAAGACTCTGGTTCTACCAGGTCTAAGAGGCAGGGGTAAAAATCACACCTGCAACAGGCCTTTCTTGTGTACACATTAATTGTATTAGTTTAAGCTAGCTAGTTTGTCTAAAACTTTTCTTAAGTTAAATTGTGTTGTTTCCCCTTTAAGAACCATGAGTACTAACTTGTACTTTAATCATTTGTCTTAGTTAAATTGTTTCCATCTTTGTATAAATAAAAAGTAACTGTTAGAGCCTCTCTAAGTGTAATTTTCCTCTTGCTGCTGTACCCGAACTAAACACAAACCAAAGAACCCAGCCTGCCCTGGCTGCTTAGCATAGCTGCTGGTGTAGCATCACCGCCCCCCCACCTTTTTGCCTCACCAGACCTTTAGCTGGCACCTGGGCATCGGCTCACACCGTCCCAGAAGATTTCTCAGATATGGCATGGGCCAAGACCACTATCAGTACAGAGTCCTCCTCTTTTGCCCTCTCTACAGCCCCTCGAGTACTTTCAAAGACACTAGCCGTCGTCATGGCATTTCTCAGAAGAGAAAATGCCACAGTTTCCCCTTACTTTGATTGTCTAATCAAGGGCCCTACCTATCAAAAAGCTACTATCATGACATCTGTTATCAGGGAATGGTTTTCCCAACTTGGCCTGCTTATCAGTATGCAAAAATCCACCATACAACCCATGCAAAAGATAGAATTGATTGGGGCGTTACTAGACTTGATCACAGCAGGAACCATCTTACTGCCACAAAGATTCCAGACAATCTGTGATCTTGTTCAACAGGTCAGACAGGCTCCCTTCTCCACAGTCCGGATGTGCTTCCAATTTTTGGGGCATATGGCTGCCACATTACCTGTAGTCCTGTACTTAAGGCTGCATGTGCGGTGCTTACCACATTGGCTCTCAACCAACTGTATCCCAAGCCAATGCAGCCTCATAAAGTGCCTCTCCCTTCCTCCACTAGTACTGCAGTCTCTCAAATGGTAGACATCTGCACTCAACCTGCTTGTCAGTGTACCTTTCCACGGGCCAGACCATTTATTTACAAGGGTAACATCAGATGCTTCACTTATAAGCTGGGGGGGGGGCAAATACAGGGAAAATGGGAACAACACAAGAGACACTTTCACATCAATATCCTAGAGCTCCTCCTGTTTCATGTCAATTGTCAGGGGGGTGCCCAATCTCTCACTCTGTGCCAAACCACTCAGATTCTGGAACTGGTGCATCAGAAATCAGATAGGCCCAACAGCAATGTACATACTTGGACAACAGAATGTGAGAGTAGACAAACTGGGCAGGCGTTTCTCAGATCAGCATGAGTGGGAGATCAATACCAATATCTTCCTTTCAATCTTACGCAAATGGGATTTCCAATTATATACCTCTTTGCAACACTTCACAACTGCAAATGCAATAGATAATGCTCCCGGGCAGGACTGGGCCAGAGATCACAAGGGAGTGCCTTCACTGTTCACTAGACAGCTCCCCTACTCTATGCCTTTCTGCCAGTCCTTTTTGATCACTCTGGAGACAAACAGATCTAATCTGATTGGGCCACAATAATCTCCATAGCCCTAGCTTGGCTGAGACAACTTTGGTTCTTTTTATCTATACTACTTATCGATAGATCAACTTATCCTTCTCCTGGTGGTGTTGAACCTCTTGACACAGCACCGTGTCAGCATGTCATGTCAAAATTATGAAACTCAGCGTGGCTTCTCCATGGTTCCAGAATGAGGAACTCACGTGCTCAAACAGGGTCAAACAAGTCCTCTTAAACATTCGCTGCTCCTCCATGAGGAGCAGCTATCAGAACAAATGGACATGCTTTGAGCAGTAGTGCACAACACGCAGTTGACATCCCACAACTGTCCCCATACCTACTTTGCTTGATTCCCTCATGGACCTCAGTGACACGGGCCTCTCCATCAGCTCCGTCAGAGTACACCTGGCGGCAATCACAGCCTTCCATGATCCGGTAGATGGCTTCTCCCTCTTTACACATCCTATGGTGAAGTATTTTCTCACAGGCTTGCAGAAAATGCATCAAAACCTGCACCACCACCCCCAGTGCCACCATGGGACCTGAATCTAGTCCTAGACACACTCGCCAGACCACCCTTTGAGCCACAAGACACTATGCCGCCACAGTACCTATCTTTGAAGGTGGCTTTCATAAGCTGTATCTACACGTGCACGCTACTTCGAAGTAGCGGCACTAACTTTGAAATAGCGCCTGTCACGGCTACACGCGTCGGGCGCTATTTCGAAGTTAACTTCAACGTTAGGCGGCGAGACGTCGAAGTCGCTAACCCCATGAGGGGATAGGAATAGCGCCCTACTTCGACAGTAAGGACCGTGTAGTCGTTGCGCGTCCCGCAACGTCGAAATTGCGGGGTCCTCCATGGCGGCCATCAGCTGCGGGGTTGAGAGACGCTCTCTGCAGCCCCTCAGCTCAATGGTGGCCGCGTGGAGTGGCCCCTTAAAGGTCCCCTCCCCCTCCCTTCCTGTGCAGGAAGCTGAGGGAACGTGCAGGCAGCAGCCCAGACACGCGGCCAGCCTGCACGTCCCTCAGCAGCCACAGGACCATCAATGGCCGCCCGGCAGCCCCCCCAGGAGACCCCCCCCAGGGGGAGCCAGGGCAGCCAGCCCAGCCAGGCGGGCAGCCAGGCTGGCAAGCGGCAGCGGGGCCCCTCCTGGACGGAGGCCGAGCTGCGGGACCTGCTGGGGCTCTGGAGCGAGGAGGAGGAGGTGCTCCAGGTAATGGGGAGCAAGAGGCGGAACGCGGATGCGTTCGCTCGGCTGGCCGACGGCCTGGCTGCCCGGGGTCACCCTGCCCGCACTCCTGATCACGTCAGGAGTAAGGTGAAGGAGCTGCGGCAGGGTTACTCCCAGGCCCGGGATGCGGCCAGCCGATCTGGGGCTGCCCCCGTCACTTGCCCCTTTTACAGGGAGCTCAGGGACATCCTGGGCCCCTGGCACACCTCCTCCCCTCCGGCCACCCTTGATACTTTCGCCGACGAGCCCCAGCAGGCCCTTCAGCCGGAGTCCGCCCCGGAGGTAAGCCCCGCACCCCGGGGGCCCCCCCCAGAGCCCACCCCCAGGCCATCGCGGGAGGAGGAGGAGGAGGGGGGCTCCTCCTCCGCAGAATCCGGGCTGCAGATCCTCCTCCTGCCATCCTGGAGCAGCAGCCGGGCCTCCGCCCCCCAGGGATCTCCGGACCGTGGGAGTGGACCGACAGGTATGTACCCCCCTCTGGTGTACACCCCTGGACTTGAGGGGCGGGGGGTAATAGATATGTGTCCAGGGCCCCCCACATGCTCACATGGCCATGGCCCCAAGGACAGCAGGACCATGTCCCTCACAGCAGTGCATCAGCCCGTGGCCCCCCCACCCCCACCCCGCACGACAGTGCCATGCCCCATCCCCGGGGCAGGGGGGAGCGGAACCTCGAGGGGCCCCCGGGAGGAGGGGGTGGGACACCCCGCAGCAGCAGCATGTGATGGAGTGGGGGGAGTGCAAAAGAGAGACTCAGGCTAGATATGAGCAACAAGAGCCGAATAGCTCCCAGGGGCAAAGGATGATCGTGGGGCTACAGCTGGCAGGTGACACCTCTGCCCTGAACAAAGAGGAGGGAGGAGCCAAGCTGGCTTTGAATTGGGGGGGGGGGGAGGGCGGGGGCCACAGGCAGAGGCTAGGGGAAGGGAGAGCTGGAAGGCAGCCAGCCTGAGGAGGGGGAAAGCTGCATCCCAGAGGGGCACCCCTTGGGGTCTTCTCCCCAGGACGGGTTGGAAGGACTGTCTCTTCTGACAGCTGGTGCTGTCACTCCTGGGAGAAACTGGGCATCTGTGGCCTAAGAAACCTCTCCTGCTGTCAGACCCTGCGGAGTGAAGTGAGAGTCGCTCCCACCAGGGGACGGGGTGCAGTGCAGGGGGACCCCTGAACCCCATCCATCACAGCAGCATCTCCCGGGGATGGGGATGGGGATGGGGAACCTGCAGCACAGGGCTGGGGGGACAAAGGCCACGGCTCGGGGCCCACACTAACGCCTGTCTCCATTCTTCTTCCCCCACTCCTCTCCTGTGTCCCGCAGCTGCACCATCGGAAGGACCGGAAGAGAGCGCCGGCGAAGCATCAGTGGTCCCGGAGACCCCTCTGGGGCCATCGCTCCAGGCAAGCCCCTCGGCCAAGGACCGACCGGCCCCACGGCGGGCTAGACGGCGGACCCCGCGCCACCACCAGCCGACGGCGACGGACCCCCAACTGCTGGCCATCCACCGTCGGCAGCTGGAGGTCGCGGAGCAGCACCTGCGGGTGGAGCAACGCCACCTGCAGGAGCGTGCACTGGCCTGGTGCCAAGAGGCATGGGGGGCCTACATGGAGACTTTCAACCGCCTGGCGGACTACCTGGCCCCCCATGCTGCGCCGGCCGCCACAGCGCCCGCCCTGCCTGCTCCACCCGCCGCACCACCAGCTGCTCCGCACGTCGCCGTCCCGTCCGCCGTCGCCCCGCCACCCACCACCGAGGGCCGGAGCGCCGAGAGACCCCTGGAGCCAGCTGAGACTCGCCGGGCATATCTTCCGGTCCGCCCTGCCCCCAGCCAGCCCCAGACAGGGCTGCGGCCGCAGTGGGGCTCCCAGCCGCCCACGCCCAGTGCCGGACTTTAGGGGCGAGGGGCCCGGGACGTGGCCCCCCCCCTTGTATATAGTTGGGACTTATTAATTTGTGCCCCCCGTTTGCCCCGTCCCCCCCATGTAAATAGTTCTCCCCTTTATCATCCCTGGTTTTCTTTTTATTAGTGAACAAACTTTTTTATTACTATTGTTTTATTTGTACATATTACTTTGGTTCCACACATGTTGTATATAGTTTGTTCTTGTTTTATTTATAGTTAAAAAAAAAAAAAAGTTCTAAAAGAAAAAGCAGTTTAAGTTCAGCCACAAGTGCGTGCTGTCATTTGTCCAGGAAAAGTGGGAGGGGGGTGCGGTTGGGTGCTCCATGGTGTGGGCGTTGGGGCAGGGAGTGTGGTGGAGGAAGGGGTCGGCAGTGGGGGTCCTGGCAGAGTTCACCCCGCGGCCTCATCATCGAAGTGGGCCTGCAGGGCCTCCCGGACCCGGGTCCCTTCGGGGTCCACCTGCCAACTGGGGGCAGCGGGTGGCTGCATGTCGGCCCTGCCGGCCTCCACAGCCCAGCCCTGGAAAAAGGCCTCCCCCTTGCTCTCCACCAAATTGTGCAGGGCGCAGCAGGCACCCACAATCAGGGGGATGTTGTTGGGGCCCGCATCCAGGCGGGTCAGGAGACATCTCCAGCGTCCTTTCAGGCGGCCAAATGAGCGCTGCACCACCTGGCGCGCATGGTTCAGGCGCTCGTTGAAGCGCTCCTGGCTAGGGGAGCGATGGCCCGTGTACGGGTGCATGAGCCAGGGCCGGAGGGGGTATGCCACATCTGCGATGACGCAGAGGGGCATGGTGGTGTCCCCTAAAGGGATCTGTGGCACAGGCTCGAGTTCCGGAAAACCCGGGCGTCGTGGGTGCTGCCAGGCCGGCCCACATAAATGTCCTGGAAACGGCCCCGGCTGTGCACCAAGGCCTGGAGGACCACAGAATGGTAGCCCTTGCGATTGATGTAGCGTCCTCCACTGTGATGCGAGGTGCGGATGGGGATGTGAGTCCCATCCAGAGCCCTGAAGCAATTGGGGAAGCCCAGTGTGGCAAAGGCCGCGATGGTGGCATCTGGGTCCCCCAGCCTCACAAGCCTGTGCAGGAGCATGGCATTGATGGCGCGCACAACCTGCAGGGAAAGCACATGGGACAGCACCAATGAGGGATGGGCAGGGTGTGCGTGGCCCTGCCCTGCCCTGCCCTGCCCTGCCCCCATGGGTTCTCTTACCTCCATGAGGACAGCCCCGACGGTGGCCTTGCCGACACCAAACTGCTGTCCCATGGATCGGTAGCTGTCTGGAGTGGCCAGCTTCCAGACAGCGATGCCGACCCGTTTCTCCACAGGGAGGGCACGCCGCATGGCGGTGTCCTGGTGCCTGAGTGCGGGGGTGAGCCACTGGCACAGCTCCATAAATGTCTGCCGGCTCATCCTGAAGTTCCTGAGCCAGCGGTCGTCGTCCCATTCCTCAAGCACCAGCCGCTCCCACCAGTCGGTGCTGGTGGGGTAGCTCCACAGCCGCCGGCGTGTGAGGCGGGTGTGGAGGCGGGGTGCTGCAGGGTTGGGGGTTGAGCCCTGCTGCCCTGGGGGCAGCTCCTCCTCTGGTGTAGCAAGGAGGTGCTCAGCTGCCTCCCGCATGGCATGGATCAGGGCAAGCCCTGCTCGTGCCGGGAGGGCTGGGTGGACCTCTGGCTGCTGCTGCTGCTGCTGCTGCTGCTGGGGGTCCATGCCTGCGTCGCCCGGGGTCTGTGTGCCTATGGCTCCTCAGACCGCGTGCTGTGCAGGCTGAGTGTGTCTGGGAGGGGCCCTTTAAGGGAGCGGCTAGCTGTTGCCCCGGAAGCGCTAGTCCGCCCTGTGACCCTGTCTGCAGCTGTGCCTGGCATCCCTATTTCGATGTGTGCTACTTTGGCGTGTAGACGTTCCCTCGCAGCACCTATTTCGATGTTGTGCTGCGCAACGTCGAAGTTGAACATCGACGTTGCCAGCCCTGGAGGACATGTAGACGTTATTCATCGAAATAGCCTATTTCGAGGTAGGCTTCACGTGTAGACATAGCCATAGTGGCAATAACATCAGCGAGAAGGGTAGGAGAAATTACAACCCTCATGGCAGACCCACCTTTCACCACCTTTACCAGCAACAAAATGATACTCAGGGCCCATCCAAATTTCCTCCCAAAGGTCATATCTGACTTCCACGTAAACAGATCCATTTACTTACCTGCCAACTCCAATAAACCTCATGCCTTCTCCAAGGCAACAATATTACATGCCCTATATGCAAGGTGGGGAATTACATTCTACCTTTAGAGAACTTAAAGCAACCAGAAAATCAGACAGACTCTGTGTGGCGTGGTCGGGACCTCACACAGGAACAGCTGTCTCGGCACAGCACCTGTCCAGAAGGATTGCAGACTCTGTATGTACCACATACGAGCTATGGGGCAAACAGCTGCCACAGACTATCAGGGCTCACTATGACAGCCTTCTTGAACAATGTATGGACATCTGCATGGCAGCCGCATGGTCCTCACATCATACTTTCATACAGCTCTACACCTTACAGAAGGGGCCTATACTTGGCACATCTCTACCAGATGTGGCCTTCCCTTCTTCCACCTAAGACTCCAGTGCCCAGCTCCACTGGATAGGTGCTGCTACAGAGTCACCTGAGTGGAGCACCCACAGGGACGCCACTTGATGGAGAAGAATGGTTACTCAGCAGGTGCAGTAATGATGGTTCTTTGAGGATGTGTCCCCTGTGTGTGCTCCACTACCCTCCCATCCTTCCCTCTGCTTGGAGTCTACAGGGGCTTCAGGTAGAAAAGGAACAGACGGGGTTTGCGCCACACATTCACTCCACAGAACGGCAGGAGTGCGAGTTGCTGACTGTGCAGGGGCAGCATGAGGGGCACTGCTCTGTAAAATCTCTGATCACTGGTGCAGGCGCACACTGGGACTTGAGTGGAGCACCCACATGGACACCCATTTTGAAGAAACCATTGTTATTCTTCCTGGTGAATAATTTCTTCTTACAGGTCCCTAACTAGGCGCTTATGGCCTTGAGCTTTGGCACCCCTGCCCAAGGTACTGAGGCTGATGCTTTGGCTTTTGCCACCCTACAATTGGTGGGTGGGGCTTGCACAGACTCAGGTTTTGTTTTCCCCCTCCTTGGGTGGTGGAGTAATGTCTGTTGTCAAAAGGAGATTGCAGTGTAATGATGATTGAGAATCCCTGTGCATAATGATGTATTATGAACACCGATGATATACCCAGTGTTTTCCTTCCTCACAACAGCCTTAATTTTGACTTTAAATTTGCCAAGATTTTGGCTCCTAATACAGTAAACTCTTTCATCTCTGACATTCTGTCATGGGCAACTCAAATAACCAGCATTTTAACCATAAGTAAATTTTAGTTTCACTATACTGTACTTAAGGAAAATGTAAGTAAATACAAATAAATGCAGTGTGTTTACAGTGCACAATACTGCTTTTGATAAAGTAAGTACTCTGCATACATTTTTATTTTGTTTCTTAATATCTAATATTGTTTTTCTTTAGTGTTATGCATTGCTAGGCATACCTGTCTATTATCCAGAATATTTGAATATCTGGCAACTTCTCAGTCCCAAGGCAGCTGGATAGGAAAGAGTTCACTGTATGGTATAATCACTGTTGACTGGAATAAAAAACTAATTTTGATGGGCAGGTTATTATCTCTGGAAAGTAACTACTCTTTCCAAATGCAGGTTAAGTCTCTCTAGTACAGCACTCTTTTTGATCCAGGAACATCCATGGTCTGTGCTCTTATTTATTTCCAATTTAACCCTAGAAGTCTTCTAAAAGCCCAGAAAGAATTAGAAGTGTTGGTAGACAATATTGACCTCCATGGTTCAGCAAATTTTCTGGTTCGGCATTAGTCAGGTCCCCAGGGTGCCAGGCTAGGGAGTCTTCAACCTATAGATATCTGTCTATACAATTCAGTCAGAAAATAAGAAGAAAAAATTGGGTTTTTCCCATTTGCAAATGCCTGAATCAATTTTGCTTAACTCTGAAAAGTTTCCCTCCAAGGTGAAGGCTTAGTGTGGAAAACTTCAGACCAACAGGAAATAGGCAATGTTAATTTTTAGCTAACAAAGGAGTTGGAGGATGTTTAGAATGGAAATTGGACTCAAATGTATCTTCTGCTAGCATGGACGCTAAAATACTGAAAACTCCAATAAACGAAAGCTTTCAGAATTTGCAGAAAATGAAATGCATTAAAAATTGTCTGGCACTGATGATTTGTGACTCTAAAGCATTCCTGCTGTTACGGTTTTCCCTCCTATATTGTATGTAGTTAAATTAAGTATTAAGTGTGTTTGGAATTTCTTGGCTTTTGTCACTTTGTCAATCTTGTGCATAAATATTTTGTGATACCAGCTATAACAGTACCATGTGAACTCCAGTTCTCACTTTCAGGTGACATACTTGCTCACATCAGTTCCAGTTAGGTGTATTGCATGCGTAGACTTGGGGAAACTTCTCATAGCAGCATTTGTCAGGTCAGCCGGAGAGCCTCACTGGAGTGGTGCTGGTATAGCACCCTGCTTATCCAACTGCCTTATCCTTCTTACCTTCCGTGGTGGCATTGGAACATTTAACTTGCATGTTTGTATTATTAGCCTGGTTCTTCATTAAAAGTTTGTTTGATGGAAGTTAGATATTAGAGATCTTGTTAGTACAGCTCTAGTTGGTTCACTACTGCCTGTACTGGGTAGCATGCTATACCACAAGCCCAGGAGTTTAAGGCTTGCAGTTTGTACTGTAAGCCTATGCCTAATAGCGACCTCCATCGCTCCTGTCTGTGTTGCTTGGGGAAAGCTCATCATGCAGGTTGCTGCAAGATTTGCAAGTCATTTAATCTTCCCACCAAAAAAAGATGCTTTCATTTGAGGCATTTGCTAATGGAAGCAGCACTTACACCGGAGGGCTCCAAACCTCTATTCTTCTTCCAGAGGTCCAGTGTACCTTTTAGGACCTCCTTCGAGGGCTTGGGTTTATTTTCTCAGCAAAGTGATTCGAGCTGCTCAGCTTAAAGAATACTCAAGCTACCCTGTCCTCTCAGAGTAGGCTGTACAGGTCCCAGCAGCAACAATAGAAACAGCAACTCCCATTCCAGTCACACCACAGGGAAGACTCCTCCAACCATAGGTGCGGGACCTCTCTCAGATCTACAGGACAAGTCAAGAAGTGTGCGTGCTAGAGGGTGCTCCTGGGAACAGGTGGAAACCATGTTCACCATGTACATTCCAAAGATTAGGGATCCAGCTCAGCCCAAACAAATTGATCTTTGTTCCCACTTAACAGATAGAGTTGGTTTAGGTGGCCCTACATTGCAGCAGTGAGGTCATTCCTGCCAGACTTCAGATTCTAGGTTATATTCCATCTCGTTCAGTTTCTTGACTCTTATTCCACGACAACAGTAGGGGCTGCCTGAGCTGCCTCAGCACATGACGGCATGCAGATATGTGCATGCCCAACAGAGCCTGACACCCCTCTTGGCATTGCTCCTTTAGTCTACCACATGGGTCAGGACAGCCTAGACCTAGTTCTGACTCTGCCTTGGCAGGTTTTCAGTGCTCTTTCATGGTGGATGCACCCCTTGGTCATATGTGACGGGTGTCCCCTTTCATGCTCCCAGCCCACAATGCGGGTAGTCATGAATATGTAAGATCAAGGGTAGGGACTGCACTTGGGGATCCTGCAGACTCAGAGCAAGTGGTCAGATGACAAGCTGCTGCTCTCTATCATTGTCAAGGAGTCCAGGGCAGTTCAATTCTGACAGACAATACCACCACCTTGTTCTGTATCAACAGGCAGGGCCACTTGATTGTTGCCATTGTTGTGAAGCTCTCCTGCTACAGCAACTCTTTCCTCAGTCATTGAGATGCAATGTCTTCATTCCTTCTTCTGTCACTGGGGGTTTCCCTGCGTAGATCTATACGCAATAGAGGGTAACAAGAAATGCCCCCTCCTTTGCTCATTCTGCAGTCACACCCTGGAGTCCCTAGCAGATCTGTTTACACTGCCAGAGAAAGATTAGTTAGTCTATGCCTTTGCTTCAGTCCCACTGAGTCACAAGGTGTCTTTCTCATGATCTGCAGGGATGGGAATCCTGCTGGTTCTGGCATTGGTAGACGGCTCTCCTGGATCTGACACCCATAGAGCTTTGTTACTGTCTGGACCCGATCACTCAGGACTATGGCTGAATACGATGGAGCTCCAGTGCTCACAACAAGCTCAAGCAGATCCGTTTAGACAGCAGGAAACCATCACTAGAACAGAGTTTCCCAACTGTGTTCTGTGAAGTCCTGGTGTCCCACAAAGTGAAAGGGGTTCCGCAAGCAAATTTTGTTACAGTAGCTGTCCCCTCTGTATCAGAGAGGTAGCCGTGTTAGTCTGTAGCTTCGAGAACAACAAGAAGTCTTGTGGCACCTTATAGACTAACAGATATTTTGGACCATAGGCTTTCGTGGGCAAAGACCCTCTTCATGAGATGGATGAGTTGGGGGGTGGTGGTTTCAGAGGGGTACTTAAAGAGTGGGGTCCCAGTGAGAGGGAGGGCCAGAGCTGACAAGGTCTATTCAGCAAGGTAGAAATGGCCCAGTATCAACAGTACTTATGAAAAGAGGAAAAAACAAGTCAGATCAGATGGAGGGATGTGAGCCTTTGTCAGAGTCTAATGGGGAGATGATAGCACCCAGAGCAGAGAAACTGCCTTTGTAAGCTGTGAGCCACTCCCAGTCTCTGTTTAATCCATGGTTAATGGAGTCAAATTTGCAAATAAATTGCAGCTCAGAGATTGTGGCTCCCTCCCTTGTTGCTGCTGGAACAGTAGAATTAAATTAATTAGTTTATCAGCCAGCAGGGCAGTGGGAGGGATCCAGCTGTTAAATCAACTGAATTTAGTACCGTTATTTCAGCAGCAGCAGGGCAGTGGGCTGCAGAGAGCCCTTCACTCTCCCCACTACCCAAGTGGTCACACCCTTCCAGTGGGCATGGCTTGGCTCATCCCCCACCAGTGGAACACGTCCATGCTTGCCTTCTTTCTACTGAGTGCACAGGGCTGCCCAGCATAGGCTCCCCAGCCAGTGCCATGGATGGGTTAGTCCTGGGGGGCTGGTTTGGAGCTGAGGGTTAAGCCTAGGTATGGGGGGGGCAAGTTTGGGGCCCGAGAGGGGTTAAGCCTGGGGATAGGGGGCAGATTTGGGAGCTGAGGCAGGTATAGCTTGGAGTGGGGCGGGGGGGTGGGCGTGGTTTGGGAACTGAGGGGTTAAGGTCTGGGAATGGGGTTCCGCAAAATTCTTAGAGAGTTTAAAAGGGTTCTGTGGCCAGATAAAGTTGGGAAACACTGCACTAGAACAATTTGCCTTGCTAGGTGGAAAATTATTCTCATGCTGGTGTGCTCACCATCAGATAGCTTAGACACAGGAATCTGTCCCATCTCTTTTTTAACTGTTTGTTCTTCTTCGAGTGTCCCTGTGGGTGCTCCACAATAGGTGTCGGGCTCGCCCGGCGCTGCAGATTGGAAATCTTCCAGCAGTTTCTCCTGGATCGCGCATGCGCTGGCGCGCACTGCCCCCCTGCACATCCCCGGCCGCGTGCGCGATCTGGTCCCCGCCAGTTCCTTCTCAACCGCCATCAGCTGCAGATGGAATCTACTCAGGCTAAGGCCAGAGTCAGATTAAATAGTGTTTTTTTTCTACGTGTCATTTGTTGTTTTGGTTATTTAAAAAAAAAAAAAAAAAAGAGAGAAAGCAAAGACAAAGAGAATATCAGAAAAAAAAAAGAAAAAGAGAGGAGCGGAGAAGAGAAGAGCGGACGTGAAGGCCATTTAGGCCACCCGCTGCCCCGCAGGCCGGTGATCACTATTTGGGGTGGAAAGGCACGGATTAAGTGCTAAGTACCCTATTAACAGTAAAGGACTCACTGCAATGGCCTCTTCAGGTTTTAAAAAGCATGAGTCATGCCGTGAAGCTATGCCGGCCTCTGTGGGGCATAGCGAATGCATCTGATGCCTGGGGGAATCACAGGCTACCCAGAAGTGTTCTCACTGTGCTAAGCTCACAGCCAGGGCCAGGAAGGACAGAGCGATGAGGCATAAAATGCTCTTGTTGATAAGGCTCTCCAGCCGGACTTGCCGGAGAAGCCTCACCCAGAAGGGCCCTCTGGGTTGCATAAGAGGAAGGCAGCTTCTCTGACCCCCTCGGTGCAGAAACGGAGGAAACTCTCCCAGGCTCGATCCTTGCCGGCGAGTTCAGCGAGCAGGACGAGCGGAGCACACAGCCCCCAGCCACATACTCAGGCAAGTGGCAGCGCACATGGCAGAGGTTGAGTCTCCGGTTATACAACAGCCGGCACGCATGGTGCCTAGAGCGTCAGCGAGGCAAGCACCGGACCCGGCGGCACCGGCCCCCGCAGCACCAACGGTGCAGGGGCGCCAGGCACGGAGCCTGCAGGCACTGGAGGAGGATACCCGCGCGGCACCTTAGCTGATGGTGCCGAGCGCGGCGCTGACAGCGGGTCAGAGATCCCCGGCACGGAAGGGGGTGGTGCCGGCCCCGCAGGGGAGGGGCAAGGCAAAATCAAAAGCCCGGCACCGTAGTCCATCTCCGGACAGGGCTGCGCTGCTGTTAGCACCAAGCCCTCCCCCTGTGATACACACGCCGCACCGAAGGCCTGTGTCTCCACCGGCCCATCCGGAACCACCTCCTCCGTTCCTCCAACCAATGTCACCATGGCTTGAGCCACCTTCACCATTTCTGGGATTGGATCCACTGGAGTACTATCACAAGTCAGTTTCACCTCTATCTGTGTCGTCGCGGAGGTCTCACTCTCCCAGACATTGGGGGTACACACCCCATGAGTGGTCTAGCTCTCCATCCCCGGACCCTTGCCCATGCTGCCATGGTCATCCTTATCATGCTGGACACAGACACCACAGGCCTACACCCAGGGGCAGGTCCCCCCCGGCCACTCAATACCCCTGTGGGCACTCCCGATCGGGGACGGAAACACAGTTGTCTCAAGGGGAGTTAATGTTAGAACCCTGAGACTTTCCTTCACAATCCTCTAGGGAGCAAGTGTATCATTGACCGCAGGAGCCTGAGAGTTCGAGGGAGGTTTACCCTAGTGGTTCCTCCTCATCCTCCCCAGATGAGGCCATGGCGGCGATGTCTCTCCCCCGGATGACCTTAAACAGTTTCAGGAGCTGTTTAAAAGGGTGGCTTTCACGCAAGACATTCAAATGGCAGAGGTGCAGGAGAAACATCACAAACTCCTGGAAAATTTGAGACCCCCGGCTCCATCCAAAATTGCTATTCCGCTGGACCAAGCCATTCTGGAGTCAGCCATTACTATATGGCAGACTCCGGCCTCTGTTCCTCCTACGAACAAGAGAGCGGATAAGAAGTACTTCGTCCCGGCAAAGGGCATGGAGTTCCTCTTCAGTCACCCACAACCAAATTCTTTGGTGGTCGAGTCGTCCCAGCAGAGGTCAAAGGCTTCTCAGTATAAATCGGGGGGATCAGACAAAGATGCTAAGAAGCTAGAACTGTTTGGCAGGAAGGTATGCTCCTCTTCTACCCTGCTATTGAGAGTGGCAAATTATGGGCACACCTAGGAAACCATAATTTTGATAATTACTCCAGGCTTACTCCCCTCATGGATTCACTTCCGGAAGACAAAAAGCCGGTGTTAAAGGCGATTATTCAAGAGGGCTATGCAGCATCGCGGACGGGAGTCCAGATTGCCCTGGACGTGGCCGACACGGCAGCACGTTCAACGGCTACAGCAGTGGTCATGCGTAGCGAATCCTGGCCCCAGACATCGGGTATCCTGAGGGACCTACAGGCGAAGATCGTGGACCTTCCCTTTGATACATAAAAGCTGTTTGCAGACTCAACCGACTCGGTCCCTCACTCCAGTAAGGACTCGAGAGCTACACTTAGAACCTTGGGCATTTATACTCCCCCATACAGGAGGGAAAAATTTTATCCTCAGCAAAGATGCGACGCTTACAACCACAGCGTGCTCAATATCAATGGGGCTATGGCCAAGGGCGCTATCAACAGCAGCAACAGTACAGAACTCCTAGGCGACATTCTCAACAAAGCCGTACGCCCTCGGGTGAGGCCCAAAGGCAACAAGTTTGACGGGTATGTCGGAGGCTGCACTATCAATACCCTCGCTCAATGCCACTCTCATCTCATGTTCCATCATTGCCTCAGACCGTTCCACTCCCAATGGCAAAAGATCACCACAGATAAATGGGTGCTGGAGACCATAGCCACGGGTTACGCGATCCCCTTCCAGTCGCTTCCACCGACGAAGCCTCCCACCAGGCCTCACCTCAGGGACGCTGCCACGAGGCGAGGCTCAAGCAGAAGGTGAATCACCTTATGTTCATAGGGGAGGTGGAAAGAGTGCCGGAATAATTCCAGGGGAATGTTGTTATTCACGCTACTTCCTACCAGAGAAGAAAACAGGAGACTGGAGGCCCATCTTAGATCTTCGGGGCCTCAACCGTTACTTGCGCAAGCAATGTTTTCAGATGATCACAGTTGCCTTGATACTCACGGCACTGGATGATGGAGACTGGGTTGCAGCACTCGACTTACAAGATGCTTACTTTCATATAACAATCGATCTGGCACACAGGTGCTTCCTCCGCTTCACAGTTGGCCTGGAGTGCTTCCAGCACAGGGTTCTTCTGTTCGACCTCTCCTCAGCCCCCAGAGTCTTTACCAAAACCCTGGCAGTGGTGTCGGCCTACCTGCACAGACAGGGGGTGTTTATTTTTCCCATATCTGGGCGACTGCCTGCTAAAAGGGGCCTCGAAGGCAGAGGTCTCATGCATGATACGCATCACAGCAGACACGTTTTTGTTCGCTGGGCCTAGTCATCAACCTCGCAAAGTCAAAGTCCGAACCCACACAACATATAGAGTTCATAGGGGCACGCATAAAAATCTATCACAGCAAGGGTGTACCTACCCAACGCCCGCTTCCGCGCCATCAGTTCGCTGGTGCAAGTCATCACATACAGCCCCACGGTGCCGGTCTTAACGTGCTTACGGCTGCTGGGCCACATGGCGGCAGCGACGTTTGTGGTACAGAATGCCAGGTTGCACGTGTGAAGCCTGCAGCATTGGCTGGCGAGCATTTTACAAACCGGCATCCCACACTGTCCCCAGGGTGGTGTCTCCCACAACAGAGGTGCGCAGATCCCTGGCGTGGTGGGAAAACCCCGAGAATCTGCTAGTGGGGGTGCCTTTTTCACCAACCACAAATTTCTATTTTTTCTTACTACCGACGCCACCCACATAGGATGGGGAGTGCACATCGGCGACAAGGTAACGCAAGGGCTGTGGTCCCCTGCGGAACAGACAGTGTACATAACCATGTTGGAGCTCAGAGCAGTGTTCAACGCCTGCAGACATTTTCAAGATTACCTACATGGCAATGTAGTCGGGATTCCATACCGACAATACCTCCACTATGTTTTACATCAATTGACAAGGAGGAGCACGATCCCGTGCCCTATGTGCGGAAGCAGTCCAATTGTAGAATTGGTGCATCGCCAACAACATAACGTTGAAAGCCTCGTACTTGCCGGGCGCTCACAACGTGAAAGCAGATCAGCTGAGCAGGTGCTTCGCAATCATGCACGAATGGCAGATCCGCTCCGATCTGCTACGGCGCTTTTTTTGTACATGGGGGTTTCCCCAGATCGATCTGTTTGCCACAAGGTCTTGCACAAAGCCAGAAGGGAGAGAGCTCGCATGATACTCATAGCCCCGCTTGGGATCGGCAGCAATGGCTTCCCTTGTTTTTGCGCATGTCGGACCGCCCACCGCTCCCTCTACCGGTGGCGCCGGACTTACTCACGCAGGCTCAGGGGTCCTTAGTGCACCCGCACCCTCAGGGTCTGAACCTACAAGCATGGCTAATCCATGGCTCAGCTCTTTAAAGAGCATGTGTACGGAGGGAGTTCAACAAATCCTGGAATGTAGCCGAAGGACCTCCACCAGGAGGACTTACAAGCAGAAATGGACTCGATTCACAGCCTGGTGTTCCGCCAAGCAGTTAGCTCCCCTTGACGTTCCTCTACCTGTAATACTAGAATACTTATTGGACCTCAAGAGAGGCGGGCTTTCTCTATCCTCGCTAAAGGTCCACCTCGCCGCTATATCAGCCTTTCGGCATACAGAGGAAGGGCCCACTGTATTCGCCCATCCTATTGTTACCAGGTTCTTGAAGGGGCTGGTAAACCTGTACCCCCCCTCGGAAACCGCTTCCACCATCGTGGAATTTGGACTTGGTGCTCAGCACGCTATCGGGTCCACCTTTCGAACCATTAGCCACAGTTCCCCTACGTCTCCTTACGATAAAAAAAAAAAAAAAAAACAACCTTCCTCCTTGCAACTATGTCAGCCCGCAGGGTTAGTGAGCTCGCGGCAGTGATGGCAACGCCGCACTGCACAGTATTCTCAAAGGAGGCGGTAACCTTAAGGCTGCACCCAGCCTTTGTTCCAAAAGTCTCTTCGGAGTCCAATCTTAACTAGCCAATAGTTTTACCCTCGTTTTACCTGAAGCCTCACAGCTCCGGCAAGGAGGCACGCCTGCATCTCCTGGAAGTGAGGAGGGCGTTGGCCTTCTATATAGACAGAACTAAGTCCTTCCGGAAAACGGACAGGCTCCTCGTCTCTCTCGCTCCCAGGTCAAAAGGAGAAGGTCTCTCTTGACAGAGAATCTCTAAGCACGTTGTGTCCTGTATAAAAATGTGTTACGAGCTTCAAAATGCTCCTTTACTGGCCCCGCCCAGGGCTTACTCCACCAGGGCGGTTGTGGCGTTAACAGCTTTCTTCAAGGGCATCGCGTTAAAAGACATTTTTAGAGCGGCGACCTGGTCATCTTACGACATCTTCGCCAAGGATTATGCCCTGCCTTGGGTATTCGAAGAAGATACCTGTCTGTCGACAGCAGTCCTCTCGGGGGCAAGCTGCACATAAACTGATTACCCACCTCCTTACTTGGGTTACTGCTGGGTAGTCACCTGTTGTGGAGCACCCACGGGGACACTCGATGAAGAAAGAGAAGTTACTCACCGTAGTAACGGTGGTTCTTCGAGATGTGTCCCCGTGGGTGCTCCACCACCCGCCCATCCTCCCCGCTTCGGATCTCTGTCTAGTGTTTTTCAGGAGCATCCGAGGCGGTTGGTCAAGGAACTGGCGGGGACCAGATTGCGCACGCGGTCGGGGGCGCACAGGGGGGCGGCGCGCGCCGGCGCATGTGCAATCCAGGAGAAACTGCTGGAAGATTTCCGATCTGTGGCACCGGGCAAGCCCGACACCTATTGTGGAGCACCTACGGGGACACATCTTGAAGAACCACCGTTACTACGGAGAGTAATTTCTCTTTTCACCTGAAAGATCAGTAATTAGCCCTATCATCTATCCGTGCCTATCTAGTGGGCATTTCTGTGTTCCACTCCGGGGAGGGTCCTAGTCTTTTTCTTTTTTTTTTTTTTTAAATCCCTGGGTGGTATTCTTTCTCAGAGGATTGGAAAGGGTCTGCCCTCTGGCACCGCCACCTCTTCCTATATGAGATCTGAATTTGGTCCTTTCTAAGCTAATGTACGCACCCTTTGAGCCTTTGGCCAATTGTTCACTCCTCTACCTGT
The DNA here is from genome assembly GCF_033958435.1 of Carettochelys insculpta. Classification (NCBI taxonomy): domain Eukaryota; kingdom Metazoa; phylum Chordata; order Testudines; family Carettochelyidae; genus Carettochelys; species Carettochelys insculpta. Next base: position 43,712,494 of record NC_134140.1, on the reverse strand, counting down.
TATGGAAAGTGGCTTTTCTAATGGAGATTGTCAGCTAGATAGGTGTCAGAGCTAAGAGCATTGACACCTGAGCCCCCATACTGTCTTTCACAAGGATAAAGTGCAGCTCATACCTCATCCAAACTTCCTTCCCACAGTGGTCTCTCAGTTTTTACCTGGGTCAGGATATTTTTCTCCCAGACTTAAAAGCCTGGTATCTAGCTGGGGAGGTATTCTGCTATGGTTTTTGCAGAAGTAAAGCATAAGGTTGCCCTCTCGGGCTACCTTCATTAGCCTTCTTACGTGGTGGGAGGCGTAGAGCCACAGCATTTAAGTGTATAGGGCAACGCATTTACACTGGAGCTGAACTGGACAAGTGGAAAAAGTGGCTTACAGTGAGCATAGCCACACCTCTCCTCTGCCTGGACCACAAGGTTTTTAGTGAGCTTAAGATCATGAGTATGCTTACCGGGGATTGATGCAGCTGTAGTCGCTGCACTGGGGCTCAGTTTCATGGGTTTAATGAAGACCCACTAAATTGCTTGCAGAGCACTTTCTAAGTCAAGTTAGGTTGACTTACTCCTCTTATTTCAGTGAAATTGATGGGATAGTGTCTCCCATCGAGATAAGGCAGTGAAGACACATCAGTAAGTTGGTGTAAGCTACATGGACTCTTGCCATGTTATTCATATAGCTGGAGTCGAGTTACTGAGGTTGACTTAGCCCAGTAGTGTAGGCAAAGCCTAAGGTTTATTCTGTGCCTTTGACCATATTTTGTGAAGATTTAAGAGTTAACTTAACATTATTAAGTTCAGCTTGTCTTTGAAAGTCATACATCTGTTCTGCAGCATGTCCTAACCCAGAAGTAAGAAAACTTTTTACATCAGGCACCACTTTTCATTCCTGAAATTAGCAAGATTCTCCCATCCTATCTAATGTAATCCAAACTGACAGAAATTTCAGGTATGTTTATACAGCGGGGGGAGGGGGGAAACCCTTTCAGCATTTGTAAGAAAATCAGTATGCAGAGTGTAAAAACTTTATTAGTCGGTATATAAATGTAAATGCACATCCATAACAACATATTTCAACACTTTTAATGAGATGGATGAGCCCAAGACCCAGCAGCCAATTGTGCAGTGCCCCTCACTTACGAAATTTCACCCCCCACCTTTGTGTACCTTGTCCTAACCAAAAAGTTACGTTAATGCTAATACTTAGATAGTGAAACAATTGTGGATCCTATTGCATGCTTTTTAGAAAACATTATTTACATTTATGAACAAAAGTAAAAACTGGATTGTCTTTTTTTTTGCTTTTCTTTAATTCTTAGATGGTAGTAAAAACCTTCATGGACATGGACCAGGACTCAGAAGATGAGAAACAGCAGTATCTCCCTTTAGCCTTGCATCTTGCCTCTGAATTCTTCCTCAGGAATCCCAACAAAGATGTGCGTCTCCTTGTAGCATGTTGCTTGGCTGATATATTCCGAATATATGCTCCAGAAGCGCCATATACGTCCCATGATAAGCTTAAGGTAAAATATCATTTTAAAAGAAGCCATTTTCCCTATCTGTTTCTCTTGTAGTTGAACATACAGTCAAAGGATCCAATACACACTTTTTTATATTATCAAGTTTTTGAATATGCTAACATATAGGTTTACTAAACAGACATTAATTAAATATATATAATACGATTAATTTGTATTAACTCTTAATAGCAATGTCAGAGGATTATATATACCTTTTTCCATTTTATTTTTCCCTTTTTGTTTTACAGGACATATTCTTGTTTATTACAAGACAGTTAAAAGGATTAGAGGACACTAAGAGCCCTCAATTTAACCGATATTTTTACTTATTAGAGGTAATATAACTACTGGAACTTTTAATGGACAGTGCTTGCCCCCAAATCCAGTGAAGTGTAATCAGGCTTTCCCTGTGACCACCTGTTTGACGTGCTGTAGAAATTATACCATGAATTGAATTATTCCTTCTCCTAGATGCTATAGCTCAGTTTTACTTATTAAATATGTTCTGGGCACAGTGCTGCTCATAATTTGAGAAGCAGGATAGTATTACTTTTTTTTTTTTCAATTTTACTTTTATTCACTATTAGACAAATCAGTAGGATTTTACATAAAAATTTACCAAGGGTCTGATTCTTTCATGTGAGGCATTTGCATGCTTCATTTGCACTATAATTTTTCTCATGTTAGCATAGAATTTCAAACACAGGGTGGACTGCAAATATAATTATGCAGATAATTGGGAAATGAATATAAATTCTGGTTAAACTGCTTTAAAATATCTATCTGTAAGTCAAAATGAGTGTTTAATGGTTATGCCAAGTACACGCATCAAGCCATGACTGCGTATAGAAACTACTTGTAAAGCTTAAATTGAAAAATGCTTTATAACATGAGAGAAAAGATTAGCATTGATGGAGCCTACAAGCATGATTATACTGAATTTACATGTTGTATCAATCTCCTTTTATTCATATGAAATTGGGTCAGTCCCTAATTAGTTTTCATCGTGACTTACTATTTTTATTTGAATTATAGGGCCCTGTTGTGCTAGGCACTAATACATATATTGAGACAGCATCTGCCCCAAAAAACTTGCAGTTAAATATAGTAATACTGCTGTTGTTAATGTTTTATTATTTTGTTTGTTTTATTAGAATTTAGCTTGGGTTAAGTCTTACAACATCTGCTTTGAGTTGGAAGATTGCAATGAAATTTTTATTCAGCTTTTTAGGACTCTCTTTTCAGTCATCAAGTAAGTTGAATTATTTTAATATATTTCATCAAAATATCCTTGGATTTTGAAGCCTTGCCTGTGCAGACATACATTCGGTATGCACACGCTCATAGATGGTACTAGAATTAGTTTTCAAAGAGAACTTTTTGTGCACAGCAAATATCCCAACATAATCTATGATATTTCATTATGCATGCGCTCTAACAAGCCTAAATTGTTTGGTGACACTAAAAAATAATGTCGTACTTTTATTGAATTATCTTTATTTTGTAAATGTTCTGAGATTTATATAACTGAGGCAAACCAATTGAAATAGTATGTTCAGAATTCACGGATGTGGAAAATATGGGTCAATGAAAGGTGAACGTTCTTAGTTGTTCATCCATTTATTCTTTAAACATTGCTAGTATTTGAATGTTCTTGACCACTGGAGTTTTTGGAAGTTGAATTTGAATATTTTTATTTAAATCTTTATAGCAATAGCCACAACCAGAAAGTACAAATGCACATGCTGGATTTGATGAGTTCTATCATCATGGAGGGAGACGGAGTAACTCAAGAGCTTCTGGACTCCATTCTCATTAACCTCATTCCTGCACACAAGGTCTGCAAAGTAAAATACAGTGACAACATTCAAAACTGTGTTTCAGGACAACTGTGGTGTTCTTCTTTCTTTTGTCTTCTTACATTTCCCTGTCTTAAACAATGGTTTGAAAACTTCCTTTTGGAACTGATCTAATTCCTGAGCCATATGTAAAGTTGCCAGTACTGACTGACCGACTTAGTAGTCTACACGCTACTCCACGAGTTGTACACTAGAAGAATAAGACTCAGACAAGTCTCTTGTAGGCTAGTTTAATATGCTTCTGAAGTAGCATTTTAAAAACCTATATTTTATTTTTATTGAAAATAGATGACATAGTTTGATTGTTTACCCTGTCAGGCATCAGAGCCTGCCTGTTTGCCTTAGTTTACTTTGTCAGTCAAATTCTGTTCAGCTGATGACTTTCCGTTAACTCTTCCCTTCTGGAAATTGTTTTAATAATAGAACACTTAACTCACAGCAGAACTTCTGACCATTTTCTATGGGTTCAGTAATTCTTTCCAGACTCCTCTCTGGGCTCAGTAAACTTTCAGTTCTTTAGCGTCCATGTAGCCCTCCCTCTGAGAGGTACATGAACTGTATCTAAACCCTTCCCGTCTGAGGGTTCTTCCCCTCTTGTGTACCTTCCTGCATATATCTTAATTCAAGCTTCTCCCCAGGGTCCTGTTTTTCAGGTTTCAGTCCTTGAGCCCTCTTCTGTGGAGCTCTGGAGAGTTATCGACAGTCTGTTCCCTCAGTCCACCAGGGACTGAGCTCTTAGCTCTCACTAATACCTAATCTCCAGATTGAATTCATAACTTGTAACCTGGTCACATGATCTCCCCTTGAACTCATAGGTTCCTCCCCTAGAAGGTGGCTAAGTGAGGTTCAGTTGAGCATAGGCCCAATGCCCATAAAGGCTAGCTTTGAAACAAGCACACTGGGATTGACATGCATTCTGGGCCCAGTCCCCTTTTACATTGACTGATAAAATTCCCTAGTGCTTGTGCTTTGCCTTCTTTTCAGTGCCTCTTATTTGAGTTCAAGAGGAGATGACACGACCAGATTACTAGTTATAAATTCAATTGGGATTAATATTCAGTCATTAGCTGCAGCAAATGAATGGTATCGTGTAACTGATTGGTTAAATTAATAAAAAATTATGGAGACGCTATGTGTTGGTCTGTAATTTAGGTTGAGTTGAGTTTTCATATAAAGAAGGAATCCATTCTTTTTGATATGCATAAGAAATACAGTGTGTTGTCCTCAAAATGTACATCACTTAGTGTCTGTCTACACAACAATGTATTAGAGAATTTATCATTAAATGTTTGTTCATGAGTCAAAATTAGCCTATTTAATTATTTTTGGAAATCTGACTTATAGTATCAAACCTATTTTGTCCCAGATGAGCTCAGTAAAGAATGAGACACTTCAAACTTACAATGTAGTTAAAATTCTTTGATAGCTTATGCACAGGCCACATTTAAAGTTTTTTTGTTTTTTTTTTAAATACAATTTGGTAATTTTTTGCTGCCATTCTTCATAGTTGCCTGTTTGTTCTTGAGCAACGAATTCAAGAACAATGCTCTTCAGAGAAATCCAGAAAAAACTGTTTGTTTTCTAAAATGGCTACCATCTGTTGTTTTCAGTGGAAATTTGGTTCTAGAGTAAACTTGCCAAAGATAGCCACTGCCTTTCATCTGTTCTTCACAGTACTGCTTTATCCTCATGACTGCAAAAGGGAGGGGCTACCATTTTTTGAGGGCGCTTCACTTCTGCTGGCATAATGAGAAATTCTCATCTTCATTCTCATGAGCTGGGTGTACATGTGAGCACTCTTTTGAAAGGGTGAAAATCGACATTCGGCGATTGAAATAGTGGCCGTCAAAAGGGAGCGACTGGATGTCATTAGTGGACCAACAGGTCGATCCGCTCTGTCGAAGTGCCACCATGGTCTTTTGAAAGGGAGTGTCCACATGGGTCCAAGCCCTCTTTCGAAAGAAGGAAGGCAGGAAATGCCGCAGAAAGGGTTCCCTGGCCTACAAGCCCTTCCAGGTCTACAGCCAGCTACTCCCTTAAAGGGACCCTCCCTCCATGTGCTGAGTGCTGCCCAGCTGTTCCCAGCCTGGCAGAGTCCACTTGTGCTCCAAGATGAAGGCACAGCAGCAGCTCCTGCAGGAGGACACTCTCATCATGGACACCCAGCTGGCAGTGCTCTGCACCATCGCCACCTCAGCAGCACACGATCTCATTGGATGGCTGGGTGGTCCCCCTGGGGCTGTGGGGCCCCCCGCCCAGGGCATCTGTGGGTGCCCCCCAGAGCCTCTGGACCCACCCCAGCAGCACCAGCTGGTGGGAGTGCCTGGTGCTGGGGGAGTGGAGCGAGGAAAAGTGGCTGTGGAACGTCCGGACGTCGAGGCAGACCTTAGAGGAGATCTGCCACTGGCTCGCCCCCGCATTCCAGCACCAGGACATCTGCATGCAGCCAGCCCTCACCCTGGAGAAATGGGTCGCGATCGCCATCTGGAAACGGGCCACCCCGGACTCCTACTGCTCCGTGGGACAACAGTTTGGGGTGGGCCAGGCCGCTGTCAGGGCTGTACTTATGGAGGTAAGGTGGGGCTGGGTCACACGTCCCCCAGAGGTGGGGAGGGGGCTAGGGGGAGGGGAACCCACCAGTGCCGGATGGGAGGGGCAGGGGACAGAACATGGCTGGGGCAGGGAGTAGGGGGTGGGATCTGGCCAGGGCAGGGGGTAGGGGGAGAGATGGCCCACTGCATCCTCACTAGAGCACATGTCCTCCTCTTCTCCATGCAGGTCATCAGAGCCATCAACACAGTGCTGCTCCACAGGGTCATCTGCTTGGGGAATCTGGATATCACTATTGTGGGCTTCCAGGACCTGGGCTTCCCGAACTGCTTCAGCACTTCGGATGGCACACACATCCCCATCTGTGCTCCGCCGCACAGCACTGGCCAGTACTTCAACAAGAAGGGCTATCATTTGGTGGTGCTCCAGGCCTGCTGGATGCTAGGGGTCAGTTCGCGGACATCTACGTGGGCTGGGCCGGGTGCACCCACCATGCCCGGGTCTTCTGGAACTCTGGGCTCTGCTGGCGCAGGGGGACCAGCCCGTTTGTCCCCCAGCGGGAGATCCTGGTGGCAGAGGACGCCACTGTGCTGCTGTGTGTGGTGGCAGACGCAGTATACCCCCTGCAGCCATAGCTCATGCGGCCGTACACGGGACACCTTGACCCCACCCAGCTTGCAACGTCATGGAGCGGGCCTGTGGGTGTCTAAAAGGTTCCTCCACACACGGCTGGAGGTCGAGTCCTCAACGTGCCCCAGGTGGTGGGTGCCTGTTGCATCCTCCATAATGTTGTGGAGGGAAAGGGGGATGCCTGTGTTGTCCCGGGTGGGGGGCGCCCTCCGGCCAGGTCCAGCTAGGAGCAGCCGGGCACTGCCCCCATCTGCCATGCCCACCAGGACGACCACCGAATTAGGGAGGCCCTCAGGCAGGCCTTTGCCAATGGCCACCTGTGACCTGCACTCACACCCACACCCATGCACATCTGCCACCCACCATCCCTGCCACCACCAGCACTGCACCCACACATCTGCCACCCACCATCTCCCTGAGGAGCACAGCACGGGGTGGTGTATAGGCCATAAACATTTACTGAGAACGTGAGCATATCGTGAACTATGTACAGGTGTTGGGACGTGGAGTGGGGTGGGGGCCACCTATCCTGGAGGAGGGTGGGGGGCCACAAGCCCAGTCGGACCCTGGAACCTCTGCCTCCCTGGGTGCGGGCTCCCCAGTGGGGAGGAGAGAGTGAGGGGAGCACTGGCAGGTAAGGCCAGGGAGGGGGCTCAGTGGGGGGAGCTGCCGGGGGGCCAGGAGGCGAGCAACATTGGCCGTATGCTCCCGGAGCGTCTGTCCAGTGCCCTCCAGGGTGTTCAGCGGTCTCTCGCGTGTTGCCCTCCGCCACTTCATCTCAGCCTCTGCGGCCCCGACAGCGCGTGGTGTGGGGTGGTCTCTGGGTGTCTCCAACATCTGCTGGGGTGGTTTTGGGGACGATCGACAGCGCCGGGTTCTCCCGGCCCACGGGTGGTGCAGCTGTATGGAGAGGGGGACAGCGTGTCAGTAATGTGCCACAGCTGGATGGCAGGGTCTGGCCATGGAGCACTCTCCACATAGGGCCCCCCCCAAAGGGTCACCAACCCATCTCCCATAGGCTGGGCATCCCGTCCAATGGAAGTGCGTCCAGGGGCCTCATGTGGGTGGCCGTTCCTGGCCTGCAGTGTGCAGTCCACGGGTGCTGTCCAGCACAGAGTGGCTGCAGCTGTGTGTGTGGCTTGCGGTGCTGTTCACTGGGGGTGGGTGCTGTGTATCGCTGGTGGGCCACCATGGGGTGTGGCATACCATGGTGGGCTGGTATGTGTGCGCCCTGGGATCACTGGTCCTGTGTCAGGTCAACTAGCCATTGTGTCACCCCCATCCTATGGAGCAGGCGTGCACCTCTCCATTTATGTACCAGAGGGTGCCCAACTCCCAGTAGCCTGGCTAGACACGCAGGAGGGGATGTAGATGGTGAGGTTCCCCTCCTCGTCTGACCATATGGTGGTGCCCTCGCCCTCCTGGGTCCCCAGTCCGGGTTGCTCCTCTGTCTTCAGCTGCAGCTTGGCGGCGGACGTGTCCAGGAGCGCCGGGGGTGGGGAGCCATTCTGGGGCCCCAGAATGCCCTGGAGCTCCTGGAAGTAAGACTTGGAGTGTACCCGTTTGGTGGTATGCTGTGGGTGGGCCCTGGTGAGGAGGCCTGAGCCAGGCAGCCGAAGGCCGTGGCATTGCGCCACTTAACCCCCCCGTCTCGTGGAGGATCTCTTCCTCCTTCCACAGGCTCAGGAGGTCCCGCACCTCCCGCTCCGTCCAGGAGGGGGCCTTTTTTTAGTTCTTCCTTCCTGGGAGCCCTGCATGGGCTCCCGGGGGCGTGGGGATCGCGCGGGGACTGGCTGCTGACCATGGTTGCAGCACTGGGGATGTGGGGCTGGAGCATGTGTGGGGACTGCGCCTAGTACACGTTCAGCTTCCTGCTATGGGTGTCCTGTGTGCGTGCTGCTTTAAGGCGACCTGACACAGGGATCATAGAGGCTTGCTGCTGCTGGCTGGAGCGGCCCCGCGCTACAGCTGACCGGTGCCATGGCGGACCCCTCTTTCGAAAAAGCGGAGTGTGGAGCGTCGACACATGGACTCTTTCAATTTAGTTTTTTGAAAGGGGGCAATCTTCGTGATACGGGATGAGAGTTCAGATTTCAACATCTTTTTCCTTTTGAAAGACAGTGTTACGGTTGTGGATGCTCCTCCTGTTATTTCGAAAGAGTGCCACATATAACTTTAAAAAGCTATCTTGCATCACATTTACTCATGAGGGAAAACAGGCAGGAGAGAAGGTGGAGAGGAATGTAGGGTACAGGAGTGAAAAACTTGGGTGCATAGGATGTGGAGTGCTTGAAGGAGGTGGAAGCTGGATGCTTGGATTGCTTTGTTCAGAGTTATCAGAGAGGTAGCCGTGTTGTTCAGAGTTGTGTACTGTAGACAGAACACACTGGTGAATCTTGTCCTAAAAAATAAAATATTTTATTTCAAGGTGAAAATCTGTACCTTCTAGGGATATAAAATATTAAAATGGTTCATCAGTAAGCATTAGTCTTAACCATTTACCCATGCAAACCGTTAGCCCCTTGCACATTGACCAGCGTGGCCTCACCCCGGGCCATCTGGAGTAGCTCCTGCCACTCCAGTCAGCTGACCCTATCTCCTTCTCCTGTAATCCAGTGTTTCCCAAATTTAAAACATTTCTGTAACCCTTTCAGGACTTCGGCCTTATCGGGGTATCCCCTCTCTCAGTGCCATCCCAGTGCTTATCTCATGATTTTAAGTAATTTATTTTCTGCTGCATACATCTGGAAATCCTTATGCATACCACACTTTAGGAAACACTGCTTTAATCAGTTAACTGGTTAAACTGTATAATTTTAATAGTTTAAATGGATAACTTTTAAAAATCATATTTACATCACTCAAATCTTGACTTTATTAGTAATAATGTGATAGCTGTCTTGTTGGGTTTCTTGGTAATTCATGTATGAAATTGTTAATTTTTATAAAGCCAGGAAATTCCCACACTAAAATTATATTAATAGGAAATTGAACCTACGAGTAGTGTGAGTAATGCAGAATAAAAATCATGACTGGCATGTTTTAATTATTCCCAAATTAAGTATTACAAACATGGGAAACTTTTAATATTAATTCAAATATGTTTAGGTTTAGGAATGTACAGCTGGGACACCTAAGCAGCCTCAACTTCGTCCTGTACTGAGGAAAAATTAAAAATGTCTTAAATCATTTCTCTCTAATCTGAGGCTACAGACATGATTGTGCATTAATTATAATTGCATGCTTATTGCTTTTTTTTAAAGAAAAGGAAGCTTAAAGTATCAAAGCTATGGTTACGCTAGAAGGTTTTGCTGGCAGAACTCCCATTTTTGTCAACAAAACTAGTGAAGCGTGCACACACAAAATGCACTTTTGTCTCCAGTATCTGGACAAAAGACAGCACGTTTGCCAGCAGCGTTCTCCCTCAAAGCTCTGAGGTATAGAGGAGTCTGTCAACAAAAAAAGTTGTGCGACTGTTCTGAGGGTTCTTGCAATAGATGGGGCATCCACAACGATGGTCAGCCCTGTCTGACGTGCTTCTGGGTGCCTTTTTTGTTGAGAGAGCAGCTGGGCAGTCTGGCTGCTTTGTCAACAGAGCTCAGCGCTCTCCCAATTGGCTTTTGTGTGTAGCCACACTGTCAACAGAAGTTTTGTTGGGAAAACTCTTTGTGACTTCTGTTGATGGAGAGCTGTAGTGTAACCATAGCCTACAGGAATTGGATAGTAGAATTGGGATCAGTGACACTCATTAATATTCTGTAGATGTTTAAATGTTTTCATTTATAAAATCGGATATGGATGCAATAGAGCTAGCTGTTGAGCAATGCAGGAAAACCAATTTTATTTTTGTTCATAGTCTACTCTGGGGGGGGCAAAAGTCTATAAAACTTAGAGTTTTTGATGATGCTGAGCCACTTTGGAACTTTTTGACACCTTGTTTAAATTCTGCTTGTAAGACACATTCTGTGCGTCAAAAGGTCAGCGTATTCCAGGCAGTAGCACAGCTTTCCTTACAGGAAACATTATCAAAGGGCTTGTGAAAATAAGGGATACTTATCCAGTGGTTTAAAATATACTACAAATTCTTCACTCTATCTAGATCTTGACTGGAGTAATTATATTCTGCCTTTAGAGAATTCCCCAGTTCTGTGCATGATTATATATATAATTGTGTGACTGTAGGTAAGTAAATCAAAAGCAACCTAGCACAAAAAGTGTACTACCTTCCACAGGACATTTAATAACACTTGAAAAGATAAGCAGAACAAGTGAACAATGTCAATACTGTTACTACAGAATAAAGGTACTGAGTTTGACCAACCTATTATTATTTTAATGGAAGTTCTCATATGCAGAGAACAGAAATATAATATTTCTTTTCATGCTGTATTCTGTTGTATTATATGTAGCTGGCTCTTTCACATTGTGCAAGATTCCATTTGCAGATCAGCTCTTTGTTCCAAAACTTTAGGTTTCACATATTTGCAAAGTAAATGACTTAAATAGCATAACACTTAAAAAAATGGGATTAAAATATATTTATACCTGAGCACGAAGTAGAGTGTTAGTCTTACATTGCTTCAAGCTTTATTCTTCCTCAGTCAGTAAAATAGGCTTAATAAATATAAATGTGATAAATCATTTCAGGAGTGCAAAGTAGTTAACCTTTTTATTTTTTGCATCAGGCTGCTGGTTACTCACTGTCTATTAAGGTGATATATGCAGGGTCCACAGAGATTCAGTTGTTGTGAAAATAAGGGAGAGTATGCTGTGGTTTTAAGTGTGTAATACAGGCATGAAAAATAGAGCCCACAGGTTGGATCTGCCCCACCACCATCAATCCTGCAATCCTCGGACAGGCTCCCTGCCTTCCATGCCCCCACACACCTTAATGTCAGAATCTTTTCCTGTATTCATACCCTCACAGACTCTACACCCCAATCCTCTGTTCCAGGTCACAGCTTCCTCCTTCACCCAAACTCCATCCCAGGCCCCACAACTCCTCTTGTACTCCAGTCCCCCATTTCAAGCTCCCTGCTGCACACAACCTTCACCCCAGATTCTGCAGTCCCTCCCTTAATATCATGGAAGAATGTGACCTTTGACCACTTATCAAATTCTTGGAGTGGCCCTCCATCAAAAATTATTGCCCACCTCTGGTACGTTTAGCAGATTAATATATTTTTAAGTTTGTAATGTATCTGTATAGTAGATGTTAGTTTTGTGATGAAACAAGATTATTTTGATGAATAAATTGCATATTGATTTTCCCTCTCTTTTGTATAATCTCTAAGGATGCTATGATTGTCATTCATCTATGAAATAATGAAGCATTGCAAGGTTTTGCACTAGAATTCCTTCCCTCCCTCCCTTCCAGTTCTTAGAGTTGAAGGGATGCTATCAATTTGATAGGAGGAAAAAAACCCAAAAAACTGTTTACAGACATAAGCGTTTTACAGCCATCCTATTGCTTTTAATAGAGTGTCTTGAGTTCGAAAGGAGCAACTTAACTGGGGAACAATGAAACTGAATGGACACAAGGGATCTTGTATGTTCACAAATGTGCAAAAGAGTAGTCGTAAAATATTTTGCTAGCTCTTTCGTTTACAGGTGTTTCTTTTAAGAGGTCACAATAATTAGACTTACAATTTTCAGAGACACTATTCCTTTACATCTAATGTAATAAAACTCTTTGTACGAATTATCATTTGGTTGCAAAATAGCTTGCATTAAAAGTTTTTACTTACTTTTCAAAATTTTGCAAGATGGTCTTTTTTGGATTTGGACTTACGCATGTCTAAACTCAGCTAACTCAAGGTGAACATTGAAAAGTCCAGCTTATCATGGAAATTGAAGAGTTTAGTCCTTTTCTAGGTTTAGAATCATGGAATCCTAGGGCTGGAAGGGACCTCAGGAGGTCACTGAATCCAGTCCCCTGCCTAAAGCAAGATCAACTCTAACTAAATTATCCCAGCCAGGACTTTGTCAAGCTGGGACTTAAAAACCTCTAAGGATGGAGATTCCACTGCCTCTCTAGGTAATGCATTCCAGTTCTTCACCACTCTGCTGGTGAAATAGTTTTTCCTCATATCCAAATTACACCTCCCCCTCTCTCACTTGAGACCATTGCTCCTTGTTCTGCCATTCCATCACTCTTTAGAACCCTTCCTCAGGAAGTTGAAGGCTGCTGTTAAATTGCCCCTCACTCTTCTCTTCTGCAAACTAAATAAGCCAAAATCCCTCATTCTCTTTTCATATGTTGTGCTGCAGCCCACTAATAATTTTTGTTGCCCTCTTCTGGACCCACTCCAGTGCATCCACATCCTTTCTGTACTGGAGGGCCCAGAACTGGACGCAATGTTCCAGATGTGGCCTGATCAGTGCTGAGTAGAGGGGAATAATAATTTCTCTAGATCTGCTGGAAATGCCCCTCCTAATGCACCCCAATATGCCATTTAGCCGCCTTGGCTACAAGGGCACATATCAAGACTCTCATCCACTGTAATCCCCATGTCCCTTTCTGATGCACTGCTACTTAGCCAGTTGGTCCCCACCCTGTAACAGTGCTTGGGAATTTTCCATCCCAAATACAGAACTCTGCACTTGTCCTTATTGAACCTCGTCAGATTACTTTTGGCTCAATCCTCCAGTTTATCTAGGTCACTCTGAAACCTATCTCTACCCTCCAGTATATCTACCTGATCCCCTAGCTTAGTGTCATCTGTAAATTTGCTGAGGTTGCAGTCCATCTCCTCATCCAGGTCGCTAATAAAGATGAACAAACAATACTGGCTCCAGGACTGATCCTTGAGTCACTCCACTTGAAACTGATTGCCAATCAGACATTGAGTCGTTGATCGGTACCCATTGGGTCTGACTGTCTAGCCAGCTTTCTATCTACCTTACAGTCCATTTATCCAATCCATACTTCCTTAACTTATAGGCAAGAATATTGTGGGAGACTGTATCAAAAGTGTTGCTAAAGTCAAGTTATATCACATCCCTTGACTTCCCCATGTCCACACAGCTAGTTACCTGGTCATAGAAGCTGATCAGATTGTTCAGGCGTGACTTGCCCATGGTGAATCCATGTTGACTACTCTTGATCACGTTCCCCTTTTCCAAGTGATTCAGAATAGATTCCTTGAGGATCCCCTCCAAGATTTTCCCACGGACTAATGTCAGGCTGTCCAGTCTATAGTTCCCTGGATTATCTTTCTTTTTAAAGACAGGCACTGTGTTTGTTTGCCTTTTTCCAATCATCCAGGACCTCTTCCAATCTGCACGAGTTTTCAGAGATAATAGCCAAAGGCTGTGCAATGACATTTGCCAATTCACTCAGTACTCTTGGACTCATTAAATCCGGACCCATGGATTTGTGTAACGTCTAGCTTTTCTAAATAGTCCTTAACCTGTTCTTTCCGCACTGAGGGCTGCCATCTCTTTCCATACAGTGTTTCCCGGTGCAGTAGTCTGGGAACTGACCTTGTCTGTGAAAACAGAGGCAAAAGAAGCATTGAGTACTTCAGCTTTTCTCACATCATCTGTCACCATCATCCAGTAACGTCTTCACACCCTCCCTGATCACCCTTTTATTGTTAACATGCCTGTAGAAACCTTCTTGTTACTCTTCGCATTCTTTGCTAGCTGCAGTTCCAGTTGTGTTTTGGCCTTCCTGATTACTATCCTGAATTCTCCAGCAATATAGTTATACTCCTCCTTAGTAATCTGTCCAAGTTTCGACTTCTTAGGCCCATCCTTTTTGAGTTTAAGCTTGCCAAAGACTTTCCTGGTAAGCTGAACTGTTTGCCTATCATGCTTGCTTTTCTTACTGCACATTGGGATAGTTTTCTTCCTGTGCCTTCAATAGTTCTCCTGAAAGAATAGAATAGAATAGTTTTCCTGAACTTCTTTCCCCTTCATATTAGCTTCACATGGGATCCTGCCCATCAGTTCTCTGGTTGGTCTGCTCTGATGAAAATATTTTAAATATAGAATCATAATCAGTTGGAATATGCTCTGTAGAAATATCCTTGCAGGTTTACAAGGTTAAAAATTACCCCTGTCTGGACAAGGTCTGTAGAGCAGTGAAGTGATACAGAGAGATTCTGCTGATCTTTTTCACAAGGGTAAATTTTACCATAAGTGTATGTAGAAAATAAAGTGCTGAAAACATATGTTTAAGATTTTATGTTACAACACAGTTTTCCACTCTATGGCTATTTTAGCATTTGTTAGTTAACCAGCATGGGTTTAAAATTCTTTAGAAGCCTATGAAATGGATTAAAAAAAAAACCCTAATATTAAACATGGCACCTACACTCAGTTAGAAATGAGGTGAGTTTAGTGGAGGTGTGAGCAGTAGGTGCTTCTGGTTAAGTTCTATTCTGAAGTGTTCTTAGTATATTTTAAAAGCTGTCTGGAGACGTGTAATTAAAATAACTTCAAACTACAACAAGCACGTGGTAGTTTAAAGAGTAGTGAGGTTGGTTTTATAAGATCCCTTTCTAAAAACACGTTTGTGGGATATTTTAAGAGAAAAAAATTAAAAATGCCTTTTAACGTAAACTATTGCTTTTACATTTGATTTTTCTCTTTTTATTTTAGAACCTTAATAAACAAGCATTTGATCTTGCGAAAGTCTTGTTGAAAAGGACTGTCCAGACTATTGAACCCTGTATTGCCAATGTATGTAATATGTGCATTAATATACTCTCTATGTAAGACCATTTACCTACTGATTGTTTGAAGCAGTCAATACTATAATAAGTTCATTTTGTAACACAATCACAAAATACTAACCTTATTTTCAAAATTGGGAAAATGTTTAAGAAAGAAGTTGCTCTCTATTAATCTCCATTTTAGATCAGTAGGTAAGGAGTGTCAAGCTTTTATAAGCCTAATAATTGAAGAAAATGTTAAACTTTGTCCAGTTAATTCTTAATGTGAGCATCTTAGCTCCACAATAAATAAGTGGCCTGAGTTTCAGTGACACCAACCTCTCAAGACTCAGGGTCGTTGGGAATGCTCCATACCTTTTTGAATATCAGGATTTTTTTTATTTAGCGCCTTTTTTGTCTATAAATGTGTAAAACTGTGACTTCTTTACATATTTTAATAAGCTGTACATTTTAAAGATACTGATGTTTCAAAAACTTCTTTGGGGAGAAATGTAACACATTTTATTAAGTATTTTTATTCTTAATAATAATAATAATAGCAGTATTCTATTAGCCCTTCTGCATTCTTCTTGGGTTGTCAACTTTCCGATTGCAGAAAACTGAACACCCTAGCCACACCCCTTTCCTGATACCTCACCCTCCCTCACTCTCTGTATTATTGAGCACAGGGTTTGAGGTGTGGGATTTGTGAGGGCTGTGATTGGGAACGTTGGCTCTGGGAAGGGACTGGATGTAGGGAGTGAGAGATGGGGTCTGAGCTCCGCTTTGGAGAGGGTGCAAGGTCTGGTAAGAAGTGTGGATGTGCAGCTGGCTCAGGGCTGGGGCAAAGTGGAGCAGTGGAGCCAGGACTCGGAGGGGGCAGCACGTGGAGTCTTTCTGGGCCTTTGCACCTAGGGACTACAAAGACATGCCGGCCACTTCTGGGAGCTAAGGGGAGCCAGGACAGGCAGGGATCCTGGAATATTAACTAATCTTGTAGCAGCACTGCAGGGTATACAAAAGCTAGGCCCATTTTACAGAGGTGGAACCTCTAACAGAAATAAAATATCTATTTTTTTTATTGGTTATAATTTGATCTAAAATAGGAAATCCTGTTTAATATGGGTATAGGAAGATTGTATGATCTGCAAATGTTAAAAAAGAAAGAATTTAAAAAATAGTAAAATGTGAGGGGTTTTTATTTGCCTCTTGTTTTTTTGAGCACTTAGGGTTCACATTTGCTTCCCTTTGGTAAGCAATCATGGAAAAAAAATAAAATTCTTATATAACCTGACTCCACGAAATAGAATTTTATGAAAAACACAAAATATTACGTATCAGAGGGGTAGCCGTGTTAGTCTGGATCTGTAACAGCAATGAAGGGTCCTGTGGCACCTTACAGACTAACAGAAAAGTTTTGAGCATGAGCTTTCGTGAGCACAGACTCACTTCATCAGATGCTCACGAAAGCTCATGCTCCTGAATGATGAAGTGAGTCTGTGCTCACAAAAGCTCATACTCAAAACTTTTCTGTTAGTCTATAAGGTGCCACAGGACCCTTTGTTGCTGTTACAAAATATTACAAGACCCATGATAAAGGTTGAGTCTTGACTGTACTATAACTCTGTACCAGACACTTCCTTAATCTTTTTAAAAGAAATTTTAATGGATGATGATGAATTGTAAGTTATTATTTTGCTGCATATTGACTTTTAGTTTTTATTAGGTTATGGAATGTTATGCATGTTTTATCATAGGAATTTACTTTTTAATGTAGCGGGTTCTTACGGTTCAATCAATTTTGATGAAGATCAGATAAATTGAATAAAAATATTGATATTTAGACTTTCTGGGCCCAAAACCATATTATTTTATTATTTCAGACAGACTCCTGTTAATTTAATAAGGGGTGCGGTATTGGTCCCATTATATTACAGTTAGTTTCTGTCGTACGTGATCAGTAGAATGTTTTTAAAACCACAAAACTTCAATACTTGCATAAATGGGAAAAAAACTGCAAAAAATAACATTTTTGT
The DNA here is from genome assembly GCF_033958435.1 of Carettochelys insculpta. NCBI lineage: Eukaryota > Metazoa > Chordata > Testudines > Carettochelyidae > Carettochelys > Carettochelys insculpta. The sequence continues at coordinate 43,695,246 of NC_134140.1, read as the reverse complement.
TTTTTTGTGGTTGTGTGTGTTCTAGTTTTTTAACCAGGTTCTAGTACTGGGAAAGTCTTCAGTAAGTGACTTGTCAGAACATGTATTTGATCTGATACAAGAGCTTTTTGCCATAGATCCTCACTTACTGCTGTCTGTCATGCCACAGCTTGAGTTCAAACTGAAGGTAGGTTACAGTAAAGTTTTTGAATTTAATGCATGTAAATAAGGAGTATGAAGCTGAAGTCACTGATTTAAGAATGATTTAACTGTTCCAGTTTATAACGGCAACACCAGCACTTCTTATGCTTTGTGTTACAAGGCTATTTTAATTTGATCAAGTAAAGAAAATAGAATTATAAACTGACTAGAAGGAAGAATACTTGCCTTGTAGTAACTGGAGTTGTTGGAGATGCATGCTTCTTATCCATATTCGTCTGCTTCAGATCATAGACTTGATTCACAGTAGAAAATGAATAGGAGTTGTTGGTCCACAACATCTTTTCTGATTGTGAATAGATCATGAGAGGAAGAACACAGGAGAAGACCAAAGGATATTGCTAGCAAGAGTCTTCCCGTTTTAGGAATACAGATAGGGACAGCACATCTTAAAGAATACGATACTGTACTATTACTATAAGGAAAGTAATCTTGATTTTCAATTGTAATAGTCTAACTGGTTAAAACTGGTTTATTTTTGTTTTATCTAACTGAGCATTTTTTTAAGAGCAGTGTGCAAAATTATCCATGGAACAGGATAGGTGGAGAATTTGCTCTTTGTGAGCAAGGACTTTTTTTAGTGTGGTCAGTGAGAGGTTAAAATTTAACTTCATACGTGGAGTCAGAAAGTGCAGGGGAAATGGGCTGATAGTAGACAAAGAGAAGGGAGAACTGATAAAGTACCTGATATGTTAATAAAGTTTGTGTAGAAGGATGAGTATTTCTAAGCTTTCTATCAATCAGTTTACACCCTGTTAGAAAGTTATGAGAATTCTGAGTTACAGCTGGGAATGGCTTATTTATCCTGTTTTTAAATTGTTAACATGACTACCTCTCTGCATTAAGAATTCAGGCACTTTAGAGCTGGTGGTTTGCCTTCTTGTATGTGTTTGGAAAACACCTACCATAAAGTGGGTACAACTGGAAATAAATAATTAATAATGATTGCCAGAGTATAAACACCCAACTTCTAATGATTTTCGATAGGATTTTGGTATCTAGCTTCCCTGTGAAAATTGCAGCTGAAATATCTCTTGCTTTGGTAATAAACATCTGTTTCACTTCATCGTTTAATAAATGTCTCAATCTTTCTACATTGTATTTATTAAAATACATTTTAAAGTAAAAATAAACTACATCATTAATTGTAAAAGGGGCATTTAAAATTACAAAGACTACTGCATCTGTATTTTTCTTTCTAAAAGAAAGACTGCTTGTTTGAAAGTGGACAGCTGTCCATCCAATGACCTTTATATATTATATGCACTTTCATATGTAACTGTGTGTTCACTGCATTTTTTTCTGATGGTTCTAATGCTATGTGACTAGAATTAAAGGATATCAGAGTACTATATGGAGAAAAGATACCATCTTATTTTTGGCTTGAAAACCAAATTGCAGTTTCAGGTAATTGAAAACCACATTTCTGGCTTTATGGTTACCAGCCATATGGCTGAAGCCAACTGCATGAAACTTCCTTGGAGTTTCAGTGGAGGTCTATAGTCTGTCAAATTTTGCTATTGAGCAATACCAGTTTAAAAGTATGAGGTTTTTAAAGTGTTTTAAATGCAGTGTAGAAACATTTTACAGGTTTGTTGATTTTTGTTAATGTTCTATACCAGACCGTCTGTTTACCTTTCTTTGTTCCTGATTTAGGAAGGTACTTCTGCACACATCTAACTTAAGACTGAGTAATTCTAATGATTTCAGATGGACTCCCTCACATTGATCAAGTTAGGCGTGTGCTGATGTACATTGCAAGAGTAGGATCTTTCTGAATATATTGCTCAGACTGATACAAATAAACATTGTGTAGGGCATATTCTGGGAGGGGTGTCTACACTAGGAACTAACTTTGAAGTTAGGAACTACATCGAAGTAGCCAGAAGAGAGGCTACACACATTTTCCCTTACTTCGAAGTTAACTTCGCAGTAGGGGTCCCAACATCACAGCCCTTACTCCTGAAAATGGTATAGTGCCATAGTGTGTGTAGACCCTCTACTTTGAAGTTCCTTACTTTGAAGTAAGCAACTTTGAAGTTACTTGTGTAGTGTAGATGCAGCCAGATGTCTGGATTCCAGGTATATGATAAACCTATACTATGCCAGTAATTCATTACTATAATCTCTGTTATTAAAAGCTTCATAACTACAGCGTAACAGTGATGTTTACAATGAAAACCTGATTGGTGCCTATAGAAATTTTAGAATTGGAGGTGATCAGAAAATTAATTTCATTAAATTAATTGAAATAAGTATTTTAACATGGTAATTCATTGTGGAGGGATGAGGGGAATTCTGTATTAAAAACGAGGACAGATACAGGAAGTAAAAATTTCCTTTATAGCTAAATGTGGACAGTTAACAATTTAACGATTTATTTACTTTTTGATTTTTAGAGTAATGATGGAGAGGAGCGTTTGGCTGTTGTTCGACTCTTAGCTAAACTGTTTGGGTCTAAAGATTCTGACCTAGCAACCCAAAATCGTCCTCTTTGGCAATGCTTTCTTGGACGGTGAGAAAACATATAGACCAACTCAGAATTTTTATTCTTTATAAGTGCTAAATATTCCTGATAGTGCTATTAATAAGAAACACCTTCCCGCCATCCTCAATATTTCTCTCCCTTTTCAAAAGCTATAGTTAATTTGATTTTTATTTTGGGCAGGAAAATTTGTTACATACTGTATTTGGACTTTCAGAAGGCCTTTGACGAAGTCTCTCACTAAAAGCTCTTTAACATACTAAGCTGTCAGGGGACAACAGGGAAGATCCTCTCCTGCATCAGTAATGGGTGAAAAGACAGGAAATAAAGGATAGGAATAAATAGTCAGTTTTCTGAATGGAGAGAGGTAAATAGGCTTGTCCTCAGGGAGCTGTATTGGGACCAGTGCCACTGAATATACTAATTGATGATCTGGACAAAGGAGTAAATAGTGAGATGGCAAAATATGAAGATGTTACCAAATGACTTTAAGATCTGTAAGTCCAAAGTACACTGTTAAAGGGGTTTCAGAGGGATTTCACAAAGGTGGATGACTGGATAATAAAAGGTAAGATGAAATTCAGTATTGATCAATGCAAAATAATGCCTATAAGAAAACATAATCTGAACTACCCAGACAAAATGGCAGGGTGGGGTGGGGTTGGGGTCTAAAGTAGCTGTTTAGCTGCTCAGGATAGACACATTGGAAGTGTTGTGGATGGTTCTCTGAAAACATCTGTTCAATGTATAGTGGCCATCATAAATCTAATAGAATATTAGAAACCATTAGGAAAGGGTTAGGTAAGATTGTGCATGTCCTAGTAACACTTATACATTCATAGTGAGGTCCATGCACTGAATATACCAGGAAGTTTTTTGAGGAGTTACACATATCAGAGAACTGGAAGGGACCTTGTGAGGTCATTGAGTCCAGTCCCTTGCCCTCTTGAATGCCATCCTCTCCCTCCCCCCCCCCCCCCCAAAATCTGTTTGCCCCAGATCCCTAAATGACCCCTTCAAGGACTGAGCGCACAACACTGGGTTTAGCAGGCCAATGCTCAAACCACTGAGCTATATCTCCCCCTTTGTTGCCTCTGTCTCAGAGAAGATATATTAGAATTAGAAAAGGTACAGAGAAAGGCAACAAAAATGATTAGTTGCATGAAACAGATTCCATATGAGGAGAGATATAAAAAGACTGAGTAAGAGTTTAACAAAAGGGGTTTTGATAGAGGTTTGTATAAAATCCTGAATGGTGCAGAGAAAGTGAAGTAAGAACTGTTACTTTGTCACTTAGCACAAGAACCACTGAATGGATCTAGGGGTCACTGGATGAAATTAACAGACAACAGGTTTAAAACAAAGTATTTCTTTGCACACTGCACAGTCAACCTGTGGTACTCGTTCCAGGGGCTGTTGTGAAGGACAAAATTATAGTTGGCTTTAAAAAAGATTTGGAAAAGTTCCCAGAGGATGGGCCCATCTAGGACTATTAGCTGATGGTCAGCCACATGCTCTGACTGCTAGATGTTAGGATTGTACAACAGGTGATAGATCACCTATTGCACTGGTTTCCTTTGAAGCGTCTGGCATTAGACACTGTTGGAAGACAGAGCATTGGGCTCAGTGGACCCATTGTGGCTATTCTATTGCTTTTACCATTTGCATTAGACGTAACTTTAAAATAGGGAATCTTTGTTCCATAGAAAGTGTTTTAAAAAAATAATTAAAAGTTAAATTGCAGAGATTACCTGAAGGCCAAGGATTGTGTGTACAAATATCCAAAAATATCCGAGCCTTCTGTATGGTAGTGCACAAAGTTTTACCTAAAATCAACTTTTCAATTTGTTTATTAAATACTTCAGATAAAGTTGTTCATTCTCCATAGACATTTGTATTTGTTTTCTGTAGTTTCTTGGCTTGAGGAATTTTTATTAATGGTAACAAGTTTTAAATGAAACAGTATATTACAGAATTCTTATTTTCAACACTCCAAAGCTGCGTCTACACGTACACGCTACTTCGAAGTAGCGGCAGTAACTTCAAAATAGCGCCCGTCGCGGCTACACGTGTTGGGCGCTATTTCGAAGTTGAAATCGACGTTAGGCGGCGAGACGTCGAAGTCGCTAACCCCATGAGGGGATGGGAATAGCACCCTACTTCGACGTTCAACATCGAAGTAGGGACGTGTAGACGATCCGCGTCCCGCAACATCGAAATAGCGGGGTCCTCCATGGCGGCCATCAGCTGGGGGGTTGAGAGATACTCTCTCTTCAGCCCTTGCGGGGCTCTGTGGTCACCGTGTGCAGCAGCCCTTAGCCCAGGGCTTCTGGCTGCTGCTGCTGCAGCTGGGGGTCCGTGCTGCATATACAGGGTCTGCAACTAGTTGTTGGCTCTGTGTATCTTGCACTGTTTAATGAAAGTGTGTCTGGGAGGGGCCCTTTAAGGGAGCGACTTGCTGTTGAGTCCGCCCCGTGACCCTGTCTGCAGCTGTGCCTGGCTCCCTTATTTCGATGTGTGCTACTTTGGCGTGTAGACGTTCCCTCGCTGCGCCTATTTCGATGTCGGGCTGCGCAACGTCGAAGTTGAACATCGACGTTGCCAGCCCTGGAGGACGTGTAGACGTTATTCATCGAAATAGCCTATTTCGATGTCGCAACATCGAAATAAGCTACTTCGAAGTAGCGTGCACGTGTAGACGTAGCCCAAGGGTGTAAGCCTGGCCACATTTAAGTAGTCGGAACCATAATTTCACGCTAAGTGTATTATTGCTATCCTTCTACTTTTTACCCCCGTTTATATTTTTGAAAGCCTAATGAAGAATAAGACAAATTCCGTTTTATGTATTATTTTGTACTCTGAAATTATTTTATTAATGCAGTTGATGTAACAGATTCTTACCATATTTGTGATAAGTTAAAGAGTAACACAGATTTTTAAAGATAATCTTAAAAATTAACAATCAATTTTTATCCTTCTAGATTTAATGATATCCATGTCCCTGTGAGATTAGAAAGTGTGAAATTTGCCAGTCATTGTTTAATGAACCATCCGGATTTAGCAAAAGACCTCACTGGTAAGATGTCTAATTTGATATTTAGAATAATTTTTGGCAGGGTGAGGAAGTTGTTTCAAGAATGTAGCAATATGGTTCTGAAATATGTTAAGACCAAACTTGCAGTTCTAGTTGGGGACTAGTAAGGCACTCATTTAAGGTAGATTTTTCTATAGAAGGTAAGTGTTTTTGTTTTTGTTTTAAATAGTAGGCATTTCATGTTGTTTGTTTTGATTCCAGCCTTATAGAACAAAGATGGTCCACATGAAAATTATTCTATGTAGAATTTGTGTTACCCGGATCATTTAAAATTTTGCTGAAATCTTGGCCCTTACAGAGCAGGACAAACATGAAGCACATGGAAATTTTCAAAAATAGTCAGTATTTTTCTATCTCCGTTTTCATTGGTTTACAAAATCCCTCCCATGATCTAGAGATTAATTACTCCTTCAGGCAGATATTATAGACAGTTAAAAGTTATGAAAGATGGAAAAGATGGATGAACATAACATGAAGACCGGTAACATCCTATGGTATATATTTATTATTTAGTCACTTTAGTCTCTCCCACCCTTTTTTTCCCATTGTCATATGGTACAATAATCCCTTGAAATATGCAATTTCAAGTTGCGGTTAACTCGTATTGGCACAAGTTAAGCCCAATTCAGAATCCTGCTCCCCCCATCCCAGGCTCAATCCCCCTGGCCCCGCCAGTTCAACTCCTGCATGGCCCGGCTCGCTCCCCACCTCCTGCGTGGCTTCAGCTAACACCTGCAGTTTTGGCTCTCCACCCATGGCACACCTCCCACCCATGGCTCTGGCTCACCCCCCGTGCGCAGTGCTGGCTCAACTCCTCACCACCACCACAGGTCCATGTGGCCCCAGCTCAGCTGCACCCACACACACACCCCCTGCAGCCTTAACCGACCCCAAGTTTAACCCACCTGCCTCCCTCCCACTGCCCTAACCCACCACCAGGCTTAACTCTCTCCAACTGCCCCCCCACCCCATATCCCCAGACTCACCTTTCAAAAGGAGCTCCAAGTGCTCCTGCTGCTTCCCCAGCTGCAGAACATACGTTCTGCTGGGAAAAAAAGCCCCACCTGACTTACGTGAAGCTCAAGTTATGTGAGAGTGCGTGGGAATGCAACCCTCACATAACTCAAGGGACTACTGTATGTGCTAAGCATGCATGGTTTCATTTGAGTGGTGATAAGCACCAATAGTTTATACTCCACAGAGAATTCTGATGCAACTGCATGCACAGAATTAATGTCCCTCACAGATTTCTTTGCTTACCTGCACAAAAATGGCTTTCTGATAGGGAAGTGAAGGGAAGCCACGAGAGATCATGTGACCCTGCCCAAAATTATTTTTGGGTGCCCAGGGCAGCTGTCAGAATGCTAAGTCACTGTGGAGCAGGGGTCGGGACTGGGGATGACGCAGCTGGTATCCCCTACCCTGCCCCAGATTCTACTGTTAGTCCTGGCTGAGTTGAGGAGGATGGGAATTCCATCCCACACGTGGCATCTGGAGCTGGGTCAGACGTACTCCCAGATTTCTCCCCTTGCTCTAGGAAGCTCTGCAAACTCCCTTCTGCTCCTTCTCCATTTTCTGCACCCATCATGCCTCAGCTGCAGGAGGGACGGGATCACCTGTATGGGGAGCCGCTCCCTCTATTCTCCCAACCCCTGTGCATCCAGACCTATTCATACCCACAACCCCCTGCTGAGGCCCACTGCCTCTGCACTTGGACCCCCCCAGATGAGCCCCAAGAACCAGTGTTCTCTGTAAACTGAGTGCTTGGGCAGCCACCCGGGAGAGACTCAGGTGCCACCCAGCTGATCAGCAGAGCGCCCAGAGTGGGCAGCGTGTGTTTCTGTTCAAGGTGCACATAACAAATATTTTTCTGGTCATGGATGGAAAAAATTAGTGGGAATGCTGCCCAGAACCTTCATGTCCCCACCCCTCTAAGTCCCAACTCCTTGCACCTGAATCCCCACCTAACTGATCCCCACTCCCTCAGCATCTAGACACCTTCACACCCAGATTCCCCTGCTGAGCTTTTCCCACCACCACCCAGATTGCCCCACGCTGAGCCCCAACCTCCTTCGCTTGCAGAATCTTGTTACCATTGCACCCAGAATCACTCCTCTTCCAAATCCCTGTGTATCCAGATTTTCCCCTACAGTCGGCTCTTCCAACTGAGCCACCTGCACCTAAATTGCCTCAGGCAGAACACTCTGCCTCCACCTGAATCGCCCCACACTAAGGCCTTTCACACTTGGATACTGCCTAACTGAATCTGCTCACTCATGCCTGGAACACCTAAGATGGAAGTGCAGGGCCCTGAAATATTTCTGGAGCAGACCTGGTTGTTGTGCTGTGTGAGAGTTGGGTGCCCTATGGGGTGCAGCAGTGACCTATCACCTCTGTGCAGTCTGTGCTTCCCAGTACCATGCTGGAGCCTCCACATTTATTTAACATATACAATTTGCAGAATTTTGCAGAATTTGAAAATATTATGTGTAGAATTTTCAATTTTTGGTGCAGAATTTTTGGCACAGAATACCTTCAGGAGCACATAGATCCCAATGACGTCAGTAAGAATTGAATGCTCAGCACCACTGAAAGTGAGGGCACAACCAGTGGATATTTTTTCTGTTTAAATCAGATGTTTAAATAACTATGGAAGATGAATGAACACATTTTTATAAAGTGGGCAAACAAGTTTATATTTTAGAGGGTTTTTAGAGTGGTTCATCTATATTCGAAATGTTGAATAAGGCAGTAGTCCTAACCTTTAATTTGCCCCCCACAGTATTGTGGAATATCTGGAAACTATTATATTTGGGTGTCTTTACCTGCTTTACTGAGGAATCAGGTTATAGGCTGGTCCACGTTAACACTGTAGGCCGATCTAAGCTACACTAGTTCATTTACCTAAGTTACATAACTGAAGTTGACATAATGTAGGGTGACAGTGGTGTGAACACCCACAATATGTCAACAAGAAGTGGCATACAGACATTAAGGGGAGAGAACACTCCCATTGACTTAACCCAGTGCTGATTTAGCTGATAGTGTACACCCAACCTGTATTTTGATGTTCAGACATTTGCATACCTCCAGGAGGTCTCTTGCTAGGCTTTTGTATGTGCTACGAGAACTATAGTAGCATAGCTACAGTGCCATAGCTGTACTGCTATATTCCCATGGTGTTAAGAAAAACTATAGCAGTGAAATGGGTATTTTTATCATTAAAGGAACTCCATCTCCTTGAGCCAGCAGTAGCTAGGTTGGATGGAAGAATATGCCCATCTAGCTTTTTTTTACACCAGGAACTAAATGAGCGTAACTGTGCTGTTTAGGTGTGGATTATCCATAGCTCTGAGCACCATTGTTCTTATAACTTATATATATGTTATATAACTTATAACTTAGTAGTATTCATTGAAAAGGTATATTCATAGTATATTGGGTAAAAGAATCTAAATGGAGGGGGTAGTCACAGGATAAAATTGTTGAAGTTGGTATGAGGTGTGACTTGAGTTACGTTGGTTGTGATTTCACAGTTAAGTTTGTATCGTGATTTGCAGCTAAAGCAGGCAATAAATACATGAATTTCTGTTCCTTTTTCTAGAATTTTATAAAAACGATAAAAGGGATTAGTAGTTGGCTAGTAATTTAGAGAATTTTAATTTTTCTCCTTTAGAAACTCTCTGGTACAAATATGATTTAATTGTAAATAAGTTTGATGTCATTAGGATGTTCATTGGTTATTGGCCAGTTCCATGAATAAGCTACATAATTTGAGCCATGTTGTGGCCTATTGAGTCTATATTGTGCTGAAGTAGTCCATAAAGGTTTGATGACACGCAACAATTTGAAGTAATTATTACAATTAATACAGCCAATAAAAGCTGTTAAAAGGTAACTAGCTATAAAGTCGTTAAATTAAAATTGTTTAAATAGATTCTGATATATCTATTTTGTATAATCCACCATAACTTTCAGCGAGCTGTTGCAGGATGTTGTTACAAATCTTTTTTTTTTTTTCCCTCCACAAAATGTTTTTGAAAAAGCTTTTGTAAATTACTGCATTTTGGTATAGATAGGATTTTGGCAAGAATTTCTCTATTAATCATGCTGTTTAAATTGAGAGAAGAATATGCTATGACTAAAACAAATTCCTTAATTTAGTCCATTATGTATGGATCATGCTCCTGTGAATTATAGAACTGTGTGTTACATAGATCATAATCTAAAATATGAAGACGCAATGAGCTGAGTTTCAGCCTTTCTGACTTGGAATTTTGTTATTTCTGACTCAAACAAATCCTTTATGATTTACAGTTTTTTAAAATTTATTCCTTATATTGTAAACATCTGGGGCTGAGAATTATTGTAAACAATTTCCTGTGTAGATGATACAGTTGGGGTAGGTCTTTATTGTTGTTTGTGTAATTGTTTTTATTTTCCTAATAACTGTCGTATATTGTATATGAGGAACAGAAGCACTTGTATATACTCTTTGTGGTGACTGATTTTTTTTTTTTTTAATTATAACAGAGTACTTGAAGGTTAGATCACATGACCCAGAGGAAGCCATTCGACATGATGTCATTGTTACAATTATAACCGCTGGAAAGAGAGACCTTTCTTTAGTCAATGACCAGCTACTTGGCTTTGTAAGGGAAAGAACACTAGACAAACGGGTAAGGTATTATACTTCAATTTCACTGATTTCCGCCTCTAAATACAACTGATGAACAAAAAAAACGTTAAAAACAGACTCTTCTATACATTGAGGGTCTAGTTTACAGCTTTGTACTGTTCATTAGAATGCAGTGGTGAAATTAATTCTCACTAGAAGGCAGTCTGTTTAAATGCAGGCAGCATGACTGAGCAGGCGTTATATATCAGGGAAATGAGATCATTTTTCTGCCAGGAATATTGTGAATTTCACCATCAGCTCCTCACTAGCTAAAGGTCTGACAGTGTGATTGGCCTGAAGTTGTCAGGCACCCTCCTAGAATCTTGACAGGAAGATGAATTTTAGTACTGAATAGGGTTTCTTTATGGGAATGGTCTCTGGAAAGAGCTTTACGGACTTAAATTCTGGGAAGAATAAAAGTTAATAGTGGACTGGAAAATGCAACAAATCACATGCAATTAGCTGAATGTAAACATTAGTATACCATGTATTAGAGGGGTAGCTGAGTTAATCTGTATCTTCAAAACAAGACATCTCGTGATACCTTATAGACTAACAGATATTTTGGAACATACGCTTACGTGGGCAAAGACCCGCTTTGTCAGATGCATGAGTGAGGGTTCCAGAGGAGGGTCTTAATTTAGAGGCTCATGAAAAGGAGGGAGTCCCAGTCAGGGGGAGGGCCAGAGCTGACCAGGTCAATTCAGTCATGGAGGATGTGGCCATTGTTTTTAAAAATCTTCCACTCCTGTGTATTTTAGTTGTCTTTCAAAGGCTACGTCTACACTAGCCCCAAACTTCGAAATAGCCACGCAAATGGCCATTTTGAAGTTTACTAATGAAGCGCTGAAATGCATATTCAGTGCTTCATTAGCATGCAGGCGGCCGTGGCACTTCGAAATTGACACGCCTCGCCGCTGCGCGGCTCATCCCGACGGGGCTCCTTTTCGAGAGGACCCCGCCTGCTTCGAAGTCCCCTTATTCCCATGAGCTGATGGGAATAAGGGGACTTCGCAGTGGGCAGGGTCCTTTCGAAAAGGAGCCCCATCGGGACAAGCCGCACGGCGGCAAGGTGCGTCAATTTCGAAGTGCCGCGGCCGCCTGCATGCTAATAAAGCGCTGAATATGCATTTCATATTCATATGCATTGGGGCTAGTGTAGACACGGCCAAAGAGAGTAGGGAGACTTGCGTGACTTTCTTGAGCGCTCAGTGTTCTTCAAGGTTATTTTTGTACAACTTTTGCTTTATTCTGTATCTGCTTGTGAGTAGCTCCTCATTTTGAATATAGCAGTCTTCTGAGTCCTGGGTGCTTGCTTCAAACCTCATTAAGTATTCTCCTGCATAAGTACCTGCTGATTCTTGTGATGACAATACTTGCTGTTCACAGGTTAGTTTCCCCTTGGACAAATATCCATCCGTTTGCTTCCCTCTGAGTCTTTTTGAGCTACTCTTTTTATTCAGCTACTCAGTTAGCGTAGGTTTTGTAGATTTACTAACTTCATTCTGTTTTGACCTTCATCGTCTGAATGCTAAAACCAAGATGCTTGAGAGGCTCATCCTTGATGCCCTTTTTGCTGATGACTGTGCACTTATGGCGCACACAGAATCTGATCTCCAGCTCATCGTCAACAAGTTTGCTGATGCCACTCGCCTCTTTGGTTTGACCATCAGCCTAGGAAAGACTGAGGTACTGTTTCAATGTGCTCCAGGATCTGCTGCTCTCCCCGCTTCAATCTTTATAGAAGGAACAGAGTTAAAAACAGTAGAGGAGTTCAAGTGCCTTGGCAGTGTGATAGCCAATGATGGCTCCCTTGACAAAGAAATCAATGCCAGAATCTGCCAGGCCAGCTGGGCACTAGGATGTCTGAGAGCACGAGTGTTGAATCAGCACAATATCCGACAGTCCACCAACTGAAAGATACAAGGCTGTAGTCCTAACCAGTGTCCTATATGGCTGTGAAACCTAGACCTTGTACAGAAAACATATAAAACTGCTGGAGCACTTCCACACATGCAGCCTGAGGTCAATACTGCACATTCGATGTCAGGACGGAGAGCTCTTTGTCTAAAGACCCAGCCTGCTTATAGAAAGGACGCTGCAGAAAACATTCAAACGCACTCCTCTTCTGTTGACACAAGTGATTTTTTTATTAGAGACTCCAAGTTCAGTGGTGCCATCTCATCTCAATTCTCTAGGAAGACACTTACTCATAGAAAATTTTGTACAAGCTTCAAAATTTGCCTCAAGTTCCCATTTGGCTAAAAGACCTAGACCAGCCTAAGATCTTTCTCTTCCTCAGGAGGAGAATCTTGGATCAGTCAACATTAGTAAGTGGCTTTTGAATGAGAGAGCACAGAAACAGAATCTAAGCTCTCTTCTCTCTTTAACCACTCACCTGAATATCTTGTTTTAACTTTCCTTTACCACTGAAGGTGGACTCAAACACATTATGGGAGATGACAAGCAGCTTCTTTTAGATACCCCTGGAGTTGAGAAAAAGGGGGAAGCAAATAACATTTTATCCTTCTGGATGCAATAGAAAATTGAAAAAGGGCCCTTCTGACAATGAAAGGGTTCTTTGGAACCTCATGAAGTTATCTCACTGACAGACACACTCTTTGGTAAGAAAAAAGATACTAATCTTATCAATATGTCAGGAAGGTTTTTGACCAAGATATTTAAGTCTTTTTAAATAAAAAAAAAAATACCTTTTTTATCCTTCTCCTCTTCTATCATTCTGCAGCCTTTGAAGCTGAGGATCACATTCTTCAATTTTTGTCCCCTCTTCTCTCTTGGCTCATTTGATTTGTGAATTAGTGTTCTACTGACTGCTCTTTCAGTTTTTCATAGAATAGCTTCTTATCTGCCCTTCTGTCTGTAGGTTCTTTTCCATGCCCATTGCTGAGATAGCTGAATTTCTCCATCATCTGACAGTATTTTCTGAGGATTCTGCCCTTCCTTGCTCTCTTTGTTAGTTCCCTTTTTTATTCCCATGGTTTCAACTATTACATTTGTGCCAGTGATGTCCAAACCTACCAATTTCACATTTCAAGCTGCTTCTAATAGCGCCTTTTGATAGATGTTATTCTGCCATCTTAAAGAGAACCTTTTCAAAGCTGAACTTCTCCAAAATCTTTCCTCTTAAATCCTTTCCTTCATCTTCTTTCTTTCCATTGGCAGCTCAGTCTTATTTCCTGTATGATATGTAATGGATATACAGCTCAGGAAGTGAGCATCTGTGTCTGCAAGTGGAGAGTAGTATTCTATTACTTTTTGAAATAAAATATTGTATAATACTTTATTTTCTTCTTAGGTAATTTAGTAGCCTTTTAAGTAGGCAAATACCCACAAGTATATTTTATAACTTACCTATTTGATTTCTTGTGTAATGAAAACTTTTCTGTACTAAAATCTTCATATGTCATGCCACCTAGTGGCAAATACATAGTGTCTTGCCTTTTACCTACATCCAGTGTTGCTGATTGTGAATTGCTTATGCAATTTAAGAAATGTATGGGAAAACAGATTTGATATTTCTTTTTGTATGGTATAGGCCCCAACTCTTCAACTGATGGTGTATGAGTAGATTTCTCTATTCACGTAGAGCCCTATTAACATCATAGGTATTCTTTGTGGATACAGCAAAGTGTCCACGTGCTGTCAATTTTATAACGAGGAGTCTTTAATTTGTAATAATTTGGCAAGAAGAAAGTTGTGTTTTGGTGTGCTTGCTTATGTCCTTTCAGCAAGTGGGTGAGTGCTCACTACATGCTCTGGTGCCAGAAGATATTTTCCCCAGCAGTATCCATAGGGAACTGGCTCCAAAGCCCCTGGGAGAGGCTGTACAGGGTACTGCTGGGCCCCCTTCTCCCTCAGTTCCTTCTTGCTGCCAGTCATGGTGCTTGAACTGTTCACTCCATCCTCTATCCGCAGTCTTTCTGTTGTGGTTATTCCTGTTAACTTGTAAATGTGCCCCCTGCCATTGTTCTAGTACTTAGTAATACTTAATCCCCTTCAGAAACATAAGTTGCAGACTGGGCACGCCTTGCTACCCTGGCTTTAAACCAACTGCTAACTCCCATAGGCCCATTCTGGTTAGCAACCTGCACAGTGAATGCCTTCGCTATCTTGGAGAATGTGACATTAGTGAGAAGCATCGGATTTACAGGTCCTGCTAGGATGATAAAGGACAGAATTATTTGTTTAAAAGTGCTGGAGTCTGCCCTGATCTCTAAGAGCACCACTCAGACTCAGCACTGAATAATAGTGTCTTGGTGCTGAGTGCTCCCCTGGCACCCTCAGCCAGCTGGCACCAGGCATCCTCAGTGATCTTATTGAAGAGGACCAGAAAAATGGGTGAGGACAAGTCTTCTGACCTTAGTGAGGAGAAGCACAAACAGATGACGGATCTGGGGAGAGACTGAAGGCTGGATCAGACACCAACACAGGTGGAGCAGAGTAGTCATCCTCTCTCCCTGGCACCTATCCCGAGCATCCAAATGCCTTCCAATCTGGAGGCATTACAGGTGGCCCAGAACAATTGTCTCCATGCGGGTAGGTATGAGGCATTGGAGGGAGGGGGCTCATGAAGAAACACATGCACCTCCCTTCCCCCAAGGCAGGAGGAGCTGTCCAGTTGCTGGCAAGGAACTAGCAGTGCTGGTGCCAGCAACGGAACTCCGTGTCCCTATACTCACCCAGCAGCCACAGGAAAGATGCAGCAAGGCAGTTCCATCTCACACTGCTCTCCGGCTGCACTGCTCCAGGGAATTGGTGGTACTGCCTCTGCACTCCCCATCAGGAAATGGAGCTACACTGCGTAAGGGCAGCACAAGTTCTGCTTACAGGGCTGTCTTCAACACTTCTGGTTAGTACAGGGGGGTGGGGTGGGGCAGGCTTGCAGGGAGGGTTGCGGGGGCTGTGCCAGCAGCAGGAGCCTGCAGCACTCACATGCACGCACGCACGCACATTCTGAACCCAGTATCATCAGGGCAGGGAAAGTACAACAAGGAGGCTCCAGCTCGTGCTGTTCTGCTTCCTATTGAGGAGTGCTGAGGCAGTTGCACTCCTCCTCTGGAGCTGCCTTGCCATGCCTTACCTGCTTTTGCCAGTGAACGTGTGTGCGTGTGTGTGTGTGAGTAAAATGTGGTGTGGACTCTTGTTGACCCAAGTGGTGCTGGAGGCTGGGCATAGATCTTCAGAGGCACGTGCCTTCCAGCAGCCAGGTCACGATAGAACCAGTCACTCATCATGTGCGAGTCGCTGTTCAGTGGATAAATCTTCGCAGGGATAGCACTTCTCTCTCTGCTGCCACTCTTCACCAGCATCATGCTATTTAGGACGTGAATGCAGGGCATGTAGATCCCAATCGTTGTCCCGGCCCTGAACATCTTCCTCTCAGTGCCTGTCTCCTTTGCTGAGGCCTGGGTCTAGAAACCACCGTTGATCCCCTGGGCACTGGCACAGTTAGTCCCCACAGGGTAGTAGGTCACCATCATCCAGGAGCCCCTAGTACCAGAGGAAGCAAAGTGTCTGCTCACAATCTTTGGCATCGGCCAGCATGAGGTTGGCTCGCACCACATCAGAGCTTTTTCACTCCCTCTGATGCAGACTTCATCACTGCACTCTGTGGAGTCTCAGCTGGCACTGTAAATGGCTCCACAGCCAATGCCTGAGGCACCATGACCTTCTCAGTGTTGCCCATGCACCCCTTGGGGGCTTCCTGAGCAACCCTACATCACCTGCTCACTATTCAGGGTATCAGAGGTGCGCTTTGGTCCTTTAGGTAGTCACCCCAACTCAGGGCTGGAGTTGGTCAGGCCTTCAATTCATATGGAAGAGGAGAGAGAGAATCACTCCCATGCACCAAAGGAAGAGCAGTTAGGCCAAGACGTCTCATCCTTGGCCGCAGATATGGCTATTGTGGTACTTCCTCAGGTGGTCCCACTTGATGACTCCAGGGCCTACCAAGACTCTTTGAAGAGGATAGCCTCAGTCTTAGCCATCCAAGTGGAGGAATTGAAGGCATCTCCAGGCACACTCTTTGGGTGCTGGGCTAGATTGCCCTAGTTTGATTAGCCTTGCCCCTGAATGAGAGAGTCACTAGATTGCCAAGGCTCTGTAGCAGATGCCCTTCTCGCTCCCTGAATGTAAGTACTTTGTCTCAGGCAAGGGGCATAAGTACTCATATATGCACTCACCACTCAGTTCTCTCATGGTGGAAGCTGTGAACTGCTGTGAGAGAGAGAGCCAGCCTGCCTTGCTCCAAACAATAAAGACTTGAAATGCCTTTATCTTGAAGGTCGTAGAATGTATTCAACAAGCTTCCAACTGCACGTGACAAACCCTAAGGCTCTCAAAAGCCAGCATGGGGCCTTCATCCCCTTCTGCGAGAACTTTACTACTACCTGGTGAGACTCAAGTTTCTCATGGCCTCCTGGCTTCTGTCATAACTGGATGCCACCTGTGATCTCAAAGACGCATACTTTGATGTTGTAATCTTTGAGGGGTCCAGACAGTTCCTTCATTTCAAGGTGGGTGTTAACCGTTGTCAATTTACATTTCTCCCCTTTGGGTTGGCCAGAGCCCTGAGGGTTTTCACAAAGTGCATGTCAGTGGTAGGGGCTTACCTGAGGCACCAAAGGGTTCAGGTATATTCTTATCTCAAGAATTGGCTGATCGGGGAAGCTCTGAAGCCAATGTCCAGGATGATGTAGCTGTTCTGGGCACATTTTGGCATCTTGTCTACCTAGTAAATAGCAAAAAGTCAATGTTAATATCAGTGCAAAAAATTGAGTTAATCAGTGCAGTATTAGATTCGACCACAGGCCGGGCCTCACTCCTGTGAGATGGGTACAAGGCTCTTACAGCCCTCAGAATATAGCCCTCCACTCCACTAGTAACAACAGACAAGATTTGCCTCTGTGTCCTGGGTCACAGGACCACGTACATGCACGTGGTCTGTTTCACTAGGCTTGGCATGCTGTAGCTAGTCTTGGTATATTTGACAGCCAGGCATTCCCTGATCTGGTGGACCATACTGGACAATATTATGACAGACATACCCTTTCTGTCTCCACCCATTCCATAGAGCTGATAACTGACACCTCAGTTCACAGATGGGGCACCCATCTCAGCGTGGTTGAAATGCAGGGACAGTGAACTGCAGATGAAGTGGGCCACCACATAAACATCAAGGTGGTCAGAGCAGTACAAAGGATGTGTAAGGTGTTCCTTCCCTACCTGGTGGGCAGAGTGGTCAGTGTCCTCATGGACAATACAGCCAAGATGTTTTACATCAACAAGTGGGTAGGGGCCCACTCTGCAGCCCTGTGTCAGGAGTCAATGCAGCTCTGGGACTTCTGCATTCATCGTGACATTTTCTTGGAGGTCCAGCATTTCCTGGGAGCCAGGAATGTCATTGCAAACAGACTGAGTAGACGGCTCTCCTCTCAAGAGAGGGTCCTTCAGCTAAAGGTGGCCTTCCCTCTCTTCTGCGAGTGAGGCTCTTCCCAAGTTAATTTGTTCATGACCATGCAGAACGCAAAGTGCCTCAGGTTCTGCTCCAGGCTAGACTGGGAGAAGGGTTCCTTTCCCTTGGAGATGGTTTTCCTCCTTCCTTGGTTCAAAGGTCTCTTGTATGCATTCCTGCTGTTTCCCCTGATCAGCAAGGTCCTGCAAAAGATCAGACAATATGTGGCCCTCTTAATCCTCTGCACCTGGTTGACTGCCCTGGCAGCAATATGGCGCACTCCTGAGTCTCTTGATGCAGCAACTTCAGCCTCTACTGTTACATGATCCTGGCCACCTTCTGCATCCAGACCTTCATAAGTTCTCCCAGCTGTTTGTCACTTACACTGAATAGGGCCTTTAGCATTCTTGCAGGGGATTTCCATGTGGTTCACCTTTAGTATCAAGATGTGCTTCCACTTGGCAGGGGTTTAGCCACCCACATTGGTGCGGATACCTTTGACCGGGGCAAAGGCCTCTTCAACGGCCTTCCTGGCCCCTGGACTGAATCAAGACATCTGCAAGGCCATGACATACACACAAAATCCATTAGGCCATAGATTGTGCTGAGTTTGACAGAGCTGTGTTGCATTCAGCATGTCCTTAAATGCCTACCTGCTCCCCAGATACTGCTTGGAGTCACCTATCTTGAATGGACATAAGCAAGCTCTCAAAGAATAAAAAGTGCTTACCTGTTTCCATAGTCAGTGTTTTTGGAGATGTGTTGCTTATGTTCATTCAACGTCCTCCCTCCTTCCTCTCTGTCAGAGTTTCTGGCAAGAGGGAATTGAGGGAAGAGAGGGCACAGCAGCGCCCTGTATAGCACGGCATGTGCTTGCCACTCCAGGATGCGCTGGAGCAAGTCTTCTACAGATACCACTGAAAGAAAATCTTCTGCCTCCAGTGCATGTGACAAGTGCACACACCTATGTTGAATGGAATGAGCAACACATCTCGAAGAACACCAGTTACAGAAACAGGTAAATGTCTTTTCTTTCATCAGCTCAACAAAGGACCTTGGGATAAATAATGGATTATTTTTGGTTATTCCACCTGAAAAAGAAGTTAGTAGAAATGGAAAGTGGTTTGAGATTTAAAAAAAAGTAGGATTTGAGAAGCTTCCATAAAATGGTGGATTAAAATCAGAATTTATTATATAAAGGCAAAATATAGCCTTTTTGGGGTAGGAATGCTAGCGTAACTGGGGCCTCTGAGCACAAGTGATGAATAATGCTAATAGGAGGCACACAAGATTTATAAAATGAATGGACAATGTGGAGGCAAATATTTTAGGAATGAGATTAGATACAGTGCATAAGTAATAGCATCTGCAATGACACTAAATAGGACTAAAAAATAAGTAGTGGCAAAATTCAGAGAACATGCACCTGTATTTTTCCTCAGCCATTGCCTTTCTGCATTGAGACTTGTTTCTCCTTTCTGACTTGGGTAATCCCAGGCTGCACAGTTTCCTGTAATTTCCAGCACAGACAAGTTGCTGAAAGGACACCTGCTTTCTTTCTCTCCAGAGAGTGATTATTGAAAGTTACAATTACTGCATGGTTCTTTCTAAGAAGACCTGCTTTATCCTTAAGGCAAGGAGTGTTCAGGGTGGTGGGGGAAACACATTTAGAACAACAATGAGAGCATACATACATGGTGGTAGGCTTACCAGAATTAACCCCCAGCCCTGACATGGGTTCTGGAAAGATAAGTTCTTTAACTCTTGACCCTGGGGAGTCCTGGTGTGATATCTTCTAGAAATTTGTATTAACCTTGTCTTTCTGGAAGAGTGCATGCGTGCGTAAAACATTTGCATTTCTAATATAATATACCCTGACAGTATTAACCCTAATTCAGTAAGGCTTAACAATTCTATAAAGTAAATACAGGATATTGTCATTCTGTCACAAGCTCTATGAATTCTCATACTTCAGGACTAGCTGAGCCATGGAAGAAATTCTCTGCCCATTGCACAATTGCAGGTTCATGAACTTCTGTAGGTAGAGAGAGAGGCGAAGTTGGAACTCCCAGTGCTTCCAATGTAGGCCATTGTGATGGAGATATCAAACTAAATGAATTATTCTGTTCTTTTGTGGTTGCTTCCATTAATTAAAGTTAGAATGTTTACTGCATCTGTCTGTTAACTTTGTCTTTCTGACTTCGTTGCATTTAATATATCCTGTATGTGTTTGTGGATAGATATTTATTAAATGTATTTTTCTCTCAAGTGGCGAGTAAGAAAAGAAGCTATGATGGGACTTGCCCAGCTATACAAGAAGTATTGCCTTCATGCTGAGGCTGGCAAAGATGCTGCAGAGAAAGTGAGCTGGATAAAGGATAAACTTTTGCACATATATTATCAGAATAGCATTGATGACAAGTAAGTCAACTTAAGCTTTCATAAACATAATTATGTACTTATAAGAAATATTCTGAAGGATGAAAGTGTATACTTATCCTGAGGAAACTGTTAGAAGATACATGGTGCATTTTAAACATTAGTGCTGCAAGTATTGCAAATAGATTTGGAATTAATTCAACACACTCCACGCCCAAAAAAGACTTTGCATTATTTGCTGTAAGCTATTTAAAACAAGAAACTGATCATTCTAATCTTGCTCTAAATTGTGGATTTGGGGATAGATCTGAGCTGATTTCTAACTTTTTGTTTCTTACACTGACTACTTTTTTAAGAAAAGACTCTACTTTTGCTTCTTCTATGTTCAGTTTTTGATTTTGTGGGTTTCTTTTGTCAATAAAGATTGCTACAGGGTGACTGCTAAAATCAATTGTTACCTGTACAACTTCATGAGTAAGCATATATACCATTTTTACTGGTGCCATGCCTCCTTCAGTGCACAAGATGGATAGTATAAATAAATATGTATAGTATAAGTAAAAGAATAAATCATGTTGCCTGGGGAATGAATGAGGCGGTTGTCTGTAGAACCCTTACCTAACTTGTTGCAAAACTTAGAAAAGTGCATGTCACATGTCATGGCAACTGCACCTGTAGCAAGAGCATTCACTCTTGGCTTTCAGGTCCACAGCAGTTTACTCCCAAGTGGAGACACACATCTCTTCCTACTGACCAGGGTACTCTCAGGTTGGAGAGTTCCTTTACCTTTTTTGTGGTGTTCCCATTGCAGACAGGTTGGCCAAAAATACCTGCTTGCTTTCTCTTGGGAGACAGATAATGGCATAGTTGCTACAGATGAGTTATCCTACAGTTCACCTAAGCAAGGTTGCTTTATTTTTAAGGTAAAGAATATTATAGAAGAAACATTAAAAACAATGAAAGAACCTATGCTAATAAGCTTACCGCTATTCATCCTAACTCAGCTTATTTTCTGAGTGCCCAACTTGGAAAATATAAGGCTTGATTTGTGGAGGTGCTCAGTGCTTACAACTGTTGCTGTAATCAGTGAGAACTCTGCTCATCCTCTGATAATATGGCCTTTTAGTGTGGTGAGTTGAACCAGTGTTGAGATTCAAAAGGCATGCGTTCTAGTCCCAGCTCTGCCACTGATGCACTCTTTGTTACGGTAAATTATTTTATCTTTCTTGTTTCAGTTCCTCATATGTAAATGAATGTAGAAATACTTTCAACCCTCAAATTTAGTGTTGTGGGAGTTAGTGTTTTGAGCTTGTAGAATGCTATTAAAATGCTATGTCCCCTGAAAATCAGATCTTGTGTCTCAGAATGAGCACCCAGTCCTTGAGGCACCCAGTAAATGTAGATTTTTGCAAGTTTTGTTTTTTCCCCCCTGTGACTATGTTCCTCTTTTGTGCAAGCTCTCAGGGTTACATTTCGAATGGTGAGGATAAATAAAATTATTGAACAGATGTCTCAGTCCTTGAGCACTATCCATCCCGTGCAATGAATAAAACTGGAGGAAGGGGAGGAAAATAGTATGTGATCTTGTGTGTATCATCACATATTTACACACAGAATGAAGGTTACACAGACAGCCTTAATTTTGTCATTGCTTAACACTTTAGAGCTTGATTTTGCAATCCTAAAATGTTCTTTTAATGTATTTTTTGGTACGCAATTGCATGATAGTATGATTAAATCTTGTCTGTTGCATAGTAGATTTTTTTATTGTATGTACATATAATCTTATGAACTGCACTATTATTAGGAAGTTATTTAATCAAAATTTCTACAAAAGAAGTTGACGAATTTAACTTTTGCCTACTTTGTTTCCCCTTAACTCTTTTTTCCTAAGTTTATCTTGGTGTGTATTTATCACCATCTTATTCCATGTTGTTTCTTCTCAGGGTGTTTTGTCATCATTATAAAGATAAGCAATTTTAAAGTACATTATGTTTGTTTCTCAAATATCGTCATTACCTTTTAAGACATTTTGGCTGTGTCTACACTTACCAAAAACTTCAAAATGGCCATGCTAATGGCCAGATCGAAGAATACTAATGAGGTACTGAAAGCCTATTCAGCGCCTCATTAGCATACCGCCAGCCATGGCACTTTGAAATTGCTGTATTTCGCTCCTGTGCTGCTCGTCTACACGGGGGTCCTCATTAGCGGGATGCTAATGAGGCGTTGAGTATACATTTCAGCGCTTCATTATTATTCTTCAGTCTGGCCATTAGTGTGGCCATTTCGAAGTTTTTGGTAATTTTAGATGTGGCCTTAGTTAATTCTCCCTTTTTCTTAAGCTTTTTATTGTATTCTTGTGTTTTGTTTTGTTTTGCTTTTTCTCCCCTCTCAGTGTGCATACTCTTTTGTTCACCTTCAGATGAGAGTGGCAGTAAGGAGAGATCCTAAGACTAGTTATTAGAAGAATCTAGAGGGAGAGAGGGGAATTTAGTGGGTGATTTAAGAACCATTTTTCTTGGCATCTTGAAGGAATGGAGGAGCATTCATCAAGGCATTTTTCATACCTTTCCAATTGCAGTAGGAAAGAGACCTGTGAGAAGCAGACAGTTACTGTATTCTCATTCAGGCCAGAGAAGTTTTCAGTGCCAGAATAGTATAAGATCATAGAAATGTAGGGTTACAATGGACATCAAAAGGTCAGGATTCTCTGTTTCACTATTAATCTGAAAGTTTATAGATGTCATTGGAAATTACTGGAATTAAAATACATATTTATAACTTATTTCTTTTATGCAGGTTATTGGTAGAGAAAATCTTTGCTCAGTATCTTGTCCCACACAATTTGGAAACAGAAGAGAGAATGAAATGCTTGTACTACTTATATGCTAGCTTGGATCCAAATGCTGTCAAGTGAGTAGAGTGAGCAAATTGGGCTGCTTACATGCTTTTAAGATGCAACTTTCTGTTGTTTTTTTTCCAGCATATACCTCTTACTAGGAAATTATCAGTCTTTATTGCTAGCTTCTTGTCAAAGTACTGATAATGATCAGGCTTGACATTTATATTAAAGTCATTTGAAAACTTTAACTCCTCTGGATTTAAACATTAATTGTTGGTGAAGTGAATTTAACTGATTTTTATTTATATTTAATTATTTCTTAAGATTGGAAGCTCCTCTATCTTCCTTAGTGTTTGGCACTACGTCTTCCACAGTGTTTAATAGTAACAGAGAGGTAGCCGTGTTAGTCTGCACTCCAACAAAACAAAACAGCAGAAATGTAGCACTTGAAAGACTAAGAAAATGATTTAGTGATGAGCTTGATCTGATGTAGTGGGTCTGTCCCATGGAAGCTCATCACCTAATAAATCATTTTGTTAGTCTTTAAAGTGCTATGTTTCTGCTGTTTTTTTTTCCAGAGTGTTTGTACAGTATCTGTCACCCAGATCCTCCACTGTGCTTTTATAAGATAAACAACGCAATAATAAATATTGAATCTCAGTGTTATTTGCAATTCATAGTTTTAAAGTATTTCAAGAACATATTTTTAAATGCCGATGCCAGATGGGTACCTACAAGAAAACTGGATACCTTGTTGTTAGGTGGCATTTTGATCTAATGTTAATGTTTCCAGTGAATTTTACATCAAGAATAACAAACTCTGACTTCAGTTATTTTGAATAAGATCGGTTACCTGGTTACAACATTGAAAGTAATTTGCAAGAAAGGTGTAGTTGAACAAAATTCAAAACATCAATGTCGTAAACAATTTAGGGCTGCAGTATAGCTTTTTAAAAGAATTACAGAGTTTTTTGGTATAGGTTGTTACTATTGTGACACCTGTGTCTGTGTAATTGAACAGAATGCAAATAAATCATTGTCCTGTGTGGATGTGGAGAATATTATTTCTCTGTTTTGTGTATGTGAATGGGGAATTCTGTAGATTCTTGTCTATGGCATGTTTGCTATAGGTGGATGGACAGTAGGGAGGTGGTGTTGTCTCTCTGGTTTGTATGTTGTAACCTTTTTTTTTTTTTTGGGTGTGGGGGGGGCTGTACTTGGCAGTACTGAGTGCTGGCACATCAGCAGCTCTAGCCATGTGATTGGCTGTGTGGGAGGGGGACAGGGAGCCAGCTTAGGACCGCCTCCTTTTAAAAAAAAAAAAAAGAAAAAGAAAAAAAAGAAAGGCACTGATTGTAAGTAATACAAACTATTGTAATCTTGGCATATTAGTATAAGATTGGTATAGTGGAGGATTAAGTCTCAAGTGAATTTGTGTTTTGTAAACAAGTTTTGTAGTATAGAGCAGTATTCCCAAATGCTTTTCCGTGGAATCCCAGGGTTCGTCAAAGTGAAAATAAAGATTCTCTGAGAAAATTTTTCTGTGGCTCCCTGTGCTGCTGCCACTGAAACAGTAGAACTAAATTTAGTTGCTTTAATCTTGGTATATTAGTATAAGATTGGTATAGTGTATGATTGTCTCAAGTAGAACTAAATTTAGTTGGTTTAATGGCCAGCAGGGCAGTAGGAGGGATCCAGCTGTTAAACCAACTGAATTTAGTTCCATTATTTCAGCAGCAGCGGGGTAAGAGCTGCAGAGAGCCTTTCACTTGCCCTGCTGCCCAAGAAGCCACACCCCTCCAGTGGGCTCGGCTCACCCCCTGCCATGCCAGCCTTCCTTCCACTGGGCGCACATGGCTACCCGTCATAGGCTCCCTAGTACCGGGAGCCAGTTTGAGGCTGAAGTGAATTAAGCATGGGGATGGGTGGTGGGGAGGATGGGTTTGTGTCTGAGAATAGTTAAGCCTGGGGATAGCAGGGTGTATTTGGGACTGAGAAGAGTTAAGCCTGGGGATAGCTTGTGGGGCATAGTGGAGTGGATTTGAGGGCTGAGGCAGGTAAAGCCTGGAGATGAGGGGCAGGTTTGGGGGCCGAGAGGGGTAGAGCCTGGGAATGGGGTTGCGCAAAATTCTTTGGAGTTTAAAAGGGTTCTGTGGCCAAATAAAATTGGGAAACACTGGTACAGCATGACTATTTTGAACTAGAACAGAAGCATGTTTGTGAGGACATTGGTTAAGGATTAAATCAAGCGGAGGGGCAGAGCTAGGATTAGGCTAGGAACCAAAGTTCTTTTTAAGGTGTGGAGTTTGTTGCTACACTCCAGTCTGCAACCCACTTCTGCACCCCAAACAGCTCATTCCTAGTCCCAGCCCTGAACCGAGACCCCCAGTCAGCCATCATCCTCACCTTGAGCCCCTCCCTCGCTCCAAACCCCTCATCCATATATCCATTGCAGATTGTCTATGTACTGTTTTAACTTTTGTTATATGCGCTGGTACAGAGGTGATAACGTTGCACATCATCTCTATATTTCTGCACAAAACAAAATTCATTCCGGACATGGATATAAAATAATTAGAGAGCGCCTGAGCTTTGAATTTTCCACTATAGATATCTTAATATTTTTAAATAAAATACTGCTTTTTATGAGAATTTTTTTTTAGTCTTCATTCTGGTTTAGAGGTGGGGTTCGGGTTTTTTGTTTGTTTCTGAAAGGGGAGGTTTTGTGTTTGCGGAGGTTTTGTGTGTGTGGCAGGAACGATAAGGCTTCATAAAAGTTGAAAGCTCTTACAAAAATAGTGGACCGGGTTCTGGTTTCAATTTCACCTGTATAAATTGTGAGCAGTTGCACTGAAACCAGTGGAGGCGTGTTCTGGATTACATTGTTGTATCTGAGACTGAATTATTGTACTTGTAACTCCACTTAATGTAACATTTGATAGAAAACCTTTTTGCTGTCTTACAAATGATGTATATATGAAAAATATAAGCTCAGCTAGTGTTAATAGCATACACTTTACTAGCTCAATAATTAGCATGTTCTTACAGCATTTGAAAGAACATGATTTAGTCATTGTTTTTCCCTCCCCTTTGCAGAGCACTGAATGAGATGTGGAAGTGCCAGAATATGCTTAGGAGTCACGTACGAGAGTTGCTGGACCTCCATAAGCAACCCACTGTACGGTTTTTCAAAACTTATTCCTTTGTTATTAGAGAGAATTTATGTAGAGCTAATTTGTTTGCTTAATATGATTATTTTACTGTTTTGATTTACATTCACAAAATGTTCATCTTTCATTAAGTAGAAATAAATAGGTCATTTTAAAAATCTCGTTCTATAAGTAACTGTAGCAACCATAGGAATCTATAGGCTTTACCATGAGTTTCTGTTACTAAGTAATAACTTATAAGAGATTTAAAAAAGTCACATGTAACATTTTGTCAGTTTTTCACTTTTGTTTAAATCACTGTAAAGTATTCTAAGATTTTTACATGGAAAATGCTGCAACATCAAAATAATGTTTATTTGTTAATGGTAAAGCAGAGTTCAAATAATGTTTTAGTAGGCTAGGACTATTGCTTGGGTTCTCCTCGTAGACAGTATCCTGAAACTGTAGGTGAAGTTCATATGTGCTTTGTTACGCTTCACTTTAGAACCAAAGGCATAACATGTACTACATATTATTTTCACAGATTTTTAGCCTAGCATTTTTCATTAATACCATCCTATTGTACTTTCATTTTTAGCTGTTGTTTCAAAAATTGAATGGATGGTTCTATAACAAAAGTAGTGACAGATCAAATGAAATGTGTAATAAAGTATGTTTCCTGTAGAGTATCACTGATGCTTTTTCCTCCCTCTCCCACAGTCGGAGGCAAATAGTAGTGCCATGTTTGGAAAGCTGATGACCATAGCAAGTGAGTGTGTTAATTTGTTTTGTAAATCATTATTATAGTTATCTGAAGACTGAATGATTACAAATATTAACAAAGCTAAACTGTGCTAAGTTATAAGTTGTAGGTTTATCTTATGTTTCTGTTTTATTTAATAATGTAGAAAACCTTCCAGACCCTGGAAAAGCACAAGATTTTGTGAAGAAATTCAATCAGGTTCTTGGGGATGATGAGAAACTTCGATCCCAGCTTGAGTTGTTAATCAGCCCAACATGTTCATGTAAACAGGCAGATGTCTGCGTGGTAAGGTTATAGAACAACTGAATTTTATATGTAATATATTTGGATTTCACTAGCCATTCAGGGGTGGTGACCTCTCAGTAACTTAATGTGGCTTTGTATGGACAGCTTAGTTTTATATTGCATAAAATGTCTCTTTATCCTACATAGAGAGCTCTCTGATACAATAGAGAATCAACAGCTTAGTATTCTTCTAAGTCTTGTTTATTATAGCACTCCTGTACATAGTGCTGACTGCGATACAGATCACTCGCTAGTTTGCTCTAAACTCAAGGTGGTTCCCAAGAAGCCGTACCATTCTAAACCAACTGGAAGGCCCTGCATTGATGCCAGAAAGGCGGCGAACTCAGAGAAAGCCAAAAAGTTTAGAGAGACCCTCGAGAAGAATCTGCACAGCAGCCATGGGGGTGCCGATGTGACATCCGGATGGCAGCATCTGAGGGATATAATTTACAACACGGCCTTGTCAGTGTTTGGAAGAAGAGCCAGAAACACAAATGACTAGTTCGAAGCTAACTCCGATGAGATGATTCCAGCCATCGAAACGAAGCACACTGCATTCCTGGAGTACAAATGCTTGCCGAGCCAGAGTACCCTGCAAGCACTCAGAGCAGCCAGAAAAACAGTACAGCAGTTGGCCAGGCACTGTGCCAACAACTACTGGCTCGAGCTATGCAGCAGCATCCAGACCAGTGCTGACTTTGGTAATCTCAGCGGAATGTACAAGGGTATGAGGAAGGCATTAGGAGCCACCCAGAACAAGATGGCACCTCTGAAATCCAAATCTGGTGAAGTCATTGCTGACAAAGCCAAACAGATGGAGCGCTGGGTCAAGCACTACTCCGAGTGTACTCATGCGAGAACATTGTGGTCGATACAGCCCTCGATGCCGTCGAGCTCCTACCAGTAATGGACGAACTGGACCAGGAACCAACTGTGGATGAACTGAAGAAAGCCATCGACAGCATTGCAGTAGGGAAGGCCCCGGTCCAGGATGGTATACCACCAGAGGTAATCAAGTGTGCCACAGACACTCTCGTGTAACCCCTACATGAGGTACTGTGTCTGTGCTGGAGAGAGGGAGAGGTTCCACAGGATACATGGGACTCTAACATCGTAACCTTGCATAAGAACAAAGGAGACAGAAGCGACTGCAACAATCACCGTGGAATCTCCCTCCTAAGCATCACTGTTAAACTGTTCGCTCGCGTCATCCTTGGCAGACTCCAGAAGATTGCTGAGAGGATGTATCCCGAATTACAGTGCAGATTCTGTGCAGAGACATCTACCATTGACATGGTCTTCTCTCTGAGGAAGCTGCAAGAGAAATGCAGGGAGCGGAGGAAGCCACTCTATATTGCCTTCATCAACCTGACCAAGGCCTTCGACTTGGTCAGCAGGGGTGGACTGTTCAAACTGCTCCACAAGATAGGCTGTCCGCCACAGTTACTCAAGATGATCCAGTCTTTCCACGAAGACATGAGAGGAACCATCCAATATGATGGCACATTATCGGATGTTTTCAGCATCAGGAGCGGTGTCAAACAAGGATGCGTCCTTGCTCTGACATTGTTCGGGATCTTCTTTGCGCTCCTCCTGGAGCACGCCTTTGGATCTTCAACAGAGGGCATCTTTTTGCACACGAGATCTGATGGGAAACTGTTTAATCTTGCAAGGCTGAAAGCTAAATCCAAGGTGTGGGAAGTCCTCATCAGAGATTTGCTGTTCGCAGATGACGCAGCTGTCGTGTCACACACAGAAGACCAGCTTCAGAAACTGCTGGATCGGTTCTCCAAAGCATGCAAGGACTTTGGGCTTTCCATCAGCCTAAAGAAGACAAAGGTACTAGCTCAGGACGTTGCTGAACCTCCATCAATCAGCATTGCCAACTATTCGTTAGAGGTCGTCCACGAGCTCGTTTACCTCGGGTCCACCATCACTGACACCCTGTCATTGGAGTCTGAGCTAAATAGGAGGATCGGAAAAGCAGCCACAAATCTGTCCAGACTCAGCAAGAGTGTGTGGAAGAACATCAAGTTGTACACCCACACCAAAATGCAAGTGTACAGAACCTGCATCCTCAGCACCCTCCTTTATGGCAGCGAGTCTTGGACCTTGTACGCCCGGCAGGAAAAGAGGCTGAACGTCTTCCACTTGCGCTGCCTCAGGCACATCCTTGGAATATCATGGAAGGACAGAGTGTCCAACACCACCCTCCTCGAGCAAGCTGGAATCCCAACCATGCACACCCTCCTCAGGCAGCAGCGGCTCCACTGGCTTGGCCATGTCCACAGGATGAATGATGGAAGGATCCCAAAAGGCATCCTGTATGGCGAGCTAGCCTCTGGGAAAAGACCTCCTGGACTCCCCCAGTTGCACTACAAAGATGTTTGCAAGAGGGACCTCAGGGAGGTAGACATTGAGCTGGACAGTTGGGAGGAGCTGGCAGACGATCGCAGCAGATGGAGGCAAGAACTACACAAGGGCCTTCAGAAGGGTGAGATGAGGATCAGACAGCTAGCAGAGGAGAAGCGAGCCCACAGAAAGCACAGTAAGGACCTGCCAGACACCCATTACACATGCAACAGATGCAGCAAGGACTATCACTCTCGTGTGGGCCTTCACAGTCACAGTCAGCACTGCAAATGATGATCCCAAATGGAACTACAAAGGGTGCGATCCATAGTCTACGTAGACTGAAGGATGCTACTACTACCTGTACTTTGTTTTCCAACGCTACTGAAGCCTTTTATGAATAACATGAAACCTTACTTACCTTGTAGAGATTTTTTCTTCCGAAAACACCAATAACATTCCTGTGAAGTTTGTATGTGTATCTTTGTGTTTTTGTGAATGTGTCTGTTATTATTTCAGGTAAAATAATTGTCAGAGAACAAATTAGAGGCATTAGATGCTATTTCTTGGTTCTGCTGATTTTAGCAATTATTTTTAATGGGGACATTTGTAGTCAAGAACATGCACCTGAACTTCTTGTGAGAGGTTTACAGTGCTGGATTTGTCACTCCGAGGTCCTAATTTGTTCAGCAGTAAACAGGTATAAATAGTCTCAACTTTTATTTAAAAGGAGTGTTTCAGTTTTTTGTTGGTGGCAGCACCAAGATTCGCTTTAGTCCCAACATACATGCAGTCAAAATGCTGAATTGTTATAAATGACAAGAATATCAGGAAAGGAAAACTTCCTTGGTCCCACTTGTTCCTCTGACATCTTCTCTGAAACAGCATTTTTTTAAATGCTTTTAGGGAGTTCAGCTTGGTACACAGAACCAAGAAGTAAGTGAGGTGGAAGTTCTCCATATTTAATTTTGACACTCTAAATTTTGGCCAGCTGAGGGCCCACTTCACAGCTTGCCTAGAGTCAGACGTCCTCTGCTATTTTTTTTTAAATGCAGCAAATTGTAGCTATTTATTTTCAGTATACAGTAAACTTCCTTGTTTAACTGGTATTTGAGTAACCAGCACTCTCAAATAACTGGCATAACTCAGAGCTGAGTAGCTCTGGTCAGGGGGCACTGGACGGGAGCATGGGGAGAGGCTCTCCCCTTTCTCTTTCACAGGGCAAACTGGCTACGATGGGTCCTCTTGTTCCCCATGGAGTCCAGATGTGATCAGGTTGTGGTGCTGGTCACAATCACAGCCATCCTCCCAGTCACCATGGGACACTCTGCTGATGCAATTTACTTCTCTGGTAGAGTTTCCTTGTTTGAAAAAGGCAGTTTTAAGAGTCCTAAGATTTGTATCCCAGATTTTCTCTTTGAAGCATGTTCTTTGATATTACGAGAGTGTAGCTGTACATAACAGATTTCTTGGTTTGTTTGCCGTGGTTACTGGATCTGTGAAGACAAGTGTGGTGGTCCATGGGCTTAGTTGTGTGTAGTTTTCCCTTGTTGAAGCTGATTATGATGTGCAGGCAGTTGATGCTGGTGCAAAAAACGTTCCAAAGAGAGTTTGGTAGAATTTTTAAATTTGGACAGCGTAACACAAACCTGACCTATTGAAAGCCCCTTTACTTAAAGTGCTTGATTATATTTTGTTTAGTTCCGTTAAAGTCCATTGTACATCAATTTCAGCTTGCCATTCTCTTCTCCCAGTGCAGTCCTGTTAAGTTTTCTTTGACCAGACTATAACCAGTTAAAGAGCCCCCTCCAAAGTGGGATTCTTGCATCCTGCTACTAACTCCTTATCTCTATCACATCAAATATAAACTTTGTCTTCACTAGCCATGCTTTCCATGGCCTATGCTCATCCTACTTATCTCATTTGCTGTCAGGATGTCAGCTTCCTTTGGGGTCCAAGATGCCAGCCTCCATGCATCACTGAGTAAATGTTCAAACAGGCACCTTTGATTTTTTTTTTTTTTCTTTTCGTCCCATGCTGGCCCATTTTGAATGAGTTCCATA
Source organism: Carettochelys insculpta (assembly GCF_033958435.1). NCBI lineage: Eukaryota > Metazoa > Chordata > Testudines > Carettochelyidae > Carettochelys > Carettochelys insculpta. The sequence continues at coordinate 43,663,481 of NC_134140.1, read as the reverse complement.
TCCATATTTGCAAAACTAAGTCAATATCTTCCTTCAAATTCCTCCTTACATGTTTTCTGTGCTGTAATATTTATTTTAAAAAAAAAAACTTGACAGCAGGTAGGCTGCTGGTATGCTGAGAACACTTCCTGTGATAATGGCCAACACTGTCTTATTGGTTATGATTCATTGCAATCAGATATCTGCAGCTGGCTCAGGTCAGCTTTTTTGGATTCTTGAGACTGTAAAATAGCAGTGTACGTATTTGGACTCAGGCTGAAACATGAGCTCTGGGACACAATGGTGGAGGAGGATGTTTGAGTGCCAACAGCTACACTGAAGTTTTACAGCCTGCAGCCTGAGTTCCATCAGCCCAAGTCAGCTGTTGTGGGCCAGCCTCTGGTATTGAACTGCAGTGCAGACATACACATTTTTTTTTCTCTTACTTCCATCTGTCTGTACCCATTTAACTCTCCAACTTGAGGTGTCTCTCACAGGACTTTTCTTGTGGTAAGCAGTTAACCACTCCAGGCACTGTCGTTTACCAGAACAGAATGTGAAGCCCCATACCCAGCTAAATTAACTGAATGCTGCCTGAGCCACTCACAGGACACACAGGCTGTGTCTACGTGGGCACAAATCTTTGAAATAGACGTATTTCGAAGATGACTAATGAGGCGCTGAATTGAATATTAAGTGCCTCATTAGCATTAGGATGCTTCCAGCCGTGGCCCTTTGAAAGCATACGGCTTGGCGTGGCTACACGGGGCTCCTTTTCGAAAGGACTCTGACCTTTCGAAATCCTCTTATTTTGATCAGTGATCAGGATAAGGGGATTTTGAAAGGTGCAGGGTCCTTTCGAAAAGGAGCCCATGTAGCCGCGCTGAGCCATGCGCTTTTGAAGCACCGTAGCCAGAAGCGTCCTAATGCCAATGAGGTGCTGAATATTCAATTCGGCGCCTCATTAGTAATCTTCAAAATACAGCTATTTTGAAGATTTGTGCCCGTGTAGACACAGCCACAGAGAAACGCACCAGTGAATCTCTCAAGTCACCAGCCTTGCACCCCCAGAATATACCATCTTTCCCTGGTCAAAAGCCTGACTAGTGTAAATTTATTACCCAGTTGTCTCCCTCCCTCCGTAAAGAGAGGGTGCACGCTCGTTTTTGTAAACTGTGCTGAGATATCCCAACTGCTTCAAGCAAAGCACACTAGTTTAATATTGAGTCTGTTCTGGTCTGGCTATGGTCTGAAGAAGCGGGTCTGTCCCACGAAAGCTCACCTAATAAACTATTTTGCTAGTCTTTAAAGTGCTACTTGACTGCTTTTTGTTTTGAAAGTGTATAGACTAGCACGGCTTCCTCTCTGTTACTAGTTTGGGTAAAATATAGAAAAGATTTATTAATTACAGAGATGTTAAGTGGTTATGAGTGGTGAGCACAAAAGGTCAGAGATATTTACCAAAGAAAATAAAAGATACGTGCATCGTCTGTCTTAAACCGTATTAGATTAGACAGTATTTGAGTGAAACAGTTTTCCTCTCCCCATTGGATGTTACAGGTAGGATGCAGTTCTTGGTACACAGGCTGATCCTTTAAGCCTCGGACCAGTCTCCTCAGTCCCAATCTTTGTCTTCCTAGCATCCCAGTTTACGTAGAGGAGGAAAAAGGAAAAAAAAAGCCACTATCCCCTATTTTATATCATTCATTCCTGTGCCTAGAAAAAATTAGTCCTAATATGTTCTGGTGGGCTTTGTTGAGGCACAGCTGCTTGCAAAGCTCTTTTACAGCATTGTAAATCCCTTTTAACTTCCCTGCTGATTGAGTTGTTTAAGACCCTCCTGGGAGTATATGACCACCTTTGTTGTCGCAGTAGAACTGGAACTAGAAGATTCTCAAAACACAGCAGCAATCCTACCACGAAATCTCCTAATTTGATATACAATTATGACATACATATTTTAACAAAACAATGAGTTTCAGCAGGTTGTGACTTTTTATGTGATATCTTTCATGGAATGATTTCTATTACATAAATCATATCTATATGGCAGGGTGATAATGAGGTTCCAAAATGTTGCTTTGAGGTGTAGAGTGCCATACTAAGTAATTGATTTTTCTTATGTAATTGGGTGGAGTGCTTAATCCATTAGCTGTTTGCATAAAAAAACTGTATCAGACTTACAAAGGTTATTTAGACACTTAAAGGAGCAGATGGGAATGTACACAGAGTTACAAAATTGCATATAAACCTCACTCACATGGCTCTGATTAAAAGTCCATGGTAGCCACAGCCCATCCTTTTCAAGGATTTGTATGAACTATATGCCTGGCTTCTGAAGAATTTACTTTTGTTTGTCATTATTTCTGCAAATATAAAATATCTAGCACTTAATTAAAATTTACATAATAAGTTTTGCTTCTAGTATAACACTTTTCTTTTCCTTTTTATAGCGGGAGATAGCCCGGAAGCTTGCAAATCCTAAGCAGCCAACAAATCCTTTCCTGGAGATGGTCAAATTTCTTTTGGAAAGAATTGCCCCAGTGCACATTGACTCAGAAGCCATTAGGTAGGCTGGGAGAGCATACTGACCCATTACTGACTTTAAAGTGGATGTTAATATCAGGAGTATCTTTCATATTAATTTACCTCGGGTACAGAATTAGCTATCTGCATTTTAAAAAAAAAAAGCTTGTTTATGTATTTTTTCTTCAGATTCATAAGTCTAGAAAAACTTGTCAATTTCTGGTATTTTTTTCAAGGGTTAGAGGTGCATATTGTTGAAACTTGAATATAAAAGGTCCTATCTGTAACTTGCCTATTTGAAGGCCTTATCTCAGGATAGTAGGCATATGTAATTTCCATGTAACTGACACTGGACACAGAATGCTATCTAATAATTGAATCAGTTACTTTTTCTTTGTGGGTTTGAGGAGGAGGAGAATTTTGGGGTTCTGTTTGTGACTTTAAGGGGCACTTGATTACAGTAATCCCTCAATGTACACAGAGGTTGCGTCCTGGGCAACCTCTGTGTACATCAAATTTTGCATAAATTGGGGTGGGTGGTTTCTGGAGAGCCCCAGAATTCCCCAGGCTGGAGAAGTCGGGGTGGGGGAAGCCATGCAGCCCCTGGCTTCTCCTAGCTGGGGGAGGCGCACAGCTGCTTGTGCCACAGTTTCTCCCAGCTGGGGGAGGATGGTAGTTTCAATTTGTGCTTAACTTGAGTTTAAAAAATATATCTTTATTTTAATTTATTTTAGCGCACTAGTAAAGCTGATGAATAAATCAATAGAGGGAACGGCTGATGATGAAGAGGAGGGTGTAAGTCCTGATACTGCCATTCGTGCAGGACTTGAACTTCTCAAGGTATTCTACCACGATATATATTAGTTTTCTTACACTGTAGTTATGGAATCCCAGCATAGCTTCAACAAATTATCAAATTTTTGGAAACAGTCTAAAAAGTCACTACATCATGAAATATGTTTTATTAAGAAGAGTAATGCAAAAGTACCAATATGCAATCTCTAGCCAAAGCCTGTTGTTTTTAGGTGTGGCTAGTCTCTGACCTTTAGCTTCTCCCTACAGGAGAGATCTAATATTGGCTAAAAAGGAGAGGCAGCTGGAAAATCCTTCCCCACTGTTAATGTCCATTTCCTCCACAGCATTTGCATTATAAAGACTGAAAATAGTGAAGTATTACAGCAGATTTTATTTAATATGAAGATTTGCTAAGAGGAATCCAAAGCATCTCTGTAATTACTCTCTGAATTTGCCCTTGTCTGTCAGTAGAAAGAGTTGCATCCTTCAGTGACTGCTAGAGATGCTGAAGGATTTAGTCAACATTTTCTGCTATAATCCATGAGACCCTCCCCTAGTACGTAGGAGCATGGAACAGTTGTCCAGTTGCATCCCACAGTAATAGTGTAACAAATAGTATTCTGATCTGTTGTAGTGGGGTCCCAGATTTTCCACCTCTAGGGGAGCTGAATCTGATAGCATTGACCTGAAGTCCTTATGGATCCAGTTGATGCAAGCACTTTATACCTACAATAATTCAAGTCAGAGGTGTCTTTCTGCATGCAACCTTGTTGCCATTTCTCTTCTTATCTATATGGGCCCAGTACATCACCACACCTTGACTTCCCTCACTATCTCAGTACTCAGTTCCATATGGAGGCTTAGGCCAGAGGGACTGCTGGAACCAGTGTAGGCATACCAGTACAATGGTGGAGAACAGGGTAATTGTGCCTAAATAGAATGTCTCCTCCAGCCAGGCTGCTTCTCAGTCTTGGAAGCAGCATCTGGGCTCTGCTAGAACTACAATTTCCTGGATCTCTTCTGGAGCCTTTGTGCTTCTGGGACTGCTTCCAGGTGGAAGATTTCAGTGGCACAAAATTATCCAGAGAGCAAAATTTCCCCTCTAAATGTGGTCAGAGGGGAGTGAAGCAGAGGGAAGGAACTGTATGAAGGAGGCCCATTCTGGTTTTCCCCTCGCACAAGGGAATCAATCACCCCAAAAGATCATAAGCCTCCAAAAATGCTTTCAAGGCATGTTGAGGGAAAGTTTAAGAAAACAGAATTTTAAATATCAGCAATACTTTATATGCACAAATTGAATTCTGTACTCAAAAGCCTGCTGCTGAATTTTCTTGGATGGTGAATTAGATCTGTAAGCAATACAATTTTGGCTCTGTGTTTAGCTTTAATGAGTTACAATGGTGTCATGCACAATTTTGCTTCTCATTAAACTCATACATTTCATTTTTGATACAGGCTTTTAAATTTCAGAGGTTTAGACCTGAAAAGTGACTCAGAGAGGAAGAATTTTGCATTTCATTTAATAAGATAGAAAAAGTTGGTAAATATCGCTAACTTCAGATGTCATAAAGCATTATGACACAATATTTCGTAATTTTAGTTTTTTAAATACCACCAACAGCATTGTAGGCTCTTAGTAAGGCATGTAAGAACCTGTCTCATATCTTCACTGATTTGTTTGCTGCATATAGATTGGGGGCGAGGGAACAAATATTTTATTTATTCATATTTTGGGTCATTTACCATAAGACTTTACAATTACATAGTCTTTACACATGCAGGTATGCTTCTTAATACAGAATAAATAATATTTACCAATATAATGTGTATTGACCATATAGTGTTATATCATTAACTACTATGTAGATTGTACAATGTCTGTTAACATCAAGATGAGGGATGGTAGGTGACAAAAGCACTGTGACTGAAGCACATTTTAGCATGTACTTATACAATTACACATTTGGATTATTTCTTAATGATGTTTAAAGTTTTTACTCGTCCAGTGTTAGCATTCCTCTTAGAAGAGGGCTAAGGAGGGAAGGGTCCTTCAGAAGAATAATATTTCGAGGACTGTCTTAGAGTGCTGTGATATGGCAGATGAACACATCTAGAAAGAATCCCAGAGAGATGAACACTCATAGATGAACATGGGAAATTAGCCATGAAATTTAAATGGCATGAGGAGTATGTGTTGTATAGCTGAAGGAGCCAAGGTTCGTAGGATGGGGGGAAAACTTTTTTTCTTCTGCATGCTCTACCTCAGGACAAGAAGCAATAGACTTATATTACTGGAAGGAGGTTTAGGTTGGACACCAGGAAATACTTCCTAATGGTCAGGATAGGAGTTATTTGAACAAATTTCTAGGGAGGTTGTGGAAACTCAGTCCTTGGAGGTTTTCAAGAGCAGGTTAAGCAAGTACCTATGAGGAATGTTTTTTGGTTACTTAGTCCTATTGTGACTGCAGAGGACTGGACTAGATGATTATTGAGATTCCTTCCAGTCCTACACATCTATGAGTCTATGAATGTGCACCTGTGTACTCTTGAGCAGAGATTTTTGTTACCAGTGTCCACAGGTCTGTGTGTGTGCCTTTGATGTTTCTGTGCTCCAGTATGAATGGGTGGGGAAAGAGCGGCAGACTCACTGCCACTCCAGTTTCTCCTGTCACTTAAAATGGCATGTACGTACATCTAATAGCTGGCTAGCCTTCTTGCTTTATATTTTTTATTTCTTTGCAGTGGGTGTAGGAAAGCCCTCATCTTCATTCTCTTATTTCATTTGGTTGATTTGCCCCCTCCCCCCCCCGGCCCTGATTTATGGGTTATACCCCAAGCTTCAGACTCTCAGAACTACCACCAGTCTTTTCCTTGCATGATGGACACTTGAGCTCCATCTACTGCTTGGGAGAAACTCGTATCCCCTTCATATGTAAGATCTGCTCATGATTTATAGGTAGATCTGAAAAACTGAAGGAGGACAGGTTATAGCTCCTGTTGATGTAGAACGTTCTGAGTTCCCAGGGTCTGAGTCACTCTTTCCACCCCCAAATTGCATTCGGTATTTATAGAGCCCTTGGGGGACTGTCACTGCTGCTGATGTTCAGAATTTCGCAGACCATAAATAAAGAAGAGATCCCATTCCCTGGAATGAAAAAATGGCAGTCACCCTCTTAGTCGGGATTTTAGGAGACCTTGCATTCCTAGCGGGTCTTTGCCCACGAAAGCTTATGCTCCAAAATATCTGTTAGTCTATTAGGTGCCACAGGACTTCTTGTTATTCCTATTTAAGTTATTGTAAGGGTTTTATCAAATTCACAATCCACTTTGATCAGTTTCCCGGATGTAGGTTTTTAAAACTCATAAATGCCGTGTTTTTAGCTATTTAAATCTGAAATTTCATAGTTTTGTAATTGTAGAGGTCATGATCCAAAAAGGTGGGTGTGCCATGTGGAAGGGGTCATAAGGTCATGGTTGAGGGGGTGTCAAGCAGGATCTTGGGGGAATCCCCTCCTCAGCCCAAAGAATGGAATTAACCCTTTCAGTACCAGTGTGGCGCTAGTGCACCCCATCATTGGGATTTGCAGTACTGTTACTCTACCTTCTTTGTCGAGTTATTGCTCCTGTGCATTCCAAGTTGGATGAGCGCTGGCACATGCTCAGTTGCCGGAAGCTTTTTTGCCCTAGCCAGTGGCCATAGGGTCAGTGTGGCACCCACTGAAGTGGTGCTGATATGGTGACCATACATGCCCCATCCGACTACCTCCCTCTCAGTTCCTTCTCTAAGGCATCTGTCAGATGGCACCATGATTTGATCATGAAGTGCAGGTATCGATGCTGGCGTGAGGCGGGAACCTGTACTCTCCGAGGCTGCCCTCATCACCAGAGGCTTTCAACACAGCACAGACCCTCTTACAGGTTACAGTGCTGGCATCAACACTGCACCGGGGTCTACATGGCCGCTGGAGGCCAGTGCTACAAGATTCCATCTCGGAAGAGAATGTGGCAAAAGCAAAAGCCGCTATTGATCCTGCTTCATTGGACTAACTGACAACGGAAGAAGAAACCTCTTCTTATTTCTAACTGCAGATCTCTTCCTCCTTGCCAGATGCAGTTGTTATGCCTCCTTAAGCATCTTATACAAATAGTTTCAAGATTTTACAAAAAAGATAGGAAGGACCTTGCAAATTCTGTTAGAGGATATATCAGAACCCCAACATGCTTTGTTAGACATCCCCCATACAATACCTCAGAGCAAAATTTCCTTGCCCAACCTGTATGGTACAGCAGTCATCAACCACAATATCATATGTGTAAATTGAATGGTGAACAAATACTGTATCCTGCTTGGAGTATTTTTTTAATTACTCTACCTCTGAATCCCAGTGGTGGAAGCCATCACGAACAAAACAGGCAACATTTATCCTGTTGAACACCATCAAACAAGGAGATGAAATAACTAGCTCTTCTGAGCTTCTAGAGTTGTTACTTGGCTTCCTTTCAATTTGTGGTAGTCAGTTTCCAACCCATGATGGCAAAATATTATTTTACATATCATTTCAAGTTCTCATTTTTTTCCTCATCTGCTACAGGACCAGAGGGAACAATTCCAGGCTCTCATAACAGAAGGTTAGATAATTGCCAAAGCATCTCCACATACCTCACTTCATGCAGCCTGTACAGCTCCATGTTCTGTGGCCGTGGTTATATACCAGGCTTTTGGGCTGCAGTCTTTTTGCCTCCACTGGGCAATACAAAATGCTCTTGGGATCTCCTCTATGGAGGACCCAAATTTGTTTAATATCGCTACAGACTAATGCCTTTATTCACTTTAGGACTTTGGGATGACACTACAATCTTTGCATCTGTACATCTCCATCAAAGAAAAAATACAGTAAATCCCAGTCAGTGCAGTGCTCTCACCCACTACTCTACCAGTCCGCCTGATTGGTCGAAACTCTCCAAAAGAAGCTTAAGTATGCTAAGAAAGAGCCATGTTCTACAGTGACTTCTGAGTTGCCAACATCCTCAAAATAACCTTTTTGACTTGTTGATTTAGGGTCAGGTGATTGCTCCTTTTGTATTTGTATCGTCTAGGGGACCCACTGTTTTTTTTATCAGGCTTCCTGCTTCTAATGTATTTATAAAACATTTTGTTATTACTTTTTGAGCTTTGGGCTAGCTGTTCCTCAAAATCTTTTTTGGCTTTCCTAATTACAGTTTTACACTTAATTTGGTAGTGTTTATGTTCCTTTCTATTTACCTCACTAGGATTTGCCTTCCACCTTTTGAAAGATGCCTTTTTATCCCTCACTGTTTGTTTTACATGGGTGTTAACCCATGGTGGCTCTTTTTTCGGTCTATTAGTATGTTTTTTAATTTGGGGTATACATTTAAGTTGGACCTCTATTATAGTGTCTTTGAGAAGCTTCCTTGCAGCTTGCAGGGTTTTTGTCCTAGTCACTCTGGCTTTTAATTTCCGTTTAACTAACCTTCTAATTTTTGCATAGTCCCCCCTTTTGAAATTAAATGCCAGAGTATTGGACTGCTGAGGTGTTCTTCCCACCACAGGAATATTAGATGTTCTTATGTTATGATCACTATTCCCAAGCAGTCCTGTAATCGTGACCTTGTGGACCAGATCATGCGCACCGCTCAGTATTAAATAGAGAATTGCCCCTCCCCTTGTGGGTTCCCATACCAGCTGCTCCAAGAAGCAGTCATTAATGGCACCGAGAAATCTTATTTCTGCATCTCGTACTGATGTGACATGTACCCAGTCAATATGGGGATAATTGAAATCCCCCATTACTATTGAGTGTTTTATTTTGGTAGCCCCTCTGCTCTTCCTTAACATTTCAATATCACTGTCACTGTCCTGATCAGGCAGTTGATAATATATCCCTACTGCTATATTCTTAGTAGAGCTTGGAATTATTGTCCAGAGTGATTCTAGGGAATGGAGGGATATGGAGATCTGCCTTCAGGATGTTTGTTTTCATACAGCCAAACATCTCTCCACAATTGTTTACCTTTATTCAATATCATTTCTACAGTACAGCAGGCCTGATTGCAAATTCTGGGCCATTAGGATAGCTGGTACATTTGTGACATCCTTAGCAAGACTACATTCCCATGTTTTCAAGCCTTCCTGAAAACCCATCTAATAAATGTGGTGAGAGACTGGAGAGATTTGGTGCAGTTCTTTGCTCATAGCAAGAATTACATGTAGTGTGTTGGGGGACCCACAGAGAGGGTCAGGTTAGCCACGAAATGTGATCTTTTCTGGAATCTTTGTTTGATCGCATTATGCTGGAGTTGAGAGTGATCAGACTGACCTACAGACTGTTGCCCCCTCACATTCATGGTCAGGCAGTCACAGTGCTGTTAAAGAACATGGTGGTAGGGAGTTGAGGTTGGTAAGGTAATCTTTTGTAGATATTTACATAAGAACATAAGAATGGCCATACTGGGTCAGACCAAAGTTCCATCCAGCCCAGTATCCTGTCTGCCGACAGTGGCCAATGCCAGGTGCCCCAGAGAAGGAGAACAGAAGACAATGATCAAGTGATTTATCTCCTGCCCTTGTTCTGAAGGCTAGGGCACCATACTTTACCCCTGGCTAATAGCCATTTATGGACCTAACCTGCAAAAATATATCGAGCTCTTTTTTAAACCCTGATAGAGTCCTGGCCTTCACAGCCTCCTCCAGCAAGGAGTTCCACAGGTTGACTGTGCGCTGTGTGAAGAAAAATTTCCTTGTATTAGTTTTGAACCTACTACCCATCAATTTCATTTGGTGTCCCCTAGTTCTTGTATTATGGGAAAAGGTAAATAACAGGTAGAACATGATGGCAGTCTACGACATCAGCAAGCAGGGAGGGGTATATTCTCTGCAATTGTGCAGAGAAGCCATCAACCTCTGGAATTTGTGTATACCTCTGGAAATTTCCCTGATTGCCATCCATCTGCCAGGGCTTCTGAACACCTTGGCAGACTCCTTTAAATCTTTCTCCGGAGAATACAAGTGGGACCTTTATGGCCCTGTGATCTCAGCCTTGTTTCTGGCAATGTGAACAAAAAGTGAAAGTAGTCCTGCTCTAGAGTGGGGTTTGCAGCCTGTGTTCTCTGAGTGACACCTTCCTTGTGTTTGCAATCTCTGTAATCAATAGGAAATTTTCCTTATGTGATCTGAGATGTTGGTTGTGGTAGACTAGGAGTTCTTAAAATCTTCCGGGGTCTCTCTCTTATCTTAAGGTCCACCCAACAGCCGCCAGTGTGTTCCACACAACAGTGGGTATCTACTCTATGTTCTCATATTTAGTCACATCCTAGTTCCTGAATGGCTTATTCAGGATCTTCCCTCCAGTGGTGAAGCCCAGGTCACCCTATGACTTTTGAGATTACTCAAATGAGGGAAAAGTGCTGCTTGCATAGGTTGGGCTATGTCTTACATAAATGCATTCAAATATTGAAAAATCCAATATTAAAAAAAAAAAGCGAATAGATGGGGAGCACTGAAAAACTAAATATTAATAAATTAATTTTAAAGTGCATCTTTGACTTGTGTTGCAAAAAAGTACCTTATGTGAAATGGCATAGACATGCTCCTGTGATTTCTCATAAAGGCTGCGTCTACACGTGCACGCTACTTCGAAGTAGCGGCAGTAACTTCGAAATAGCGCCCGTCACGTCTACACGTGTTGGGCGCTATTTCGAAGTTGAAATCGACGTTAGGCGGCGAGACGTCGAAGTCGCTAACCCCATGAGCGGATGGGAATAGCGCCCTACTTCGACGTTCAACATCGAAGTAGGGACGTGTAGACGATCCGCGTCCCGCAACATCGAAATAGCGGGGTCCTCCATGGCGGCCATCAGCTGGGGGGTTGAGAGATACTCTCTCTCCAGCCCTTGCGGGGCTCTGTGGTCACCGTGGGCAGCAGCCCTTAGCCCAGGGCTTCTGGCTGCTGCTGCTGCAGCTGGGGGTCCGTGCTGCATATACAGGGTCTGCAACTAGTTGTTGGCTCTGTGTATCTTGCACTGTTTAATGAAAGTGTGTCTGGGAGGGGCCCTTTAAGGGAGCGGCTTGCTGTTGAGTCCGCCCCGTGACCCTGTCTGCAGCTGTGCCTGGCTCCCTTATTTCGATGTGTGCTACTTTGGCGTGTAGACGTTCCCTCGCTGTGCCTATTTCGATGTTGGGCTGAGCAACGTCGAAGTTGAACATCGACGTTGCCAGCCCTGGAGGACGTGTAGACGTTATTCATCGAAATAGCCTATTTCGATGTCACAACATCGAAATAAGCTATTTCGAAGTTGGGTGCACGTGTAGACGTAGCCAAAGAAACATAAGTGGAAACCATTTTGTTTGTTAGTAATCCATTCTGCATGCGCAAAAACATTTTTTGGTTTTGCTGTGTATCTACAGGTTTTGTCTTTCACACATCCTACCTCGTTCCACTCTGCAGAGACATATGAGTCTCTCCTACAGTGCCTCAGGATGGAAGATGATAAGGTAGCTGAGGCAGCTATTCAGATTTTCAGAAACACGGGCCACAAAATAGAAACAGACCTGCCGCAGATAAGATCGTGAGTGTATTTCTTCGCATACTGGTAGTGCTTTTAACACTTAAGTCTGTCCCCTCCTTCAATCTATTCACCATGTTGCTACTAAAATAATTTTCTTCTCCTGTGGCTGTGAACGTGTATACCTTTTACCCTATCACCTTGATCCCTTTACTGGTTCCCTGTCTCTTTCCACATTTAAATTCTTTGTCCTGCCTTAATTTTTATGCATTTGTTGTAGATAATGGTATAAATGCATTTTTCAAAAAATTTCCTTACACTAGATTCTGGTTTTGACTGTACATTTTGTCTCCCATTTTAAAACAGCAACAACAAATATATTATAAAGATTTAATTGAAATGCCCAATGTTATTTCTACCTAATGCTTTCCTTCATGCAGCCTCTCCCATCTTTTTGAGATATGGAGAAAAGATAACCGCTGAAGTTCAAAAACTCTGGCTGTTATGGACCAACTTGGAAACCACTTCAAAAGATATGAAGTTCTAACAAGAACACCTGCCAGTCATTGAACAAGATTTTGCAGATGTGGTGGTAGAAACAAAGAACCATTTTTTTGCCTCTCTCACAGCAAGATAGGCATTTTAAAAAAAACTTTTTTTGTTTGTTTTTTTGAGTATAGATTTGCACCACCAGTGTGCTGGCCAGCTTCTCTTCTGCTTCTGTTGTTTCAGGCCCTCTGTAAATCAAGGTGACCTGTGAGGCAGAAACTGTGGAGGAGTCCAGGGGGCAGTTCACTGGTGGTTGGGTTCCAGAGTAGTCCAGTCTTTCACCAGTCCATCAACAGTAGTCTGTCAGTAGAAAGGAGTTCTCCCTCAGATCCTTTTGGAACTCCTCAGGTCCCTCTTGTTTCTGAGAGAGACCCTCAGAACAGGTCCTTAGCCTAGAAAAGGGAGATGAGCCCCATCAAGAAAGCAGAGGAGCCAGTGGTCAGTCTGAGACCTATGATAACATCAGGATCCTCTACCTCCACCGCAATCCCATACAGAAAACTAAGTATGTGCCTAACTACAGTTTTTTTCTAGAACCATCTGGGGTAGGCCCTTGGTGACCATGAATTCCTGGCTCGTTTAAGATAGCTCATTGTCTGTGTGGATGCTGTTTACTAAGCATCGTTAGCCTGGACAACTCCAGTACGACCACAGCAAGGAACTTAGTAGATCCCAAAAGGTTTTCACTGTGGCAGTGGAGTGATTTGTAAGGCATGTTGGTTCCAACTTTATTGGACTCATAAGGTGAAGCCATCTTGTCCCTTTCCAGGTCCCCTGCTCTCAACAGAGAGGGTAGAATCTTAATTCTCATGTGACTACAGAAAGAGGCAAGGGCCTTTTTACCGACCTCCACAGCATTGTCATCCATCCTTGCCACATACCCGACACACACAATACACACTCATGTTCAACCCACCTCATCAGCAAATAGCATGCTCCCTGACCTCCAGCATCTTTTCTTTCTGGGTGGGGTCCCTTTGGTTTCTCCTAGAGCTCCTGCTTGTGAAGATTGGGGTGGGGACACAATGGTCAGAGTCACTTTCATGGCACTGCATGACCTTTTCCAGGATTCAACCCTACTTCTCGTAATGTGCTTATTTTCGGCTCACTCTTCCCACCTTGATGTTGTCTTCATTTTTACTTCTCTCACTCGTTTTTGTACCCTGTTTCATACTGCTCTTTGTGTGGAGTGACCTTTGATTGACAGTACAGGGAGTCGTCAATCTTAATATTGTCTTGAATCTGAGCCCACTACTTTTATCTAGCTGTATACAATCAACCTCTAATAACATATTTCAAAACTTCATTTGTTATAATAATTATGGTCTGTCCCTTTTTCATCTGTTCACTGTTTCAAAAGATTATGTGATTTCTATTGTAAATTCTTTGTGGCAGAGATGGGGGGTGGGATCTCTATTTGGTATTGTGACAAAAATTGTGACATTATATCAATAGTCAAATAACATGATTCTTCTAAAACCACTGATAGTTCCGGTACTATCACAAGACAATGCAGTGATCTGACACATCCTTTGAAAGTTGGGAGTAATGCCTATTTATATTGGAGAACTCACAATTCTCCTGAATCCTTATTCACTTAATGAAACCTACTATGGAGGACTTAACTAGTTAAGAGGAAGTCATTCAGACAGACATCTGTAAATCACTAGTTTGTAATACTCTACTCACATTGTGAACGTACTTTTGTATTTATCCAGTTTTTCTACTTTTTTTTAATTGTGACTTCATGGTTCCAATGCTACAAACAATACTTTGATTTGTTCTTGCTACTTCTACGCATATTGTATGGGCTTTTATTAGTGAAATGTGAATGCTAAATAACCTAATTACTGTTGAAGTATATTGAGCTTTTTAAATATATGATACAGTTGCTAGATGAGTCAGCTGCTTACTTGCATTTGTTTCATTATTGTCCTTTCTGAACAGCTTTCAAAAGAGTTCTTGATGCTGAAGGTTTACATTCTGTGATCAGGGATCTTCATTGAGTTGAGTGAATTGTAAGAGTTCAACCTGTCAATATTAATAGAATTTTTTTGTTATGAGTATTGTATTTTGAAGTACTGTGTTTAATTTTTGCAGGACGTTAATTCCTATTTTGCATCAGAAAGCAAAGAGAGGTACTCCTCACCAAGCAAAACAGGCTGTCCACTGTATACACGCCATATTCTCAAATAAAGAAGTACAGCTTGCACAGATCTTTGAGGTATGTTTGCCAAATTGGTATTTTTATTAAATTTTGTTCAAATAATTTGGATGTCTTGTACTTTTTAAAATTTTTCAGTTAAGAACGCTTACTTCATTTTGATTGCTGTAGAATCCCATGCATAATTCAAGAGCTAGAAGACTGATTTAAACCCTTCCTTCTGAAACTCTGTGCTTAAGCTGTTTCTAATAAAACTTACAAATGCAAAGTGCAAATACATGCTCCTCCATTGTCCTCAGTGACAATGTTTGGACACTGAGTAACACTTCTAGCATACATAAAGAAAATATTCCCTCTCAGTATTCTGGCAACTATTGTGATGAAAGGGAAGTGCATGTCACTTATGTTTTGAGAGAAGGCTCTGTTCATAGATGTTTTCAAGCTTTGTCTCTTAATTCTCTCCACCTAATTATGATCATAGAATCATAGGGTTGGAAGAGACCTCAGGAGGTCGAGTCCAACCCCCACACTGAAAGCAGAACCAATCCCAACTAAACAACAAGAAGTCCTGTGGCACCTTATATTTTAACACGTGTTTTGGAGCATAAGCTTTTGTGGGCAAGGACCCGCTTCATCGGACTTTTTGTTGTTCTCAAAGATACAGACTAACACATCTACCTCTCTGATACAATCCCAACTAAATCATCCCAGCCGGGGCTCTGTCAAGCCGAAACTTAACGACCTCTAGGAAAGGAGATTCTACCATCTCCCTAGGTAATCTGTTCCAGAGCTTCGCCACACTCCTAGTGGAATAGTTTTTCCTAGTATCCAGTGGAGACCTCTCCCACCATAACTTGAAACCATTGATCCTTATTCTGTCATCTGTCACCTCTGAGAACAGCCTCTCTCTCTCCTCTTTGGAACACCGCTCCCCCCGCTTTAAATAGTTGAAGGCTCCTCTCAATCCCTCCTCCCTCTTCTGAAGACTGGATAAGTCCAAATCCCTCAGCCTCTCCTCAAAAATCATGTGCTTCAGCTCCCCTGTCATTTTGTTGTCTTCTGCTGGGCTCTCTCCAGTGCATCCACATTTCAGTAAAGGGGTCCCAGAATTGGACGTAGTACTCCAGGTGAACCCTCACCGCTGCTAAATAAAGGGGAATAATCACTTCCATAGATCTGCTGGCAGTGTTGCCTATTAATGCACACCAGTATGCCATTAGCTTTTTTGGCTATCGGGGTACTCTGTTAGCTCACATCAACTCTCTTACCTACTTTGCTATCCAGCTTCTCATCCACCATAATCACCAGGTCTTTTTCTGTAGAGCTGCTGCTTAGCCAGTTGTTTCCCACCTTGTAGTGGTGCTTGGGATTCCTCTGTCCTAAGTGCGGGACTCTGCACATGTCTTTGTTGAATCTCAGAATTCTTTTGGTGCAATACTCCTTTGTCTAGGTCTCCCTGGACCCTATCCCTACCCTCCAGCATATCAACCTTTCTTTCTAGTTTAGTGTCATCCGCAAATTTGCTGGGGGTGCAATCCACCCCCTCATCCAGGTCATTAATAAAGGCATTGAACAAAACCAGCACCAGAATTGACTCTTGGGATATCTCACTTGATACCAGGCGCCAACCAGACAGAGCTGTTGGTCACTGCCTGTTGAGCCGGATGCTCTGTTCAGCTTTTTGTCCACCTTACAGTTCATTTATCCAAGCTCTTTAGCATGCTGTCCCTGCGGTATTAAATGCTGCCTTGCATCCAAAAACTGTTCATTTTCTCTTTATGGAATACAGAGTTTCTCTTTATGGAATACAGAGTTGATAAGTGATCAGTCTCTTTACGTCTGTTCACAGGACAACTAGATTAATTTTAAAATATTACATTTCCATACAGCTGTGATATCTGGGTTTTTTTTGTTTGGTTTTTTTTTTGGTCTTTAGCCACTGCATTCATTCTAAAAATAGCTCTAAGTTCAGTGTCAGAGTAGCTCGTCTACTGAATAGGGTTAAAATGGAATGGAACCATTTGTGTTCTGTAGTCCAGCATGAAAAGTAGGTGTGTTATATGTGAACTGTAACATCTAAACAAGTGAACCAATTTACGGGAGTGCAGAGCTTCTAATATTTTGAGATCTCAGCTGGAAAATGAAGCTACTAAATTACACACACAAATTCTGGTACCAGTGTTTGAAAATTTTGGCTAAAAAATGTTACTGTGCCATTTCATTTGGGATGCTATAAAATATATATGCTATAAAAATTATATGGCTGATCTAGCTTTCCTAGTAACATGCAAAACTTCAGACAGGTTTCAAGAAATGCAGAATCAGATCTTGTTGATACAGAGGTTGGAAAATTAATCTGAATTAATGGTAGGAGCTTAAATACATTAATTAAGCCACATTAACTAATGCAGTTTCAGTTCATATCTAGAGTTAATTTAGATTAATTTCGCTGAGTGTTCCTATGTATACAAGGCCTTAGGTCCCTGGTTAGTAAAAAATTTAAAAGACTAAGCTTTTATCATTGGTATGATTTTTCATATTATAATGTTACAATTAATATAGCTATTTCTACCACTCTGTAAATTATACCGTGAAATGTTTCATAGACAAAATGTTGCCTTGGTTTTACAAAAAGATGTCATTTGGAAGGCAGGTGCAGTCAATCAGCAGCTCAGTAATGAGGTAAGTTACTTCATTAGGCTCTTCAGGCAGTGCATGTCAATTTGTAGTTCATTTTGAATTAAAATTTTTCTTCACAGCCTCTTAGCAGAAGTTTGAATGCTGATGTTCCAGAGCAACTTATAACTCCGTTAGTCTCTTTGGGCCACATTTCTATGTTAGCTCCAGACCAGTTTGCATCTCCAATGAAATCTGTGGTTGCAAATTTCATCGTGAAAGATCTCCTCATGAATGATAGGGTAAGGTTTATTTTTTAAATCCTTGCTTTTCTGTTTTGCTTATACTTATGTCTCTGTAAGCTATATACAGCTGTTAAGTTTGTGTGATTATCCCAATGAACCCTTAGTGTTCACCACAGATATATTTGCAGTACAAAGGAAAACCTGCCACAATCCTCACAGTCTCAGGGTTCAGGTTATGGGTCTAAAAATAGTAATGTAGACATTGCTGCTGAGGCTGAGCCGTATGCTCTGAAACCCAGTAGAGTCTGGGATCCAGCCTGAGCAGAAACATCTATACTGCTTTTTGTAACCTCCCAAATTATGCCCCTTGAGCCTGAGTCAGTGGACCTGGGGTCTGACATTTAGTGCTATGGTGGTTTTTTTCCCCCTTAAATATATTTATTTATTTCAGTATAGTAATAACTAGGGCTGTCAATCAATTCAAAAAAATCACCATTAATCATTAATCGCGGGTCTCGGGGGTTCCTCTGGCCCCAGCTGGGGTCCACACTACTCTCTTGGTCTGCCAGTGGGACTCTGTGCCCCAGCTGGCACCCAGACACAGGACTACCGGCGTTCTCCTGCCCTGCCCTTGAAACTGCAGGGCCAGTATGTGCTTTTTTTTCTAGAGCAGTCAATTAACAGTTGACACCTGTGATTAATGTGTTAAAAAAATTAACATGTTAAATCTCCCCTGTGTTAAGTGCAGTTGTTAACGCACGTTAATTGACAGCCCTAGCCATAACCTAAATGGATATGTTGCTACAATATGCAATAGATTTTATATATAGGAGTAAATCTAATCTTTTAAAACTTTTGCTTTAATTTTTTTGTTTTACTTTTGTTGTTTTTTTTGTTTTTTGACTCCATCTTTAAACTTGTGTAAATATCTGTAGTCAACAGGTGAGAAAAATGGGAAATTGTGGTCCCCAGATGAAGAGGTTTCCCCAGAAGTTCTAGCAAAGGTGAATATTCATTTTTATTGAGATATGCACAATATTTTAAAGAAGAGTTGAGTTTTTCGATTTGCATACTGTGGACCACTCTGAACACTACCAATAGAGAATGTTAAACGTCAGTTAATGTTGATTACGTTCATTGTTTAGAATAGCTTAAGAATGTATTAAGAGTGCTTAATTTCTGCTAAAATAAATTTGGGAGGGACAAGATGGGTAGGGCGTACCTTTTAGCAGTTTCAGTTAATGAGAAAGGGTGGCTTGTGAACTGCACAAAGCTCTTCTTCAGGTCTGTAAAAGGTATGATGACTGTCCCAGCTAAATACAAGGCCAAACAGATACTTTAGCATAAGTAGTTATCACATATTCTATTGGCAGGTTTACACTACTGTGGAAGGTCGAACTAATGTACGCAATTCTAGCTACGTTAATTACATAGCTGGACTTGATGTACCTTACTTCGGGCTTCCACACCAACTCTATTAAGGGAGGTTGAGCATCACACTATTAACTGGGTCATAGTCAAACAGCTTCACCTCCTGGCTCTGACCTCATATGTACTTTCACACACTGGAACCCTGCTTTGCTTCCCAGATCGCAGCCCATATATGTTGCTCTTCCCTTCTGCCTCCCCACATCACTACCACCAGACCCATCTCTGCTAGTGGTTCAGTTGGGGACACGGAAAAACATCTGGAGTGGGCAAGCAGAGATGCCAGCTGGCTTATGCCAGTGTGACACGTTCCATTTTCAGTGTAGGAAAATAAGGTTACCTAACATTCTAGACAATATGGCCGGAGTGCTTGGGGTGGCTATTGCGGGGTTAAGGAAAAGACCTTGTTGCAGGGGAGGGAAGGCTGGGACTTGACTTTACATACACCAAGAAATTTTGACGTTAAAAAATAATTGACTACCTCCGTTCTAAGGAGCTATTCAAGGGGTGGTGGCCCGTTAGTGCCTCTGTAGTTGTAGGACAGAGATTAGTGAATTATAGGTTGTTGTAATAAACCATAAATCCAATGTCTTTATTAAGGCCATGATTTTAATACCTAGGAAAGTTATATGAATTTTAAGCACACTAAAAATCATGATCTTATGTAACAAATCCAGTATCTTTATTATTACCACAATTTATAACCCCCCCACCCCCACCCCCTTTTTATCCTGTGATTATATGGTATTAATGGGATACTTCACCTTGAATAGTCCCTTAGAACATGGGCCTTCAATCTTTGTCTTTGAGCACTCCTTCCCAACATGGTATAAAAACTCCAAGCCTGATCATGTCTCCTGGCTTCAGCCATGGTGGAGGCAGAAGGGTGGGCTCAGGACTTTGGTTCTGTGGGGTGCAGTGCTTCAGCTATTGTGTGGGTTGCGGGAGGGGAAGGTTGGGGCTTTGAATGTTAGCCACCGCATGGGGCATGGAGTTTCAGCTAGCAAGGAGTGGAGAGGAGAGAAGAGAGAGGCAAGGGGCTAGATGCATCAGGTTTCAGCGCTGAAAGCTTTAGCACTAAGGAGAGTGCTGAGGCTTGGGATTCTCTGTGGCTCCGCTCCTGGTTTCAGCCCTGGAGGGGCACCAGGCTTCAGCCATCCCCTTGAAACTGGCTCATGGACACCTGTTTGAGAACAACTGACTTAGAATCTGTGTTAATTTATTGGCTGAACTTTCTGTTTTATCTTATACTGAGCTATGAGACTCGGGTACCTTTCTTAGAAAAAAAGTTGATCTCTTTTTACCTTGAAAGCTTGCCTCTCTTACCATAAGAAGTTGTTCCAATAAAAGATATTGCCTCATCCACATTTGCGCTTTACTGTCATGGGACAGACACCGCTACAAAGTGCATCAAACTAAAACTTTGTAACTGCTTACAGTATTGTAGTTTGTGATCATTTGTATTGTTGTAAAGTCAACAGTAATTGTGTAGTTAGGTGTCTTATCTTCTGGGTATTCAGTATTCTGAATGGTAAGTTTTGTTTTGTTTTATTCAGTTTCAAGTTACTAGTTTTTCTGGTTATAAAGGCAGTCTGTGAAACTGACGCACTGTCACATTATTGAATATGTAGGCAAACAAGGCTTAAATGATGAGCGATTGAACTCTTTTCACCCTTTTTTTACAGGGTATTTACTGTGAACCTAATTATGATTTGAGTTCAGATTATGCCACAGCTATTTTTAATAAGTCAGGAACGTTCGTGGAAGCCCACAACCAGTCCCTGACTTTAATAAATGCCCTGGAAAGTAGGAGAGCATAGTAGGAGTGCTGCTGGGGGCTGACCTCTGGAAGCTGCTGCTGCAGCAGGGATTGAGTACTGCTGGTTTGGCCTTGGAAACCAGCCACTGCTCCAGCAGCCACAGAACCAACCAGCAGCTCCTGCTCTGGCAGCCCTGGGCCTTAGAGCTCCTCCAGCTCTGCAATTGTGGAATAAGTCCCAGAAAGTCGTGCAATCTAGGAACTCTGTGAAACAATTATAGCCTTAATTATGACCATTTGAGAGGTGAACGTGTGGTTAATAAATAGCGACTTTTTATTAAGTAGGTTAGGAATGTCTCCTCCTCAGGAAGTAAAATATATAATCTATATTTTTCTGTGATCTTCTACTTTTAAATAGAATTGTCTTATTTATGCCACTATTAACAATGTTCAGTAGAATAATCCAGAGACCATTTTGTACCTCTTCATTTGTTTCCATGCAACTTCTATATCAAGTTTAACCTTTTCATTTTCACTTCCAGGGCACTGCCTGGACATTTCTTCTGTTGTCTAAGGAACATCTCTCATTACATATTATTCCTCTTTGAAGTTTGTTTTATCCCAATTCCCTTGTCTGTCTACTCCTTCAATATCCTTCTTTAAGCTCTTTATTTTGTTCTCCACTTCCCTCTCCTAGTATGTTGTGTGTTTATCCAGTCTTTGCTAAATGCTTCCTTCTAAAATCCCTTTTGAGGCAAGGAACAACATCCATTTTTGCAGCTGAATAAAAAGTTTATTACTATGTTTTGTGCCTTGTTAAAGTCTTCATTTTATGGAACCAGTAGCCTTTGTAGATTTGATTTGATAATAGTAGCTGTTTTATTTTTTTACCTCACTTGCTACTAAAATTGTCAATTTTTTCATATATTCGTCTTTAATAGGTGCAAGCAATCAAACTATTGGTACGCTGGCTCTTGGGTATGAAAAACAACCAGTCTAAATCTGCAAATTCAACACTTCGGTTATTATCAGCTATGTTGGTCAGTGAAGGAGACTTAACAGAACAGAAGAGAATCAGGTCAAATTATGTTCTTTTCTTTTTCAGACTTTCATCTATTTTGTTGTAGAATTTCGTTGAATATTGTGAAACAGACAAGCAGGGAGTATATACCTGAAGTTGATGAATGGCATAAGTATCAAAAGAATGCGTGTTGCTGCCCTCAATCTAAATTTAAAGGCAATCTAATCAGAACCGTGTAGACATTTTGATGCTTATTAGAAAAGAAATAAAAGAGAATCTCTTTTCATTATTAGAGTTGATGGTTCATTCTGGGATTCTGAGCCAGGAGTCCAGACTAGTCCTTTTGGTTTTTTTTACTGAATCCGTTAATAAGTTGCCCCATCCAGAAAATTTTAATGGGAACTCCTTCCCTTTTATGGTGGTACAAGTCTCCACTTTCTGTTGAGAGCTTCCTGCTCTTATTCTATGGAAGAAAAGAAATGAAGGCAATGAAAGTGGTGAGCAGGTTTGAGCAAGAATTGTTAAATGCTGTAATTGACTAATGTCGTTCTAGGATTAAAAGAACATGTTACTTATGAGCAGATGATCATCTGGCAAATTACAGCAAACCAGTAATTTAAGAAACCTCAGACTCTGGAATACAGTGGACCCCTGAGATACGCACACACTAGTTAATATCACTCAGAGGAGCAGGAAAACTGACCAGCGCTGCTGTGGTGGTTGGTTTCCTGGCTCCTGTCAGGGGCAGCAGGTGAGATCCTTCCCTGGTCAGTTTCCCAGCTCTGCAAGTGGAGGGAGCAGGGAGTCAGGCTGCCCAAGTTGCATGAATTTTGACTTATCCAGGATTGCACAAGAATGCAACCCCTGTGTAAGTAAGGGGTCTACTTTATATCCGTAATAATCTTGAAATACTAGAAATTACACAGTAGGGAAAAAAGTTAAAAATCACCCACTCAGTGTCAGCCTTTTATAGTCAGTATAGCAGACGATACAATTAAAACCAAAGAATCCAAACTAATTGATTCTTTGAACTTCTTATGAAGCTGGACTAATATTTTAAGGAGAAAAGATCATCATCTGCATATGATTTCTTCCTAACAAGGTTTGTTTAGATTAAGAGCCTAAAACCACATTGCTGATATCTGGTTTACAGATGTTCTTATTCACGATTTTTATTAGAGAAGTCTTGGAACACATTATACACACAAAATTGAGCGTGATTTTTTTTTCTTTTGTTTTTGTAGTAAATCAGATATGTCTCGTCTCCGACTGGCTGCTGGTAGTGCCATAATGAAGCTTGCACAGGAACCTTGTTACCATGAAATAATTACCCCAGAGCAGTTCCAGCTCTGTGCTCTTGTCATAAATGTAAGTAACTGATCTTGAGTTATGAAGTGACTGTTAATCAGACAAGATGGCAGTCCTCACCACAGAGCTCTTGTTGATGCTAAGATTTGATGTTTCCTTTTCTTCAGTGCAGCTTTCTAAAACAAAAGTTTTGAACACTTCAAATATCACAGTGTCTTTTAATCTTTTGAAAGTATGCCCCATTTACTACCCAGTTTCATATTTTTCTGTTATGTTTAAGGAACTAAGATAATTTTGTCACTTCATGTGTTTTGTGTTTGTGCTACTATAGGATGAGTGTTATCAAGTGAGGCAGATATTTGCTCAGAAGCTGCACAAGGCACTTGTGAAGTTACTGCTCCCACTGGAATACATGGCAATCTTTGCCTTGTGTGCCAAAGACCCTGTGAAAGAGAGAAGAGCACATGCCAGACAATGTTTGCTCAAAAATATCAGTATACGAAGAGAGTATATTAAACAGAATCCTATGGCTAATGGTGAGTAATATGGTAAAATGTATTTCAAGTGTAAACTTGGACTAAACTTTTACTAGAATCTCTTAAATTAAGTAGATTACCTTGTTTAGCATTTTCCACGGCATTATTTTCATAGTGATTTTTTTTTCTGACGTAATTAACTTCTATCTAGCACGTAGGTAAAAAGTTGAAAATTTTTTTATCTACGAAAATAACACCTTCAAACTCTGACTTTGCTGTTTTTTTTTCTTTTTGTAATTAGATGAAACAGCTTTTAAAGTGTTCCTGATTCATTAAAACTTGCAAGCTAATAAAGTGTGGAGATGTCAAAACTTCATTCATTTTCTAATCATACAACAACAAAACTCTGTAGGTCATTCTGCATATAAAATTAAGTTGCTTATGATGTTTGTTTTGTTATTCCAGAAAAGCTATTATCTCTGCTGCCTGAATATGTGGTACCATATATGATTCATTTACTGGCACATGATCCAGATTTCACAAAACCTCAGGATGTTGATCAGCTTCGTGATATCAAAGAGTAAGTGTTAAGTCAGTCCAGAATTACTGCAACTAGAATAATTTTTTGTCTGTGAAAATTTGAAGATGAAGCCACCATTCTTATAACAGAGAGAAAGCTGTGCTAGTCTATATACTATCGAAACAAATAAGCAGTAGAGTAACACTTTAAAAACTAACAAAATAACTTCAGGCCATTACTCCTTGTTCTGCCATCTGACACCACTGACAACAGTTTCTCACCCTCCTCTTTAGAGCTCCCGTTCAGGAAGTTGAAGGCTGCTATTAAATCACCCCTAAGTCTTCTGTTCTGTACACTAACCAAGCTCAAATCCCTCAGCTTGTCGTCTTATGTCTTGTGCTCCAGTCCCTTAATCATTTTTGTTGCCTTCCGCTGGACCTGCTCCAGCACATCCACATCCTTTATATACCGTGGGGGTCCAAAACTGGACACAGTATTCCAGATGTGGCCTCACCAGTGCTGAATAGAGGGGAACAACTGCTTCTCTAGATCTGCTCAAAATGCTCCTCCTAATGTACCCTAGTACGCCGTGAGCCTTCTTGGCTACAAGGGCACACTGTTTACTCATATCCAGCATTTCATCCACCATAACCCCTAGGTCCCATACAGCTGTATGGCTGTGATCATTAAAGATATTCTGTAGATCTGCTTTCTTAAAAGTGAATAACTGAACTTGGAAAGAAAGCAACAGTTCAGTGCTCTGTTCTGATAGTTGAAGTAGCAAAAGACATTTCACTGCAAGATGATAATTTAATAAATGTAGGGTATTTTTTAATGAAATTGATCGTTTTAGAGCTACTTGCTCAGGCCCATTTAACTCTCAGAAAGTGATACAAGGACAGTGATTATAAGTGCACAGTGTTACAAGCTGTAGATAACTTTTAGTGCTACTTGAAGAGCTCTGCTTTGTAGAAGTGGAGTATTTTGTAATATAACATTGCTTGTTCTCATTCTCAGTTCAATTACAGTTCTGTTTCCCTGGAATATTTGTGATATTCCCCAAAAAGTTAACACCTTTGAATTTATTATGTAGTATGCACACAAATATTTATAGTTTTTGAAATAACCAATTTATAATTTGTAAATGCAAAATGACACTAGTGAGATCATGCTGCTGCTTCATCTTTAATGTGTGTGTGTGTTTGTGTGTGTTGTAAGTAACTCACCAGTATGTTATGATAGTATGATGTGTTTCTCTCTAATTCTTGTTGTACTTAATTAAGGCAGACTGATGACCTCTTAATATTTTTAGCATAATTTGTTATACAGCATTACCCCATTTATCTTTTTCACTGGTTCCTACTCTGTACCTTCTCCTGCATCATCTCATACTTGAAATAGCTTTCCTGCTTCTTTTGAAATATATCCCATGTTCTTGAAATACACCATGCTTTCACTGTCTCTCTTCAAGGAATTTTTAAAAACATGTGCATTCCAGCTGTCATGTCTCCTCCCTACTCTTAGGTATATTTTGCTTTTCCCGTTTCTTTCTATTTATGCCTTGAGACTGTAAGACCTTTAGGACAAAGACTTTGTGGTACTGGCCTTCTGCAGTAAAGCATGTTATAGCTGTCTGGCACTGTAGTAATAATAAAAAGTATTTGACTGGTATAAATAGCCCAACCCACTCATCAAGGAAGAAGTGAATGAGTTGGACTTTTTCTATAGGTCTTGATTGAATCCCTTCCACTGAAACAATTGCCATAAAATTAATTTTTCATTCTAGTGTAGTATATAATTCACTCAAGTTGAACAAAAACCCCACTGAAGTCAATCCAGAATAGTTAGTTAGTTAATTGTGTGAGTGTGGTCTCAAATTAACTTGATATTTTAAGACCTGTTAAATTTATTTTATGTGTGTTTATTTAAAATGGGTTGGTGATGGTAATTTAAAGCAGATGCGCAGTTTACAGATCCTACAATGTTAAGTTTATGTGGAACTATAGTGCAGTGCCCCATGTTACACATGAAGATCTCTATTTCTATCTTATCTGTCTTATCCAAAAGGCTGAGAAGTGATACAGTTCAGCTACAATTTAAGACAGTTCTCAGAGAGATCACCGTGTTAGTCTGTGTCCACAAAAACAACAAGGATTCCTGTGGCAACTTTAAAAGCTTATGCCCAGATAAATCTGTTAGTCTTTGTTGGCAAAAACCCACTTTACAACTGACAAATAGTTTGATGCCCAAATAAATCTTAGTCTTTGAAGTGTCATAGGACTCCTAATTGTTAAGACAGTTCTGTTGTAGCTAATAGAGCTAATGGACAATGTTTCTGAAGATTTTGCCGTTTCTACTCCACACATGATGATCCCAATATCAAACATGTATTTGGTTATTTATATTTCGTTAGGTGCCTATGGTTCATGCTTGAGGTTTTAATGACGAAGAATGAGAACAACAGCCATGCCTTCATGAAAAAGATGGCAGAAAATATCAAGCTAACCCGAGATGCACAGTCTCCTGATGAGCCTAAGGCAAATGAAGTAAGTAATTTAATTCACTTGAGGAGTGCTGGTTGGGAGCAGAAGGGATTTGCAGTCAAATGTACAAGAAGACGTACAAGATGTTAGATAGTACAAAACCAGAAATATTTATTGTCCTCTAGAGAGAACATTAGTTGTGAGCAGTGCTGGTTCTGTTTGTTTGTTTGTTTTTTAAAAAAAAGAGTAGCTGGTATTTAGTCACCCCTCTCCCACCTCTACCCCAGCCAATCCCATGCCTGGGGTTGCCAAAGTAAGTAGCGGTTTAAAAGAAAAAAAAAACAAAAGCAAAAAACACTGGTTGTAAGTAATGTACATGCATTATTTATTCTAGTTTTAAAAATAACTCAATTTAAGCACAGAAGTTAGCTAAGTTGAATAAATTTTTCAGTGTTGATTGCTTCACTGCAGCCATGAACTTTTAATTTAATGAAGATGTCAATTTCTTCTTTTTGGGGAAATAAGGTTATATATGTAACTACTATGAGTATTTACTGCTGAAATAAGAAAGTGGATTGTTTGAGCAACAGTCCATAGACTATGTATATGTGCATCTAAGCTAGTTTTCAGTATGCGTTCCAGAGTATGTATAGAAAATAAACTGGCAACTACAGAGAGGGTCACAATATAATGGGGGAACAGTGTATGCTGTTAATTCTTTAAATGTAAAATATGTTCTTAATAGCTAATACAGTATTTTTTTCCTCATTGATAATACATTTTAAAGTACATTCTCACTACTCCTATGACAATTATAAATAATACCTAAAGAACTGTTTCCCTTTTTCCCCTCAGAAACTCTATACAGTATGTGATGTAGCACTATGTGTAATCAACAGCAAAAGTGCTTTATGTAATGCAGATTCGCCAAAGGATCCTGTATTGCCAACCAAATTTTTTACACAACCTGAAAAGGTAATTTTGCTAATTAATTTTCTGAGTAACACAAATACTTAGTTAACTTTCAATGCTGCATCATAATTTAAAATATGGACTTGGGAGAAAAGCTTGTATCCATTTACATAGCAGAAATTGTTTGCTCAACCATCTGTCCATCTTGAGCAAATGCAGCGAAAGTTGTTCATAACCAGATGATAGTTATTTAAAGTACTGACGTTTTAATTGACATTGACAAGACATTGCATTAAGTAGCTGTGTGTCTGCCAGGAGACAGAAATGAAAAAAGCCAAAACACAGAAGAGAGAGAAATGGAATGCAAACTTGGCAAAAAGTAGAGAGCAAAAATGGATAGATCAATGATAAAATTTTAAAACATCCTACTTATATTTAATTCTGATAAATGTTTGGCCTAGTGCATTTACTTTTTTTTAAAAAATCCTTTTAATGTAACTTTAGCATCTTGTGAATTAAAACTTCCTTGGACAACCTCACTATTATCAGTAGACCACTTTATCGCTACAATAACCAGGACAGAAATTACTGAAGTGGAGCCAAATGAATTCTACAAGATAGATTTTAATTTCTGGTTGTGCAAGAGAGAATACAGTTCAAAATTTCCAGTACTGTTGAGTGTTACATAAATGGAGAACCCTGCCAGAGGCTGGTGTTTCAAACTTTAAATGATGTAACTTAGTGGTTTACTTACATTATTGTGGAGTCTTAAATTACTACAATAATGCAGGCCTGTAGATAGATAGATGTGCACTATGATTGAGTAAATAGTTTATTTTCATGATCAAAAGGAAATAAGATTACAACTTTTTTTTATAAAGACTACTTCTCATTAGTCTTCTGAAACAAATAATGTGCTAGATACAACATATAGAACGGAGAGATCACTTTTGCTTATCTTCAACTTAATACCAAAAATTGGAAATCAGGAATTGAAGTGTGTGGTTGCTGAGTACAAAACTGCATTTCTGAATAAAAATTTTATTGTGCTTTATTCGATTAAGTTTGTCACTAGGAAACAATAAAATTTAGGTAGATTTTCTGAAAATTGGAATGGCCACAATATTATTTGATTAGAGCAGCTTATGTGAGAAAAATCATTCACCTTGACACAGAAACAAAACAATATATTGGATGACACAAATGCAGATTTAATTTCTTTCCCTTTTTCCCCACACAGGACTTCTGTAATGACAGGAATTATATTACAGAAGAGACAAGGGTTCTTCTTTTGACGGGAAAGGTACTATATGTTAATTTATTAAAATACCTTTGCATGTATGACAGAGATTAATAGGCATTCCCATTTTTCATTTTAAGAGAAATAAGATTCAGGGCAGCATTTTTAAAAGTGTAGTACCAAGTTTGTTTGCAATTTTATTTATTAATGGTTATACATAGGTGTGAGAACTGTAAATTGCTTTACTGGAAGGTTCAACAAATGCCTTTAATTTGTTAATATTTTGCCAAGGGACTCCAGGGTCCAGGTTGCTGTCCTTGCACTGTCCATCTTGTACACTGACAAAAATCTGTGTGAAAAAAATAGTAATTGGTTGTATAATTGCAGGGCGTCTCATAATTTGTACACATAGGAGCACAGAAGCAAGGCTGTAAGTGCTTAATTTTGGCATTTAGTTATGGAGGCCTTGATTTTTTGTAATCTAATAAAATGTAAATATAGTGAGAACAGCATCATTCACACATTTCTCATGTAAATACTATCTTACGTACTCTCTTCCATGTACTATGTAGTATTACATAATTTACTGTGAATTTTTCTTGGAATCAGAAAAATAGTTTTATGGTATTTGTGTACACGATGAAGTTGTGTAATACAACCTACGTTTGAAATTTATATAGTTCTCAAATATGATTTTGTATTTTAAAATATTTTTAAAAATTGTTGCTGTTTTTTAATTCCTGTTTGTATACCTTTAAAAAAACTTGACTAAATCTCTGTGCATTTTAGCCAAAGCCAACTGGTGTATTAGGTGCCGTAAACAAACCATTATCTGCAACTGGAAGGAGACCTTATATTAGAAGCACAGGATCAGAGACTGGAAGCAATATTAGTGTAAACTCAGAGCTGAGCTCTCCTGCAGGAAACAGATCAAGGTACATGGGGTTTTTGGTTGGTTGTTTTTTTTGCAGATAATTACAGCATTTTATACTGTATAGTTCCATGTTTAAGAAATGAACATTTTGTTTGTATGTCATTTTACTTTGCTGGATTTGAACAATCAGGAAGTGAAACTTTGCAGTATTTTATCCCTATGACCCAAAGTTCTTTATTGGCACCTTTATGATCTTCTTTTTTTTTTTTTTTTAAATAACAGTCAGGATAATTAACACATTGAGAGGTTGTGAGCTGTGTGGGATCCTACAGCAACTCAGTGTCATAGATAGGACTAGAATCTGACTGTCCTAACTCCTTGCCCAGTTTTCAGTGAACCAAACCACAGATACGACTCTACATAATTAATGTAGGACCTTGTATCATGTAGATCATCATGGAATCTGAGCAGCTTGGGCTAACATTTATCAATCTCACTAAGAGAATTTTCTTCAAGTGATTGCTCCTGTTCATTCCAGTATACATGTTCGCATGTCATGTGCATGGTCATCATAAGACTTTTTTTTTCCTAGCAGTACCTGTCAGGTTGGCTGTGGGGGTCCCCTGTGGCGACCTGTGCTGAGCAGGGCAGCTAAGTGCAGTATATGTAGAAGGTTTAAACCATGAACTAAGCTCCTTGTAATGGAGTCTGCACTTTGGCCACAGCCTGGAGTTGGCCTCCTCCCCTTTGGTGTGCAGCACGCCAGCCTCGGTGCTACACCATGCTGACTGGCGAGAGCATCGACGCTGCTGCCCTAGGCACCGGACAGGCTCCTGTGTTCAACACAAGTCCCTCTCTCAGGATCCAAAGAAGAAAAGGAGGACAGAGGGCACTATCCCTCTCGGAAGTCAGACAAGACCCTGGATGTGGCCTGCACGGCGAGATCACTGGTTAAGGTGGGTGCTTTGACCCTGGCACCATTGACTCCGGTACCATTGGTCTTCCCAGAGCCAGTAGTAATGGATAGAAACCTGCACCTTACCTCCACACTGGATATCTTTGAGGCTGCACAGGACAACATTGAAATTAGAGCACTGATTCCCTTCAATCCACAGCTACCATGGCCAGCAGCACTAGCAGCACCAGACCTGGCCTCAGAGCCATTTCAGGGCACAGACCTGGCACTGTCACCTGCATCTTTCTCCTCGGCCCAGTGGCACCTCGACAGTCATGCATCCAGCACCAGCATCAGGGCATCTGGCACCATTTCTGGCATGCCCCTTACTCTTTGCTGACAGCTCAAGGGATGCCTCCTGCTTTGCTATCACTGAGGGAAGCCAGCAGCAATGGGTCAGCATGAGGGCACCAATTCCTGGCACGATCAAGCTCCACTCCCCCATGGTCAGTGTCAGCATATTCCTCCACCTTATCTGCATCCAGAAGCTTGAGAAATTGTTCTCACTCTTGGCACTAGCACCCAGACTGATTAGCATCAGTACAGTCCCTGCCCCTGCAGTGGCAGGCATCTATGCAATGGTCCTTTTGGACCTTGAGGGTGTACCACCAGAGCCAAGGGTAAAGTATCATGGACTGCCTCAGTGGTATCATCGACCTGAGCCATGCCATTGGCCTCTCTATTAGCCCCAGCTCCTCCCCCATTGCTGGAGTTGTCTGTGGCTCTTGATGAGCCAACCACTGCAGTGCCCTCTTTAATCCCCTCCCTCAGGACCAGACTCAGGAGATGGACATCTCCAGTGACTCTCAGCGGCAGGAGGACCTGGCTGTTCTTAGAGCTTCCTCATCTTCGTCTCCAGACAAGGCGATGACAGGTACCTCTCTTGTCATCCCTTTCTGTGGACTTAGGCTCATCAGTGAATGCTGCAGAGGATGGGCCCAGGTCTCAATCTCCAGGCCGAAGAGGTGGTGGAGTTGTTGTGCATGTGCTGGCTTCCAGCATCACCTGTGGGGCAAGTGCATATTGATCCAGACCAACAATATGAAGTGATGTTTTATATCAATAGACAATGTGGTGCTCTCTCCTCTCCCCTGTGCTGGGGAGCTCTCAGTCTCTGGGACTTCTGCGTTCACCACACCATACTACCACAGGCCTCACATCTTCCGGGCTCCCAGAACAGCCTCATGAGTCACCTTAGCTGACCTTCTCAGCCACGCGAATGGTCCCTCAAGGCAGACGTGGTCCTCTAAATCTTCAAGTGCTGAGATCATCCCCAGACAGATCTGTTTGCAACCCGCCACAACAGGAAGTGCAACCTATTCTGCTCAATCTAGGGACACAGCCGGGGGTCCCTGGCCTATGCTTTCTAATTATCCTGGATGGAGCAGTTCCTCTAGGCCTTTCCTCTGTTTCATCTTCTGCATGGGGCCTGTCACAAAAATCATCAGGACAGGGCCTTGGTCATATTGATGGCCTAGAGAGCACTGGTTCACCATACTACCCTCCCTCTCAGTTGCCATGCCAATAACACTTCCCTTGCTTTTGGATCTGATAAATTCAGGATTGTGGCCAACTACTGTGCTCAGACTCAGTTAGGGAAGTTCTTCTGGGCAGCCGTAAACCTTCGAAGAGGTATCAAGGTGTGCTACAACTTGGCCAAGATTCCAGTCCTGCCACTCTCACCGTGCACTTCAAGAGGGCACAGGTCTCTTCAGCAGCCTACCTGGTTCAGGTCCCAGGACATCTACAGGGCAGCAACATGGTCTTCCTTCTATACCTTCACAGGCATTATACAACAGACGTTCATCAGAGTGGTTCTTCAGTCTGGCACCAGATGAGGTCTGATCCCTTCTGCACTCAAATTGCTGGTAAGTCACATATTGGAATACACAGGAGCAAACACTTGAAAAAGAAAAAGTGGTTACTCACGCTTGTAACTGTTGTTCTTTGAAATGTGTCGCTCCTCTCCATTCCAGACCCTCCTGTCTGCACTCTGTCAGACTGTTCCTGCAAGGGTCAGGTCGGCAGTTGGGGGTGGGGGTGTGGGGCGCGCGCGCACCTGGAGGGGGGAACGCAAGTATCACTGAAGGGCAGGGGTGGAAGGCTGTGAGCCTTGTTGGCCCTGGGAGTCCTTCCTTCCCTAGGTCTGGGGTCCGCAGCAGGACTGAGACGGCACAGGCTACATGGGCAGGTAGGCCCGTGGGAGGGCTGTGGTGGAGTCTGGCTCAGTAGGGGGGTGGCAGAGGGGATGAGAAGGCAGGCCACATTCGCCACATGCTCCCAGAGGATGCTGGTTGTGCCCTCCAGGTTGTCCAGGAGTCTGTCCCATACTGCCCTATGCCAAGCCATGTCAGCCTTCTCCAGCCAAAGGCATCATTCAGCCACCTCAGCCTGTCAGTGGCTGCTGGTGTCATCCCTTGACCATCCCCAAGGTCTCCAGCCACAGGTCTGCCATGGTGCTGCTGGAAGGTGTGGCTGGTCCCACTCCACCATCTGTGTGTGTGGGGGTGGGGTGGGTGTCTGGGATGACTGAGGACATGGGAGTCTCCCAGCCCTCTGATGGTGCAGCTGTACGGAGAGATGGGTGGTGTATCAATCCCTCATCACATCTCTGAGGGCCACGCCCCTCAGAGCACCACCCCACCCCTCCCCAGGCAGCTTCTCCTGTCCAAAGGCATGGTAGCCATGGTGTATTGCAAGTGCGAAGAGGTCTCCTGCCCATGTGGGGGCTGTCCCCAGGTGCATTCTTGCCCCACTTACCTTTCGCCGCATGTGTGGCTTCCGGCGTTGTACACGTGTTGCCGAGTGCTGTGTTGCCGGCGGCCGTCATGACATGCCGGGGCCACAGCCAGAAGGGATGTGTCCTGGCCAGGACCAGTGAGCATGTGTATGGCCTCCGGCAGTTGTGTTGTCCTTTCATGGTGGGGTATGTGCGCCACCGGATACTTGCTAGATGATCCCTCGCTGAGATCTGGCGATGCCTAGCTCCCAGTCACCCAGCTGGATGACCAGGAGGGCATATCTATGACAAGGTCCCCCTTGTCGCTGGATCACTCCATGGAGTGGTACAGCTCCTAGCCTTGGCTCACTGGTTCCGGCTCCTCCTGGGCCTCTGCCTCTGGCTTCTCTGCTGATGTGTGGAGGGTAACAGGTGGGAACTGTCCCAGGATGACCCAGAGCTCCCTGTAATAGGGGCAGGTTGCTCACCATGTGGGGTGTCTAACCTGCAGTGAGGTCTGGGAGGGCATGCTGTGCCTGGCTCATGGTCTGTCTGCAGCCCTCACACTCTCAGCTTCCTGCCATGGGGGCTCTGGGTCTGTACAGCTTTAAGGGCAGCCAGATGCTGTGATCATAGAGCCCCATTGCTGCTGGCCTGGGTGTCTCCGTGCTCCAGCTAGCTGGCACCATAGAGGCCTCCTCCTTCGAAAGAGCTGGCCATGGAGCATCCGCAAGTATATTCTTTTGAAAGGGGTGTTCTTCCTAAAATGGGATCGGGGTAGGGATTTCGAAATCTGCACTGTGTTCCTTCCAAAAGAATTCATTTTGTGCTCTTTCAAAAGAGGGCCAGAATTTCCGAATGTATTTGCACGTGTAGACCCAGGTTTATTGTTGATTAGACACCATGATAAATCTTAATCCTTTCATATTAGAAATGTGGGCTATAGAATGTAGTTAGAGTAAAATATTCTTGTTCGTGGTATATTAATGTATTTTCAGATGTTAAAATATTAGAAACAAGTAGCTACTGTGTTCAGTCACATACCATCAGAACGAAGGGTCATGTGGCACCTTACAGACTAACAGAAAAGTTTTGAGCATGAGCTTTCGTGAGCAAAGACTCACTTCATCAGATGCTGCTCACGAAAGCTCATGCTCAAAACTTTTCTGTTAGTCTATAAGGTGCCACAGAGCCCTTCGTTGCTGTTGCAGATCCAGACTAACATGGCTACCACTCTGATACCGTCAGAATACATTTATAAATTGTTTTTATTATATCTAATGCACACACTGTACATAAGAAAAAATGGTCACTCACCTTTGTAACTGTTGCTAATAAGATGGGACAGGAAGATGATGATTTATTTTCTAATGTATATGGAGAGAGATTATGAAAGGAGAGGAGTCGTTCCTCGTTTCCCCTCTGGGTTCCTGCCACTGGGGCTGCCAGAGGGGCAGTGGGGGCTCTGGCTTCCAGCCCCATGCTGCCTTGTAGCTGTCGGGAGTGCTGACTCCACTCAGAAAAAAAGGTGACACGTATAGTCACAAAAAAGCACTAGTAAAAGACATTGAAGGGCCTAACTCCCACTGTTTTATTTATTTGTTTTGGAGGGTTTTTTTTGTTTTGTTTTTTAAGAAACTTGTTTCATAAAAAGAGGGAGAGAGGTGCCTTCATAATTAATTAATTTGATAGCCTAAATAGTTAAAGTCAAGTACAATCAAAGATTCAGTAGTTTCATAAAATTGGAGGGGAGTATCACTTCTGTAACAGTATTGAATGTGTCCCACAGCTAGGGCAAAACTTGGATGGTACACATACTAATGTCGTTGAATATTCTTACATACTATGAATACTTCAAATATTACATACTATGGTATGTTTTGTGAAAAAAAATCTCCCTTCCTTGAACATCTGTGTGCAAATTCCTGGTCCTGATTGATTGATTTTTTTCTCTCTTCCAAACTGGTGATACCACATTTGAATGGAAGTAATATTTGCCTGTATGGGAAACATTCTGATAAGGGGAGTATAAAAGTGAAAGCTTTTTTTCTGCTTTACTCTGTGCTTCTGGCTGTGTGTGTGGATTTGAGTAAAGAAACGATTACATATGTGATTTTTTTTTTTTTTTATTTAAATTTCTCTCACAGGGAACAGAGTTCAGACATATCAGAAACTGGGGTCAGTGAAAATGATGAAAATCCAGTGCGGATTATTTCAGTGACACCAGCAAAGACAGAACCTGTGAAAAATAAGGTAGCTTTCGTATTTTTAAAAGTGAACACTTATCTTGATATCAAGCTAATCTTGCATAGACTTTCATTTAGTACATACCAGTGTTTCCTAGATTGTCTCTGAAGGAATTGATGCCTCATCTCATTCACTATAATTTATCTCATTTCCTTTGTCAATCCATAAAAAGACAGCTTATTCTCAGAACTAATGATTTCTGCAGGTAAATGGATAGATGGCATGTGTTTTCAAACAGTATTAACTAGTGAGGAGAGGTCTTCCTATTTTTTGAAATATTAATTGAGGTGGAAGGGGGAATGATGGAATTGTCATGTTTCCTTCTTACCTATTTTTGTCACAGTTTTAATTCTGTTTTAAGATGAAGTTATGTCCAGTGTGTTTGACTGGTTTACTTGCCTACCCTGCTAGACCTACCTACCTACCTACCATGTTAAATATGCGGTCAGCAATTGCACTCAATTAAATAAAATCACGATAAATGAGATGTAACACATGTTGTAGAGATGCTCAGTCTTTGGTGATTTTCCTGTTAGTGATTGTTGAAGGGAGAGAGGAATATGCACAAGAGTTAAGTAAAGAGTATTCTTCTTTGAATGCTTGCTCTTGTCAATTCCATTTTAGGTGTTTGAATGCCTGCATACACATTTGCTGCAGATTTTGCATGAGTGGTATCCATAGGGCTGACCATGTCTTTCCCTGGAGTGACACTTTGATGCAGTAGCGTATTAGGCACCACTTGCCCTTCATCCTCGCAATTCCTTCTTACTGTCCGTGATGGTTAAGCAGAGCGCCTTTTCTTATGCAGCAAGAGCTAGTGGTGTCTCATGCCTTAGAGCCTTTGTACGTAACTTGTTAATAATGTTAATAGGGTAATTGTTAAGTATAGTTGTTGGCTAGTAGTTAATTTTGGCTGGGATGTTGTCTCCTGTTTGCCTGATGTAAAGTCAGGCTCAGTATGCAGGCAAGCCAGTGTCAATCAGTGATCCACACAACAGTTATCTCAAGTGTCTGGAAGAGAGCCACAGAAAGGACGAGTGTTGTACTTGTAAAACTTTCACCCTCATGTCCAGAAATAATGGTGTATCTACTGGAGGGCTCTCTTAATAGAGATGTTCTCTGTTCCATGCTGGAATAATCTTTGTCTGACCCCAGGCCAAATGGTCTTGGTGTAAAGTGCGTCATTGGCACTGCACTTAGCCTGGCAGCAGTTTTCTTCAGCTCTTCCTAGGAAGCAGCAAAAGCAGAGACCTTTAGTACTGAAGAACCAAGGACCTATGTACAAAGAACTTACGTTAAGCCATGTGCCCACCATGAGGTTCCAAGGAGTTAGTGCTGCTGTTGGACTCCTGAGAATGGTCAGGTGTGCACCCCTCATCCCAGGTAGCGGTAAGAGATCCCAGGCTATAGCTGGCCTTCAGTGCCCAAAACGGTTCCAGCATCTGAAGACTAGAGATGACTGTCCTCACAGGTGCTGGACCAGGGGGCTGAAGTTGCTGTGCCTCTGGGGTGCAGCAGCATAGACTGATGGAAAACTCTTGGTCACTGAACGACAGGTGCAGGGTCAGCTCCTTCACTGTGACCTTGGTTTTCAGCACCATGACCCAGCTCACTGGTCAGAAAGCCTTGATCCCCAGTGAAGTCCTTGCTAATCTGATGTGAGACTCCTGAGTCAGGGCATCATTTGCCATACCACAGGTATTGGCCAGCTCACCCAGGTGCTGGTCTCCTTGACATCAGTTGACATTCTGGGAGATTGTTCGGGATCTTGGCACCTATCTTGTTCACTCCTGATACCAGTCCTTGGCCAGGCAGCACTATTCACCCAATCGTTTACCTACCAAATTCAGCAGACTGTCCCAGACATCAAGGGACTTTAAACTGTGGAACTCCCTTCATAAGTTCATGGAGACTCTCCCACAGGATTGTGTCCAAGAGTTTGCCTCATTGTTGAGTGAATAAAGAGTTCTCCACATGAACTGGGATGCAATGGATTCTGCTGTCAGGGTGATTGTGTTGCAGTGGCCATGTATATCAACTCATAGTTGCAAGCTTCTGGATTGTCTCAAGAGATGCAGACAACAATCCAGGACATGCCATTTGAGGGTTCTGGGCTCTTTTCTGTGCTTACTGACTTCAAGCTCCATGAGTTCAAAGATTCCCAAGCTATCCTGTGTTCCCTACATCTGCACGTCCCTCAGCTGTCCAGGAAGCCATTCTACCCTCCCATTTGCAACAGTCTTGGACCTCAGGGATTCCCAGATTTGGCTCCTGCTAGAAGGGTAAGAGACCGAAGTGACGCTACCCATCCTCCGCCAATCTGCGTATGTACAGCAGGACCCTCCCAGAAGTCAGGGAGGCCAGAAGCAGTTATTTTGAGCATGTGCCAGAGGAAAGCAACCCAGCCTATGCAGCTGATCCAGCCATATCTTTCCTCAAACTCTTCTGCCATTTCCAGTCAGCCTGGTCCATTGTCACCTTGGAGTTCTGGGTATTAGATGCAGTTTCTTCAGGCAATCCTCCTCAGTTTGCTGCTGACTACCCAGTCTGTCCCCCTTTCCCATCCTCCTTTGGGGCACCTCAGATGAGTAACCCCCTCCATCTGAGAGCAGTGGAAGAGATTCTTTGGAGCATGGAAAACAGGGGATTCTACTCCCACTGTGTGCTAATTCCCAAGGCAAAAGGGAGCCTCAGAACCATAATGGACCTGTGTCATTTCAACAAATCGCTCAAGAGGCTCAAATCTCCCTTTTGTGGAGCTGGGAGACTGGTATATTGCCTTCTGTTTGAATGATGCATACTTCTGTATCTCTTCTCTTTCCAGGGCATATTGATTCTCCCGCTTCATATTGAGTGGGCACCATTTTCTATTTACAGCAATACGCTACATAGCGCTGGTGGCTGCTTAGTAATATCTCAAGGAGTCCAGATAAACCCATACCTCAACAATTGGCCAAACAAAGGGCTGTGTCTAAAGCAGCAAAGGGATCTCAGCCTGATATGTTTCACCTGCCATGATCTGGAATTAATAGTAAACAACAGAAAGTCAACCCTAACACTTAACCCCAGTCATTACAGTTACTAGAATTCATCGGAGTGGTCTTCTACTCCTGAGCCAGAACCTTCCTCTCCGAGGTTCAGTTCAGTTCTGGGCGAGCCTGCAGACCCACCCACCCACCCACCCATGCTACGGCATGTACTTGCCTGATCTGACATGCATGTCTCTGCCTCAGGCCCCTTCAGACATGGCATGGACAAGATAGATAGCCTGAATCCGGAGTGAAGTACTCTTCTCCTTTACTTCATGGCAGAATCCCACAGCAGTGATGGAAAGAGTCCTTTTGCGGTAACCTCCTCGATAATTCTCGTCTCCAGTGCCTTTCACCTGGGGAGAAGGAGCACATCTGGATGGTCTCAGCCCTCAAAGTCACTGGTCCAGTCCTGTTCATGCCCTTCCTATCAATATGAGAGCGCTCAGGGCAGTTTGTGGGGCCTGCAAAGCCTTTTCACCTCAGATTCAAGATAGAATGGTTAAGATAATGGCCATCTTCTTCTATATCAACATGCAGGGCGGAGCCAGGTCATCTGCCCTATGCCAAGAAGCCCTGTGGCTTTGTCTGCAACACTACGTGTATTTTGTGGCAGCTCACCTTCTACAGTGAACCAAGAATGCTCTCGTGCACCACCTCAGCAGGACATTCTCATTTCTCCACGAATGATCCTGTTACTCAGAGTTGGTCAGTTCCTTCTTCCACAAATGGAGAACTCCCCAGGTGGACCTGTTTGCATCCAGACACAACAGGAAATACTAAATCTTCTCAACTGGGGACATGGACAGAGGATTTCTCTCAAACACTTTTCTATTCCTGAAGTCTGGAATTCTAATGTATTCGCCCATCCCCCCCACTGTAGTACTTGCTAGGATGTTCACAAAGATCAGATAGGACAGAGTGGATTTCCTGCTATGGCAGCTCACATGATCGCCCCTCCCCCACTTTGACTCTGAGACTCTGTGCTCTCTCCTCCTTTCTTGAAGGTTGCAATTAAGAATTGTCATGACATCAGCCCACTGAGTGAGAGAGATTCAGGCACTCATTTCAGCAAACCATGTTTAGCAGTTCCATTAGGAGTCTGAAGGACTCTAGCCTTCTACATTGACAGAACCAGGTCATTTTGTAAGCCAACAGAATTATTCATTGCAGTGGCAGACAGAATGAAAGAATCCTCTGAAAGAATTTCTTCTTGGCTCATGGCCTGCAAGTGAAGGTGCCACTTCTGGCAATTGTCACTGCCTATTCTACCAGTGCACAGGCCTCCTCCAAAGCCCTTCTGGATTACGTGCCTATACAGGACATCTGCAGAGCAGTCGTCATAGTTTTATGTCCCGCTGTGTGTTGACCCAGCAGACCTGGAATGATGCCAGCTTTGGCAGGGCTGTACTGCAAACCTCTAAACTTTGAACTCCGAGCCAACCTCCAAAGATACTGCCCATGAATCATCTAAAATGGAATTGACAAGAGCTAGTGCTTGAAGGAAAAAAACAGTTACCTACTTTTCATAACTGTTATTCTTCAAGATGTGTTACTCATGTCCATTCCATTCTTAAACTTCCTACCCTGCAGTTGGACTTACGAAGAATAAGTAACTGAGAGGGCACAAGGCCAGTAGCACCTAATATATTTCTGCATGAGAGCGCTACTCTAAGGGCTGCCAAGCCAGCCCTATGGCTACCCTTAAGGCAAAATCTCCAGCAATTGTGTACATGTGCGCGTGCGTACCTTAAGTGGAATGTACATGAACAACACATCGTGAAGAACAGTTATGAAAGGCAGGCAACCATGTTTTCCTTCCAGCATTAAATATTTTTGTATCTACTGGATTATGCCACAACCCAAAAGACCATTGTTTTGTTTTGTTTTTTTTAAATTTCCTTGAAATTTTTTAAAGCAGAAATAAACTGCTTATAGAATACAAATTTTTTAAAAAATCCAATGTCAGTAGTACAACTTTGTGATTTATGGAGAAAAGAATGGACACTTGATTGAAACTGCTGTGTTAATAGGTTAATAACATAAATAGTTAGGGTTTTTCCACAATTTTTAGGCAGAGATGTAAACAAGCATTTAAAGTATGTACAGTAAACTTTACATGTCCAGCAGCCCCATGACTGGCAGGTTGCTGGATATTTAAGTAGTCTGCATAATAGAGAGGTCTACCTGGCAGTGCATAACACTAAAGGAAAACAAGATTAGATATTAGGAAACTAACAAAAATGTATGTAATATATTTTATTTTCTAACAGTAGTAGTATTGCACACTGTAAACTTATACTTTATTTGCTGTATTTGTTTTGATTTACTTTCACTATACTATACTTATGGAAAGCATAACTAAAATTTACTTATGGCTAAAATGCTGGTTATTTGAGAGTTCCAGATATGAAAGAGTTTACTGTATTTTGGAAAGAGCATAATCTTTATTCATAAAGGTTGAAGATGCTGTCATATAACATTATTTATAGTGTCCCACCTATACCTTTTCCAAAACTTTAAACAATCTTTCTGAAATTTCACAATCATGAATTTTTGCCAGGGTGGAATTTTTCTGTAAAGTTTAAGACAAATTGGACAGGGCATATGGGAGATAAGACAGTTCAAAAAAGTAAGTGTTCCTGCTCTTCTGAAAAAATGTCTTTGGTTGAGATTTTCAAAGATAGGGTGCGCATCAGTAACCTTTCTGAAATGGAGTGCCAAAACTTGACTGTTGACTTCTAGGTACAGTCCAAATGCTGGTGACATCTTTGAAAGTCACTAGTAATCCTAATTACAATAGTCTCATTAAATAAATTAAGATCAGAGCTTCACCTTATAAGTGTCAAGTATCAGAGGGGTAGCCGTGTTAGTCTGGATCTGTAACCGCAACGAAGGGTCCTGTGGCACCTTATAGACTACGTGGTGTTTGGTAGCATTAGCCGGTCCTTTGTTAAACCACAAGTGGTATGGCTTTGCACAAGCTCCTGTCTGCCTGAGGGAGGAGGGGCAGAGATGAGCTGCTGCCTCAGATGCCGATGAAAATCAGCTCATGTGTCACTCTTGGCAGTCACGGCTTGCTGACCCCAATATAGAGTTTTTAGGTATACAGAGCCCATTAACATCATAGGGTGTTTGTAGCTAAATTACCCAACTGGTTTTGCAAATCTCAATCCTTCAGCATGATTCCAAGATGTCTTCCTTAAGACAAGACCAAATTTATTCTAAGCTGTTGCTTGTGGTGCGAACTTGTACCATTTACTTAGCAGGGTTTTTCAAGATAATTTCATTATTAAGGACACTTTGTAGTCCTGTGTCCACATGTGTACTTTTTAAATTGAAGTGGTCTACAATAACTAGAGGTTAGTTTTCTAACCTGCTCTTAAAAATCATGTACTTTGCAACTCCTTTTATAGGAATTTGCTGTACTCTGTCTGCATCAGCCATGCTTCATTCCTAAGGAATGTATTTCACAGAAACGTATATTAGGAAGCCTGCATCCACATATAAGTGTAAGGCAGAAGATTAGGTTTATAGCAAGAATGCCTGAATTCTATTCCCAGTTCTGCCATTGCTTGACCTTAAAGTTCCCATTTTGTAGGTCAGACAGTTTTTAAAAAAAAAAAAAAAAAAAAAAAGCCCTAACTAGTTATACAATGCTATCCAAATAGTGACTGAACCAAAGATTGCTATGAATGTAAATGTTTGTCTAATAACGTATTTTATAAAATCTATTTAATCTCTGTCCTTTCTTTTTGATTGTTACAAATTATTGAAAATTTACTATGTTGAATTATTTCTCTATATGATATAAATTATATATAATTATTATTACTTTTCAATTTTAAGGAGCTTTCAAGAACAACTTGTATATAACCATTATGACTAAAATACAGAAAATATTTTTTTTTCTCAGGCACTACTAAAAATAATGGAACTCTGAGCAAGAGAGAGTTTCAGACACAGCATTTAACCTACGGTGAAGTGTTTTAATGGATGTGTTTTAAATTACATGAGAGGACCAGATGGCATGGTGATAAATGATATAGATTTTTTTAAAAAACAGATAAACAGAAACGTCTTAATTTTTTACCTTTTTTTTTTTTTTTTTTTTTTTTTTTTTAAAAGGCAGAATTAGTGCTGTTTCCATGTGTCTGGCAAAAAAAAAACAAACACTTGAAAATACTTAGGTTCTTGAGTTTTTATTATTGTATAGCAGTGGTTTTCAGCCTGGATTTCCTCCTTCTCCTCCCTGCCCCCCTCCAACTTCAAACCCTATGTCCCCAGCCCCACCCCAAAATCTGCATCTCCAGATAGAGCCCTCACCCTTTCGCACACCTAACACCCTTCCCCAGCCCAGATACCCCTTTCACCCACCACTCAGAACTGCTTATTTCTGGTCCCACCCCAGAGTCTCCATCCCAGAGCCCATACCCCTCCCCCACCTTGCTTCCTCCTATACCCTGAATTCTTAGCTAACCAAAATATTTAACCAGAACCCTCTATCCCCCCAGCATGCCAAATAACAAAGCTTTTGCTATATAATGTTCTGTATTACTTAGTGGAAAATTAAGAGATGGTTGCAGAATGATGAACTTGATTAGGAAGTTTTTATGTCATAGGTGTCATTTTAAGTCTGATGGCATCAGTCTAATTTTTCTTTTTGCTTCTGGTATTAAGAAATAAATTGTATTATAATACCTGTATAGTGCAAACTAGGAGATGGGAAACCATCACAATATTGCTGATAATCCAAAGTTCAGACTTCTGTGTTCTATTCATAAGTTAGCTAATAAAAATGGCATCAGCTAAGAACATTAGAATGGCCATACTGAGTTAGACCAAAGCTCCTTCTAGCTCAGTATCCTGTCTTCTAGCGATGACCAATGGTGAGTGTCCCAGAGGCAATAAACGGAACAGGCAATCAAATGATCCATTGCCCATTCCCGCCCCTGATAAACAGAGAAGGGACACCATCGCTGCCCATCTTGGCTAATAGCCATTCATGGAGCTATCCTCCATGAATATATCTAGCTCTTTGTGTATTCTGTTATTGTCTTGGCCTCCACACTATCCTCTTGCAAGGAGGTCCACAAGTTAAATTTGTGTTGTCTGAAGAAATATTTCTCTTTTATTTGTTTTAAATGTGCTGCATACTAACTAACTTTGGTGACCCCTAGATCTTTTCCTTATATTCTTTCTCTGCATCAGTCATGATTTTATAGACCTCTATCATATCTCCCCTTAGTCATCTCTTTTTTCAAGCTGAAAAGTCCCAGTGTTGTTAATCTCTCCTTTTGGGGCAGCCATTTTTTATCTCTAATAATTTTTGTTGCCCTTTTCTGAGCCTTTTCCAATTCCAGCATATCACGTTTTGAAATTAGACAAGCAAATCTTCACACAGTATTCAAGATGTGATATACCATTGATTTATATCATGGCAATATGGTATCTTCTGTTTTCTTATGTATCCCTTTGTTAATGATTCCCAACCTTGTTTGCTTTTTTTAACTCACCTCTTCACATTGAGTGGATGTCAATCATGGCTACGGTTACACTTGCGAGTTTTTTAGACAAAACTCGGGGAGCACCTACATGCAAAACGTAGACAAAAAAGCCTTTGTAAATGCTCCCTGGGGGGCCCTTTTGTTGATAGAGCAAATCAAAAGAGCTGTCTACTTTTATGTGTAGACTTGATCTGTAGACAGAAGTTTTGTCAGAATACCTCTTCCAACAGAGATTTCTGTAGAAAGATCACTGTAGTGTAACTGTAGTCCATGACTCTAAGATTTTAAACTCTCTTGTGTGGTAGCAGCTAATTTAGACCCTATCATTTTATATGTATAGTTGGGGGTATGGTTTCCAATATGCATTACTTTAAATTTATCAGCATTGAATTTTATCTGCCATTTTCTTGCCCACTCACCAGTTTTTTGATATCTTTTTGAAGCGCTTTGCAGTCTGTTTTGGACAGGAGCAACAGGGACTAGTCATTGTATTTTTAAGCAAATGAATAACTAGGG
Source organism: Carettochelys insculpta (assembly GCF_033958435.1). NCBI lineage: Eukaryota > Metazoa > Chordata > Testudines > Carettochelyidae > Carettochelys > Carettochelys insculpta. The sequence goes on along the minus strand of NC_134140.1, from coordinate 43,619,090 downwards.
GTTTTCAGAGTATACACAAAATAACGTAAATAATTTCACTGGGGCTGTTGTCATGGTAGATTCATGATGGTAACAGTCATCATCTTAGGTAATGCTTCTTGAAAACCCCTCTCTGCTTCTCTATGTGAGAAGTGCTGGCAGCTCTTCCAGGGGTCACCGATTAGATGGCCACTAACATCTTCTCTCCTTTGCCCCTGCTGAATTCATTACCCAGCCCTGCTCTATGTAAGAGGAAAAGCCCTTCAGCCCCATGCCCACCCCCCCACACCTCTCCTCTCTGTATCAAGTGAAAGTCGCAAAAAATGAGGATGGAAGATAAATCCCCATGCTCCAGTTCCCTCCCCCTCACTTTACCCAAACCTGTTCTTTGTCATGGAGTGGGTTCTGAAAGGATTTGTTTGTTTATTACTGTCACTATCACAACCACCACCGCAGCTTTAGTGGATATTGGTCTCAGAAATCCATCTACTGAAGTAAGCCCCTTTTTGCTGCACTAATGTTTTGTTTCTCAGGAGTCATTGTTTACTGCCCCTGTAGTAGATCCCCTATTGATGGGCAGAGAGACAGTGAAGGAACATGCTTCGTAGGACCATGGTGGGAAGTACTACAGTCCTATTGTAATCTGAGCTCCTTTCAAACTAAATGAAGTTACTTGGAGATTGAAAAAAGTGTACTGTATTATACATTGTAAGTTTCCTTTATTAAACTTATTGAAAGCAAATTATGCCAAAAAGTTCCATTTGTTTTTTTTCCCCCCCACTTGAACAAGCCAAATATGTTGGGTGGGTGTTTTTGTGGTTTGTTGCATATTTGCTTCTCAGATTCACGCTTTTGTCTGAGGTAGGTAACAGTTATAGCCTGGCCTTTGGGGATCTCTTGTTTGTTTGTTTGTTTTGTTTTTTGTTCAATAGGAATTTTTCTTTTCTTTCCTAGGAGATTAATTCTGATCAGGCTACACAAGGAAACATTAGCAGTGAACGTGGGAAAAAAAGAACAGTGACAGCTGGATCAGAAAATATCCATCAAAAAACAGAAGAAAAAAAAGCAGATGAATCAGGATCTCCAGCCCCTCCCAAACCTAGGAGGGGGCGTCCACCAAAGTCTGAAACTCAGGGCACCACAGTAAAAAATGATGAAACAAATAAACCCTCTAGCAGGGGAAGAAAAAGGGCAGCAGTCAGTCAAGAAAGTTCAGGCAGTTTAGAGGCAGGTAATGCCAAAGCACCAAAACAGGACGTAGCAAAAAAAGCAACACCAGCACAAAGACAAATTGATCTACAAAGGTAAACATTGCATTTTTCCTACCCACAAGATACAAAAGTAATATATTCAACAAAGGGTTAAACAGTCAAATAAACCAAAACATTTACAAATAACCAGCATCATGGCTGAGCCTATTGCAGCATGAAATATATTTCTTCCTGGTATATCGTCAAGAGTAAATCTGTGTGTATGGTATGAGAACAAGATTCAGAGCACTGAATATGGTATATCAGAGCAGAAATCATATCCTCGTCTGCATCATATTTCTTGACTGTGGTGCTTCCCTTATCATCATCATCATTAGTCTATCAAAGAGCTAAGAATGTTAGAACTGGGGTTTTTCACACCATTTACTAAAGCAAATATACACATGCTCTAGCTCAGGATTCTGCTCTGGTCAGTTGGCTAACAAATGTTAAAAGTATGTTTGATAAATGAAATAGTTTTAAAAAAAAAATGGGTTTGCTCGTCAATTCATGTCCTTTCTTCAAACCACCACTTGTCTAAAAATATTTAAAAAAGCAAATGGATAACAGAAATTGAAACTGCGTTCACCAAGCAATTATTTCACCTTGGTACAGCTATGCCCCTTTTTCATTCTCTGTACATGTGCTTTGATTTGTGCATTCACTGAATAGTCTTTACATGTGAAACAACTTTACATACCAGAGATAAACATTCAAAAATGCGAAGAATTGGTTTAGCACAACTTTGCATGCTTATCTGCAAATATTTTTTTTAAATATAAGAACCTATAAATTGTAAAAACATGCTAAATAAGTTTCTGGTCAAAAAACTTTTAGCTTAACCCAAAATAACCATTTGACTATTTGTTAGCAGTTTACACAGCAAGATCTTTAAAAAGAGCTTGCCAAGATCAATTAAATTAAATTAAATATAATTTTAAAGTGCAAAAAATAGAGCAAGAAATTAATTTTTTATTAAGATGGATGTTGTGTCTTGAAAAACAGGCCAAAAATCACAAGGCCCATGATTGTAATCATTATTAATATAAATATAAGAATTGTCATACCAAAATAGAGAAAATCATGTTTGTGACAACATCAATGTAGGAGGTGAAGGGATTGCTTACTGGGACTATGGTTTCTAGTTTTTAACTAAATTCAGTCTGTATGGGACAGAATGAGATCTTCCCCAGCTTTCCCATCTCTCAGTGAGGCTGAGACTTCTGTCAACAGAAGTTTTGACAACAGAGCATGTGTCCAGACTGCATTCTGTTGACATTCCTGTCCACCTCGTTACACGAGGAAGACGGAATGTCTTGACAGAGAGGGGGTTTCCAAAATTTGGCTCGTGTAGATGGTTCAGATGTCAGGAAAGCCTCTCCCAATAGAACTGTTGGCAAAAGATACACAAATGGCAGTGCACAGTTTGTGTAGCTTTTGCTGAAAGTTCCTTGGAGCCTGAGACACTTGCTTGAAATGACACACAATGGCCCTAGAATCCACAAAGGGTCATATTAGCATACAATCAAAAAAAAACAAACCCCACGCCCTCTGTATTTTACAGTTTTCCTTGAAATTCTGTGGTATTTAATTTTCATATACTTAAACAAGCCATGCGTCTAATAGCTTCTTTTGTAGTATGTATAAACACAATTATTCCGAAAGGAATACCAAAATGTTAACATTTTTCAGAAGCCAGGTGCTGGGAAGTGACGGAGATTCACTGTTGGAGATAGAATCAAGCCCAGGATACTCACCAAATGATATGGATCGTTTTAAGGCTTGTGAGAGCAGCCAGGAAGATAATGAGGATACAGAGATAGCAGAGAGAGGCTTCCTTAAGGTGCAGCAGGGAAATGTGCAGGGCTATTTTATATTTTTATTGTAGTGTGTGCAGTAGGGAACCAAGAAATCCCATTTTCCTTCTATAAAAATACCTTTGAGCGTGAGACATCACAAAATCTTTGCTTTGATGGTTAATCATTATATGGGGATATCAGAAAAGTATTTGCTGAGTTACTTGCTTTTAGATAAGAGTTCAGTGGTAATCATTTGTAGACTTGAATTCTTAAAGAATTTGTTTTAAGTTATTCTTCCTATGCTACATCAACGGTTCTCAGACTTCATTGAACCATGATCCCTTTCTGACAACAAAATTACTACACGCCCTAAGGTGGTGGTTGGCCTGAACCCCGTTGAATGAGGGGGTGAGGGAAAAGAAGGTCTGAACCCAGGGAGGGTGGAGTTGGGCTTCAGCTTCAACCCTGGGTCACAGCAAGTCTAATACTGGCCCAGGCAACACACTGTGGGGACCCACAGTTTGAGAGCCACTGTACATTAATTCAATTTGATTCAACAATGGAAAATGTTACTCAGTTATGGAAATCAAAGAATATGTTCTTATTCAGGTTTCTGTCTCACAAATTTTGGCTAAAATGTGAAAATATATAGTAGGGAAATGTAGACTTACTGCACCAGTGCTGAGATCGTTCAGAAAAGGTACAATATAAAGCTGGAAGATTTAAAATCACAAGAGAAGAGCCAAGCATATTGTAGCAACTTAAGTGTACTCATTGGAGAAGGGTGGCTTTTATGCTTCAAAAGTGATTGAATTTTCTTTACCCAAATATTTAACTCTTATTTTCTTTTCTCCACATAAGGTAAAAAGAAAGCTTACTCGTAAAGGGAGGAAATGAAGGCCAAATAATAAAGGCAAGCTCCAAGCTTCTTCAAAAACTAAGATTTTGAAATTTCCTATACAGCAACTGAAATTACTTCAAACACACACATCTTTCAGCTCTGAAAACAGAAGGAAAACTATGCTTCCCTTTTACATGAAATTAATCCTTCTCAATGGAAATGTAATGCAGAAACTCTTGAAAAAGAGGCTAAAAGCATCTGTACTTATTTCCCCAGAGACTTTTTTTTATGAAAAGTCAATAATTAAGCAAATTGCTTAACACTTGGTTCAAGTTTCTGCATATCTGGAGTTTAAAAGTGTTTTACTCCATTAATTCTCATGCTGCATTTTTTTAAAGAAAGTCAAAGGAGGTCCTTTTACTGACAATGAAAATTCATGATCCTAGAGCCAGGTTATTCCCATGTTTCACAAGAAAAGTAGAAGTCTACTGAATGGAAACAAGAATAGTGGAAAATCACAAGAAATACTTCTTTGCTTTACTTTTGAAGACTGTTTTATGTATAATTCTTTCCGCCTGCCTACTTTTCTGCAAAAATAAGGTGTACAGATTTCAGTTCCCTGCTATGAAAAGTCATGTGGTGGCAATTTTATAAATGTTGCTTTTTGGTTTTTATCAGAGTGGGAAAATAATCACTTAAAATTATTATTGATTTGCAAGTAGACATTTCATTTTTAATTTTTCCTCCACTTTAGTTTAATATAATTTGCAATAAATGTACATATTGATGTTTGTTTTATAAAAACATATATCACTTTTAAGTGTTTTTACTCCAGCAATTCTGTTGGAATATTCAAAATTTTAAAGGAGTAAAGACAGTCCAGCGTTTGATTTTATAGTGTCACCAGATTTTTATTATTGATGTAAAAAAGTCAATTTTTAAAAACAGTTGGACTTCGGCAGCTTTTAAGGAAAGTTGGAAATGTTTAGGATTGCTCTCAATTTTAAGCATTGTGATGGTTGGAAGTAAGTCTGTTTTGCATTTTGTCTTCCTGTTCAGGCTCATTTTTAATGTTTATTTTAGAAAACCGTTGCATCAATATTATGTTTCCTGGCATCATTCAGCATAGATACAGTGTACACTTTTATGTACACATGATCATATTTAAGTTTGTTGCATAAAATAAATGCTTCTAGGTGTCATTTGGTGGTCCTTTTTTCATTCCCGCTAAGCCTAATTATTGTGCATCTGTGTACAGTCCTGTCCACAGAAACATTGCATTTGAGCAAATAGGCCATGTGTAGAAAGGCATGTAGTCAAAGAGGGGAACTTTGCATCTGAAAAGACTGGTTGATCTGTTTTGGGTAAATTATTTTTTCATGCCTATAGAATAAACATTGCGCTGTGACTCAGGGGGACTGGTTTCTATTTCTGGTTCTGCCGTTGGTTTGTTAGGTGACCTTGAGAGCGTCTCATCTCGCTTCAGTCTCCCATTTGTAAAAAGAGGATTGTTTTACTTCTTTTGTAAAATGTTTTGAGATCTACTGATGAAAAATGCTATGTAAGAGCTACAGTATATTCTTTACTATGATCCACTTGTTGAAGGAATGCTTACTGAAGTGTTACTCTGTTACTCTACTCTAGTGTTACTCTATGTTAAATTTTTATCTTTGTCTATTCTCAGAGTGGTAGTTCTTTACTGATAAAGTTTTGTGTTTGTCTTTGCACAGGTCAGTATTTACATCTTAGGGGTTCTAGAGCAATATGAAAACCTCTGACATTAAAGGAGTTTTATGTTTATATTACTATAAATATACTTATATATTAAAGGGACATTGTCCAGTCCAAAGTCATAATAGTTAAACTTTTATCTTGTAGCAATAGAGTTTAGATTTCTAAAACTCCGTGAATTTTTGAAATCTGTTCTACTCTTCAGCATACGTCTTGTTTACTTTTGACACCATAGTCAGTTTTCCTGAGTCTCATGCCAAAGGTCAGATAAACTATTTTTGCTGACTTGTTTACAATTTAAAATATTTCTACAACAACTAGGCTTTTGGATACTGTTTTAAAAATTACAAAATCTATATTTTCATTCTAAATTACAGTCTCTGATAGTGTCCCTTTTACGGTTATTAGGAATCAGAACTTTACATGCTTTTATAAATGTGTAATTCAAAAGTCTGAAAAGTTAGAGATTTTAGAAAATGGATGTTTGAACTTCTCTATTCTTTTTGATCAGTTTAAATACATTTACATTTAAATACATTTGATCAGTTTAAATACAGCCACTGGCAAGCTCAGGTTGCTGAAGTAATATCAAAGGTTTACCATAAACTTCTAAATTAACGTTGAGTTTACTGTTGTACACAGTAAACTACATTTTACTTGGTTGGTGATCAAGCAATTTTAATTTTGTTCCTGATTTTGTCTAATCTTGAACTTCTGTCCAGTGTTTATTTGAAGATCATTGTTATGATGTAGAATTTATTGATGCTAGCCTCAATGTTATAGGTGGAACACTGGAATCCCAGTGCTCTTGATACATGTTTTCCTTAGGATATACGAGCAATATTTTGGTTCCTCAAAAGCCTTCCGAAATTTATTTTAAAACTTAAACAAATCCTGTGTTATGCTCTCTGGGACCAAATTTGAGGGGACTAGAGTTTCCACTTCTTTTCTGCCGTCAGGAATACTTTCCTAACAGAATCACTGAAATTCATCAGCTCCCTTTTTCACACCTAGTCTTGTCCCCCACATTGTGGAAGAATGATAGTCTTCTACGAAAAGTGAGCCACAAAAAGAATGTTCTTTTCCAGCTCAAATCACTGGATATCTTTGAAAAGCTTAAATACCAAAGGAAAACAGCTCCCCATTCATTCTCACTTAGGATTTTAGGGGCAGTGAGCAGGGAGTGGTGAGAAGCAATTCACCAGTGTGTATCACTCGCACTTTCTAAGGGTACTGGAAAATTCCCATGTCTTGGGTTTCCATCCAGCCGACTCATTTTATTTTCCCCTGCATGCATGTTGAATCCTAGTTCTGTAGAATTCCTATGGGACGTGAAGAGGTAAGACTGTAAGTGGTACTTATTGCCCACAACTTATGCAAAGAAATTGTAAGCCAAACCCTTTTCTGGCAGTTGTCCTTTTCTCTCATGTGGCAACTTGAAAAACCATTTTAAAGTTTGAAATCCACTTAGTTAATCCACTCTGTGGCTTCTTTCAGTGATGTGAATCAAGGGTCTCCTTCTGGAGAACGATCATATAGAGGGCTGCAGTTCACTAGATTGGGGTGAGCAAACTTTTGATGTCAGGCCCCACTTTTCATCCCTGCAGTGAGCAGTCCCCCACCCCCAATCTAATGTAATCCAAACTGACAGAAATTTTGGTTATGTTCATAATTAAAAAAAAAAAACTTTTCTGCATGTGTAAGAAAATTAGTATGTGGAATGTAAAAACTTCATTAATGGGTATAGAAATGCGAATACACGTGTAAACCAGTAACATATTTCAGGATTTTTAAGTAGATGGATGAGCCTAAGACCCAGCAGCTGATTATGCTGCATCCCCCTCCCCTTAAAATATTTCACTCCCCCCACTTGCTCACCCCTGCACTAGATGTTGCATGATTTGGACATCATCTCCACGTTCACATATCTGGCTGTTCTTCATTTTCCTTTTATGTGGTAAGTAATAGCAATGCAAAGCTCTAATGTCATTCACTGTGATCCATATCTTTGTACAGGGCATAGTAAAGTCAGGTTGACTGGTCTGTAGAATCCATAATCAGGTCTTGATTTTTAACTCTTTTATTTTATGACCACAGCTTGTCTTTGGGTGACAGTCCTGAAGTTTTAAGTGTTTTGTAAGCCACCTGAACAGGCAGTATATTAAGTTTTGTAGATTTCAAAGGAACAAAGCTGTCTGTCTTGGTGCTGAAGGAGGATGCTAGCACAGCAACCTTTATTAAAGACACTTTCATGACTGAGGAGAGGAAATTTTCTCCTGAAGAAATGATCAACAAAGGTCCAAAGCATTTTTGTTGCAGAAATGAGAGGTATCTCTCCTGGTGTCACCTGCTTCTCAAATACATCATCACAAGGAACCACCCAAGACACTGATGGCACACGAAAAGACAAGTGAGTCTTGGCTATTTCTGATTCCTAAGGACATTGTGAGAATGCAAGCTTGACGAGGGACTAGCCTGCACGCAATCAAATAACAGCATCATAGCCAGTCACAAATCTAGCAGCTTCATACTTGTTTAGTCCCCATAAAATCTGGAAATAGTAATCTTCAAAGGCAAGCTTCTTCTCCCAAGTGAGTTCACCAGAGTCAGGATCTGATGGTTTATTCATGCAAGCTGTATGGATACTCCTCAAGAGGTGAGTGCTGGGCAAATGTTCCCTGCAAGCCCATACAACAATTCCTGACCTCCTAAAGGGAACTACTGCAGAGAAATCTAGAGATATTACTTCTGCCAATAAAAGTTGGGGAAAAAAAATCTAGCATGGTGGAACTAGCAGTCATCCTTGACTCAGCTCCTTTTTGTAACATCATCATGAAGACAGGTTAGTACATCTCTGCAGGGCCCCTGGTCATCCCAGACCTCATCCTACAACACCAATGGATAGGGACTCAGGGCAGCTATTCTAGAACTGGTACAATTAATTCCCTGTTCAGAGTAAAGTTGGTTAATGCTGAACTGTCAAATGAGAATTAAATGTGAACAAGCCTGAACAAGCTCAAGGAGCCAAGTACCTCATTAATGAGAGGGCAAGGAGAAGGTCTTGAAGCAACCTGTTCCCTACACCATCTTGATAGTAGTTGTTACTTCAGGAAGATTGTCCCTCATGGCAGATTGCCATAACAGTGTTTCATAAAGATTCTTATGCACAAGTCTGATCCCATGTTCCTTATGCTCAGAGTAGTTTCACAGTTCCATATGAACTGATTGATTCAACTACCATTTTTTTTTCCCAAGCCTGCCTGACCCCTAGGAGGAAGCTAAATTTTAAGCACACTCAACAAAGGCAGAGCATTATTAAATAACCTTAACAGATGTACAGAAATGAAGGAACACACTTCCACAGTTTGTGAACTTTGCTGAAAGGGTTAAAGGTAAGGAAATGTCCTTTCAGAGATGGACAACCATATAAGGAGATGTTTGCCAGATTAGTTCCATGTTGTCACAGAGTTTATTCCACTAGAGCATAAGCAGCCTGTGTTGCTTATTTGAAGAATATCCCTGTTCCAGAAATGGGGGTATCCGGCTGACATTGTTTAAATAGGGCTCCTAATACATAGCTCCATGCACACAGACAACTTTGTGATAGTCATGAGGAATGAAATCCATGTGGACAATCACTCGAAGAAAGAATTACAGTAATTGTGGTGCTTGTATTGTCCACGTGGCTCCCATGACCCAGCCTTGTTACCCATTACAAGTCCCACCCCAGTGGGAGTCTGTATTGTGGAGGAGCTGGCTGGAGGTGTGCCTAGAGTGGGCAGGTCTGCAGCTGAGCCAGGCACTTGAAGGCCAATTAATTCAGAATAATAGACCATAGCCAGCACACTGGCACTATTTTAAAAGAACTATTTTGAAATAAGTGCTTACTCCTCTCAAAACCAGAAATACATTATTTTGACATAACTCCTCTAGTGAAGACCAGGGCTGAGGAACAGTGGGCTCATTCTACCTTTTCCACCAGATGGAGATTTGGGGGACATCCAAGTATTGTCCCAGCCAACAATACTGACCATGCACATCTGGATTGGAATTCATGTAGACAGCAAATCTTGAAGAACCACAGTTATTCTTGGGTAATTTAGTCATACTTTCACACTGCTGCTGTCATGTGAATAAACAAAGGGCTTCATTTGAGGTCAGTACATTTTCAACAGTATTAATCCACACAATTTTTAAAAGATAGTTTATTGGGCTATCGGTATGGAAAAATCTGCAAACCAGCTAATTTAAATAATGCATAAATTGTCAGTTTCATGAAACTTGGTAGCTATGCAAAACCTTCATGCCTTTCCAAGTTGTGCTCTTTCCTTTGCCAGCTGTACAAAGAGAACATGTTCACATATATGCTGTGTTAATGATACTATCAATTATTTTTTAAACTGGGCAGACAAAATGGGACACAGCAAAAAATGATGCTGTTACACAATCAGGAATCCATAGCTTACAGAATGCAGAAGAAAATTGGGTAGTCACTTTCAAAAAAGTAATCACTCCAATTTTGACAGTCTTAAATTCCCTTACTTTGGTGCCAAAAATACATGGAATAAAATATCCTTCCTACTGTTTTGTTAGAAAAATGGACTCAAAGCGGTTTTTCTTTGTTTCTGGTGTGGAATGGGTATTCATCACAAGTTCCTCCTAGTACTACTGAAAGTGGCTGTGCTTTAGAAGGGGAACTGTGATAGTTGGAACTGATAATGGATTTTTGTAACTTTTGTACAAAGCTATGTAACTCTCTATATCTGACGGAGTGATTGGGATCATCCAGTGTAGGCTTTCTAAATGTCATTCCTTTGCTTCTCTTAAGATTTTTCTGCAATGAAAACTGGCCTTTCAAAAGCCTTGAGGTTTTGGGGGGAAGGAGGTAATTTAGGACCCTAATTCTATGGGGATTCAGAGCCCATAATCTATAGGTATAGATTGGGCTCTTGCATCTGAAAGATTTTTATCTTAATCAGTAAAACCACTAATATTTCCCAGATTAGATTACCAAATGTATGCTGCATCTTCTAAAGTAGTGATACTCAAGACTGAGGCTTGAGAGCCACAGATGTCTCCTGTGGCATTTTGCAGCACATATTAAAACACTGTGTGATTTTAATTAGCCAGTCTAAGTTATTAACCAAAGAATGAAACAATTCATGCTACTGTGGCTCTTTTGGGAAATGTTAATTGCTAATTTGGCTGCTGAACCACTGAGGTCTGAGTATCACTGACATAAAGGAAATTGTAATCCTGTATCTACAAAGGCAGAGGGGTTCACACTTCCAGAGGTGGTTACATCTCTCCTGTTGTGTCACAGATATCAAAAGCCACTTCCTCGTTAGGCCAGATTATTGCTATTCACCTCATTAGTAACGATATTGTTCCATTAGAGCACTGTGTAGTGTTGGTGTACACTAAGTAGCTGCCATATTTTGTTCGTGTGGTTGCAGTTCTGTTTGGAATGCGTTGCAAAGCTTGTAGTGACTCTGGAGTTAAAATTATATTTCTCCCTCCTCCCCCAGATCCTTCGTTTGCGCACACATTTCTTCAGAAATTAATTTTTTTCTCTTTCTTGAACAGACTAAAGAGGCTGTTCTTCTTCGAGTGTCCCCGTGGGTGCTCCACATTAGGTGTCGGGCTTGCCCGGCGCCGCAGATCGGATCTTCCAAGCAGTTTCTGCTGGACCGCGCATGCACCGGTGCGCACCGCTCCCTTGCGCGCTCCTGGCCACGTGCGCGATCCGGTCCCCACCAGTTCCTCTTAACCGCCGTCGGCTGCAGACGGAATCCAACTAGGCTACGGCCAAGTTAGCGTATTCAATGGTTTTAACTGTTTTTCTTTAAAGTTTTCAAGTTCTTAGTCTATTGTTAAGTTAGCCAGTTGTTATTTTCCAAAAAAAAAAAAAACAAAAAACAAAACAAGAAACAAGCGGGACGGAATTCAGTCCAGTCCTAGTAACAAGCGGAGCACCGGAGGCCAGGAGCCTAGGGCCATTAGCCCTCCTGCTGTGGCAGGCTATCGGAGAGGGGGAAAACAGCACAGAGAAGGTGCTAATTACCCCATTAACAACTAAAAGACTCACCAACAATGTCCTATTCAGGATCCAAGAAATGTGAGTCTTGCCGAGAGGCAATGCCAGCGTCTGATGGGCACAGTCACTGCATAAGGTGCCTTGGGGAGTCCCATGTCATGCAGAAATGCTCCTTCTGTGTAAAATTAACAGCCAGAGCAAGGAAGGACAGGGAGATGAGGCTTAAAATGCTGCTCTTCGACAAGGCCCTCCAGCCAGACATGCCGGAGCGGCCGCAGCAGGAGGGACCCTCCGGGGCCCATAAAAGGAAAGCTGCCTCCTTCACCCCATCAGCGCAAAAACGGAGGAAAGTCTCCCCAGCCCGATCCCTGCCGGCAGCAACAGCGAGCGGGACGGGAGGAGCGCACAGCCCCTAGCCGCAGCAACAGCTGATCAGCGGCAGCACGGAGAGCCACGTGAAGGCGACTCAGCCTCCGATAATCAAACAGCCGCCCCGCACCGCAGGCAGGGTGGTGGCTAAACAAGCGCTGGTACCAGCGGCACCGACCCCCGGGGAACCAGTGGTGCAGAGCGCGCAGGCATGCAGCCTTCAGGCACCGGAGGACACCGCCCGTGCGGCACCGCCCATGAGCGTGCCGAGCACGGCGTGGACGGGGCTGAGATCCCCTGCACGTCAGGGGGCGGAGCCACCCCCTCAAGGGAGGGGGAAGGATGCACAGAAAACAAGGCACCACAGCCCCTCTCCAGACAGGGCTGCAGAGTTGCTTTCTCTCAGCCCTCCGCTTATGCTGCAGACTCCAACTAGAAGGCAGGGGTCCCCCCTAGCCTACCCGGAGCCCCCGTCTCCATTTTTACAACCAGCCTCGCCCTGGCTGGGACCACCTTCACCCTTCTTGGGGTTTGAGCCGCTGGAGTACTATCACAAATCGCTCTCTCCAGTGTCCCAGGTCTCTCGACGATCTGCTCCCCCAGATGCAGAGGGTATGCATCAAGGGAGTGGTCCAGGTCACCTTCCCAAGAACAGTGCCCATGCTGCCATGGTCGCCCCTATCACGCGGGGCATAGACACCACCGGCAGTCTACCAGGGAAAGATCCCCACAGACGGTCCCGTATCCCCGAGGGCAATTGTGAACGGGGACAGAGACTCAAGTATCTCAGGGGGAACTGGTTATGGAACCCCGAGATTTTCCCTTGCAAGCTTCCAGCGAGCGGATGTACCATCACCAACAGGAACCGGAAGGGTCCAGAGAGGCGTATCCTAGTGGTTCCTCGCTCTCCTCCCCGGACGAGGCTACGGCCCCGGGGGATGTCCATCCTCCGGACGATCTCAAACAGTTTCAAGAGGTGTTTAAGAGGATGGCCTTCACGCAAGGCATCCAGACAGCAGAGGTGCAAGAGAAACACCATAAGCTCCTCAAAAATCTGAGACCTCCGGCCTCTTCCAAAATAGCAATAACGCTTGACGAAGCAATCTTGGAGTCTGCCACTATGATATGGCAGACCCCCGCGACTATTCCACCTGTCCACACGAGAGCGGATAAGAAATACTTTGTGCCGGCGAAGGGCATGGAGTTCCTGTTCAGCCACCCACGACCCAATTCCTTGGTGGTGGAGTTGTCGTAACAAAGATCAAAGACATCTCAATTCAAGACAGGGGGAACAGACAAAGATGCCGAGAACCTAGAGCTGTTCGGCAGAAAGGTCTACTCCTCCTCCACTCTACTGTTGCGAATGGCAAATTACGCAGCGCATCTAGCGAACCATAATTTCGACAACTACACTAGGTTAACCTCCCTCATGGACTCGCTTCCAGAGGACAAGAAACCGGTGCTCAAGGCCATCGTGCAAGAAGGCTACACTGCCTCGAGGACGGGAGTTCAGATCGCCCTGGATGTTGCGGACACAGCAGCGTGCTCCACAGCTACGGCAGTGGTGATGCGAAGGGAGTCCTGGCTCCAGACTTCGGGTATACCGAGGGATCTGCAGGCAAAGATAGTCGATTCAGCAAACAGCTTCTGCGACTCGAAGGGAAGATCAGCTGACTCAGTCCTTCATTCCAGTAAAGATTCAAGAGCCACACTTAGGACCCTGGGGATTTACACCCCTCCATACAGAAAGAAAAAGTACTACCCTCAACAAAGACGGTACCAGTACTAGCAACAGCGTCCCCAGTACCACAGGGGTTACAAGCAAGGGCGACATCAACAGCACTAGCAGTACAGAACTCCCAGGCGACGTTCCCAACAGAGCCGTGCGTCCTCGGGGCAGGGCCAAAGGCCACAAGTTTGACACACAGATCCAGGGCTGTGCCATCACTACCATCGCACAAGGTCATCCGAAGCGGTTATTCCACCATCGCCTCCGACCATTCTACGACCAGTGGCAAAGGATCACCACAGACAAATGGGTGCTGGAGATCATAGCCACGGGGTACGCCATCCCCTTCCAGTCGCTCCCACCGCCACGACCTCTACCCAGGCCCCACATCCAGGAGGCCTCCCACGTAGCGAGGCTCAAGCAGGAGGTAGACCATCTCATGCTCATAGGGGCAGTGGAAAGAGTGCCGGAGCAACTGCAAAGGAAAGGGTTCTACTCCTCACGGAGAAAAAGACAGGAGGCTGGAGGCCCATCTTAGATTTTCGAGGCCTCAACCGGTACCTGCGCAAGCAACGCTTTCGGATGATCACAATCGCCTCCATCCTTACGGCACTAGACGATGGAGATTGGTTCGCAGCCCTCGACTTACAAGACGCGTATTTTCACATAACTATCCATCCAGCTCACCGACGATTCCTCCGGTTCATGGTAGGCAAAGAACATTTTCAATACAAGGTCCTACCGTTTGGCCTCTCCTCGGCCCCCAGAGTCTTCACCAAGACCTTGGCAGTGGTGTCAGCCTACCTGCACAGACGGGGGGTATTTATATTCCCGTATCTGGACGACTGCCTACACAAAGGGGCCTCGAAGGAGGAGGTACTACGCATGATACGCGTCACAGCAGGCATGTTCTCTTCGCTCGGCCTGGTTATCAATCTGGCAAAATCAAAGATAGACCCCACACAGGACATAGAGTTCATAGGGGCACGCATAAATTCTATTACAGCGAGAGTGTATCTACCAGAGACACGCTTTCGGGCCATCGGTTCCCTCGTGCAAGTCATCACCTTCAGCCCTACGGTGCCAGTTCTGACGTGCTTACAGCTGCTGAGCCACATGGCAGCAGCGACGTTCGTAGCACAGAACGCCAGGTTACACATGCGCAGCATGCAGCATTGGCTGGCGAGCGTATACAAACCAGCAGCACACACCGTTCACAGGGTGGTGTCGCCCACAACAGAGGTGCGCAAATCCCTGCAATGGTGGGTAAACCCCAAGAACTTGCTAACAGGGGTACCCTTCCACCAACCACAAATATCGGTTTTTCTTACTACAGATGCCTCCCTCATAGGGTGGGGAGCACACATGGGCGAAGAGGTGGCGCAAGGGCTGTGGTCCTCCACGGAGCAGTCACTGCACATAAATATACTGGAGCTCAGAGCAGTGTTCAACGCCTGCAGACATTTTCGAGACCATATACAAGGCAAAGTAGTCGGGATCAGTACAGACAATAGCTCCACCATGTTTTATATAAATCGGCAAGGAGGAGCTCGGTCCCATGCCTTATGTGCGGAAGCAGTCCAGTTGTAGAACTGGTGCATCGCCAACAATATAACCTTGCAAGCCTCGTACTTACCAGGCGCTCACAATGTGAAGGCAGACCAGCTGAGCAGGCGTTTCGCACTCACGTACGAGTGGCAGATCCGTCCCGATCTGCTACGACCGATTTTTCACGCATGGGGTTTTCCCCAGATAGACCTGTTTGCTACTCAACACAACAAGAAGTGCCCACGATTCTGCTCCAGGGCAGGACTGGGACGCGGGTCCCTGGGGGACGCATTCGCGATCTCCTGGAGGGGCCCCTTGCTTTATGCTTTTCCTCCCACAGTGCTGACCCACAAAGTCTTGCAGAAAGCCAGGAGGGAAGGAGCCCGAATGATCCTGATAGTCCCAAAGTGGGATGGTTCCCCCAACTCCTGCGCATGTCAGACCGTCCACCGATGCCCCTGCCGGGTGGCGCCGGATCTGCTCACGCAAGCCCAGGGGTCCATAGTGCATCCGCACCCCCAAGGCCTGCGACTACAAGCGTGGTTAATCCATGGCTCAGCTCCCTAGAGAGCACATGTACGGAGGAAGTGCAACAAGTCCTAGAAAGTAGCAGGAGGACTTCCACCAGGAAGACCTTCAAGCAGAAATGGACTCTCTTCACGGCATGGTGTTCTACCAAACAGCTAGCCCCCCTTTCGGTGCCTATACCTGTAATATTAGAGTATTTACTGGACCTCAAGAGAGGAGGACTCTCACTATCCTCGTTAAAGGTCCACCTTTCCGCCATTTCGGCATTCAGACACGAAGAGGAAGGGCACACGGTGTTCGCCCATCCCATGGTTACCAGGTTCCTCAAAGGGTTGGTAAACCTATATCCCCCTCGGAAACCGCTCCCACCTTCATGGAACTTGGACCTGGTGCTTAATGCGCTAACAAGACCACCGTTCGAGCCCTTGGCCACGGTTTCCCTCCGCCTCCTTACGATAAAGACGACTTTTCTTCTCGCAATCACGTCAGCTCGCAGGGTGAGCGAGCTTGCGGCAGTTATGGCAACGCCATCCCGCACTGTTTTTTCCAAGGAGGCGGTAACCATACGGCTGCATCCAGTCTTTGTTCCTAAAGTTTCTTCTGAGTTTCACATTAACGAACCTATTGTTTTACCCTCGTTTTATCCAAAGCCTCATAACTCTAACAAAGAGGCGCGCCTACACCTCCTGGACGTGAGGAGGGCGCTAGCCTTCTATATAGACAGGACCAAGTCCTTCCGGAAAACGGATAAACTCCTAGTCTCTCTCGCTCCCAAATCGAAAGGAGAAGGTCTCTCTTCGCAGAGAATCTCGAAGCACATCGTATCCTGCATAAAAATGTGCTACGAACTCAAAAAGACTCCTTTACTGGCCACGCCCAGGGCTCATTCCACTAGGGCGGTGGCGGCATCAACAGCCTTTTTCAAGGGCGTTGCGCTAAAAGACATCTGCAGAGCGGCGACCTGGTCATCCTATGACACCTTCGCCAAACATTACGCCCTTCACAGGGTATTCCAAGAGGATACCCGTCTCTCTACAGCGGTCCTCTCGGGGACAAGCTGCACATAATCCGATTACCCACCTCCTATCTTGGGTTACTGCTGGAGTCACCTAATGTGGAGCACCCACGGGGACACTCGAAGAAGAAAGAAAGGTTACTCACCATAGTAACGGTGGTTCTTCGAGATGTGTCCCCGTGGGTGCTCCACTACCCGCCCATCCTCCCCGCTTCAGCTCTCTGTTTAGGGGTTTTGCAGGAGCATCCGAGACGGTTGGTCAAGGAACTGGCGGGGACTGGATTGCGCAAGTGGCCAGGAGCGGCACGCACCGGCGCATGTGCGGTCCGGCAGAAACTGCTTGGAAAATCCGATCTGCGGCGCCGGGCGAGCCCCACACCTAATGTGGAGCACCCACGGGGACACATCTCGAAGAACCACCGTTATTACGGTGAGTAACCTTTCTTTATCACACAAAGCTTTTCTAGGATTGGTGGTTTTTGTTCATGTGCAAGTCTCTCAACATTTATTTATTTATTATGGCAGTGTCAGTATAGATTTTAGCCCCTTTATAGATTAGCTGTTTGTTTTTCTAAATGTTGAATTTCTCACGTGCCTGTTCTTTGTCCTCTGAATGTTTGAATAGACTAGCTTAAGCATACAAAAATTGTTTTTAGCTAGGATCTGTGGTTCAAGTCAAAATTAGTAGGAAAAAATGTTCATAGTTTTGGTGTTACTTTACATTTCAGAGGTGGTTTCAGGAGTCCTGTTATAAGGCAATGAGGTGTTTTGCATTTGCCTCAAAGAATTTTGAGAAACTGGCTGAACCCCAAACAGCTGATTCGTTAGGGTTTGTTGGTGGCTGCTGGGGCCCAGGAAATGTTTTCTAATTTGTTCCTTTCAGTTATCTGGACCCTTAAAAGTTATTTTCAGTCACACAATACAAACAAGTCAATTTAAAGCTGTTTGTCAATACTCATTTGAAAATGTGCTGGTCTAGGAGCCCTTTTACTTAATGTGGAGATTTAATATATTGAGATACTGGACTCACCAAATTAGTTCAGCAATATAGGGTATCTTTTTTTCCTCTCAAGATTATGCATCCATGTCCAATTTCTTTGGTTTGCAGTAGGTGAAGAGCATATTCAGTTCATGGCAACATCATGCAGCACCAGCAAGAGTATGCTAAGAGACTGGTACTGAGAGAGGGCAGCAGCCTTATAGCATAGGGACAGAGGTTCTGCTTAGTGTATAGAAATCCAAACAAGAGAATCATGGCAGTTCTAAAAAAAAATATGAAGAATATAGAGCAGGAGTTGGTTTAGTTTTGTGGGCATGTAGCCTGTTGTTCTGTCATTCAAATCAGATTCCAAAAGAATCTATTGAGGGAAGGGGCTCTGAAGCAGGTTATGCAGAGAGATACACCATGGTCCCTCTAGTGTCTAGTTCCAGACAATTCCTTTCTCCTCCATCTCACACTATGACCTGATTTTGCAGGTGTTCATTACCTCTGGTACCAGCTGTGCCCTGATTCTAATAAAAAAAGATTCCATCTGGGGGAATGGAGGTGCTATTCTCAAAACAATGAACAAGGGAGCAGTCAAGTAGCACTTTAAAGACTAACAAAATAATTTATTGGGTGAGCTTTTGTGGGACAGACCCACTTCTTCAGACCACAGCCAGACCAGAACAGACTCAATATTTAAGGCACAGAGAACCAAAAATAGTAATCAAGGTGGACAAATCAGAAAAAAAATTATCAAGGTGAGCAACTCAGAGTAGAGGGGCAGAAGGTGGGTGGAGAGAGACAAGAATTAGATTAAGCCAAGTGTACAAACGAGCCCCTATAATGACCCAGAAAATTCCCATCCCCTTTCAAACCACATGTTAATGTGTCAAATTTGAAAATGAGAGTTCAGCAGACTCTCTTTCAAGAGTATTGTGAAAATTCCTCTTCAGTAAGATGCAAACTTTTAAGTCATTAACAGAATAGTCCACTCCATTAAAATGCTGACTGACAGGTTTGTGGATCAGGAGTGTTTTTATGTCTGTTTTGTGCCCATTAACTCTCTGTCTAAGGGAGTTTGAAGTCTGTCCAATATACAGAGCATCTGGGCATTGGCACATGATGGCATATATGATGTTAGTTGAGGAACATGAGAATGTGACTGTGATTCTCTGAAATACCTGGTTAGGTCCAGTGATGGTATCTCCAGAATAGATACGTGGACAAAGCTGGCATTGGGCTTTGTTGCAAGGAAGAGTTTCAGGACTGGTGTTCCTGCCATATAGACTGTGGTTGTGGGTGAGAATCCTCATAAGGTTGGGAAGTTGCCTGTAGGAGAGAACAGGCCTGTCACCCAGGGCCTTCTGGAATGCGGAATCCTGATTAAGGATAGGTTGTAGGTCTTTAATAATGCGTTGCAGTGGTTTGAATTGGGGGATGTAGGTAATGACCAGCACTGTTCTGTTGGCTTTTTTGGGCCTATCTGGGAGTAGCTGGTCTCTGAGTATTCATCTAACCCTGTTGATGTGTTGGGTTTTTTTTTTTATTTCTCCTGGTGGGTAATTCAGGTTTATGAATATTTGGTAAAGATCGTGTAGTTTCAGTCTCTGCCAGTAGGATCAGAGCAAATGCAATTGTACCTGTGCTTGACTGTAAACAAAGGATCTAGTTATGTGTGCAGGATGAAAGCTAGAAGCTTGTAGGTAAGTATAGCAATCAGTGGGTTTCTGGTACAGTGTGGTTCTGATCAGGCCATCCGGGGTTTGAACTGGGATGGGAATTTTTTGGGTCATTATAGGGGCTCGTTTGCACACTTGGCTTAATCTAATTCTTGACTCCCCCCCACCCACCCACCTTCTGCTCCTCTACTCTCTGATTTGCCCACCTTGATTACTGTTTTTGGTTCTCTGTGCCTTAAATATTGAGTCTGTTCTGGTATGGTTATGGTCTGAAGAAGTGGGTCTGTCCCATGAAAGCTCATCACCTAAAATTATTTTGTTAGTCTTTGAAGTGCTATTTGACTGCTTTTTTGTTTTGATAATGTATAGACTAGCACGGCTTTCTCTCTGCTACTAACGAACAAGGGGTTTGAATTGACTAAGCATTTGTCCTGAAGCTACTCTTAATCACTTTGCTTCGCTTCACTTCACAGCTACTGGCTATTGGCTTCCACAGCTGCTCCTGCTGAATTATACAAATCTGAAGAACAGTGCATGTCTCTTTCTGGCCCTTCCGTAAGTTTTAAGCTAGTCTAGTTTGTATTTTAGGTCCTGGTGTCCCATGTTTCTTTTCCAGTAGATCAGCCTATGCATGTTAGCAAAGTGTTTAATAAAACAGTACATTATTCCATCCTGTGAATCTCCTACACACCTGTCCAGTAGGCAGCATCCAGTCTCTTGCTGAGGGGTAGTTAAGTTCTTGAAGATACCTGTTTTTCCCCCTTGTCTTTTTCCTTAGCTTGATTTTGGCCTCTTGAGTAAGATGCTTTGGGGGGAGGAGAGGATTTAAACCTTGACTCATTTCAGCCCTTCCTTGCTGCTTGAGGATTTCAATTTTGGCCTTCTCATTAGGTGCTCCAGTCTAAGACTTTCTTGTTCTCTGAGTGCTTGCTCACATCTGTTCAAGCTAGGTGTGTGCATGCTGCATGCACAATTGTTGGAAAGTTTTACCCTAGCTGCTACCTCTTGGGTCAATTGTGGAGTGGCCTGCAGTAGTGCCAGTGCAGAGCCCTATATAGGACCTGGCCGCCCTGACTGCCCCTCAGGTGCTTCTTACAGCCAATAATGGCTGTTGGAACTATGACTGAGTACACTGTTGCTATACCACAACTCTCTAGGTCTTTGTTGCGTAAATAGTTCTCCTTTAGAGTAGTTGATTGTTATATTTAGTTAGTGTTTGTATTCAGTGGGGGAGGGATCTCCATCTCTCTCCCCATGTCCTGTCAGGAACTTGAGGCATGAAAAAGTCCCAGGGCTTCAAACAGTCCTACACCTCCTTGAAGTCTGTGCCAACGAGCAACCCCCACAACTCCTCACTTCATTGCTTGGGGGAAGTTCATGAGACTGATGAAGTGCCAGATTTGCAAGGCTTTTAAGCCTCACACCTCTCAGGAGCGTGACTCATCTCCACCAACTCCTCCTAGCATCGGTGCTTCAGCTTCCAAGAGAGGAACCCACACCAGGTTCTTCGGCACCAGGCCAAGGGTCAGTGATGGCACACTGCACACCAAAGGACTCCTCTGGGCACTGTTGGTCTCGGATGCCTCTGGCCCAGTGCCATTCCCACTCTCCCGCAGGGCCCCTGAAGACCCCAAAGTCAGCAGCACCAGTGAAGACAGCTTCTGTGCAGGCATCACAGGTGGTATTTGAAGGCTCCAGAGCCTGTGACGCTGATGTCCAGTCATCCCACAAACCCAGCCCAATTCTCTTAGACTCTCCAAGAGGAGAACTGGTGCTGGTTGGCCTTTTGTCCATGCTGGACGTTACCAGGTGGTGTGGGGGCTTTTCAAAATGCTGCAGTCCCCAGCACATCTCTGGGGAAAGCCTGCTTTGATGGGTCTGCTCCAAGTCCTGGTACTGTTCAGAGTCCCAGCATGGCGGCTTGAGGCATCAGTAGCACTTACAGCACCGCTCTCCATCCCATTCTACTCTCAGCTGCTCCCATTCAAGGGCTTTTGTGGTGGGCAACTTGGTATCCAGCTCTTGGAGGTGCTGGGTCGAAAGCAGTGACACTTGGCACCCTATCATTGCTGGGGGACGCACAGCCCAGCACCACTCCAGTCCAGGCTCGTCTACCCAGCACACCAGTCTTGGTAATCAACTATCTCAGCCCTGTAATTCTCGGACACTTCTTGGCAGAGGTCACAGCCAGTTTCTTTGGCCCTTCCCATACCTGGGATACTTTTTTCATTGCTGTTCCAAAGAGGTCTCAGGCATTCTTATCTCTTCAGAATAGTTCTTTTCTTCTGTCCGCTTCAAATTGTTTATCTCTAGGTCTGTTTCAGTTTGGCTGCATATGGCCCCATCAGTGAGCTGAAGCAGTTTAGGAGAGCTGCCATTTCTCGAGGAGAAAATATTAAAGGCACAACTGTGAACAGCCCCTGAAAGAGGGAAAGCCAAGAAGAAAAGAAACAAACATGTCTCCATCAGGAGCTCTTTAATAACCTGGTAATCAAAACAGAATCCTACAAAAAGTGGAAAGTTGGATGAGTTGCTAAAGGGGAGTACAAAAGAATAGTCATTGAATACAGGGACAAAATCAGGAAAGTCAAAGCCCAAAATTAGTTACAGCTATCAGAAGGCAATCACAAGAGTACCTTTAAATACATTAGGAGCAAGAAAAAGATATGAAGGAAAAAGAGCTAAGAAATGGATGTTCTCACAAAAGTAGAGGTTTTCAATGCCTGTTTTGCTTCCTTCATCACTAAAAAAATTAATGGTGACCAGATAGTGAACACAATTAATGATAAGAGGAGATGAAATGCAAGCCAAAATAGGGAAAGAAGAGATTTAAATAATCAGAAACTAGTTTTAACAAGTTGATTGGGCCTGATGAATTTTATCTTAGGAATCTAAGACCTGACAGAACATGAACTCACAGCGGACAGAGTTTTACCCACGAAAGCTCATGACCTAATAAATTAGTCTCTCAAATGCCCCAGTACTGCTTGTTGTTCATGGAGGAGTGAACAGGAAACACAGAACCTATCTTTAAAAGGGGAAGGGAAAGGCGAGGGCAGGGCAATTGTACCAACCTGCCTTTGATATACCTGGAAAGATACTGGAAAAGCTTCTTAAATAATCAGTTTATTAAAAAGAAATACAGGGTAAGAACAGCCAGCATGGACGTGCTAAGAATAAAGCATGCCAAACCCACCTAATTTCTTTCTTTCACAGGATTACTAGCCAACTGGATGAGAGGAAGTTGGGCTTTTGGTGCAGTCCTACAAACAAATGGGAAAGGGATATAGACTAAATTACTATAAAATGAGGGCAAACTGGTTGAAAGACCATACTCAAAGAAAAATTATCAGTAGTTTGCAATCTAGTGGGCCTGAATCTAATACTGTACTGGGACCAGTGCAATTCAGTATTTTTACTCTTGGATAATGGAGTCAAGAGATTGCAGGTACTTTGGAGGGAACAGATACAGAATTCAAAATGACCTGAACCAATTAGAGACTTTGTCTGAAACGGACAAGATGATACTAACAGAGGTGAATTACTTTGCAGGGAGAAAGAAAAAGTAAAATGCACAACTAGATGCATAATGCTAAAAGGATATAGGGTTTATAATGGACACATTGAATGTGAATCAGTAGGCTGCAGTTCCAAAAAGGCTACAAGAGTTCTAGGATGTATTACCAGGAGTGTCACATGAAAGATGTGGGAGGTAATTGTTCTGCTTTATAGAACCCTGGCAATACTGTGTCTGATTTTGGGCCCCACGCATGAAGAAAGACATAGATAAACTGGAGAGTCTGGAATAAAACAACAAAACTGATGAAATGAATGAAAAGTTGTTTTTGTTTTTTTTAAAAAAAAAAAAAAGTTCAGTTTTGAGAAACTTTGGGAGGGCCTGAAATCTTCAAATAGGGTGATCATTTTTGCATATCCACAAAATCTGACAATAATATGCTTAATCTGCAGCAAGGAAGATTTAGGTTAGATACTAGTAAAACTTTCTACCTGTGAGGGTAGTTAATGTCTAGACTAAGCTTCCAAGGGAGATTGTAGCATTCCTATCATTAGAAAGTTTTATGAGTAGATAAACACCTGGCTGGGATGGTCTAGGTTTACTTTATCCTGCCTCAGTGCAGTGGTCATGGGCCCTTCCAGTCCTACATAGTTATAGGTCAAAGATGGATAAATAGGATTGGAAACAAATGTCCAAGTAATTCTTTATTTGCTTTTTCTGCAGGGACCCAACCAGCAAGCAAAGATGCTTCAAGTTAGAACTATCCTTTGTTTCCAAAAGCAAACAGAAACACCTAGCTTCTGAAACTACAAGCTACCTTAGATTCTAGCTGTGAAAAGCCTTCCTGGAAAGCCCTGATTGTCTAGAAGTGAGAAGGCTATATCCCTCCTAGGTTTTCAGCACCACCCCACCTCTGACAGTTATTGATTCCATCTTCCTCATTGGAGAGGGCCATCACTCCAGAACAGAGAAAAGCAACTATGATTAGCAGCTCTCTGATTCCCACTGTATGGGAGGAATATCACTCCAAAAACAAAGAGATAGCCAATGACTGCTTGCTTGGCTTCTGGCTAGTCAGTTGGCAGACGGATGGTGGCTGGAAAAAGCTATTGGGGAGTTGTAGAATTTTGCTTGGTGCTACAAAACTAAGTGCCACAGGCAGAGTAGTGTGTGAATGGGAGCCAAGCATGCTTCTGGGAAGTTCAGACTAACCCAGCAACAAGGGAACCGGAGCCAGTCTACATAAGGACTCTTTACTCTATAGCACACACCACTACCAGAGACAATGGGCCAGGAGATGGAAAGTACATTCGTATGGGACTGAGACACTGAAAGTTGGATTGTTCGGAGTCCAAGACACAGGTCATTCACCTGTGTAGTGTTTGACACTAGGTATGTTGTGCTACGTGTAACTACTACTGTTAGGGCTCGCCTCCTGGAATCAGCCCTCATACTGATAGAAGGCTTTCCTCTGCTCTGATAAAGGTGCTGCTTTGTTGTTCATGGCAGTGTCTGTTTCAGGGGTTAACTTCTGCCTCTCTATTGGGTATGAGAGAGTGGGTTGGGGTGAGTCAAGGGCAAAAACATTGTCCCATGGATGTAGTGCAGAGTCTGAGAACCGCCCTCTCTGAGCACCCTCACTTGGCAAGAGATAGTAATTTATCTTAATAGCAACCATTTATCACGAGCAGATACAATCACTTGTAGAGTGCTGTAACTTCTAATCCCCCTTGCCTCTGGGAGTTAGCTTTTGTTATATTTTTTCCCCTCAAGACAAGGTGGTTAATTGATACCTCTGAGTTTTATTCTAGTGATGCAATTGGAGATTCAAGTCAAGTTCTGAAGTTCTCTCTCTCACAGTTGGAGTTTTCAAAAAGATTGATTGTTTCTAAGATCATCGTGACCACAGAAGTGCTACATTAGCCTAAGATCAGGCCAAACCTGACAGATGCCATTTTCTGACAGGCTGCCTTCTGGGCACTGACCACAGAAACATTGCTCTTAGAATGTGATAGCCCTAGTTATCTGTTCACACTTTCAATATAGCATTACAAGTTAGATCCATCTTGGTCTATTGACTTTGGCTGATAATTGTTCCTAGTGCCAGGAAAAGGCAAGCCTATCTTGAATAGGACATGAGCCAAACATTACCTATAATTACTACTTGGGGGAGGATGGATGAAGAGGGATGTTTCACAATGGAAGATTACTCATTGTTAATAATTGTCTTAGTCTTCAACAGTCATCCACTTCAGATGTGTGGCTTGACATTGTTCTCTCATATTAGAACAGAAGGATCAGTGCTTCTTATTAGCCTTGGTAAATGCTTTTTTTGCTTTTGGTCATTGAAACCATATTGCTGGCAGAAGAGAGGACTCGGGCAAAGAAAAAGTACAGGTGAGAAACCTTACCCTTGGTAATCTTTGAGTACACTTGGAAAAGCTTTGACAGTAGATGCATTGATTTTTATAGATGTCTTCAAAATTTGATATGTTTCTGTAGGATTTGGCATTATTCTACTGTCTACCATATTCTGTAGTTTACCAACAGCTTAACCTCCAACCACTTTTTTTTGTATTTCAATGAGCCATCATTTTGCCATGATTATTGCATAGCTACAAAGTTCAACATTAAGTTTACATTCAAAAGCAGTAGGTACAGTAAAAGCAGTGTTATCCAGCACTTGGATAACTGGCATATTCTATTAACTGTCAGTCAGACTGGCTTCCCCAGTTGGGGCCAGCTGCTGTGGGGCTGACCCCCACCAGCAGCAACTGACCTCCCCTTCTAACCCCATCCCTCAGAAAATGTGATTATTCAGTAACCTCTTCCACATGGATGCTGGATAATCAAATTACCTCATATACAAACCTCCATACACAGTTATTTTGAACATACTGGTATTCATGCAGCAGCAATCTAGTGGGAACCTTTCAACTGGGACAGAGCTGGTAGCTGCAGCCTACTTCCATAAATTAAACACCACTTTGCTTTTATCATTCTCATTGGAAATTGGCATAACCTTCCTGAGGACCAGAGAACAGTCACTGGCCGTTGTTGGTCATGTTTGCTGTGGGACTGTGATGACAAGCTTCCATATGCTCTGACAGAGCCAATTCCCAGTATGCTGCACAATGAAAAGTACCAGCACAGTATCCTCCTTCCATCTCCAGCAAACTGTGTCTTTAAGAACTCACTCTGACTTCAAAGGGCTAGCTTACACAATGCCTGGACAGGTACCCAGTGTGAAAGTGGCATTCTAAATGGATTACTGGCAGATGACGATGTAGGAGAACTAAATGTTTTTGAAGACGACCAGGGTGGGAGAAAGTTTTTCAAACGTGCCCAAGTCCCATAGCCTTTCAAAGTGCCACTGTGATGTTTGAAAATGTAGTTCACATCCTATATTTGAGGTACTTTTTAAAAAATGTTACCCTTCTTCTTCTTCTTCCAGCTTGGCAGGGATGTGTCCTGTTTGTTCCTTCAAGGGGGAAGGAGTTGAATAGCTGTCGTGGTGTCCCTTATCCTTTTCTCCTCTGCAGTTTATGCAGTTCTAATGCCACTGCCTTCTATAATCACAGCTAGTAGATGAGAATGGCTGTTAATTCAGCTGGAGGTCCAAGAGTGAGACATTGCACCTTGCATTGTAGTGACTGCAGTAGCATGGGTTATAGCACATTTGGCAAGAGTTATGCCTGAATACCAGCAACTTACACAACATTTACCTCTGACTGGATGTAACATTAGGCACTACACTCAGCAAGAAAGCAAGCTCTGTCTGCTACAGTTACTACCCTGTTCAGACACCCAAATGCCACTATACCCTACTTGTTTATACTAAATACCTGAGTTAGACACCTAGAATAGTACTTTAGCACTACAGTAACTGAAGCGCTCATTACAGAATCTTGAAATAGTTTACAAGACCAAACCCATGCCATCTTCATATGTTTTTCTTAACCTTGGTGATGGAGTTAGTGCTGTGTTTATAACAAAAACAAAGGCTCACACAGAGAGGGAACTATGCAAGCAGTCAAGATACATGAGTTCATTAACATTAGCACTTGTATAGCAAACAATGAAGAACTGAATTAGTAGAAGGGCAAGAGTTCTATTGTATTTTAATATAACTTAGTTGGCTGTTTTACTCTGATATGTTACATAAGTTTAATAGCTTTTCTTTACTGGAAAGTCAGGGGGTGCAATACTTCTGTCAGTTCTTTCACACCACTGAAAGACGAAGCAGGCCCCGTTCATCTCCTTTAATGTTCAGAGGTGAAGAGTTTTAGCTAACGGATGGCCTTTCACTTTTTTCCATCTAAAAACTGAATACAGCTCATCCAAACTGAGCAATCCATTTATAGTAAGATGTACATCCTAGGGCATGGATTAGTAGTAGCCTGTTGAAAAATGCTCAGAAAAGGTCTCAAGAAGTTTGGGGTTTTAACAGAATAGTTGCAGGAAAGTAAAAAACTTAAGTTACCATAACTGCAGTATTTTAAAATTTCAGCACATCAGGTTGTCCTCGCTCCAGTGTATATGCATTTGCCTGACCTCACTAGGCTGACTTATCTGCCTTAAAAAGGCTTTCATAGTTCCATGTTCAACATCAAAGCTACCTTGAATTTCAGTCTGCTTCTCTACCTGGTGCACTGCCTCCCAGTCCATCTCAGATTGAGGAAGAAGTGTTACCAGAAATCAGATGAAAACTTTTCAGGGAAACATGCATTTATTGTTAAGCATTCCCAGTGAAAATCAGTATATTTTTAAAATGTGTATTTATTTAAAAAAATCATGTGTACAAAAGTGTTGTCTAGTTTTTATCCAAGACAGAAAACACTGATGCTTCACTCCAGCCCACTCCCACTCAGCCTTTACATGAAGTTAAATGCCCAGTATCAAACCACCTCCACTATTCTTTTAAAAAAAAAGAAATCAAAATATGAGATGGAAAAGGCCTCTGATAAGTGGGAGTCTTCAGTGGTTGAAATCAGCATTCCTATGATAGCAGCCTCCTTCAACAGTTGTTGGAGAGAGAGAACACAGCACTTTCAGCGTGTATTTCCTCATCTGAAACTTAGGTATTCCAACTTACATTTTCAGTGAATGGTTCAGCCTCATAACCAACTGGCTAGCTATTTTTTTATGCTGCCCACAAGCAGGTAACAATAAGGAGCGGGAACATCAAAGTACAGTGCAAATGACTTGTAACAATCCGTCCATTGGTAAATGAATCTGAAAAGTAAAGTTGCTGAGGTTGCCCACAGAGCATTATAGTAAAAATGAAAACCAACACACACCTTACACATCTAACAACATATCAGCTGATGAAGCAGTAAAATTGGGAAGATGATAGATTTAGCCAACTTCAGAACTAAGATGCCCCCCCATTGTTCCCAACATCTACTGGGCTCAATAAAGTAACTCCTCTTCCCCCTGCCCCTCCCCCCCCAAAAAAGTTGACTGCTGTGGGCCTGGAGGAGCTACCATGCACTGCTCCCACCAGGGGTGCAGCACATACACTGGCTGACTGGCACTGATGTATGCACCCCACCCCTGGTGGGAGGAGTGTGTGGTGGCTCCAGCAGAGGCTCCTCCAGCAACAGTAGCTCTGGTGAGTGGCAGATTTTTTTTTTTTTTTTGGGGGTGGGGGGAGAGCAGAGCTGGAGCTAGGAGAGCCAGGCAGGGGGTGGACAGCAAACCCTTGCATTCAATGGACTTTCAGGAATAGCAGACACTTCTCCCCTTCAGTAGTCCATTAAATTGAGGGTTTACTGTAGTTTTAATGGAATATGGATGAGCAAGCTACTTGAAGACAGTCAAATAATAAACCCTTTTCTGTTCCCAAAGCAACACTGAAAAATTAGGGTATTCAGTGAAAATTCTGGGTTTTTTACTCTCCCCCCCTCCCCCAACAGAACAGCTTTGTTTGTTTTATACTACTGTGATGCAATAAGCATAGAAAAGTTAAACACTTATCTGTTTAGCCAATTGCTCTCATACATTCTACAAAACAATCCATGATCCACCATAGTGTCTTCGGATTTTAAGATCTATCCCATGCTAACAATTCCTTCCTGTCCTTTAGTTTCAGAAGTGTTTTAAAACTGGAGTAGCTCAAAGCACAGCAAGGAATTGTTAGCGTGGGATAGTTTTATACCCCTAGCGCATTGATAACTAAATGTTTGTATGGAGAAGCCTTTCCTCTGTCACTCCAACATCACTACCATCTAGCTCTTCAAAAGAGCAACTGTACTCCTGGTGCCATTTGTCCCCACCCAACAGCTGTTTAAATATTTTAGCAATAAAATTCTTATTTAACATGCATCCCTCCTGGGCTTGTCTCCAACAATAAGCCAGGCTCTTGCACCTTAGGAACGAAGCAATAGGCATGCACACAGTTAAGCCTCCCTTTGCTCTGAAAGCTGACTTCTTCACAATAATTGTATACAGCCACCATAGTAAACAAGAGCGCTTACTTCAAATTGCATTTGATTTTCCATTAAGTGACATGTACTCTCTCAAGTGCAAGGTCCAACTTCCAGCTGTTTGATGAAGGTTAATTTTGCATAGTTCGTGTTTCCATTATCCACATCACATAATGTAGATTTGCTGTTTCAATATAAGTCTCTTTTTGGCTAATTAATTTATCCTTTCAGAAACAAAATGTCTATATGCCATCCATTGGTGTTCCCAACCCAAATGTATTTGAAATAAAGTTCTGTGCACTGATAATCAGGAACAAATTTATGGTCAACAACATTTGTAGTACTTAATTCCATAAATAAATACTTCCTGACTCATAATAGCCAAGGCCCCTTGTAGTCTGGGACAAGCTGCACCTAAATTCTGCTCTAAGGCTGCTACTATGGGTGGTAGTCTGGGGTTGGAAATTTGTGGCAATTTCAGATAAATAAGAAAACGGAGCTTTTTACTGAAATGCAGAGTAACATCTGACATAGCCTTTTTACATTAAATCAATTTTACATTCTCTAAGTTTTAATTTCCCAATAGATACATTTTAGTGAGAACTCAGAAATTGGAATTTTTCACAACTAGATGGTGTAAAAATGGAACGTTTGGCACTTGCAAGAGAGCCAAATCTAATGGCAATGGGAAAGGCAGATTTTTTTGCTTCTGAATGTCAGAAGCTATTTTAAATTTGTGAGGGGCAAGAAATGAATGGAGTTTCTTGTTCACCAAAAACAATATTCAAGAATAACCAAAACTCCATTAAGTAGATGCTGCTGCTAAATTGTCCAGCAGTTGCAATTTAGCTGACATTCAAGTAATCCCTAAGCTACAGCATTAGCAACTATTGAGGGGGGAAAAAATATGGTCCACCATAAAAAAACCTGAACTACAATTTAACATAGTGACTTTATAAAGACTAAACAACTGAACATCTAACAGATTGCTAGAGTTCAACCTTGGCCCAAGTTACACAAATGTGATACAAAATACCCTTATTTTAACGCTGACAGTTACCCGAAAACAGAAATGTGCCCTACTATGGCTTCAAATGGAAAATTCATAGGAAAGTTATGAATATCCGCCTAATATTGGGTCACTCATCCCCCATCCAGCTCTTGAGAATCTCCCTTGCTGCCAGCATCTGGGAGGGGAAAGTGGAAAGAAAGAACACGCTGGCATCTGTACAATCTTAATTTGAACAGAAATGCAAGGGAGGACAGTTTTGCAATACCACAAAGAATTTAGGTACTCAGCAACAGAAATCCCAAGGGGGAATTGTTTCAGTGGTGACGGTCATCAAGTAAAGCCATCTTCCCCTCCCACTTTTCTTCTGTCTCCATCTTCCTTCCCTATTGCATTCCTTTATATGCTTGGAAATTTTGCTCTGGTTATCATTGGAGATATGGCTCAGTGTCCTTAAGAGACTAATCAAAATGACAGATCCAGGAGCTATAATGAAGTTTTATGTCCCCTAATGATTTCCAAGTTCCTTCCTTTGATAAACAGCAGCAAAGAACAAGGGAAACTAGTAATTGGCCAATTACAATTACCACCAGGGTAAATAATATGTAAATGAAGTTATCAAAATGTTCTTATCAAGTTACATAACAGAAAAAACAGTAACTTGAGTTTTTAAACACAAATGGCAAAATTGCCATAGCTTTCTACTGTTTCTAGCTATTACCTAACAAACCAGTTGAGCAGTAGCAACTTTAATTGTTAAAAAATAAATAAATATCAAGGACAAATCAAAAAAATCTTGTTTCCTTTGGCATCTCTGCAAATGACTACACTACTGCATGAAAAATCACTGCGCAAACCTTAGAAAGCAGTACAGAAATACTATAGCAACCGTATTTAGTATTGCACTGATGTGAGTTAAAAAGTATTGTCTGTCCTGCAAGTATTTTTGAAGTACTAACTCATTAGAATACTGCAGGGAGCAATCTTATATTAGTTAAGTCCTGTCCATTTCTAGTTCTGTTTCCCCTACTCCTTTGCTCCAGACACAGAAGTTCAATAATATTCTCCATTGCTTCCAGTATAATTTACGAACCTGATCTTCTATGAAGTGTGACACTGTTACAGGTCATTTTAAAGTTCAAGCAAAAAGAACATACATTTCCTTTCCTCTCCCCACCCCCAAACACACACTTATTTAGACTATTGCATAAGAGAAGACAGTCATAGAAAAGAAGCCTTTTATGGTAAACTATTATCCACAATCCCCAGTCTCTACTCTGTTTCTTTTCTATTTTAGCTGAAAGTTTCATGTCTGATGTATGTTCCAAAATATCCAAAAAGACAGTACAACTTTCTTTAGATGGATGTACTAATGTCTGAGGTTACAAACTAATGATTTTCAAGCTTTTAAACTTAGGATGAAATGTAATTTTAATACGAATAGAAAGACTGACTATGTACAAGCAAAGGTAATTTCAGTTCTCGTTTATCAGAAACATCAATCCAAAAGAAAGTTCAACTGAGAACACACTTCTACTTCTATGTGCATTTGAAGTATGTACAGTAAAAACACCAAACACAGCCTCCAAGTATCAACTAGGGAAAAAATCCAAACGAGTGAATTTTTAAAGTAAGCAATCCACATACTGATGCTCGAAATAAAGCTAGAAAGCTGTTGCAAAAACACAGCTGATTGCATTACAGCAAGTACTCAAAGAAAAAAAATTGTTTAATTCTCAATACACTGGAGAATCAGTTGTTCTCTCCTCAAATCCAGTGAATTCACACTATCCAAATGTATTAAAGGAGTTCTGTGTAGCAAACAAAGGCGCTCCACCTTTTTTGTGCTATGTCCAAACATACCAAATCTTTATATGATTGTGTAGCAAGTATGAGGGTTAAACACAGTTACTGATTATTGAAAATATACCATTTAAACTGGCAACTAAGCTACTGTTAATGGCACCCAGACCCACAGATTATGGAAAGGAATCCAGAATATTTTAGGTGTGTGGTGTTAGGGAGAACAGGTTTCCCAGTCACTTGACTAAGAAGAAAGAGGTTCTGAACAGGTCACCATTTTGAACTTTGGGTAAATCTTAAAATGCTTTCAGGAAAAAAGTTAATTCAAGTACTTAAATGGTGCTCTCTTCAGCTACCCTATTTGAAATGTCTAGTAAAGTACAAGCATGCAAATATAGGTCAATAATCCACAGGCACACAGGATCCATATTAAAAACAGTAAGCTAGCTGTGATGAGTGACACCAATTTTGATGACTGACACTCAAAAATGTTATCTGAATAATTAAATCAGAATCCTGAAGCAAATTCCTGTTAGTCTTGGTCACATTGCTAAACACTAAAGTAGGCATGTTCCCCCCACACCCCCCCGACTTGTTTTAGCTGAGCTCAAAGAATTTTTACAATATTTAGTAAGAAAAAATTAAAGTATTTCCCCTTTTAAATTTACACAGATGTTTAATTAGCTTTATTTACAGAGCAGTTTTTCAGTCTCCAATAGTGCCTAGATAGCATCATCAGGCTAGAGGGCCAGTTTTAAAAGAGAATCTATATAGAATCCTAAAAATAATAGATGGTGAATGCTCCTCAGAAAGGGCAAGCTGGACTATAGAAGCAGCTCTTTACATGGCTCAGTTACTCAGAAGTAATTCTGTTGCAGTCTCTACATCCCACGATTTTGAAGACAAGGCCACTATTACTGCATTCTGTGAAGACAAAATAAAGGAAGTGAGACTTTCAGGGTGTGAAGTTGCTCTTCACATTAATCCAGTTATAGCCCTGAAGGTTTGTCTAGTGACTGCACACATGTATCAATACATCAATTTTTACATTACTAGTCACTACAGCCTAAACTGAATTTGTTGCACTAAAAGCTTAGAAAAATTATTCAATTCATTATAAAAATTACTAAGTTACTTTATTAGTATAAAAGACATGGTATGTTAAGCATCCAGTTGTCACCAAGAAGAAAAACAGCCATCTAAATAAAGCGATCAGATGTACTGATGATTATGAAAGTAACAAAACTTTTATATTAATTTGAACTATAGTTCACATTACATATACAGCTGTCCAATTCCTGTCTTGTTAAAAAACAAAGTACACGTATGTACACACGTACTTACCCTATCAAAGCCCATAGCACAAAGGTTTTCTATCTTTTTGGTGTATTCTGGACTAGAAACTGGTGCTCCAGCATACACATGTGCCCAAAGTCGAGCAGTCTGTTTGAACATTTCTGGGTTTTGTTTGTACTATGCAAAAAGAGGGAAAAAAAAGAATCAGTATAATTGTTCAGTAAAGTACAAATAAAAACTAGAAGATTTTGGCAAATTCCATTCTATAAATCCTTCTACATATAGCACCTTCAAATCTTGTGATGTGTAGTTTACCCCAAAGTGAAATTTGGAGTTTTTGGTTAGCTGTTGAGGATCCAAATCTATACAAGCATGAGTCACAAGCATCAAGTAACAATGAGTTTGCACTTATATTCCAAGAAGACCTTTACATGTACAATCAAATTCAGCTCAGTTATTAAGATGGCCAGAATAACTACACTGATGTCTGGGCAGATGCACAGTATGGATAACCAGAATATCTGAGCGCAGAAACTAACTCACTGGCTGTGGCCACACTTGGCCAAAACTTCGAAGTGACCATGCTAGTGTCCATTTCAAAGATTACTAATGAGGTGCTGACTTGAATATTCAGCACCTCTTTGTAGCATTAGGGCATTTCCAGCCGTGCCGCTTTCGAAGGCGCATAGCTTGACTGAATGGGATTTCAAAATGTGCAGGGTCCTTTCAAAAAGGATCCCCGGGTAACTGCACCAAGCGGTGTGCCTTCGAAAGTGCCGTGACTGGAAGCATCCTAATGCTAATGAGTGCCTCATTATTAATCATCAAAATGGCCACGTTAATGACCATTTAGAAGTTTTGGCCAAGTGTGGCCACAGCCACTATGTTGTAATGTTCATTGATTTGCGTAAACACTATTTTAATATTTCTTAGTGTTTTCCCAAAGTATTTTTTAAAACTTATCTTTAAAAAACAAAAACAAACAAACAAACAAAAAATAACCATCCTTTGTGACCCAGAAAGGGTTTGCAGTGTCTCAGTGATGATTTTCATCTTATGACTAGCTTTATCCCGGGAAGTAGGTATATTGATATAATTTGTCACAAACTGAGAAAAACAGGGTCACATGGAAATGGCTGAAGACGCGACACTGTTTTGGAAGTAGGGTACTAACCAAAAAAACTGAATGAAGATGTAAATAGTATTTTACACTAATGTCAAAAAAACAAATTTTCTAATAAGTAATAGAACTTTACCTTCAATCACCAGTGAAAGTTTCCAGCCTGATCAGGCATACAAAAGATGTGCTTAGTTTCTCGCAATTAAATTTTCAAATCAGTAAGATAGGAGCTTCCTGATACAGCAATCCTTGTATTTAATAATTTTTTTAAAATTTGAGATTTACATATTTTACAGCAAGTTTAAACAATCATTGTTTTAAAATAAAAATCTTCCATCAATTTTACCTTCTTACAAGAGTAAATTTTACAGGGTCCTGAGTTATGTGTTCTAAACACATGGACCAGTGTGACTGTACTTGTAAAACACTGTCCACATATGGTCTAAATGCACATAAAAGTATAGACCTGAGGCATATCTTGGAAGAACACAGAAATTTACAGTAAACTTTTTCATATTGGGCAGCCTTTGGACCAGGACGTTGCCAGGTAGTCAACTATTCTTGATAATAGAGAGGAATACTTAGCAATGCATAACACTAAAGAAAAACAAGATTAGATATTAAGAAACCAAAATGTATGCAGAGTACTTTATTTACCAACAGTCGTATTTTACAGTGTGAACTTATACTGTATTTGTATTTACTTTCACTATACTGTACTTACGAAAAACGTAACAAATTTCTTATTGTTAAAATGCGAGATATTTGAGAGTTCTGGATGATAGAATGCTGGACAGGAAAGAGTTTACTGTATGGTGACTGTTTTTATACAAGGCAACATTTTAAATCTGAGTAACACTGGCAAGGAATTAGTACCACACTTTTATTGTTTATATTACTATTTGTTATATGTACTGTGGTGTATATATACACACAGAACACATTTTCTTACATACATACGACAGTAGCTCTCATTCTTCCAGATTACGGTGTCCCTTCAGGAGTCTGACATCTTGCATAACCCCAAGTCTCACTTCACTTAACACCTCACTTACAAAACCAGACAAACATTCAAAAGTTCCACAGCAAACTATTGCTGAAAATTATTTTTTCATTTATACCATACAATTATAAAATCAACTGGAATATAAATATTGTACTTACATTTCAATGTACTGTATATAGTACAGTATAAATAAGTCATGGTATGAAAATTTACTTTGTACCAACTTCACTAGTGTTTTTTACCCAGCTTGTTGTAAAACAAGGCAAATATCTATGATGGGTTGATAAACCTTCTGGAAGATCTGAGTACCACTATAGGTACATATACCGACCACTAAGAATCTACTTCATGGAGGGACAATAAATAGCACAGTCATCATTAGAACCAAAGGAAACTTAAAACACATGCACAATTTTTCTTTTTTTTTTTTTTTAAATACACTTAACTGTTTATTCATGCTAAAGTTTTGGCCTGTTCCTCCCCTCAGATACAAAAATAAATCCATGAAGATTCCTCTTCATCATCATCATTGTCCTTTACATGTACTAGCATGTAGGGAAGCAACAAAGGTTCTCCACTCTTCTGTCACAAGCCAGCCTCTCAATGATGCCACAAGTGTGATTCATGCTCTTCATTTCTACTTCAGCAGTCCGGTGCCTTGTCGTCTTGGGCTGTCCTCGTTTCTGCTTCCCTTCAGGAGTCCAGTGCACAGCACTCTTTGTGATGGAGAGTCCATCGTTCCTGAGCATATGCCCAATCTATCTCCAGTATCTATTCATAGTGATGGCAGCCATGTCATCTTGCTTGCACTGTGCAAGCAGGTCCCAATTTTTGAAATTATTCTTGGCCAAAAAACATGGAA
This sequence comes from Carettochelys insculpta, assembly GCF_033958435.1. Lineage (NCBI taxonomy): Eukaryota > Metazoa > Chordata > Testudines > Carettochelyidae > Carettochelys > Carettochelys insculpta. Next base: position 43,582,559 of record NC_134140.1, on the reverse strand, counting down.
GATCCTCTGAAGGCTTCTGGTGTGAAAGGTCAACAATTTAAATCAAGGTTATCCGCTGTCGTCTGCCAGCATTCCAATCCACATAATAATGTTAACAAGACAGCTCTGATAAAGACTCAGTTTGGTGTAGATGCTGTACTGTGATGACTTCCATGCAGCACTCAGATTCATAAAGACATTTCTGGCTTTACTGAGGCGGCTCTGAATATTGCTTCTGACCCTTCTATCTTGTCTGATGATACTACACAAGTATGTAAAGCTCTCTGTGGCAGGTACGTCGTGGCCATCAATCTTGACTGATGCTGGTGCCCCAATGTTTAGGGTCACAATTTCTGTCTTCTGCTGGCTAACTCTTAGTCCAACCTATTTTCCAAAGGCCTAGAGTCAATTTGTCTTCTCTTGCATATGACGATGTGTATGGGAGAGCAACAGGAGGTCATCAGTAAAATCAAGGTCTAGTGTGGAGAAGATGGACAATCTGATGCTTCTTGGCTTATCTTCTCTTATACACCACATGATCCAGTCTATGACTAAAGAAAGAGCATCAGACATGATACATCCCAACCTTACTCCAGTCTTAACTTTGAAGTGCAGATTGTTTCCGAGGCTGCATGTGAAACTGTTGTAATAACTCTTGATGAGCTGTACTATTGTTGTGGTGTTCCATAAGTTGATCAACAATAGTCTCTGTCATTCAATGCATCGTTCAATGATATTACACAGTACAAAAAATTTGATGTGCACACCCTCTCCCTTTGAGAAAGCCAGCTTGTTCTTTCCTCAATGATTTGTCAACAGCATCTGAGATCTGCTGAATAATATCTTAGCGAAGTTATTGCGTGGCACTGAGAAGAGAGCAACGCAACGCTAGTTGTCACAGTCATTAAGTGCTCCTTTCTTGGGTATCTTAATTCCATTCATCCATTCTGCTGGCGCCTGCTTCCCTTCCCATATTGCTCTAAAGAGCAGTTAGAGAATACAGGCTGCAAGTTCTGGGTCTACCTTGAACAATTCAGCATTGAGGTTGTCACGTCCTGGTGCTTCACCATTCTTTAAGGCTCTTATTGCCACGTTAATTTTTTCCATTTTTGGTGGAGCAGCATTTATGTCAAGGTCTGTTTCCACTTCTAGAATACTGGCGGCTTCTTCTGGTGGTGACCTAGTATTCTGCCCAACAAGCTTCTTGTTCCCTCTCTGTTGTAAGCAGATTTCCTTGTTCGTCCAAGACAGGGATACTTGTACTGGCATGATTCTTACAACAAACAAGCTTGGTGAAAATCTTTCCTTGCTCTCTCCTCTCTCTCTTCTTCAGCTTGTGCTGCTAGTTCTTCTATGTGAGCTCTCCTAACAGCTCTCATCAGTTTCTTGACATGCCGATCTGCTTATTTGTAGTGCTGTGGGTATCTTTCTTTCAGTCTTCCTGATTTGGTATCTAAGCTTTTTCCTTTAGGTATGTCTATCATCAATTGCCTTCCATGCATCTGGCATGATCTATCCTTTTTTCTTCTGTTTCTGTTTGCAACATAGGCAGTCGTCACTGATCTTTACATATATTGTTGTAATTTGTTCCTGTTCCTTATTAAATTTCTTCTGTGTTGTTAGTGTCTTCTTGAAGATCTTGCAATGTTTAAAACCTGTTTTTCACCTTAAGGACAAAAGCATTCTTAACTTTGGAGTCTTGCAGTTTCTTTACATGAAAGCTTTTCTGCATGACTATCTTGCAACCAGTGCTTCTTAGCTTAAGCTTTATGAGTGCTGTCACAAGGTTTCTGGAAGGGATGATGACCCAACAACACCATGAGGGAGTAGCTATCATCCTGAAGAAAGAAATAGAGAAATGCTTGCTGGAATGGAAACCAATCAACAGTAGGCTCATGAGAGCCAGAAAGAAAGGTAGACATGTAAACATTATATTAATCCAGTGCTACGCCCCAATTAATGAAAGTGAATAAGAGAAGAAAAATATTCTATGAACTGCCTCAAGCTAAAATAAGAACAGCATTATGTCATGATCTTATAATAGTCATGGGGGACTTGAAAACTGAAGTTGGTAGTGATAATACACATGATAGAGCCATAGGGAAACGTGGGTGTGGTACCATGAACAAGAACAAGAATGGGGAGAGCCTAGTGGAAGCTCTGTACTTTATACAGTCTTATTGAAAGTATGCTCTTTCCTCACTGCAAAATTCACAAGCTAACATGGCGTTCAACAAATGCTACATGGAGACATTTGTTACTAGAGGTCAAGATGAAAAGAGGGGCTAACATTGGCAGTGATCACCACCTTGTGACAGCACTCAAGGTTTCTTTTCAGCTGTATCTTAAAATACTTCACAACTGTTGGTTTTTTTGCTTTCTAGTCTTCATGTTGAGAAAAAGAAAGATTAAAATTATTGGAGAATTTTTGCATATCTACTTTTTCAAGTCTAGGTTTTAGTGCTTCAGGAACATTCACAACTGACTAATTGCTGGTGAATATCTGGTTTCTGACTAAATGACAGAGAAGCTTAGAAGGGAAAATTTTCATCTGCATCTAGATCTTGAAACTGCTGTAATTATACTTAAATGAGCTCAGCTGCTAAATTCTAAAGCTAGACTTAGTTGTAGACATTTCTTGGCTTTTAATCCCATCATTTGCGGGTGGTGTAGCTGGGATATCTATATAAACCTATGTCTGATACACAGAACTATGGTACTTTAAGACACAAATTCATGAGTTTAAAATGTTTATGATAATACATGCAGTATAGTTGTAACCATGTCAGTCCCAGGATATTAGAGAGATGTGGTAGGTGAGAAAATATCTTATATTGGACCAACTTTTGTGGGAGAGAGACAAGCTTTCAAATCACACCACTCATTTTCAGATTTGGGAAAGCACTCCCAATCTCAGGGCTAACTGCAAAATGGAATAGATTGTTGAGCACAGATAATTAGCACATTTTCCTGGACCATTCAAGACAGTGCCCCATTAACACCTGATATAGTTTTCATCTCAAAGGAAACCTACAGAACATTTTCAGAATATGAGCCTGGGAGCTTAAATTCACAACTCTGCTAGACACTAGAAATCATGTATTTACAGCTTCTTACAACAAGTTGTAACTGACACTTCATCTGATGACTGCACAGATGTTAATGGATCACATCACCTTGAATGGTCCCTTAGACCAGTGGTTTCCAACCTTTTTACTAGCGTGGACTCCCAATCACCCCTCAAACTGTTTGCAACCCATCAAGGCCAATTGAATGAAATGGCATCCTCAACAGATTTTCAGACAGGAATTAATAACATTGTTGGAAGGTATTTAATTTAAAAACGATTGTAACTTTGCAATTTATTCAAAACTTATTTTCTATTATAATTTTTACTTTTTATTTTTTCATACAGCCCCCTTGCAATAACTTCATGGACACGCAGGGCCCATGGACCCCAGGCTGGGAACCAGTGCCTTTAGACAATCTGTTCCACCTTGTATTTTGCTGTGACACTGGAAGGACCTTTCCCAGACAAGAAGAGGAGCTCTGTGTGGTTGGAAAGCTCACCTCTGTCACCAATAGAAGTTAGTCTCATAAAAGACACCACACCTTGTCTGTATGAAAATGACATTCCAACAAGAATTTGAGGAATTATTCTTGTAATATTTAATCAGAAAATACATAAAACATGTTTTACATAATGTAAATATGTATATTATATATTTAAAATTACTTCCATTGCTAACTTTTATTCTTCACATTAACACATTAGTGACAGTTGCATGTAAAAGTGCCAACTGTTGTAATTAAGTGCTAACCCATAAACCTTTGCAAAACCCCACAAAATCATATTTCTGCAGATCTTGCAGGCGAGGGAGAAACAAAATCTTTTCTATTACAGCAGAGCCACAGAATCCCTGCACACATCCTCACCAGACCACTATATAACCTTGATATGAAATGGCACACATTGCTCTTCAGAGCTCAGTAGTTTAGCCTAAAAGGAGAATGTCTGGCAAGAGGTACAAAGATTTTTGTTTGTGAAGAGAAATGCCTATTCACCTTAAACATTGTCAGAAGATGGTTAGATTGTTCTTATAAATCCCACTGTCAGCATATAGAGAGGGAAATAATATTTCAGTTGTAAAAAAAAACAAAAACAAAAAAAAAACAGTCCTGTAGCATTTTGAAGACTAATAAAATAATTTATTAGGTGATGAGTTCTCACAGGATAGAGCCACTTTTCCAGATCTAGAAATTCTGAATTTCCCACAAAAGCTCATCACCTAATAAATTATGTTGTTAGTCTTTAAAATGCTATAGGACTGCTTTTTTGTTTTGTGAAGATACAGACTAACACAGCTACAGCTCTGTAACCGTTAGAGCAATACAGCTTGTATTTTAACAAAATACACAACAGTGTGACAGCGAGAATTAGTGCAGAAACATCCTTCATACAAAAGACCTGGTAGCAGTGCTTACCCTTTGCAACAATTTATGCATATGTACAGTAACTCAAGGTTGGAGAGAATTAATTGGATACATTCATTTGCCCAGCAAGCATTACAATATGCTGAAAGCGGGGGCTTCAATGTAGTTTCTGAAACAGCTTCCTCCCAGCTTGTGAAACGCTGATCTCAATGTGGGCTCTTTCTGCTTTTTTTCTGAAAGTCAGTTTGGCATAAGACTGTAAATTTTCAAAAACTTGCTAGTTTCAAATGACAAAATAAAATATGGGGATCTGAGTAGAGCTGAGCAAAATTTGGTGACATCACAACATCATGTCCAAACTGTATCAGTAAGTGTTCAGTTTCACTATTTTTGCTTCATGTTTTTAAACTGTTGTTCAAAAGTGTTTACAAAAAAAGAAGCTCAAACTAAATTAAATGCCAGATGGAGTTCCCACAATGCACCTATGTCACTCTGTAGGGCCTTCGCCTTTTACTCTCTTTGACTTACACAAGCAACGTTTGGGGCACTGTCGAACAAAAGTTAACATTCTGTATCTAGTTTCCAACAAATTTTAAAAGGGTCACAAGTAAGTGCTAGGATAACACATTACACTGAGGCTATTTTCAAGGTAATGATACTTTTTGTCTCTGTACATTGGTCCAGTCACTTTTATAAATTAGGATTCTATTAATAGCAATTAGGTTATTAACTAAAACAATTAATTAGAGATACTGCAAACAAATATATAACTCTTTAGATTATTCAAGCTGAAATTTTTAAAGCCACGTAACATTTCATCATGCTGTTTATTCTTCGCATTTCTCTCAGACTAAATAAGGAAAAAAACAAAAAAGTGAAACTTGATTTCATTATAACCAGGGTCTCAATGCTGCAAACTCTGGGTTAGAAAAACAACATAACAAGCAGTCTTTTTTTTTTTTTTTAAACAATTTGCCATCTGACCTTAAAATCTGTAAAAGCTGTTTTTAAAAAAAAAAACTAAATTTGGAATGCAATATGAATACAAATGGCCCCCATTAAGAGGAAAATAATTAATAAGAGTTTGTTGTTTTACATAATTCACTGAATATCTTACCTGATTTGCCACTACTGCATCTTGTGGATCATCTGGTTCTGCAGCTGCCAGCAGCGCTTGCAATGATAACAATACTGTCCTTAGGGTCATTGCTGCTGCCCTAAAAATTGAAGTTTGAAAATGTCTTTACTGAAACCTTGGTGTTGGGGAACAAAAATATGGGGAACTGCAAGCATGCACAGAATTTCCAGATCTGAAGAAGTGGGTCTGTCCCACAAAAGCTCATCACTAATAAATCATTTGGCTAATCTTCAAAGTGCTACAAGACTGCTTTTTGTTTTGTATGGCAGCAGTTTACAATACCACACTTCATATTCATTTTAGAATTCTTAATGTATGTGTTTTCACACTACTGTCTCAATAACAGTGTCTTAGAAATACAGAACTAACACTACCCAGTTCAGTAGTTTGTGCCTTTGCAAAATAAAAAAAACACACTATTTCCTTCTGATTAAATAAAACTCAACTAAACTCTCCCTGCTTTTCTTCCTTGCCATCAGCATCACTAGCATCTAATGTCAGTATCGCTCTGGGAATTTGATTACGTAGATGGCTCTCTCTCTCTCTAGCAAAATGGCCAAATAATGTATGAACTCACAAAACTTGTTAACTTTTTATAAGACACTGATGAATTTTATACATATTCACAAACTAATTTTTTCCATAACTTAAGTCTTAAAACAGCCCAAGTTCTAATAGCCATTTGATTAAATAATAGTATTTTTCCTGATTTTAATAAATTAAATTTGTAAATGCATTTTAAAAGCAGCTCTAAAGTTTATCTGAACAGCACAAGCATAAATTTTCTTTATGTCAAGCTGAGGAAACTGCCACATTTTAACGAAAACATAAAACAACAGGACAGAAAAAAGTCCTTCAGTCAGACAGATCTGGACCCTGATCCTGGACAAGAGACCTGCACCTGCAAAGAGCCCTACAGAGGTCAATAGTGCTCTTAAAGTACAGATATTTGACCAAAGAGCTCTCATTGCAGGATGAGGGCCTTACTCAACTAAGATTTAATGAATAATTAGAGTCAGAGGCTTCCAGAATTTAAGCTGACCCCCAGAAAAATATATTGAATTAAAATAAGTGACAATAGTCAAGATATCCACACTTAATTTGAAAATTTTGAAAAATCTGCAAATGTATTTTAAGATTACACAATTAAGTTTTACTCTGAGTCTACACCCAGCCATGTGATTTAACTAGAGATTCAGGTATATGAGAGGTATGTGACAAATGTCACTTTGTTCAACATACTGGCTAATAAATCAAGCACCCAAAGAGCTACAATCATGATGGTCTACAGATTTAGATGAAAAGGCAGGCTCTGATGTAGGCTCTCACTGTGGATAGGTTAGGGGGAGAGGGGGCATGGCACAAAACAGCCAGTATGTTACACATACAACTATTTTCCATTTATACACTTTTCAGAGCTGGTACAAAGAAATGAGTCTCTTACAGCATTTGCGGCATATGTAGTTATCATGGAGAAATGTGCTGCATGACCTCTGAGAGACTATTAAAAAACCCGGGTTTGTTTAGTTTGGAAAAAAGAGAAGGCTGAGAGAGGACATGACAGCAACTTTCGGGTACCTAAAAGGATGTTACAAGGGGGAGAAGAAAAATTATTTTCCTTCGCCTCTGAAAATAGGAAAATAGCAATGGGCTTAACTTGCAGCAAGGGAGGCTTAAATTGGACATTAGGAAAAATTTCCTGTCAGGGTGGTTAATAACTGGAACAAATTGCTGAGGGTGGCTGCAGAATCTCCATCATTGGAGATATTTAAGAACAGGTTAGATAAATATCTAACTGGAATTATGTAAATGGTGCTTGGTCCTGCTTGTGAGTGCAGGGAACTGGTGGGCACTTTAGGTCCCTTCCAGTTGTAGTATTCTATGATTGTGAAACATGAGAAGCACAATGTTCTTTGCAGTTGGAACACAGACAGTCCGGATTTTATTTAACAATGGATCTGATACAGTTGTTTCCGGAATGCATACAGCAAATGGAATGAGATGCTACAATTCCAGTTGTCAACGCATGGGTGAAGACGACTGTGAGTTAATGGCAGAGATGTGATAAGTTGAAAGCAGTTTACAAATCTATAGTCCAAGAAGTTCAGAAGCTGTTATCCATAATGGAAAAGCAGACAAAGTGTTGTGGCACGGCAGTGTGGCTGAATGGAAAGAGACTGCTGGTGGACAGACCAAATAGAGGTGACAATACAATGTCAGAGTTAAGGTAGTTTGTTGGAACCTTAATTATGTATTTCTAAGTATTTGTAACTTCCTCAAAGATTCTGCATGGGAAGTTATTACAGAAAACTGATAATCCTCCATCTACTTCCATAAGGAGCTATGATATTTCTTCTCCATTAAAATTTAAATAATTGCATACCAAATGACACAGGATGCAATTATACAGTGACCTACCATCCTGTATTAGGCAGGACGGTCCTGTATTTGGGATGCCAAAAAAGGCATCCTGATGTATTTTTTAAAAGTGATGAACTATCCCATATTTAGGACCTTGGGGGCTGAGGGTGGGGGCAGCCGTGCCCGCCGCCACTGCTTTCCCAGGACTCTGGGCGGGGAGCGCCCACTGTCACTGCTTTCCCAGGCTGGTGCGGGGGAGGAAGGAGGATGACACCAGCTCCCTGGACCTTGGTACAGCCAGGAGGAGCCATTGCCCGCCCCCCTCCAATATCTCCCTCTCCCGTATTTGGGACAGGAACATATGGTCGCCCTATGCAATTAGCACATGTCGCCTGTTTGGTGGTAGTACATCCTAGTTTTTCCACAGCTGTAGCCATCTCTAAGTCTCTCAGTCTGGCTTTGCAGACTTAAGATGGACTCCGCAGTCGCTACATTTTGAAATATTCCCTACAAATTTTAAGCTCCTACAAAAGGTAGTCATGTAGCCTTCCTGCTTCCACAAAAGTGAAAATTCTCATTTTTCAAACTCTTAATTTTCTCAAATACGTAAGATATATTTTTCCAAAAAAAAAAAAAAAATCAATCAGATTGTTTCACTTCCAAAAAAGCCTTGTTAGATATTACAGGAAGACTATTTTAAATTATTTTTCTAAATTAAGTCAGAAGTTGACTTGCAAGATTGAAAAATAAATAGGCTTATAATGGATACAGTAAAGTCTCAGAGTACACGCTGCCGCTCTTGCACATCTGACCTCGATTCCTATAGTAAACCCTGTAGTACAATTTCTAGTTGCACTTAACTTGCTCCCCCCACCCTGGCTCAAGCTCCCGCTGGCCCTGGCCCTGGCCCAGCTCTGCTCACCACCCGCACATAACCCCTCACCCCTTCCTCTGGCTCTAGCTCACCACCCCTCAGGCGTGACTCTGACTCAACCTCCCTGGTCCCAATTCAACACCCACTGCTGGCTCACCACCCACATGCAGCTCTGGCTTACCTGCCACCCTCACCTCTAGCTCAACACCCCTCGCACGTAGCTCCAGTTCACCCTCCACCCCCTGCCCCAGTTTAACATTCCCCACCCCCCCAGCACAGCTCCAATTCAAACCCCTCACATGCAGCCCCGTTTCCATACTCCTGCCCCCGTTTAAATCCCCCACGCGTGGCTCTGGTTCAACACTTTACCCCCCCTGCCCCACCCCAACCCCCCTGCCAGCTCACCACCCACGCCCGGCTCTGGCTCCTGCTCAAATCCACGCCATGGCCCAGCTCACCACGCACACATGGCTCTGGCTCACCTGCCACCCCCACCTCTGGCTCACCATCCCTCACACGTGACTCCAGCTCACCTTCCACTTCCCACCTGGTTTAAAACCCCGGCGTGCAGCTCCAATTCAAGCCTCTCACATGCGGCCATGTTTCTATCCTCCCGCCCCAGTTTAAACTCCCACGTGCAGCTCCAATTCTACCACTCTCTGGCTATCAATGTGCTTTACAAATACTGATACACCCTCAACAGCTGTAAGAAAAAAAATTAAAATCTATGTTTTAGTTTCCATATCTGTGAAATAAAGCTAAATAACTTCCAAACGAAGTTTGTGGGACAGTTTAAACTAGAATTCTTTCTTCCTAATTCCCTTAATAACAAGGCACTTTTTCATCCTCTTAGCCATCTAAATAAGCCAAAAAAAGAGGTGGCTACTCACAAATACATTGGTGGAGATTAGAGTCAAGATCAGCTGCTCTCAACTAGCAAAGAAAAGCAGAACAAGTAGTTATGTGTATAAATTATAAAATGGAAAGCAGCTGGAAGTTAGAAACAACTTTTAAATGAAGAGTGAAATAATGAAGTGAGCTGCAAGCCATGACTGAGATATCACCATCAGGGGATATTTATGACTGGATAACTATTAGAAATTATTTGAAAATAATGTAGTTGCTTCCGCCATGATGCTAAGGCATAGACAAGACAGTCCACCAAAAAGGTCTTCCAACCTAAACAACATTTGGATTCTCGATATCTTGTTTATAAAGGGTAATGATTGAAATGAAGTCCTTATCAAACCACATGACTGAAAACGCTACATTAGATTGCCCAAGAAAGCTTATCACAAAGACCATTACTGCATGTTATGTCTGGATCTGTGTGATTTTTTTCATGTAGTTGATGGATTCCATTCCAAAAATGCAAGGCACTATATGCATGTATATTCGCACTAGTGTACTCCTGCTGTGAAATAAACATCACATATTGGCAGCCCTAACAGATGTTCCACATATCCTTACAAATTTGAGTCTTTGGCTCCAATTAAGGAGCAATATCAGATATACTAATTTTCCTGTAAGCCTGAAGTTTCTCACTGTAGTAAAATAGAACATTAGCCCAAAGTGTAAATATGTAGGGCGAGACTACTTGACAGATCTCTTAAATAGCTCACCATTAAACTACTTCTACTTGCAAGAAGTTATTTCACAAGCTTGCATACAAATCTGAAGTAAAGGTGGCATTTAAAAATTCAGAAAGAGCATGACTGCAGAGAACACCAACTTCCAAAACTCACCACTGACTGAAATTCATTAGACTTACAAAATTGTTCCAAAAAAGCAACTTTGTAAGCTGCAAAAGACTCCAGCCAACTGGAAATGTTTTCCTGAAGCTAACACAATACAACATTAATTGTGTTAGAATACAAAAGCCATTATCCATCTAGGAACAAGTAAGCTGCTTCCCAGGAGTTGCCTGAAATAAGCAATGCTGAGAGCCTGCATGTTTCACCACCGTCCAAACCCCAACCCTCTACCCGAGCCTTGAGCACCCACCCATACTCCAAACCCTTGAACCCCAGCACACAGCTCCCTCGGGCACCTCTAATCTCTGATTCCTGACCCTATCTCAGAGCAAGCACTCCCAGCAGAGCCCTCACCCCTTCTAATATCCCAACCCCATCCCCCTGCAAAGTGAAAATGAGCAAATAAGTCAAAATAGGGGGACAGCAAGTGATGGAAGGAAGCAGGATGGAGTGAGCAAGGGGTGGGTCTTGGAGAAGGAGAGAGGCAAGGAACCAACACAGCCTACTTGTAACCACACACTGCTAACCACATATCAAGCCAATAAGGAACCAGAAGCACTGAAAAAGCATTTTGACCACTCTTAAGCAACTGCCTCTGACTTCAAATACCATGAATGGACTGGAAACTACATACAGACTTATGTCACCATTATAATATAAATCTTTGAACAGCAGTAATGTAAAACAAATAAAAAGAGGAAAAAGAGTTTCTGAAAGATTCTTCTTCAATTCTTCCAATCCCAATGATAAAGCACTATTAAAAGCAGATCCATGGTGCGCCCATACCCTCAATACCCTGTCCAATTCTGATTGTGCCATTATCAAAAAGGATATAGCAGAATTAGGAAAGGTTCAGGAAAGGGCAACAAATATGATTAAGCATATGGAATGCCTTCCACATGGGGAAAAGCTAAAAAAATGTATGGCTGTTCAGTTTACGTCTGAAGCAGGTATGAGACAAATCTATAAAACTATGGTGTAGAAAAAAATAAATAAGTGGTATTTACCCTCTCTCAAATACTGGTGGTCACCTGGTGAAATTAATAGGCAGCATGTTTCATACCAAAAAAAAGTACTTTTTCCACAAAGTGTATATCTACAGTGTTAAACTCACTCCTATGGGATGTTGTGATGACCAACAGTACATCTGGATTAGTGCAAGAAGTGGGTACGTTCATGGAGCACAGGTCCATCACTATATTAGCTTAAAGAGACAGGGATTCAATCCTACACTCAGGGTAACCCTACATCTCTGACTACCAGCAGCCAGGAGACAGACAGGTGGATCCCTTCAAAATTACACTGTTCTTAACATTCCCTCAGAAGCTCCAATACTGACTACAGTTTCAGGCAGGATATTGGGATCAGTATGGCAGCTCTTCGGTTCTTAAGTGATAAAAGAGCTCTGTCACAATTAGCCTTTGAGATCAAAATATTACAAATAATGGCTCCATATAATACAAAAGTCCGTTAATATCAGCAGATCAAATTAAAACTTTAAAGCATTAAATGAGCCAAACCACTTGTTAACTAATTAGGATAACTCACTTTATGTGCAGTGTCCCTCTCTGCACCTGATCCACAAAGGATACACTTATTTACACCCCTCAGCCACAAAGCCAGGCTGTTTAATGCAAGCTTTCTGCTATGAAGAACTGTGGTGTGATCTCTGGGTCAAGATGGCAGCCATAATCTGAATGGAAACTGAAAGCGTGACTTTGATAAACTCACCTGCTAACCAGAGAAAGGCAGATGCATAACGTACACTGACCAGTAGGTTACACATGCTATTCATAAGTCAGATATATTGAAGTATAATATTGCACATTAACTTAAATAAAAGATGACATGGTAATAACCAATACTAATTCAGAAACTAAAACATAACAAATATTCCTCTTAAACAGAAGAGTTCAGTAGTTATAACAGATTATTCATGAACACATTCCATATACTTTGGCAACTAGAACAAGTATACTAATGAATAAAATGTCAGGTGTGGACCAGCAACTAAAGAGC